>NC_089681.1:44261271-44962521 GCF_031753505.1 Anomalospiza imberbis
GAACTCTTCATTTCTTGTACATGAACCAGTCTATGAAGATAAGTATGCCTATTTCTGAAGGGGATTTTTAAATTTTAATGCAGTGCTCTTGTGCCACTATAGTGCTGTAATACAAGTAGTAGTTGTCCTTGAAGCATGAGCTGAGGAGGGGTCTAGCTGGAGTTTATACTTGGCAAATTCAGGATATTAAGAGTACAAAGCATTACTCTGTCATCTTGCTGATAATTTGTAAAAAATACACAGTGCCTGCTTTGCAAAGCTCATAAAAACCATTTGAAAACCAGTAGCAGCAGATAACCCAAATTTTAATATGTTTGGCATGTAAAGCTGCAGAATATCAGTATAGTGGGGGTTATGATATTATGATCAGGAGACAAGTGGAATGTAAGTTTGGCTATCGAGCTTCAAGGAAAGGGAAATTCACAGAATGGCTGAGATTGGAAGGGACCTCTGGAGGTCCTCTGATCCAACCTCTTTGCTCAAGCATGGCCACTTACAGCTGGTTGTTCTGGACCATGTGGATTTTGAGTATCTCCAAGGATGGAGACTACAGCCTTTCTGGGAAACCTCTCAGTCATCTTCAAAGTAAAAATATTCCTGGTCTTCAGATGGTTCTGCCTGTGTTCTGGGTGCCACTGAAAAGAGCCTGGCTCTGCCACATACGTACCTTTACTTCAGGTACAGTTATAAATTAATAAGATCACCCATGAACCTTCTCCAGGCAATAGTTCACTGCGGCATTGGGTTTTTCTTTGCCCCGGTCCCAGGCAGTTGGGGGTTCCTGGCTGGCACGCTGCTTTTTGGTGAGACCGGGGCCGCCGCGTGGGTGCGGAGCTCTAGGGCTGAGCCTCTGCATGGGTCTGCCATGTCCGTAGCCTCATGCTGAGGCAAGATAAAGGGTGAGAGAAGGCATACTCTGCCCCGTGGTGCTGAGAACTGTTTATTCCCAGCGTGGCTGCAGTGGTGGACAAAGCAGCTGTTCTCAAGCCTGTGTGGGCAAAATGGTGATTTGGACACAGGGAGCATGGGGTTAAATAGGGGGTAGGCAGACAGGGGCAGAAGCCCCCTCGCCCAATGGGGATGGACGACAGGGGAGTGACGCGGACCATGGCAACCTATGGGAACATAACAGGGGTGCGTACAGCGTTCTGGGACAAATGGGATTACAGAGGTGGGGTGATTGACACAGAACTTTCCGTGGGGAAGGGAGTGGTCACAAGATTGACAGGTGAAAGCTCCTATAGCAGAGAGCTTGGAGCGAACCATTTTAAAGGGAAAATAACAGTACATAGAACCAACTTAACTAGCATTTACTAAAACCCCTAACTGAACCCACCCGGCATGCAACAGTTCACATTCCTCAGCCTTTTTTCATCAGAGAAAGGCTCCAGTCCCTTCATTGTTTTTTATGCCTTCTTTGGACTGTCTCCAGTATGTCCATGTCTCTCTTGTACTGAGGAGCCCAGAACTAAACACAGCAGTCCAGGTGTGACCTTACCAGTGCTGATTAGAAAGGAAGGATCACTTCCTTTGACTGGGTGGCAACACTCCACATGCAGCCCAAAATGTCACTGGCCTCCTTTGTGGAAAAAGCACATTGACTCATGGTATCCTCCAGGAGCCCCAGGTCCTATGCTGCCAAGCTGTGCTTTCCAAGCAGCTAAACTGCTGCTTATGCCATTCTGGCAGGTATCAGGGTGGTAAAAATGCCCCATGAGGACCAGAGTCTGCAGATAGGAGGCTGCTTCCGGCTGCCCATGGAAAGCCTCATGCACTTGTTCTTCCTGGTCAGGGGATGCACAGCAGACACTCTACCTTGTTACCCACATTGTTTACTCCTTAATCCCCTCTGATAAGTTCTCAGTAAGCAAGGAGCAAAATTGTCTACAGAGCAAGTCAAACTGACAGCTGGGTCTATCTGTCCCTCAAAGCAGAGAGTCACCCGCTGCTGTCACCCACTCGCGGCTTCCTCCTGGTTCCTCTGCATGGCTTGGGGTCAGTGGGTGCAGATGCTTCTCTTGAGAGCACACCTCGTTCCTCCTTGAGGGCAGTGAACCTACCTTAATATTCACTCCTTTGCAATATTTATGCCACTGGTGTTTTTCAGTTCATACAAAGGATTCCCCTCTTTCCAGCCCTGTGTTTTTTGCTGCTGTGGGACTGTAAGAAGAGGAGGAGGAGGAGGAGGAGGAGGACTGAGGTAACACAGGCAGCATGGGGAGGGTCTGTGACACTCCATGATGCCTCATCGAGCAGCCAGGATCAGAGGGCTGAGCTCAGCCTTTGTGTGCTGGCCATACTCTTTGAGATGGAGAGTGGTTACATCCACTGTGCTGGGGTGACTGAGGTGTGGAGAAACTGGTGGGAGGGGAAAGGAAAAAAGACCTGAAAATGAGTCACCTCAACCTCAGTCAACCTCAAGCTGGAGCTATACTTAAGCATAACAATGAAAATGGGGTTCAAAGTCTGTCACTGATCTTGCATTTTTCCTGGTTTTATGTATTTTCCTAGAGGGAGAGTAAGGGGGATTCTTTTATCAGGATACTGTTACACAACACGCTGTTCTTGCTCTTTTAATCCCATTCAGAGCCTTCTGAATGAATATAAGACAAGTGTTTTAGGTTAAAAGGACTATCTTAGTAGAAAAAAAATGTACATGAGATGAGAAGTGCACCAGCTTGTCTAACAGAAAATAGACTACCATAAAATCTCTCAGTGTTTGCTATGGTTTTTATTTTGGCCTTACAACTTTTGTGATTTATCTTTTTTTTTAGGGGACAGTGTGTGTTTTCCCATGGATTACTATTGATTTCCACTGAAATATTTATTGATTATTACCCTTCAGTATATATTCAAGTAGAACAATGTGAACATTCATTCGAACTTCTATAATATCTTCAGATAAATCTGTGATATTAAAAAAAGAGTTATGTATAAAAATCAGATTTTCTGGATTTAAAGTTGCCCAGGTAATATTGATGATCAGCAAAGTTAAACAAGGAGATCTACAGAAGCAGTACACTGTTTTGAACAGTTTTCAAACACCTAGAGTCTCATTTTGGCTGAGGCATTTGAAAACTCTGTATGCAGTGCTTTCCATCAGCAAATACGGTGAAGAAATCTGCAACTCCAAAGTACTAACTTCAAGTGTTAAGGAGAAATGACATTATTTGTTTTCAAGCAACTCCCCAAGCAATTTGTTCTGTTCTCTGATCCCAGCCTCCTCATACTATTTTGGGACTTTTTCTCTTTAGCTCTAGCCTCCAGACCCCTTTCTTATCCCAGTTTTCTTTTCCCCTTTGTTTTTGTTCTCAGCCTTGGCCTCAGGATATGTCTCTGTCTGAATGCTGGTATCATTTCTTGCCTCTCAAAAGATATGTTTTGTCTTTTTTTTTTTTTTTTTTTTTTTTTTTTTTTTTTTTTTTTTTTTCTTATGTCAAACACCTCTTTTGCAATTTGCCCTCTCTTCTTGCAGTCCAGCTTCTGTGTAATCTGAGTCTGAGAGGGCTGTCTGCACACCAGGGTCTGTGAGGAAAAGGCATATAACTTTTATAGATTACATTTTAAAAATGTAGACATCTACAAATGAGGTAATCATCACACAGTGAATTTCTAGTTAGCAGAGATTTAGATAATGGGGTTTTGGATCATGATTCATTCAATCTGAAGATAAAGGTTTCTATTTGCTTAAACGAATCCCACCTCTGTATCTAATTTCAGTCAGAAAATTATGGTTACAGTGGCAATTGAAAGGAAAGCCTTGGTCAGCTTTAAAGATCCTTAGACAAAGCATGTTTCAGAAAGGTCATTCTTTGCATATGAGCCAACAGACACTCATAGGCTGTCTGCAAATTGCAAATCAGACTCCCAGTTTGATCATGTGGGACAGGCATGATACCAATACACATATAACTGACAGGAGAATAAACCCATGGAAATAGTCAAACTTCTATTTAAAAAATTAGAGACACTGAAACTTTTGAACAGGAAGGTTGTGTGTGTGTGTGCACGTGATTTTTTTTTTCACTTTTTAAGAAAGCATTAGATTTTTGAACTAAAGTTAAATAGGCTGTTAAGAAAAAAGTCAGCCTTCACCTAATGCCAAACATCTTAGATTTTCAATGCAAATGATCTTTATCACTTGACATTATTAGACTGAAAGTAGTCTTGGGCAAACAAGGACGCATTACGCAACTCTTTAAGTACAGGTAACTGCTGGATCAACCTATAATTAAGCCATCCCGTAACTAAAACCAAATAATGACAAACTTACCACATAAATGCTAAAAATCAAATAAGCTCATAAAGTCCCAACTCTTTCCTTCCACTCTAAGTAGGCTGTAATTTGACCAGATCAAAGAGTATTTGATGAGGTTTAACGATCCCCCTGTGCTCTAGAACACAAAAGTGATTAGCACTTTTTCCTTGCCTTCCTAACACATGGTTTCGAGATCACCTTATATCTTGGGTTTTGTTTTGTACACAGCTCAATCAGTCATTACATCAGTAACAAAACTAAAGGGAAGAAGTTATGTATATTACACTAACATAAAGCAAATACAGGAAGCCATTAGGTAGCAGTCAAATAATACATGATTTTCTCATGCTACTGATAAATTCTGCAGTAACATTAAAAAAACCTTTGCTGATGACCAGTGGATGTCTCTTTGACTTGTTTTCTCTCAAATTAACCAGATATCTGTAACTCCAGACTTACAGTGCTGGCAATAGCCAGCAAAAAAATCACACAACAGATAATCTTCTATTAGCAAATAATTATACTTAATAATTATGAAGGAAATAATATCAAAAGGAAAATTTAAAGATCATAATATTATGTGGGGTAGCAGTACAAACAATAATACCCTTTGCAGTGTTAGCTTTATTAGTTTTTATCCTACAGAATTTGTATGGGGAAAATTTTTTTGCTAAAATATTAACCCTATTTTGTTCTAGATTTAGGACAAAAAAAATCCAATTTTTTTTTAACCAGTGATATTTTATATAATTTTTTTCCTAGGATAGCTGTCTCCTTTGTGTACTGGTGACAGTATAGCATGGATCACACTGGTCTATAACATGAATATCAGGAAAAAAAAGGAAAAAAACATAGTTTACTCTTATCAGAGAAATGGTGGCAGGAGGATGTTAGAAATAGCTATGCCCTCTTTATTCATTATAAGGCTCACTTGTCTGGATGGAATCAGGTGTAAACACTGCGAAGATGAAACTTTATTTCCCTCATCATTATTAATAAAACTATATAATTTTTCCAAAAACTGCTCTGCTTTCTGTTAGTCTGATACACGAGTATTGAGATAGGGTGTCAATGCAAACATCTAAGGCATAATACTCAATGTGAAGATCTCTGAGCCATCACTTTTGAAGGAGTATACATTTCTTTCTAAGTACCCCACAGAGTGTTTAAAAAAGCCACATCATCCGCTCTCAGCACTTTTGCAGTATTCACCCCTTCAATTAGGAACATGTGAGAGGACAGGTCATTTGAAACTTATACTAAAGAATGACTTGTTGGCAGGAATGAGAATTCCTGGCAGCAATATCTGCCTTGATTTGTTCATCCTTCCCTGTAGTGAGGGTGCACATCTCTACACCCTTCCCAGCCTGTGCCCCAGCTGAGCAGCCCTTGCTGCTGAGCCATGGACAGGGATTGGAAGAGTTGCCAAGCCTGGGAGGACAAGCCAGCTCTGCTCTGTATAGTTTCTGAAAATGGGTTTGCAGGGAAGAGCAGAGTGCAGCCAGCAATATAATACATGCCTGCCAAGAATGCAGCCCTATAGATTTTCTGAAACTCAATACAGTTATGGAAAAGCTGGAACTCCTAATATCATTTGAGCCTAGTGTCACCTATGACAGTTTGCTGCTGATAAATACAAAGTTTGAAACTAATTTTCTAGACCATTAAAGGCTTTCTCTATTTTTTTGGGGACACATACATGCACACAATAATATATACAAAAAAAAAAAAAAAAGAAAAATATGTAAATGGGGTGAAGAATGTCCTTGATTTCATTTTAACAGGGAGGATGAACCTGGAAATCTGTTGGGCAGTAAAGCACTTGTAAAGCAGTTACTTCTGCTTGAAAGATAAGAAATGGTTTATTTGGTCAAAAAAAAAAAAAAAAAAAAAGTAGGGCAGGTGTTGTAATAAAATAAACTACTGATTTGTTGTTATTGCAGCTGAAACACAAAGTTTGATTTCAGCAGGAGATAACCTGTGCAATCAGCTGATCCTGGAAGCTGCAGTTATGTTTTCAACTGTGGACTTGTAGCCAGGTGTGGGACAGTGGCCATCAGTTCCACATAAATTTATGTACATAAAAATCTGTGAGCACAGAGTCTGACAGACCTGACTGACAGAAAATTCCCTTTCCTGACATCTGTGCAGGAAGCTCTTCATGCTGTGCTGTTAGTGTTGACAAGGACCACAGCTATGACTGAAAATTGTTTCCATTAAGGATGGGAACAAGAGTATGGTAGAAACAGGATCTGCAAAAGACAGGAAATAGAATGTTATTCAGCTATTGGTATGACAGAGTATAAATGTACTATGATGTATGTGAATTCAGATAAAAAATGCAAATTATTAATTGACATTTTTGACATTAGGATAACAGACCCATACTCATCACATCCATCACAGGATATGCAGAGCATAGATTCCCTCTCTGTGGCCTATTGCAACAAAATATAGGCAAAAAATTCAACATTTATGCCCTAATAAACATCTACATACAATGTGTCTTTGAATGAATCAGAGACAACATTGATAAGTAAGTATCATGAAAACAGACCTAAATTTGAAACCTTGCTCAACCCTTTTACTGAAAGAAACTGAAGCATTTTT
Source organism: Anomalospiza imberbis (assembly GCF_031753505.1). NCBI lineage: Eukaryota > Metazoa > Chordata > Aves > Passeriformes > Viduidae > Anomalospiza > Anomalospiza imberbis. Next base: position 44,268,140 of record NC_089681.1, read on the forward strand.
GCACAAGTTAAGAATTGCAAGACAGAACTGAAACGGAGTAAAAAAAAAATTTGGAAATTATTTGTCCTTTGCATAGATCTGCTTGGTTAAAAGGGAGAAATCACTTCCTTTTAAAATACTGTTTAAATTCTAACAGCTGGACAATTGCGTGATGGTACTCAAAACTTCTGGCATGAGGTGAATTTTCCAGAACCACCGTGCACACTCCATGAATGAGTGACCAGAACCCTAGAGGCTGATCCTACAGGGGCTGTAGGAGTTCCAGATTAATTTTACATTACCGAACAATCTGTCACACCAATACTGGAACAGTAGGTTAAAGTGCTTGGTGCCAAGGCTTCTACTTACACATTGAGGATGATTAGGGCAATTTCAGGCGACCTCAGCCAAGATTTAACCTGGTTCCCTGACAGGAACATTCCCTTCCAGTGATTAAAGGCCCTTTGAGGGCTGTTCACTGGCTGAAGCTTTGTATCATCATTAGGAGTGATGAGTGTATTTAATGCACACACAGAGCAGAGATTTGGTTGAGTTTCCTCTTAAACAAATTCTGTTTGTTACTACCAGAACTGGTCTGAGAGCTGCACCAGCATGCAGTAAGTGGGGATGACTTGGACATTTATGTCAAAGTACTCTAGAGAGAAATGTCTGTGTAAAAACTGCTTTGATGACTGGGGCACTCTTGCCCAGTGCAAGGTATGTACAAACCAGCAGATTGTCAAAAGCATGTGAGACCTGTCATCTGCTATAAACCTCTCTTCTGTCTGACACTGTAAGAAGTCATCCCTAAATTCATATTGCATGAGGTTCATCAAGGACTTCTTATTGTATTTCACTAAATTTAGAGATACATGAGGATATATTTTTCTGGTTGCCTTCAGCAACAGATACCACATTTATCTGGGTCATTCCACATGGAAAGACAGGTTCATTGCAATAAAAGCAGAAATGAGACAGGTTTAATATTTTAAAATTATCAAGTGACAAATTTGTTGATATAAGTTAAGTTAAGGTCATATTCACCCCAGGCTGTGAAACTCAAATGCACAAAGAAAACAGGATTTGTTTGGCTGGATCAACTTGTAAGTCTGTAGCTGTGAAGAAACTGGTGAACATCTTGCTAGTGAAGCACAGAAAACTTTTGATGACATAGTAGGTGCAGAATCTGGGACAACTGATAGCATCATACTAAGAATGAAGAGAATATTAAAAGTAGTTAAGATCAAGGCAGAAGGCACATATCAAAACTAGTTAGATTAAGTGTAGATAATGACTGTGTGAATATGAGTTGTTCAAAACAATTTTCAAGCCAAGTTAAAAAAAGTTGAAGTATTGCATCAGCTATCTCTTTGAGCTTATATAAAAAATCATTAGCATTTTAATGCACAGAGAAAAAAATTATTTATATATACTGGAATAATACTGTCTCCTCATATTCTGAAATCAACATTTTCTATTTCTCAAAATGGTATTTCTTATGTATTTGTCTTTGTGATTTATATAAAATACTCCTTTACATTCTAGGTAAACACAGGAAATAAATATTATAAGATTAAATGAGCAGAAAACATATACTCCAGCAACTCTTTCAAAATGCTAAAATTATTAGTTTGCTCAATGAATAAACTTGATGAAAAGAAAAGAAAAAAGAAAAGAAAAAAAAGAAAAGAAAAGAAAAGAAAAGAAAAGAAAAGAAAAGAGAAGAAAAGAAAGAAAAGAGAAGGGAGAAGTGAGATGAGCAATGAGAAAGAAAAGTGGAATAAATTTGAAAGCATTGCATCCATTAGCAGCTGTATAAATATCTAGTTTACATTGACTTGCTTGCTAGCCTCTATTTTGGTCATGCAACCTGCTTTAAAAAGCAAGCTGAAATTCATATATTTGTTCATGAGGTTTGCTCCTTGCTGTGATTTGACAGTCTTACTGAGTACTGTTCTGCTGGTACAAGGCAGTTTCCTTTTACTGTCCAAACATGTTTTACCAACGTGATTTAATTGGCTCCCAACAAAATTGCTATGATAATAAAAATTCTCAAAGAACAATGATTGCAAAATTTCCCTCAACAGTGACTCAGTTGTGAACAAGATCAAACATAAATGCAATAGAAGAAGGGAAATGTTGAGCAACTAAATCTGACTCTTGCCACATGAGACACCCAGTAAAGCTAATTTTGCCAAAAGACATGTCTTGGATTTATTCTTCTGGAAAGGAACATTAAAATACAATGTCCTGTGAGGCAACTGGGCCAACACAATCATCAGAAAATCATATATGAAAGGAAGATTAAACTCTAAGGAAGATTAAGCTCTTCAAAGTGAATAACCTGTTGTAGAACACCAAACCACAAACGTGATTGGTGAGTGCCTGGAAGCAAGAGTTCAGAAACTGAAGGGTGGATCTTTAGTTTAGCTTCCTTAGGTACACGTCATCAACATAATCTCTGTTTCTTGCTTGTCAAAGTTTTTTGTTTCTCTGCTGTATTTTCTTTTTTATTGTCCTGTTTTTTGGCCTTCACCTTGAGCAGTGAAACACACAGGGACAGCTGATCATGAATTCTCTTGTCCTGTAGTGTGGACACTGCCCCTCAACACCAGGCAATGTCCTTTGCAGATCAGTTCCTACTTGTCTGCACTGTGCTGCATAGCCAGAACTGCTATATCACTTTTTTCCACTGTTGTTCCTAACAAGTGCATTCCCAAATGCTTTATGACGTTCATCTATAAAATAATAATATTGTGGTACAGTAGCTATCAGAGGAAGTGAAGACTAGAAGCAAAAGAAATTATGGCAAAAATCCCTGTTAGTGCTAAGTAGTAACTCTTGAGCTTCACAGGAAAAGTGAACCAGGATGGAGTGCATGAACTTCACTACTATCTAAGATGCAAATGCAGAGAAGAGCAAGCAGGCAGTTCTCTAAGTTTTGTGCTCTTTCAGATTTACAGCATTCATCTCTTGGGCCAATTCCCAGTGAACATGAAACTGTTAGAACAGCAGTGGCGAAGATAAACTCTTTCACTAAGATATTGGCATAAACTATTCCAGTTGCTTGAAAACAGAAGGAATTGAATTTAGACCACTGAAATGAAGGCTGAGAGTAAAAATAAATTATGGTGCGACATGCTGGAGAAACAGTATTTATGCTTTTTGTATTACAGCACATTTTCTTTGCTTCAACCCTTCATTCCTGTAAGAGGGCTTACAGGTAACAGCTTTGTAGCCAAAGACTGCAGTGTCTGAAGTTACTCCAGGTAACAGTAAGACTCATAGGTCAGGTTTGCTGTGCTTACTCTGTACAAGCAGAAGACAAACAAGAAGAGCCTACACTTCAGAGTGTGCACTATAAATAAGTTGTATTGGTTTTGGCTGGAGTATAGTAGCTTGAATGGTGCTGTGGTGAGGGTTTGTGATGAAATTAGCATTGATAAGTTTGGGATGTTTTTGTTATTGTTGAGCAGCACTTACACAGAATCAAGGTCTTTTCTGCTCCTCACCCCACCAAACCAGTGAGGAGGTTAGGAGAGCACAAGGAGTTGGAAGCGGGCACAGTTAGGACAGCTCACCCCAGCTGACCAGATCTGGTGGAAGAAGGCAGAAGGAGGGACATTTGGAGTTATGGAATCTGTCTTCCCAAGTAACTCTGATGTGTGATAGAGCCCAGTTTTCCTGAAGATGGCAGAGCGCCTTCCTGTCAATGGGAAGTGGTGAATTAATTCCTTTATTTTCTTTGCTTTGCTGTGGACACAGCCTTTGCTTTCCCTCTTAAACTGTCCTTATGTCAACCCACGTGTTTTCACACTTTTGCTCGTCTTATTTTCTCCCCTACCCCTCTGCAGGGGAGTGAGCAAACAGCTGTGTTAGCTGCCTATCGAGGTTAAACCACGACAGAAGTGAATCAAAGAACTTTGATTGAAAGGTAAAGGACAGCATCATCAGATGTACAACACTGCCTAAAACAGTTGGGTGCTTCTCCAGTCAACAGATGTATCAGGACCTCAGTGTTCCACCTGGATTTTACCATGTGGTGCTGCTTTTTACACTATTCCTCTCATGTACTCATAGGAGTATAAATATTTTCATTCATCTTACAGTGGGAAACATGACTTTTTTTTCCTCAGAATGATAATTATAGTTTATGTAAAACACTTATTCACACACTTCATATTTCTTTATTTCATGTTACTACAAAGGATAAGATTTGCTCTCAATTTCAGTTGAGGTAATATGGTCTTCTCCTCTTATCCTAATATTCATATATGACAACTGAGTGTCTCTACTGCATTGATTTTCATAATTATCCAAGTTTCAACAAGCCATTAATATTTTAATTATAATATTCTCACTAATGTGTTTCGAGCTGATTTTCTCCAAGCTTACTTCTCAATTTATTACCTAAGAAATCTTCTATAGGCAAGAATTAAATCATATTACAAGTTTGCTTAAAAAAATACCCCAAACAAACAATGAAAATTAATGCAAATCTAGCCACATGTACTTAAAGAGATAAGAAATACTTGTACCAATTCATGCTTAAGGGGGATGTAATAGCACCAGAACTGACTTCCACTAGATCTAGCATTTCAAGTTTACCGAAAGAAACCCCTGCAGAAAAGAACATTATAATTCCATATTAAATGTATTTTTGTTTGTAGAAATTTTAGAAAGGGCATTTAGCTACAGGCTGTATGCATTCTTGGTTTAACCTAGGATCACAGGATAAAGATCCTGAATTGGTTTTACAGCTTAATGTACTCCACAACAGTAAGTTGAGAAACAGAGAGCTTGAAAGTTCACTTTCTCCAGTCCTACAATTTTCTACTCCTACATTTCCATTTCTTCTGCTGTGAGATGTCAGAAAATAAGTTTATCTGAGCTTTTTTTTCAGTGTTTTTTGAGGATCCTGATGGCCGCTATTGATTGAAAGAGACCCTGGGAAACTTGGATCCTCCTATAGAAAGCTCCATCCAGTGCTTCTTGTCAGTGAAGCTCCATCCTGAACAAATCCATTGATCCTAAATAGGAAAATATTTAAAATTAAATATTGCAGTAAGCCACATGGAGACAGGCTATCTCTTATTCAATTAGTTATAAAGAATTAATGTTTTACACAAAGAAGGAAACACTGCATCTACATTTTTGGGGAGGATGTCGGAGATGACAGTTAAAGGAATTGAGTTTCATTTTAGAAACACTAGTTGAAAACAAACAATTTTATTACTAATAACTAACTAGTTTTATGCTTCATCATTTAAAATGTCTGCAATTGATTCTAGAAACACAATACAGGACTACATTAACTACTGGTCCAGTCTATAACAGGACTCAGTTTACACTTTGACACTCATTCTTCCTATCAGGGCCAAAGCAGATGATTTCCCTGACACAGAGGAATCCACAGTTGAACAGAGGAGTAAATGTCACTTTGAACCCAATCTTTTTACCCATTCTGTCATTGTGATCCATAATAGAAACTTGTGGGGCTCATTTGTTAAGGAAGCTTCCCAGTCTGACCATTTACAAACCTTTCTGGTATTTGTACTTAAGATGCCAGAGATTTTCACTGCTCGGATTGAAGTCCCTCCACAGCAGGAGGCTCCAGTGATTTAATGGGTCCCCATTTGGCTCCCCACACACCCTGCTCATACAATCAGACCGGGTTTCCTCACCAGTTTTACCCCAGGTTTCCTATGGCAAAATCTCAGATGTCTCATTCCATAAAGCCATTTTTTCACAGTGCAGTAACACAGAAACAGCCAGAGCTGGTCTGACTGAGGAGGATCCCCAGCCAAGGAACACTTGGGCTTTTATACCCTCACAATCTCCTCATGTGCCAGTCTTGCAACAGTCTCACTCTTGCTCCTGAGTCTTTGTCTCCTGCCTCCTTCTCCATGCCCACCCACATAGCTGGCATCATGACCTTTGTTATCCTAATGGTCACAATTCCCAGCTCCTGCTGTGTCTCTCAGCTTCCATTCACCTCGCTGGCCTCACTTATCTTCATGTGTGTTATCCCAAAGCTTGGCAACATCCAGTTTCATTTCAGGCCTTTTTCCTATGATCAAAACATATACTAGAAACAAGGCGCAGTTATGAAGGTGACGTACTCATCCTCCCAAATTCTATGTGAGTGTTTAGGACCCAAAGATAACCAGTGATTAGTTATACACCACTTACACCGAGAATCACAGAATCACAGAATGACTAGGTTGGAAGAGACCTTCAAGATCATCAAGTCCAACCCATGCCCTAAACACTTTAACTAAACCATGGCACCAAATGCCATATCCAGTGTTTTTTTGAACACATCCAGGGATGGTGACTCCGCCACCTCCCCAGGCAGGCCATTCCAATATTTTATCACTATTTCTGTGAAAAACTTCCTAATATCCAACCTATATTTCCCTTGACTCAGCTTGAGACTGTGTCCTCTTGTTCTGTCAGTTGCTGCCTGGAGAAAGAGACCAACCCCCACCTGACTACAACCACCTTTCAGGAAGTTGTGGAGCGTGATAAGGTCGCCTCTGAGTCTCCTTTTCTCCAGGCTAAACAACTCCAGCTCCCTCAGCCGTTCCTCATAGGACTTGTGTTCCAAGCCCCTCACCAGCCTCGTTGCCTTCCTCTGGACACGCTCAAGCGTCTCAATGTCCTTCCCAAAGTGAGGGGCCCGGAACTGGACACAGCACTTAAGGTGTGGCCTCACCACTGTTGAGTAGGGGGGAAGGATGACCTCTCTGCTCCTGCTGGTCACACTATTCCTGATACAGGCCCAGATGCCATTGGCCTTGGCCACCAGGGCACACTGCTGGCTCATGTTCAGTCTGTTGTTGACCAGTACTCCCAGGTCCTTTTCCGCCTGGGCACTGTCCAGCCACACTGTCACCAGCCTGTAACACTGCAGGGGGTTGTTGTGGCCAAGACAATACAGATATATAATCTATGATCCAGAAAAGGCAAAGAATGATTGTGCCTGGCATAATTATATTAATCAAGTGAAGAACTACACCAATTTAACTTTCAGTTGTAAAAATAGTAGTTGTATGTTTTCAAACTATAACATACAGACTAAAAGTACAAGATAAACTTGAGTGCTTAGTAAAAGTGAAATTTAATTTAACTCCTTGGAATGAAAATAAAAAATTATCTTGAACTACCTCTGAAACTGCGATGATTCTCAATAGAGTCAAACTTTGATCTCGGGTGGTCTCTCAGCAGGCAGGGATAAACAGTGCTTGTGCATCCCAACGCAGCCAGCCCGCAGCATGCACGGCTCCAGGCACTGCGGGAACTGGCCTCAGGATGGCAGCATGCGATGGCAGAAAAGAGAGAGCTTCTAATAATCAGTTCCAACCCAAACTGCATCCTGGGCTGCTGCAAACAAACAAAATGCAGACTAAAGGCTGCAGTAACAAACCACAAAATCATGTTAGGGTGAAATAGAATTAAAAGGTATCATAATCCCACATCCAGACAAAGTGATGTATCCAGTTTTGTTTCTAGACAGCTATTTCTTTTTTGTAAGTGTTATGATTTCTATATTTTCATTTGGTGTTTGTCTGCTAGAAACCACTTAATCACCAACAGATAAAAAAGGAGCACAAAGTCAGATGTCCAGGATTGCTGGGACAGAAAGGAAGTAAAAAAAACCAAAGGGGAAGTTAAAAAGGCAGCAGAGAAGGGCATCTTGTTCAGCTTTCAAACCCAGCCCTTCTTCATCACAGCTCCCAAGCCTACCTTCAATCAGTTTTCAAAATTGCAGCTTATTTTCCTTCCTGAGGTTCATCTTGCTTTTCATTTTGAAACCTGAAATCTTTGAAATGGTGCCAGAGACAGATGTATGCGGAAAGCAAAAATTTCTGCTAGAACCACTCTCTACCTTCAAGTATGTTCTGTCCTGCTAAGCTGTAACCTTCACCTTGTGCAGGTGGAGCAGGTCAGAGTGCAGCAGTGCATCTTGAGATGAGGGCATTACTTCTGTTTAAAGAAAGCACAGAAAATTTGGGGCAGTGGGAAAGTAAAATGTCACTGTAGACAATAAAGTCCTTATAATTCTGAGAAGAAATATGTATACCATCTCAAAAAGACAATCTTTGCTGGAAAAGTGATCTCTATAGATGTGACTTGTGAACAGGAAAACCTCACTTTGCAGCTGGTTATATTCAGTGATATCCTACCCCTCAGAAGTATTTGCAAGACAGGAGCCCCAAAGTTAAATCCTCTCTGTTTGTCCCCTTTTTTGTGTACAGCAACTCCTCTGCATTTTTCAGACTGTGCTGCCATCGTGTGGTATGTTACATGTTCATGCATTGAAAATTAATCGGAAAAAACAAATGCATGTTTTCCATTGTTTCTCTCTTTCATTTGCTGCTGGCCTGGCACTGACTGTCAGGAGAGAGGTGGAAGACTTGAATCCCCAGAAGCACTCGAGAGTTTTCTTCTTCTGATTCTTTTCTGGTTTTGTCTTTTGTTCTCAAAACCAGCAGAAAATCCAGGCTGACATTGCAGTAAAGTCTTGCCAAACAGTAAAAGGCATAGAAGCTGCTGAACCTTTGATATTGTGGGTAATTTTTAGCTTCACTGGAAAGCCTTACCTAGTAGCGGTCAGAAACTGGTGAACAGAAGGTTTAAGACTTCTACTAAACCTTCTTTTTTCTTTTTTTTTTTCCTTTTTTTTTTTTAACCCATGAGGAAGGAAAATTATGTCTTTATTTGGTAATGAGTTTCATTTTCTACCTCAATTTACATAAATAATGTGTCTTTTTCTCTGTTATCATAAAAGTAACTGGAAAAAGGTTTTCTCTTGAACCTCTCTCCCCACCCAAACCACAGGAGGATTGCTTGAAGTATTTTGTTTCATTCCTCAGTAGTACTATCAAAATAATTTATTATTTGTTGAAAAATTGCTACCTAAATATTTTTAATAGAAGATTTTAGTAATTTATTCCATCTCTGACCACCTAAACTAACACATCTCCACCATCTGTTTGTACCCTACCATGTTCCATGCATATTGCTAAGTACAAAATTTAATGCAAATCCTACTAAATGCAGGGAGAAGGTCACATAAATTACAGTAAGCTTTGGATCATATCTCTGGTGGTCAGGCAGTTTCTTTGCTGGTTAGACAGTACAAGTTGCTAAAATTAATTCCTAAAGAAGAAAAAGAGAAAACTCCAATCATACATGGAACATAGTCTGCGATCAAAATGCCAAAAGTCATATAAACAAACAGCTTTTGCCTTTCTGCTGAAGCAATGATTGAACAGCCAAACACTGTTCATTAAACCCACCAAATATCTAGGCAGCAACAAGAACCCAGATACAGAACAAAACCCCGATTTGTTTTGTAAAGTTTAATAAATATGATGACACATGGTTCCACTTTACATCTAGAGCCTGCAGTCTTCCAAATGCTCCGTGAACTGGCTCTTCTGGCATTCTGGCTAGAAGTACGCAATATTTTCACTCACATATTTCCCTTTCACCTAACACTGATAAAAGAACATATCTTTTTCACTGAAGGAAAAAAAAGCAAAACAAACAATCCTAAAAATTGTAAATTGTTCTACTGTCCTTGGGGAATTATTTAAAGGAGCTGCTGGTATTTTACAATTTTTTTTTTTTCTTCTCAGATATCCATTATCGGGTAAATGACACTTGGCTTCAGTGAACTATATCTCTCGAGGTAAACTTTGTTTTTGTTGTCAATAAGACTACTTGCAACTTCCCCTAAAACCACTTTCATGTCATGTTTTAATTAAAATTAATTTTATCAACTGGCGATTAGCTTCAGTAAAGAACTAAGACTCCTTTAAATGCAGAAATTACAGTGAACTTCTATCTGCCTTATTTACAGAATGACTATTTGGTCAAAAGAAAACAAAAGAAGAAAAAAAGAAGTTTCTAGATAATACCTTCATTGTCTTTAGTAAGAAATTATGGGAAATTCTCATGTATTTCTTAATGGATGTCCACAAGAAGAAAATATAGCCCTAGATGTTATTTTCTACTTGTTAGAAAGTTTTGGCTGAGCAGAAGTGACTATCTATGTTGTACACTGTGACAGGTGAATTGGCTCTATTAAAGGTCTTTCTTGATTTTGCATATTATGTCTTGATAAATTTTCTCATCTTTCCTCTAGGTGCTGGAAGTAGTAAACATCATGTCAACAGCTTGAGTTTTAAACTGTGGTGACACTATCAATTACAAATATTTAGTTAGGAGCATTATTACAAAGTGTGTTTCATTTACTTCTGCAGGAAAACTATACTATCTGCATAACGAAATCAATGTGAAATGAAAGGAGTAAACAACAGCTTGCAAAATAAATATCATGAAGTATTCCCCACCAAAGCTTCAGTAATTACTCCATGGAATAGACTGCCCTTAATACAACAATTAATTAATTTTTCCAAATGAATTATGCAAGCCAATATTTTTTCTTCATTAATGTTTTGTTGGAGTCATTAAGTTCCATTAATGAATAATAAAGAAGCAATTGGAATTTTATTCTAGCTGATGTGTGCTAATGTGCTTAACTTGAACTAAATGTGTTTCCAGTATGTAATCAAATTTGAATCAATCAAATCTATTTACCACTTAAAGTCCTTTTGGAGCTGCAGCTGTTTTATATGGATGTCTCTTCTCAGAGAAGAATACAGACAAAACCCAAAAGACTACATGACTCTGGAATGTATAACATTGTAATTAGGAACCAATCTGTCTGAGTTTTGTTAGGAAGGTACTGTTTTTCCTGCTCCAATCTCCATTATAAATCGAAGTGATTAATTATTTCCTAGAAATAAATTATCTAATGAATTTAGATTTCATAAAGCTTTGGAAGCTTTATGAATTCTAGCTGATTTCTTTCTCTTTTAAAATTCATTTTTCACAAAACAGAGTGAATAAATAAGCTAATGAAATAATTGGAACTTATGCAGCCTATATATTTTTGCCTACACATAATTGTTTCCAGGGATAGTAAATTAATAAAATTGATGAACAATGAACAGTGCATATAATTGTTACTGACAATTTTCATGGAAGCCTTTCTTCCTGCAGCTCTAAGGAAAGATATTATAATTACATAATCAGAGCATAGATACAAGAGGTTTCCAGACTTTTATTGGAGGTGCACAGTGATAAAATAAGATGAAATAGGCATAAACTAGAAAAGAGGAAATTCTGATTTTATTATTATTATTATTATTATTGCTCTTTTAAGCTTACCAAAAAACCCTCAACCAACAAAACAGCTCTTGAGTGTGGTTGAACATGAGGTTGCTTGGAGAGGCTGGGAATCTTAGAAGTGCTTAAGATGCAACTGGACATCACTTTAAGCAAGCTGACCTGATTTGACCAGCTTTGAATATAGTTTGGAACAGATGGCTTTCAGAGCTCTCATCCTACTTAATTATTCAGTGATTATGAAATTTGTTTAAATAAACATATATTTACCAGCATGTAATGCAAACAAGGTGGAACAGATAATATTGATACCACAGATTTGTCTTTGTTAATAATAAGCTAATTTGACAACTCTGTAGACTAGAAGTTTCAAAAGTATAGAAATATCTGAACTTTATAACCTCTTCTGAGATACCTGGTTTTTACTAAAGGGACACCTATAGATACAGCAAAAATATGACATTTGTTAGACATCTCTGAAGAAAATGTAAAAAAATCTTCTCAAAAGCTGTCATACTATATTTTTGACTTATGGACATCCTTATAATTACTATTGTAGGGAAAAAAAATTCCATCTTTCTCTACATTTTGTTGTGACCAAGCTTCATAATAAGAGTCTATCTGAGGTCTTCAGTTATACCTCCAAAACGAAAAGGAAACTTACATTGCGCGGCTGCTCTTTACTTTGCCTGCCCCGGTAAGCTCCCGAATGCCCGGCTTGGGCGTCTCAGCTTTTCGTCGGGGCCGGGGCTCGCCGCAGTTTCCGGGCGCTTTTGCTGTCGCGCTCTGGGGTGGGCTGTTGGCCGCGCTTTGCCGTCGGCGCGAGGGAAGAAACAAAGAGGCAGGGAATTCGTCCAAATCCGTCCGCGCGGCGGCTGGATGCTTTATTGGCTGCGAGAGCTGCGATGGAAAGGCGACAGCAGCTCCCAGCTTCGCATGGACGCAAATGGCCTCGAGCATGCCGAGGAGTGGGATCAAATAGGGAAGGGACAGGGCGGACGGGGAGTCCTCCCGCCCAATGGGTACAGAGATCGTGGTGATGACGTGTACTACAGTGACCAATGGGAACACGGCAGGGGCGGACACGAGACTTGGGGGTGAGTGGCACCACGAGAACGGGAAGACGGGCACGGAAACCACAGGAGTAGGGGAAAACCCGGGGGATGCACGAGGGTACAGAGAACTGGAAAACTAACAAAGGAAAAACCCATGTGAACCTAAACCTGGGATGCAACAACATTGCTATCAAACATTATTTGAATAAGCTTGTCACAGTCATACTGGTTCTGTAGAAAGATTTCTAATAGACATTGTCAAAGGGTACACTGTACTGTAAGTGCAGGACAAGTAGACATAACCCTCAATCAGGGTCTGACAGAGGAAGTTCAGGCTGGACATCTGCGGGAACTTTTGTTGTGTTGTCGGGCCTCACCCCCTGATTGAGGTGGCCTGGAAAGGTGGAAAAGTCTCTCCTCCAACCCGAGCTTCAAAAGAAAGACTCAGTAGTCTTCAGCCGTCTGGTCTCAAGGTATTTTATTGTATGTTATCTAAAAGATTTCTCCCTGAGCTGCTGCGGTCCGTTCAGCAGTCAGGCAAAGGCACACTCCGACACCCAGGGGGCTGGTGCCCTCTTTTATATAATATATTACATATTAGATGTTTACAGTTTTTCCCCAATGCCCATCACCTATATTGAACAGTGACTTTCTACTTTAAACCAATCTGTGAGTGCCAACATCACCAAGAACGTGGAGGTTAGGAGGAAGAAGGAAAGAGGACAGGGCACACCCAAGTCCCTCCATCTTAGAACTTCTGATCCTCATGTACAAAACTCAGGCCCCTCTGTACAAGGCCTAAAACCCCCCTGTACACCACTCAAAATTTCTTCCTTTCACTTTGTGACTACTTCCACTATAATATCTAAACTTTTGGGATTTCTTGTTCTTCTTGCAAAGCTGGTAAATTGTTCCATGGATCAGGTTAAAAGCCACAGGGGTCTGTGGCTGCATTCCAGGGTCTCAGATACTTCTGACCTGGGCCCGGAACATCCAAGAGTGTCCAAGGGACATTCTGGGTTCCGACAGACATCAGGAAGAATTTCTGTATGAAAGGGGTGGTCAGGCATTTGAACAGATTGTCCAGGGAGATCATGGAATCACCCTCTCAGAAGGTGTTCAGGAAATGACTGGATGTGGCACTTAGTGCCATGATCTAGTTGACAAAGTGGTGTTGAAAGGCTGGACTTGGTGATCTTGGAGGCCTTTTCCAGCCTTAATGATTCAGTGATTCTGTAAGTATTTCTACTTACAAAACATATAAAACCACCCAAACGTACTTGATAAATAATTGATTTAAAATAGCCTGTGTGCTTTTGAATTTCAAAAGAGATCTTTTCTCAATAAAACTGCTTTTGAGTTCTTCCCATCCTGTTTGGTAAGAAATATTATCATAAACCCAAAAAACCCCCCCAAAATGTTAATCTCCAGTGTTTCAATATACTATGTAAGTGTAAAAGATTACACTGTTAATGGTGTACAGCATTCCTTCACTGGCTATGTTGGACAGTTATGGAAAGCTGAGACAAAGATCTTTGCAGGCATCTCCTAAAAGAGCTTGTGAAGAGACCTTGCACAATCCTTTGGTATATGTATGAAGACAGAAAAAAGAAAACCCTGTTTCAGAATTGCTGCAAGGCTTCAGAGCACTGTTAGTGTTTGCAGACTTTTAGAGAGACATATGAAGAGAACCAAACATAGTCAGTTGTTTAGCTTCCCATAACAATTCCAGGCATAATCAGGTTAAAAGGAAAGACTAGGGAATACGGTAAAAATGAAAGTGCTTTTTCTTTTTTTTTTTCCTATGCCTGAAAGTATTGGTATTGTCTTTTCCACAATCTGATGCTATTTATTTATTACACTCAGAAGGATAAAGTATCACATTTCTTTCCCCTGGAGTTGTAAGAAGATCCTAAACAATTGATTGTATCTTTGTCTTGAAAGGGAGAAAACAATTATATAGAGCAGAGCTTTACAGACTAATGGCAGACTGGCAAATGAGAAAAGACAAAAATAACTAAGAGCAGAAATAGCTGCACTGAAGAACACTATAAATAACATCCTTTTTCCCCCGAATTTGCCTTATTTTCAGAAACAAGGTTTTAGCATTGTATGCTATTAAAAGACTTAATATTAAGAAAAAATGTTTATACTCTCAGATCCCTTAGGTGATTTCACCTTAAACCAAGTTGTGTGTTAAAAAGTTTTTTTCACTTCACATACTTTGGACTAATCAAGCAGTATTATTGCATTTATTGTTGCATAATTGTGACTATAAATGCCAGATATTCTTCTATAATATCTATTGCTAATAGTTATATGTCAGATTTTGAAATTAGTTCTACTCCTAAAGCATAAGGAAAATGAGGTTTTCTAAAGGGTAAGGAATATGAGATTTTCTAATAAATTATTCCTTGACATAGGTTTGTGGATAATTACTAGGCAGTGATCATAGCAAACTGAATCAGTGCTATAATCTGAAACTTGAATTGCTGTCTGAGATAGCATTTGACCAACCAAGTTCTATCAGCATAAGTGGACTTGCAAGGTAGACTAGACTGACCAGGGTCTGGCAAACCTGGCAGTGTAAAACTAAAGAAAAATCTCCATTCTTCCTGCTGAAATATGTTCAAGCATTAACAAAAGCTTTGGGTAGCCTTGGATGAAATACAGTGCACAGAGAGTGTAAAGTACAATAAACTCACCATATGCAAAATTAATTGATGTTCTAAGAAGAAAACTTCTGCCCCAACTCAGTCCCATGTGCTAGGATATAACACTTGAGTGTAGTTTTCATAAATAGGAATAGTTTCTTGCCATTAAGTGGGAAAGTATCCCCCAGAGATATAAAGTGGTTTGAATTCCCTTCCACTGTCAGCAGGAACCCCATTACTAAACCTGTAGGCAGAGTTCCCTTCAAAGTCTACAGTTTCCCCACTGTCAGAAAGCTCAAGAGCAAGCTTAATATATTTTCTTTTATTTTTTTGCCTGTCTCAAGTACTTTTTGGGGACATTTCTCTCACCCAAGTCCATTAGATACAAGTCAAAAGATGCCATATTTAAGCACCTTTTCTTTGTAAAACTGCATCAATGCAACTCTCTAATCTTAGTGGAAGAGTAATCAGTACTATGCAAAGTAAAGGTATTGTGTTTGAAACTGTGAACAGAGGTCTCATTAGTGCACTGGAAAGAAACGAAGTAGTTACTCCAGTGCTACTCTATGGTTGCTGCAAGTGTGTGAAGAATAGATCAAATGGGTAAGAGAGTAAGCATATTACCCAGTTTTATCCATTGCCTATCTCTACTTGAGGCAAATGATCAATTCTGATGTGATCATTTTGCTACTCAAACTGAAAAAAGAATTTTATTCAAAATTTTTTATAGATTTACTGATAGTGCAAGTCTCCCTCTTTGTGAAGGTAACATTGCAGGGGGAAAAAAACGGAATTTAAACTTATACACAGATTTGCATTGCATATATGATTGTGGCAAACATGACTTTGTATGCCTGTGAAGGTAGAGAACTAAAAAAAGCAGGCCTCTTACATGCTTCCCAAACCATCAGTCCACGAAGCAACATGAGTAGGAAAGAGTTAATGTGAATCTCAGTGAGTTGGTGTAGGCTCTGGGAAGAGATGATTCATCATAGAAATGTCTAAGAGTAATAGGGAAAATATAACTTGAAGTCAAAAAAGTCAACTGTTTTTTCATTATGTGGGGGGGACCATGCAAGGCAAATGAAGTATAGGAAGGGCTGAGGGAGTATAAGTAAACAAACTTTCCTTGTATTGTTCCATCAAACACCAATTACTTTGGGAACCTCCTTTCAGAGAGGCTGCAAAAGCACAGAGAAAGTCACATAATTTCTCAGGCTTTCCAAAGCAATATTTGCTGTTCTCCATAGATGTGAAACTCTCAGTATGCAGCCAGTTTGGATATCACTACTTACATGAGGGAGAAGTTTGTACAAGAACCAAGAACCAACCGCGGTACCTTTGTCAAAATTGACTAAGAGAATGCCTTCCTGAAGCAAGAAAAAGACAAATATGAATGATGTGTTGATTGAATATTTCCACTTACCACTTACTCAGATGCTGAAAAGTGAATAGAGCAGGGAAGAATTTTAACAACCAGAAAAATAAAAAATAATAATAAAAAAGAAACAAAAAAAAATCACAAAAAAACCCACCAAACCCAAAAAAACCCACAAAACCCAATGAAGAAAGGATGATTTTGCTGGAGAAAAATAACTCCTTTCACTGGATTCAAATTAACTACTCACTATGTGTAAAGGGACGGTATAGTCTTAAAATACTAGGTCAGATTGTTTATAAATACCTGATTAATCTTTGCACCATCCAGATAAGACTCAAGCAAACAGACACTGACAACATGCAAAAAGTTAGCTATGAATATATGACCTCTTGGATGGTAAGGTCACTTGGGCCTTTGGGATTCTGATTAGACACCAGCTTGTGCCCTGGGAGGCTTCACACTTTTGAAAGTGGCCTAGATTTGGAAATTAGTCTTCTACTCAATAGAGACAGAGAGTTCCAGAGGACAACTCAGAGTGGGATTTCACCTCTAGTGCTCTGCAAAAGCATCTCTCTTCACAGAGAACAGAAGAGCTTGGGTCAGCTTCAGATACCTGTAGTTTCCCTTGTGAGTACTGCTACCTTTTCTTGTGACCTACCCTGCGCTATGCAGAAGCACATCAAGGAAAGAAGACCCAGGGAAGAATGAGAGCAGAAACACAGCATGTGTGTCTGGGGACATGTCCTGCATTTTACTCCTGTATTTTAAAGCAGTAGTTGATCAAAACCCTCAGGAAGCTTGTGAATAAAATGGACTGATTCCTCAGGACTATGGGAGAAACAAACAAAACAAAACAAAACAAAACAAAACAAAACAAAACAAAACAAAAAAAAAAATCCATATGTGACTCTTCTTCACTGTCTTGCCAAAACTTGCTTTGAATTATGCTTGGAATGTAAGTTAAAAGTTGCCCCTGCTTTGACTGAAGGTCTCTTCCAACCTAATTTTTCTGTGATTTCAATAAAAGTGTGAGTTTCACAATTCAGGATACTTCTTCCTTTTTATCACATGCTATTAATGCTGAATCCTGTGGTACACTCACTTTCACAGTTTCCACTCCTGTTAAACAAATGGCTGCCTAGACTTCTCTCCATCTGTTCCATTTGAAAATAGACCACTACTAACATTACATTCAAGAAGATTGGCTTAATTAGAGAACAAGGTGCTAGGTAGAAACAAGCTTTAATCTTCAGGAAGTCTGAAGTCTCCTGCACTTCGTTTACTGACTAGAGTCAGCATATGGACTCAAGCTGTGGTGAATCATTGAACCTGTTCTGATAGTGATAAGTGTTTCAACTGCTGCAAACCCACTGTGGTGCTCCCATTTACTTCTAGGACCTTATTTGATCTCATTGCTCTTCATATAGCAAAGTAAATCACAGTGAAGGATAATCCTATTTTTCAGCTTTTAGCTCACTGGGAATATAAAAATCTGTTCAGTCACTCAAAACTTCTGAGATCTGCTGTATAACTGAAGAGATATATCACACATTCATCCATCAGTTATCCACCTGATACAGAATGCATAGAATTCTCTGCACTTCTCTGTCTTGCAGCTCCTCTCCTACTGCTGCTGGTGAAGTTAAACAACAGCATTAACAGCCCTAGAAAATAATAATGCCTTATCTCAAAAAGAATTTGAAATATGTGATTTTTTTTTTATTTATGGCTAGCCTCTTCCTTCCACCTTCTCAAACACAGGAGAACAAAACCTTTGTCCATGTCCTACTTTTCAATAGAATTTTAAAGCTGTCGGACAGCTTCCCATCTAGATTGAATTTGTGGGTTACTTGAAGAAAAACTTCCCAGAAAAGCAGAATTTCTGGAGTACTTCTTTAATGGCTTTCATTGCAAGAGCATTTATAGATTTTAAAAAACAAACCCAGAGAATAGTCATTATATTGACAGACTAAGGAAAGTTATTGTGTTCCTATGTAGTCTCACAGTACAAAAAAGTATTTAATCTTGGCTCTGTACCTCAAGGGTTGTCAAAGCTTTTAGGGAAAAAAAAAAAAAAAACATCTGGACCATTAGATTGTTTTTTACTCAGGAGTCAAGGAATTGCACTTTGTGACATTTAGAGTTTGGAGGCCCCACCCTCTGGATATACGTAACTTCTGAAAAATCTCCTCAGGGTTGAAGACAATCCTAGGAGGGAAAACTGGATGTATAAATGGTTTTAAAGGCACTCCTCAGGTTCACTTCGAAGTTGAAAACTACATGTGATTAAAACATTTGCAAGCACACTCTAAAAAGATTCAGATCCCCTTGTGCCAGAGACTTTTCTTATGAGCACCATCACAGAGAATTTCAAGGGTGAAGGAAAGAGGGAAGAATCAAAAAGAGGTGCTACTCACATCCTCTGGAGTGGAGAGGATTTTTCAGTGAATATGTTTAAAATTCAAGGGGTCTTATTTTATTTGTACCATGTATTCTGACATACTGGAAAGTCTGATAAATGTTGTGGTTTAGGAATGGTATTCCCCAATTTATTGCTCCCACTGAAATTGTGCCAGCACTAGCTTCCCTTCTCCCTCCAGCTGTAAACACAAAAGGCAAAGATCACAGCCTGAGATAAGAACAATTTACTGAAAACACCAATGAAATGAGAAAACAATAATAGCTTATGATGTACAAAGAGAGGGCATTTTACTTTGCACAGTGCTCGCCAAGCCTAGGACCACTGAAAACAATGGCAGACAGAACCTCCAGCCACCACACTTTTCCAAGTTCCAGAAAGGAACACCCTTCTTCCCAGAAAAGAGAGATTCTCCTCCTCCCACCCCCAATAATGATGGAAGATGTTATTGAATAGTACCAGGCTCTTGGTCACCCCCACATGGCTCCAACCCCTTATAGCTACTTCAAAAATGTAACCCTTTCCTTGGCCAAAACAGGGACAATAAGAGCAGTAAAAGAATATCACAAAATTAGTTATTAGATCCTTGATCCAGATCCAGCTAGCATACTGTTTATTGAATAACTTGAATAACTTAATGAAATATCACCATTCCTTGGGAGGCACACACTAGTCCTCAGGGTACTGTTCAGGGGATGAATTATTCTCTCCTCTGCCCTGTGGGTGAGGTGAATGCTCTGTCCTTATTTTACTACACGCAGACTAGGTGTAGTCTAAAAAGGTTGGTTGGACATCATAGGCTGCAGACACTCCATGAAGGACAATTTTGGAATACCTGCCGCTTCTCTTGTCCTGTTGTACCTATTATATATTCTGTTGTCCAGTGTGGTGACTGTTGCATAACAGTATGACAGGTTTCAAGCTCTCCATACAGGCAGGTTAGATCCTTAAGAAAAAATACCATAACACCTCAACCAATCATGATCTTGTGTGGAATTGCTTTGGGTTTGGTTTGGATTTTAGATTTTTATTTTTTAAGATGTGAAACATCTCCTGCTGCACTGTAGCTTAGCTGACTATTTTTCCATCAGCTTTTAAGGATTGTTACAGTCATTCCCAAGAACTGACCCGGTGGTGTCACAGGAAGTCCAAGAGCAGCACTAAATTCTGTTCAGCTTTGCAGGAAACTCATCTCAGATGTTATTTGATACCCAATAAAGAAAATCCTCCCCTTAACAGAGCACAGTCACTCTCTCTTCAGGAATTGCTCAGACTATGTTCACAGATTTAATTTTGCAAGTTTTATGCAGTGATCCAACATACTTGATGCATGTTACCTGTGAAGGCCTTTGAACTGCAGGATGGTTCCCCTTTGTGGCCTTAGTTAATCTACTGAAGATGAGAACTTCTTGTTAAAAGTTCTCATCTTACTCATGTAAAATAATTAGGAAAAGAAAACCAAAATCAACAAATATTTCTACCATCACAGTACTCAGTAGAGAAGAACCTTGAAATTCTTTTAGTTCATTGTCATGAAACACAGATAACTCTTAAACCCATCCTCCTGACAATTCTTACACATCTTCCTTGAGATCTGTGAACATAGAACAGAAAGTTAGATAATAAACTGGTATATTAATTGGAACTCTTATTTATTAATTTTAGTAAAATGCTAGTAAACTATTGGCCACATCACTATTGGTGACTAGCTCACAGAATAATGGATGAACAGTACAAGCATAGTATATAAACTTTATTCATATTTTTCTATTTTTCCATTGGTCTCATTTCCCTTGCTTTCCACAGGAAAGTACATAGTACACATTTTTAAAAAAAATTAACTCTCTCCACACAGTTCCTGAACTTTGCCTAGTCACTGCTAAAAAATAAGAATGAAAATTAAAATGCAGCTTTCTTTAGAAGTTTATTAATTTATGGGCAGCTAAATATTAACTCTCTATATAATTTAACCGTAGACATTCATATTAGGAGTCTATTACAAGTCAGTTGAAAACTAGAAGCACGCAATCATATATAAGAAGAATAACAGCATTGATTTGTCATGACCTCAGAAAACAAAGCTTAAAGTTCTGTAGGAAGAATATTCAATGATATCTGCATTTTACAGGTTCAGCAACACAAAATGAAGAAACACCGCATACTGTGCAATTTAACATGACTGAAATGCCTTCTCAAGAAAAGCACAGCCACCACATTCCCTCCAGGAACAAAGAGACTATTGGTGAAAATGTTTAAAGAAACTCATAGGAAAAATATCTGCATGATACCTAACCAATGATTAAAACTGAAAGCTGAAGCTCATGAGTGAATACCATTCATTGTGCTACATCATTAATCTTTATGAGCAAAATTATTGCAAAATTCTGTGGGGAGTGAAAAGCAATTACTTAATGATGTACAAAAATATTCCAATAGATGTTTCAGAAAGCACTGTGCATAAAACTGTCTGCAAAAAGCCCTTGGATTGTACAAACAGCCCAGTCCATGGAATACTTGTAAACTCTATGAGTTATTTTTTAATTTTTAACTCTGTCCCAGTCACTGTTTAACATTCCATGTTCATGCACTATCTACGTTGTTAAATTACCCGCAACTCCAGAGCAGTCAGGCAGTACTCAAATTAAGCCAAAGTAATTAGTTTTCAATCACTGAATATTCACAGCTCAATTAAATTATTTACAGAGGTTTAGACAATTCTGCAGCAAAGACAAGCATTTCTATGGACACTCCCCCAAACTGCAAAATAAATATAGCCCGTTGTGAAGATAAAACAGAACTTAGATGTCTTTTCTATAAAGAAGCTTTTACTGCCTTTCCTATTCTACTTTAGAGGTCAATTCTCTAAAGTTTGGTTATGCCTACTCATACCTTTATAGTAGAAGGGGTGTTTTTAGGGTGGCAAGGTGAAAGAAGGAACCACCAGAAAACCCCAAGTTGTCAATGCCTTTAAAGAGGAATTGTTTTTCCTATCTGCCATTTTGTTCCTTGTTAAACAAATTTGGTAGCAAAAATAAAACACACACCTCACATGCATAATCGGCATAACTGATTAGTGTCACTAAATTCAATCTGTTGAACAAGACAGAAAATAGAGAAATATTACCCAATTGTGCTAAATTAATTTATTTAATTGTGGTACCCAAACTCAAAGGAAAATGAGAAAAAAGTTGGCAAAAGAGCAATATTAAGGTCAGTGCATATATGTTGTTCTTCACTTTGTGGTTTCTGAAAAGCACAAGGACACATGTGAGTGAGGCGTTCAGAACCATTTAAAGCAGTACTGATGTTGTGGTTTAACAGAGCAGAGTTTTACTTGAATTTTTTTTCTGAGGCCAGCAAAAATATTTGTTTCACACAAGTAAGAAGGTGTAGGCAACAGCAGAATCAGCTTTATTCCAATTCAAGTTCACCAGCAGTAATGAAGGCAGATGCAAATAAAGCACAATCATGTGTTTATTTTTGTTTTCTTGCTTTATGGACTTACATAATGTTGCTAGAGATCTCTTCTCATTAGAGAAAGGCAACTACAGCTCAGTTCTTCAGAGCTGCCTGGCAGCTATTGGCTATATCAGTACATGGGGTACTCTACAGAAGATTACAGTGTAGAGATATCCCAATTAGCAGACACCTGAGCCCATCAGTCTACAAGGCAGCTTGTGTGCATGGGGAGCAGTGGCACTTCAGCTGAATTGTCTAGGAGGTGTGTCCCATTGTCCACTGACCACCTGGTGTCATGCAGCAGCCCAAGGGAGACATTCCTTGCTGTACAGGTGATTAATACAGGAATAGTTTTAAAACCACATGCCAAGCAACTACTGACACCGAGCAGTTATGAAAGAGGAGAAAAAAACCACACAAAATGAAGCAACATTCAGGAGGCTTTCTAGAGCTCTGGACTATTAGTGGAGTGCCTGGGGGAAGCAAGGAACATTGTTACATACCAGTTTGCCTTTGACAACACCTTAGATGCCACAAATAAAGGAGTACAATGGCATAATCAGCCTGGATGGAGACTTACAGACTGAAATGAGAGTATTACCCCTGTACATAGGCCAAATCACAATAGCTGTGCCCATGGAAATTTGTGTTTAGTGTATGTCAGTCAGATCATCAGATGCACAGAGTAAAACTAACCTTTAGTCTCCATCTTGCCCAAGCACATCATTAGAAGACACATCAGTCAGATTAACTCAAAATATGCCTTTGGTATTCACTGTGCTTAAATCAAGTGATAGTATAGGACCCTGATACAGTGTGTGATAGGTTATGCTCCAAAAGCACAGCAGCAACCATGCTGAAGGCTATCATATGTTAGTAGAATTATTAACAGCCAAAAAATAAGTAAGATAGCTCACAATCTGTGAACAGGAATTAAAGCTGTCTGGTTTTCTCCCCCTTTTCCTTTATGACAATAATCTCATCTCTTTGAAAGACAGTATGTTATTCCTTTCCTGCTGTACCTTTCTGCTGACACAGGGAGTCTGCAGCACAGCAGAGATTTCTCCACTGCTCCACATCATCAAATTAGACCGAGTTTTTTTCTGTCCATTTCTTCTCTTTTCAGCCATTTAGGTAGAAAGTGCATAGAGAAAATGATGGCAAATCATTGCTTTCTGAAAATATCTAAGCTGTCCTGAGAACATTTTGGACTGCTTTATTTCATCATTAGCTGAGGAGTAAGTCATTAACATTTCTGCACGTAGGAGCTGGATGAATGGTAAGAAGCCCTCTCCACTCTTTGATCATTTGTTAAACAAAAATCTTCATAATTTTAGAAGACAGATTCTCAATATTTGAGAGACTGGAATTCAGCTCTATTTCTTGTTAAGAAACAAAATACCTCAGAAAATAGTGTGGGTTTGGACACCTGAATATATCAGGTCAGTAAGAACTGTTACCTGGAGTTAAAACCACAGACACAAAACCCTGGCAAACAAAAGCTCAGTTCTACAGTCATCAATCATGGCTGAATATAAGATATTTACACAGTTTAACGTTTAGTCTCAAAATGAAAGTTACTGCTCAGGTAACGGATGTGAAGAAAACTAATGGGAGTTTTGCATTGATGAGTGAGGCATTATTATTATCTGAGCACTCAGTATTTAAAAAAAAGGTAACTAGAAGTACAGAAAACAAATGCCCAGATAATAGCAGACATATATGCCTGTATACATAATAAAGAAAGAAGTAAGACAGTAATGAGGTTAACAGGTTATTATAGATTAAACTTTACTTTGAAATATTTTTGTTTCAAATACATATCAGAGCATTTAATAAACTTCGAGTCAGTGGACAAATACGACCATCACTCTGCTCAACACAAATTGGAAATAGTCCTGAAGTGAGAATCTCTTTTATAGAGAGAAAGTATGGGTAGACTTATGGCAATGAGGTTTGCTTCTTGCAGAAAATATCCAAAATCTGCCTTTTGGTGGAAGGGGAGAGAGCAGACTCTGCACTGCATTGAAGAGATTGCTCCTTTTCAGCCCTAGTCCTACTACAGGATATGTGCTAGATCCAAAATCTCTGCGGGGAACTTCAATGCATGTTCTTTTATCCCTCAGGCATTTAGCACTACATCCTACCTAACTGTACTCTACTCTACTGTAGCTATAATCTCTTGCTGTCACAGTTTACTGACTCTGCCAAGACTGTTTGTAATCTGCTAGTCAAAGCACAGCAGCTCTTGTACCAGCAACAAAACTGTTGCTTTTACTGACATGTGTGTCAACAGCAGAAACAACATCTCTTTAAGACTAAAAGCCATGTTCTCCTCCTCCTTTCTCCCTTAAATTAAATTACAAAAATAACACATTTTATTTTTTCTTGTAGTAAGACTGAGAATTTATTTACAAGGGAAGTGAAATGGAGCAGGTGACATAAACGGAAGCTACAGATTTGGGTAATTAAAACATCATTGTCCTTTCAGGCTCAACCAGGGAAATAACTTTTTATAGTATTAAGTATCTGGTCTTCCACAGAATTTAAAAGTCAGGGTACAAGTCATCTCTTTTCCAGCTGCAGTTAAAATAGCATATTCTAACATCATATTGTTGACTCATATGTACACTAAGTCACATAGTTTGAAGACCCAAAATTGAGCTTCCGAGTCTCAATTTGAAATTCTATTTGCTTGCATTTTTTTCTGTTTCACAAGCTCTGGTTAAA
The DNA here is from genome assembly GCF_031753505.1 of Anomalospiza imberbis. Taxonomy (NCBI): domain Eukaryota; kingdom Metazoa; phylum Chordata; class Aves; order Passeriformes; family Viduidae; genus Anomalospiza; species Anomalospiza imberbis. The sequence goes on from NC_089681.1 coordinate 44,293,019, forward strand.
ATTCAAGGCTAAGAAACAGAAGTTATTTCAGTAATTTAATGGATGAAGACAGAATCACTTACTCTGGGACTCAGTGGAGGCATTAATGTGCATAAGGCATATTTTGCTGTTAATTAACTGCAAGGAGAGATGAGAGAAAACGACCCAGCAGCACAGATTTGACTTTTACTAATTTTTGCCTTGGTACATTCCCACACTTCTGTTTTCTCTTCCTTGCCCACTACCATATGCTGCCATTTTTCACTACCATTTCATCGCAAACAGCTAACCAAAGGAAATTAAGAAATCGACATGGAAATATAGTGGTTAGCACCTCTCAGGGAATAATTATAGATCTGTTATTTCTGCTCTTATTCTGATTTAAAAAAAACAAACAACAAACAAACAATGCCCTGCTTCTTTTGTTTCAGGGTGAAAAGTGCTGCTCCTACATCGGTGCTCTTGCTCCTACAGGGGTGATTTCTTGTGACTGGCAATGCTAATGCGTTAATTACCACTCATACAGGCATTCAAAGGCCAACATGCTGGAACACTCACTGGCTCGGGCTTAATTGAAAAGAAATAATTTAAACAGAAGATCTAAAAAAAAAAAGTGGTTAGGTGTTTTCATAAATAAACATTGAAGTGTTCATAAGTAATTAAATGTGAGCACAGATATGATGAAGACAACACATCTACAGGCAGCTGATAAGCAAGAAATAGCATAATAGGCATCTTCCAAATGGTGAACTTCTGATTTTATCCTTCAAAGGGCCTGAAGATTTCTGTTCTTTTTTTACTTTTGTCTGTCCCTTATTAAGTATGCAACTCAGGGCAAAAAATGTATTCCCAGGGAAAGAAAATTATCATACAGAAAGCATCACTTCAGGGAATAAAGCAAAATGTGACCTAAAGCCAGTGTAGAGAACCTTTTAATTTACAAAAAAAGTAAGTGCGCATCACTTATTTTCAAAGACCAGTGAAGGAGAACAATTATCAAGATGTTTTAATACTGAATGCCTTCTCTTCTGGTTATTAACATTCCTACCAGATTCTAAAATTCTGTATTTGTGAAAGAAAAGAAAGAGAAGGAAAGAAGGAAGGAAGGAAGGAAGGAAGGAAGGAAGGAAGGAAGGAAGGAAGGAAGGAAGGAAGGAAGGAAGGAAGGAAGGAAGGAAGGAAGGAAGGAAGGAAAGAAAGAAAGAAAGAAAGAAAGAAAGAAAGAAAGAAAGAAAGAAAGAAAGAAAGAAAGAAAGAAAGAAAGAAAGAAAGAAAGAAAGAAAGAAAGAAAGAAAGAAAGAGAAAAGAAAGAAAAGAAAGAAAAGAAAGAAAAGAAAGAAAGAGGCAGGCACCAGCTAGAGGAATTTGTTAACTACTCTCTATCAAGTACTAGGATCTGTAATAGGAACAAATGCAAGTATCTAGTGCCTGCTTTGAGGATTTTCTGGAAAGAGGACCTCAGCTGGGTTACCACCATTGCTCTCTAACTTGCTACAGTGTCCAGTCATTAGTCACCCAGTCACAGTTTTTTTTTTTTTTCCTCTCACACCATTGTGTAGAACAATACAAAGAGCAAAAATCACAGATTCACCCAGGTTGGAAAAGAGCTTTAAAATCATCAAGTCCAACCATAAAACCAACACTGCCAGTTCCACCACTAAACCATGTCCCCAAGTGCCACAGCTATATGTCTTTTAACAGCCCCTCCAGGGCTGGCTACTCTACCACTTCCCTGGACAACCAGTTCCAATGCTCAACAACCCTTTTGATGAGGAAATGTTTTCTAATATTCAATCTGAGCCTCCTGTGGCACAACTTGAGGCCATTTCCTCTTCCTTTGTCCTGCCACTTTTTAGCATGAAAAAGTTTCTGAACAAAGATTTTTAAGAAACTGGGCAATAAATAAATTTAAAAAAAGAGAGATAAATAAATAAATAAATAAATAAATAATGAATGAATGAATGAATGAATGAATGAATGAATGAATGAATGCAATAAAAACACCCTTGATGGATGCACTCAGGAAGAGCCTTGACAGGCTGATTCAGAGTATCTGTCCTACTGAAGAATATGTGCTACTTGATAAAGGCCTGTTAGCTGGATACAGTTTTTTTTCATTAGAAGTCTTTGTTAAAAAACTTCATGCAAGCCTAGTTCATAGATTTTTTAAAAATACATTTTCAAAAGGATTTACTGCTTAAGAGAAATAGAACAGCCAAGAGCCTGGTTGGGAAGCTGACACAGAATGTATCTCTACAAATTTCTCTTAGGAAATCAAGTTCAATTGCTTTCACTTTGCCAGAAGACTTAATTTCCCTCTATCTCTGACTACTGACCCTCCCCTCATAACCAGAGACAAAAATCACTGTATTTCCTTTCATGTATTTTGCTAATTAAGAGTTCTAAACACTTAAAGAAAGTCCTTCTTTGGCTTGGTCTCCAGTAAACATGCCTGTTAGGGGTAAGGGCTTAAAATCTTGCTTTTCCCTACAGCTGTGCTTTACACACAGAACAAGAGGTGGACTATTTTCTTGAGGTTTCCCTGCTCTGTTTCATTAAAGCTTCCCCTACCAGCTCTAACCAGCAACAAACCTTTTATAATCCAGATGCTCACTATCTGCTGTGGAGTCTTCTCGGCAACAACTAACAAGGGTCCATGGAGTTATGAAAGAAAGCTTTTATAGACTTTGACTCCCCTCAAGGAAATCTGCTTCCCCCTGCAAACCTGTAAAAGAAGTCAGGTAACATTTTATTCTTCATGAATGCTTTCCTATAGGAACCGAATGAAAGCAGCTGTTGTAGGAGACACTGCCAGTCTTCAGCAGGATTTAATTATTATGGCAGATGTTACCAGGTAATGCTATCTAACATATGTCTGCTAAGCCACTCATGGGCAGACTTGTGTCCTGAGTCTACCAGAAGCCATATAGCCACGTACATATGGCACGCAGACACTGGATTGGACTTTTTATAACAGATTATTGGCCAGTTCAGGGCTGTACTATCCATAGTCACAGGGCTGCTACCTACTGAGAGAGTAAACAGGAAAAGGTTCTTTCTGTTTGTATCCTTTCCTCTCCAAAACAGAAAAAAACCCCAAAGAGCACTAACAAAAAGAAAACCTGTTCCCCACTGTCTTTCATAATTACTTTTGTTGTGAGTGAGACTTAAGGATGTTGATAGATAATTTCAGTTATGCAGGATTTGGGGTAGGGAATGCTATACAAGCAGAATAAGAATTTAATCTCTATAAGTGGAGGGGCTTTTTGTTTTGTCTTATCTAAATAATAAGACTCTTGAAAGAGAAGACTGTTGCTGTAGTATTCAACTGCCTTTGTGACAGTACTGATGGCTGGGAAATGAAATTGAAAATACACAGATGTCACATTACTTAACTGTCTCACAGAAGCCTATGCTTCCAGGCTGTGTGTGCTTTTTCAGGCCTGAAGGAAGGATAATCATCTTAATATTGTTCATGTGCATTGTGACTGAGGGCACATGCCTGTGCCAGGCTAGGATGCATTTCATCATGGACTGCTCTCAGGGTTGCAAGGCTTACATGAGGTGATTTTGCATTTTCAAAAATGGAGAAAGCATTGATTAGTGAAGATAGTTATGCAACTGTTAATGAACTAGCCTATAAACTTGCATATATATTTTCTGTTGAAATGGACTACTACAAACAAGGTTTTGGGTATTGTTTTAAAAATATGAAAGCTCCTGCATCTTGGTATTGATATCTCCATTTAAAAAAGCTTCTACTACTTCTGATTAAAATAAGCTTGTTAAAAAGGCTATGAACAGTATAATAGCATACAGGTGATGTGCAGTGCTATTGTTTCTTCAAATGCTCCTACTGTAATTTTAAGGCTGGATATATACCTAAATCTATTTTCATATTTTAACAAAAATTCTTACCCTAAAAAACTGTTCCTTTCATTAGTGTTTCTATCAAACATGGTCCTTCTAATCTAAATGTAGCCCAGTATATATTTTAATATATATATATATTTAGCCCAGTATATATTCCATCAATTAACCACACCTCATATTTTTCTTCATTGACAGGTGCAAAAAACACAGTCATGTGCTCTTGAAATCTAGCCAATTTATACAATTTTAAAAAAATATATATTTCTTTCATAATAGTTAACATAGAATATGTTGTAAAAAGGAGTAATTGGTCAGTATGATCCTGTAACTTCTGTACTCAGTGCTCTTCAGCTGATCTACTAACACCTGTTCCCAGATCTCATAGGGTTATCAGTTGCAGGTGTTTCTCTTTAGTGTGTCACTGCCTGGGTCTTAAGGCTGAAGTTCAATGAATGCAGATCAACCCTCTTAGAGATGCCAACAACAAAACCTGGTAGCTGGTTTAATGCAATACTTATAGGAAATACAGGGAGCCTGATGATCTAAGTTTCCTCAAGTATGGATCAAGGGCAGCTTGATGAAGCTATAATAGTTGAAAAAGCTGGTAGAAGTGGGAAAACTAAACTTAGGGTTAGCTTTACCTTCATTGCAGGGATTTATGTTGTGACATAAAAATTTATTTGGAGTCTTGGTTTGGAGTTTATTTGGAGTCATCCTTTAAATCTTAGACTTGTTCTTGAACACCCATATGTACTGAATCTTTTAATATAATGAAGTTAGTCTTAAGGTCTTAGCCCTAGCCTGTTCAGGTCTTGAGCAAAAAAAAAAATTATATAATTTTTACCTCCACATTCAAGTAATAGAACACATCTGCTCACCATAGAGAATAATGATAATATGACTAATTCAATAAATGATAGTGTGTCATCTAAATAATAGACCATGCTGCAGGCTCTCAGCATTGCGTTTCCTCATGTGCCCTTTAGGCAAAGATAACCTCTCTGTTCCAAGAGCTTCAGTGAAGATGTTTTCTGCTTCCCTTTCTTAAGCTCCATCAATTTCTGAAATTATACAATTGTCAGTAATTATAGATGGGCTGGAAGAATAAAGAGAGGTTTTTAGATGATTGTCTTAAATTTTGCTCTTCTAAACGACAACAGATCAACAGATTTGCATTATATAAAGAAGGATAAGGATACAGAACAACACTGTCAGTCCTTTCTAGAAACAATTAATTCATCATTTTAGGAAGCTGATAGAAGTAAAGGGAATAAAAGACAAAAACAATGAAAAATTATTTTTCTTCTAGCTATATTTATAATAGAAAGACAATGAAAAATAGTTATTATGACAATTATTTTTGTTAACATTCTCACCATGCGTGGTGAGTAAAACATAAATACCACAAAGACAAATATCCCAGTTTTCCATCTAGCCAGCTGAAAAGGAATGCTTGTTCAATTTTTGAATTTATGTTCACAGTTTAGAAGTTTTAAAATGTATTTTCAAGCCTTAGGGGTAGGCTGATGCTTGAGCATTGAATGACAATTGCTGACTATTGTCTGGTTTTTTTGTCTCTAAGAGAGACACAATACTCTCTTCATGTAAAAGCAGCAATAGAGAGATTTCTAGCTACATATTCATCCAAGTTCAGGACACAATCTTTTGATATTTTCAGTGAAATTTTACATGTGAATATTAAACATGTATATACATAAATGTCTATTCCTGAATAGAAGGTGACTTGCAGCATCCTGACACCCTGTCTTTGGCCAGAATCAGAAGTGAAGACAGAGTGCCACACACATTATTCATGTATGGTTCTCCCAGATCACTTTATCTTTGGTGGAGCCAAGGAGTGGCATGACTCTGGGCTGCATTCAAAAGGCATTTGCAGGATTGGCTGTTGCTGCCATATGCATACCAAGTGTCCCTGGCAGCCCACCAGAACCATAGCATCAGTCATGATCCTGTATCTGCTATCAGCAATTGGGTGAGCTGCTATATGCTCATCATTCCTACTGCCTCAATAAAGCTTTGCTTTATGATTTGTGTTGTCAGATACTATTACTGTTCAGCCCACAGAAGGCCATGTATTTCAATATTCTTTGAACTGTGTAAGAAATTCATAGATGTGGTAGGTAAAAGATGGTTAGAAAATTCATTCTTATTTCAAAATCAACATCTTTCTGACATCTAGCTTCCATGTATTCTTAGTTCCCAGTACAGGGCCTGAGGCAGTGAAAAGCTCCGTAGTCATGTTCATTACTTCATACAAACTGTTAGAACATATGAAGATGAGTGGTTCACTCTGTGGTTTTGTTATACTGCTGGGGATATATAATCCTGCTCTAAGCCCTCTCTTGTATTAAAAGAAAAAGAGCAGCAGCATGTCCACGTGACAAAACAGTACTCTGTGCTTTTTATGGACAAGTTCATTACTGGATGCAATTTTCATGTAGATGTAGGGAATGTCTTTTCAGCTACTAAGCCCTTAAAAACAACACCACCGCTTATACTCTCAAAATGCTCATTTAAACAGTAAAGACTTGAATACAGTGTTACTATAAACTTTTCACTGAATGACATTAACAGAGGTTAATCTTAAGTGATTTGGTAAAGAGCCCAATCTTTTCTCAACAGCTTTTTTTGTGATAAAAATTATCACAGGTTTGATAGGTATGCAAATACTTAATTCAATAGCAGAATAAAGACAAAGCTATCAAGTACTGGGAACAGGGGCTTTATTTATAAATGCAGCAAAGTGGAAGAGGGGTTTGAGAGCCTCTATAAATACCAATGTTGTCCATGTTCCAGAGTCATGATCCAGCATTTGGCATGTTACATACATATGCCACTGAAAGATCTCATTGCAGAAATTCAGCTGAACTAGAATTCTGTGTAATTCAATTGACATTGAGCTGAATTGCTCAGATGCCTAGAGTTTTCTAGAAAAGGAAAAGAGAACCTTCTGTGCTATGAAGCTCCTTTTTGGGAGGAAAATGTTCTAGCCAGAATAGTTTGCAGACTACTGGTTTGGGTTTGTGCTGGAAGAAGGGATATAGCTTCTATAATCGCAGTCAGACTTGAGAGGGCAGGGAGTCAGATGAAAAAATCTGGAAAGTACTTCACTGAGCAATGACCGTATAATTGTCAATAAAATAACTTGCATCAAAGCTGCTTCCTAGCCAGGGACCTGATGTTGTACAAGTGGCTGCTTTTTGGTATTAGGCATATAAAGCTTTGAGGTTTCAAGATATAGCCTGTCCTGTGCTGCCTAGCAGCGAGCTGATGTTTACCTCTTTCCAACATGTTGCCATACAGGGTGACAGGAGATTGGTCTCCTAGATCTGAAGACCTCTTAGATCTAAAATATGTCCCTGGCTCACACAAAAAACAGAAATATTTCAAGGTTTTTCAGGTTAGATTAACCTAACTGTTCTCTTGAACAGTATAGTCCATTAGAAGTAGTTTTAAATCAACTGTGTGACAAATAAATAGACCTTACATACTTAGGAAACCCTAAGACACACTTTTTTATTTACCAATAAGTCTCTGACATATAGTAGCTGCACCATCTAATCTAATTAAAGGATTATCTGACATACTAATTGCCTTGTTACCTAGCTCAAGAATTCCTGACACAGCTGTCCAGAAGTTAGCAAGGTCAATATTTTATAGAGCTGTTGTATTTCAGCTACTTCACAGTGAATTAAAATATTTGCAAAATGTGAAAATGTCTCCTGTAAGATTCCTTAGACTCCATAAAATCAGCATCTATGATGACTTCCAAGGCTCTCAAGAAATTGCTAAAAGGAGTTGAATGGAGCAATCAAGCATTTAGAAAACTGACTGACTAACAAATTTGGTTCAATGACATAATGAGATTATTGGAGATCAGCTATATTGTGGATCAGCCTTGGGATATTTTTTTTTTTTTTTAATTTAGTGGTGCCAGTTCTTGACGCAAGGATATAGTTATAGCTACTAAGTTACTGTGGCTGGATTGTCTCTCTGAGTTCATTCAGCTCTTAGTCACTTTCTTTTCTCATGGCTTTTGGTCCCAAAGCCAAGAATTACCAGCAGTCACAAATTTTAAGGAGCAGTCCCTACTTAAAGAAATCAATCTTGATGAATGCTATCTGGAGCATGTTGCAGTGGGGTCAGGGAAAAGAGTTGTCAGTGAAGTGGGTAATGAAAGGTTCAGGTTCAGGCTTGGTTCCAAGATCTCTTCTATATCTCTGTTTACCTATGCTCTTTGGCATTCACTGCTAGCCACAGAACTTGGCTATTGAGTCCTGAAACCACTCTCTGAGGTCTTTGCTTCCCAGAGTCCTGTCTAGATTCTTCTTAGCCCAAGCTTCTTGGATAACAGCAAAGTGAGGAAAGTGAAGCACAAGGACAGCCATAGTATTCCAATTAAGTAGTTCTACAGATTTCTGAAAACTATGTTTAGTGGACTGTTTAACTTAATTTGACCTCATAGCTACTGTGAGTCCAAAGTCAGCCAGAATTTGTGTTGAGGCACTCTATTTTCCCTCTAGTTCCATGTACATAGGGCGCTTAATAAGAGATTACTGTCATCTCTTTCTTCACACTGCTCCAGTCAATCCTTTTCTTTGGAATGCACATTGTACCTTGGGAATGCAGACCAGTAAGGTAGAACAGATAACCTCAGAATGTAGCACTAAGGGCTTTACTGTGTGTCTTGATTTGAACTGGAATAATCTTCTTAGTCGCTGGTAAAGCTCTGTTTTAGATTGAGTATGAGAATACTGTCAATAAAACTGAGAGTTTTGGTTCTTGTTTAAGTTGTTCTTACCCTAAGTAAAGGACTTTTCAGTTTCCCTTGCACTGCCTGAGAACAGGTGCTCAAGAGTCTGTGGAGGAGCACAGCCAGGACAGCTGACTTGAACTGACCAAAAGAATATTCCATACCATAAAGAACCATACTCTGTGTAAACTGGTAGGATTGGCTGAGGGATGGGTTGGGAATTGGTACACTGCTGGTGAGCAGTTTTACTGTGCATCACTTGTTTCTCTTGGGTATTGTTATTATTATTATTACTATTATTATTTTAAACTGTGATTATTTCAACCTGCAAGTTTTATCTTTTTTCACTTCTCCTCGTCCCACCTGCAGGTTAGGAAATTGTGTGGTACTTAGTTGCTGGCTGGAGTTGAACAACAGCAATCCTTTTTCCAGAGTTCTCTCCAGAGTTTCAGAGTTCCTGTCCCAGAACTCTATACTGGCCAAAACTGGACTCCGTGATTATAATTTAATGGCATATTAAGCCTTGGACCTCAAGAAAGCAGGTACTTTGAACACCTTAGAGAAATAATATATGAATCCAAAATATAAAACATGATGACATTGTGGAACATAAAAGGGAGTTTGCAGCCTGATAAAGACATATTTTGTTCTGTCAAATTTCAGTGCACAAAATGAAGGATCATGTTAGGCTAGCCATCACCAAATGTGGTCATTAACTTTATCTGATCAATATCTTTACACAGAGTGGACTGCAAATGTCTTCTTGCCCAGTCTAACACACTGATGCTATTGACATAATCCAGAATTATGTCGTTCTTCAGTGAAATTACTCCAGTAATTTTAGAGCAGATGCATTTTATCTTGATGCAAATCTACCTCAGGTTTTCCTTCACTGTTGATGGCTTGCAATCACTTCCATATGGTATGAGATTAAAATGGGCTGCTCAAGGGAATGAAAATAAGAGATATGGCAATTACGTCCAATAATGAATGTTTAAAGAAGATAAATCAAGACATCCTCTGTAGTCATTTAGCATTGAACAAAGGAAGGTCAAATATGTTATGCAGAGTTTTTAGGTACAACACAGCTTAGTGGAAAGCCAGAGTCATCCTAAAATTCACAGAGAAGTTTTCAGTGCACTGCACAAAGAACTACAAAGCTCAGCTGAAAAATCAAAGTAGAGATGAGGTTATTGCCTGACTATTCTTTTAAAGTCACTTGTGAGACAAACAACATCAGCCACAAAAAATATACAGAAAATCTCACATTTCTGTGTAAAGATACCTCTGCTGTTGGGTTGATGCAGCAAAAATTAGGATAGGAATTATGTCTATTTGCTCTGTCATCAGCCTGATAATTTCTAAGAAAAAACTGATTGGGCAGCTGGGGTGATGACTTCTGACAGAGCTCATCTGATACTGCTTCATGAATACTGCCGGAGACTTCTGTCTTTGAATTTATGTCACTAAATCCCATCTTGAAGTTTCATATCTAAGTCGAGCTGACTTACTGCTCATGAAACTAAGCATCAAAGAAGAATAGAGAAAAAAATGCCCATTTGATTGGTTAGTCCACTGGTTTATTTTTTAGTATATAAATTATTCAGATTCACTTCCGTTCTCTGGCCCTTTTGGACTGAATTTCTCCTTGTAGAAGAAAGATCCTGATGACAAGATAATTGAGTATTCCAGGATGGGTCTCTCTGAGTCCCTTTTGTGAAAAATGTTGTGGTTTACATAAATAAGTGAGAGCTTTATCCTCTAGCATAACTTTTCAAGTGTTATGATATGGCTGTTTGTCCTCCACAACTATGTACAGCATAGCTTTCTCTCTGGGTTCCATTGCACTACCTGCAAACACAGATGTAGCCTCCCAACATATGAGTCAGGTCCTTTGTATGGAACTAAGTTATTGGACACCTGATGTGAAATGCAGCATCACCTACAATTTCAGCACCTAGATTAGCTGACGAGTCTGCCAGAACTGGTTGCTCATGGCAATCACCTGGCATAGAAAAAGAATTAGCCTTCAGTGTTCAGTATAAAATCACCCTTGGGGCATTATCCCACTGAAAAGCATTATTTTTTCTAAAGAAAGACACTTCGATGTTTCACCTCTTTACAAATGGTAGGTGATTCCCCCTCTAAGCCAACAGTCCTTCTAAAAGAGAAATTAAATCTAAAGGATTGTGACAATATGTGAAAGTCAAAAATTAATGAAGGATTTAAGGAATTCTTCAGCTGTATGTGGCAAATAGAGTAGCTGAGAGAATGTCAAAGAAAAAGCATATGTGCCTCAAGTGCTCGAAGACATTTAGAAGTTTAAATGGACTATTAATCTATATCTGTGACAGCCTCAAATTTCTATTAATTCCATTGAATTTTGCCTTTGAAATGATTAAATTTTAGGCAGTTCAGAGGGGAAAGAAAGCAAGGTTTTTATATGTAGCGTTAAGTCTGTGAAAGGACTGATGGTGTGGATAAGGTAAAGCACTGATACTAGTTTTACCGTTTAGAACAGAAGTGGGTTTTGTTTAGCAGAAACAGGAGAAGCATGGGTTTAATGTTACATATAAACAATACATCAATCATGATCAGTGCCAAAAGCCAGTAAACCTTATGGGAAAGTGAAGTGACATGCACTGAAAGTGATATTTAATCTGCAGAGAGAGATGTTAATGTTTGATCAGTCATAACATTATAAATTGTGGTTCATTTTTATTAAGAGATCCTCTGTGAAATAAACCACTTCAGTAAAATGCAGTTTGTTGTTTCATTAGTGTTGACATGGCTGTCCTTTCTTCATTACACTGAGAGGAGGCAAAAGAATTGCTGCTGGTAAAAAGGAAGAGGGCAGTGGAAAGAAACAAAGTTCAAAATATCCATGTTATCTTTCATATAGAAAGATCTTGAGCCTCTAGGTCTTCATCAGGCATGACCAATACTGTGCTGGTAGCCACAGTGTAAGAGCAAAGCTGGAATGGAGAGAGGAGAGCAAATACCAAGGACATAGCATCCTGAGTATAAGTTGTAAATTATGTCAGACTTTTAAAGACACTAATATCTATCTAAAGATCATTTTCTTACAAGGTTAGCTTCTTCTTTAGGTATCAAATATATAAAGCAAAAAAAAAAAAAAAAAAAAAAAAAAAAAAAAGATAACCTCTTGAACTTTCTGTTCTAAGTCTTCCCTGTTCTATGTTTGATATCTGTGATTATTGTTGGTACTTATCTTTCTTAATATGGGAAAGGCTACGCATTTGTAAATGTTGCATGAGATAAGGAGAAAATTGATGGTTTGCTGGGCTTTATTATTCAAGAAAAGATATCTCAGAAATTGCTTATCATCTGTATTATTCCAAGAAGGATGACCCAGGATTATGAGCCAAGTAGAAATGAATGTGAATCACTGTACACGAGAAACAACTGTTGTTTCTGGTCTCCAGAAGATGCAGGTGGCTCAATGGCCACTAATATAAAACCAGGATGTGTACAAAATATTTTCTGCTAGTCATACATGTAATGCATATAAAATCCATTATTTATTTCAAATAAGTGAATCAGGGTAACTGGAAAAGGGGTAAGCTGTTATTTCCAAGATGATAAATAAAATCAGTAGAAAAGCCATTGAAAGGGGCATGTTGCTGACTGAGCCTGCATCATGGCTCTCAGGGCCAAGCTTTTCAAGGTACTTAGGCACCTAAAGATGCAAAGAGGTGCCTAATGGTTAAAACTTTGCCAGCTTCTTATAAGCATCTTTAGGTGCCTAAACACCTTTAAAAATGCATCTGTAGTTCCTAGGGATACAAGGCATGCCAGGATTTTGAGCCACTTGTTAATGAATCACCATTAGGAGCCAGTTGGAAGCACTTGCATGCTTGCTTGGTTTATTCTAGATGTTGGGTCTGCAGTTCCAGCCAAATAAATGATTAGGTTTGGAATAGATAACACTGAAATCTTAAAAAGGTATTTTTCATGAGATTTTGTATGTGGTATTATGATTCAAGAAGATGTCCCAAACAGTTAACATTCTTGCATTCTGAAACTATGTTCCATTTCCCAAAGGGTAGCCTTATCAGTTTTTCAGGCATTATGGAAACAGATTATTTCAGTCTCTTTCAAACCTGTTTCCACTTTGTATAAATAATTAATTGTTCCCTGAAGCAGGACCTTGAACTAACTCTCCAACTTCCTAGGTGTATTCCCAGCAGTTGAATTTGCTTTACCTTATATAAATAATGAATACATCAACTATTACTGTATATTTTAGTATATATTTAGTATATTTTAGGCAAGTCTCTTAGCAGAGGTTATGCTTGCACAGAATTGTTTATATTTTCGGCCAAAAGCCAAGATTTTGAAAATTTTCTGGCTGTACTTGAGCTACAACTAGAAGACCTGCTGCTTTTCACATGGAACCAAAGCAACAGGGACCTATCTGAAGATTAAAAATTAATCCATTTAAATCTGAAGTAGTTTTAGGGTCAGGATTCTGCTTTTAAACTATAAATATTGCAGTCATATTTTTATTATTAGGAATAATGTTGCTTGCTACCACAAGCCTCTGTTTTTTCTGCTTAATTCATAATTATTTATTGTATGTTTTGTTTTGTTGCCTATCTTGTTTCTGCCAAAGCTGTAAGCTAAATTTAAAAATGGTCATAAACCTCTGACTATTTTTTACATTAGGAATCCTGACTATGAGTCAGTTTTTCAGAGGCTTGGAACTCATTTCATTAGAGAAAAAATAAATGTTCTGCCCTTATTGAAAAAAAATAATGGAAATGTTTATGAATAATAGACATTAGTCCTACAAGGAAGCACGGAGTCTGTAGGCTCTGTCTCTTGTTAGCTCCAAATGAGATAATCTATGAACATTTATGTCTGAAGTCATTACAGGAAACCATGTCTGGTCCAAAGGCTGTATCTTAGTCTTAAAGCACATATTATAGATGAGAGAAGTCATTGTCACTGAAATATTGTGGTCGTAAGTCCTGATTTTTCATGATCCATCAACACTAACATCACTCTGGCCCCCAGCCTTGAACGCTGGATAGCTCCTTGATATTTCTGAGTTACTATGCTTTATAAGAATGCTGGTTAGTGAGAACTGCATGCTTTGGATGATCATTGAGTTAGTAAATGGCTTATGGGTTTCTATACCTTGTTTGTATGCAGTTTGTTGCTGAGCAGAGGCCACTGCAGCCCAATCAGACTGATCACTAAGGTTATGACTGCACAGCTAAAAAGATGGTGAAGGATCATTCCTGAGCTTTGAGATGAACTCTTACAAACTAATTTGTGCTTGCACAGTCTTTAGAGATAGTCCCTCCTAGAAAGGTTTGTTTTGAATTGGGAAATAAACAGAATAGTTCAAAATAGAGAAGTGAAATGACCTAACAAACAAAAGATGCTGATATTTCTTAGCTCTTCATTGTCCCCTGGAGTTATGTTGCTAAGTCAGACATGCCTTTCTCATAGAAAACACTGACGAGGATCACTTACACCTGGTTATACCCACTAGTCAGTGTGGAAGCCACTTAGGAGATGGAAAAATCTTTTCACATATCCAGTGTTTGCGATCTGAACTGGTTTCCCTGGTGCCTGAACCACAAGCCTGGGGGATATGCTATGGTGGGTAAAGTGCCTTTTAAAATGATCCCAACTGTACAGTCTTTGAGATAAAGAATAAGTGTAGAGTCAAGAAACCAACCCTTCTGGTAGATATTTTATAGGATCCTGGATAGCTGAATGGGATCTGATGCAATTGCCTCTGATGTGTTGGTGTTGCAAGTGATGCTTCATATCCTGTGGTGAGAGGACATTTACTCCTGAGGGTGCCTTCATCATGGCACAGCTGGGTATGATGGACACAGAGAGATGTACAACCACTCATGTCAGAAAGTTTTGTTCCCATTTTGGGTCTACAGTTTGACCATAGAATCATACTTCACACACAAGACAGGCTTAGACAGCAGCTAAGAGGATGGTGGAGGCATCAAAAATTGAAAGACTTTCTACCAGAAATTTGTGACTATCTGCCATAGTCACATATCAGCTGAATGGGACTGTTGAAAATGTCAACAAAGCAAAAATCTTGGACTTCAGTTTCTAAAATTGCAGTTACATTCCTAAATATATTTACAATTATGTATCAGTCAGACATGCCCAAAGTGTAAGAAATTTCTTTAAAAAAAAGGTTCCTTTCTGTACACTGGGATTCATCGCTTTCCTAGTCTAAATAATCCTTATGGACAGATCCACAGCAGGTATAAATATCTCTTTTCTAAATAACTCAATTCCTCTCTCTGTTGTGCTTGGGAATCCTTCTCATCTCCTCCTGCTGGATAATCTTTTAATAGCCTCAGTAATTTTCTGTTTTCTTTTTTTCTTATCAAAACATATGCAATAAGTGAACTCATATGATGTTCCTGACTAGCACTGGCTAAGTGCTCTCAACCACCATCCATTTAAAGGCAGGTTTTCATTCTGCCAAGCATTTTGCTGATATCTGTAATCATCAAGATTTTGCTTTCCCTATATTTAGCAGGAAACATTTTCTCAGCTTTTCTCACTTCTAAGCAGTTTGGGCCACATGTGCAGCTAAGAACTTTGCAAATCTTTAGTTGCTCAG
Organism: Anomalospiza imberbis; assembly: GCF_031753505.1. Lineage (NCBI taxonomy): Eukaryota > Metazoa > Chordata > Aves > Passeriformes > Viduidae > Anomalospiza > Anomalospiza imberbis. Next base: position 44,308,279 of record NC_089681.1, read on the forward strand.
ACTGGGGAAGTTAAGCTATTTCCTGCTGGAACAGGATCAATAGAGGTTTTAGTCACTTGCCAATGGCCTTTTAAGGAAATTATCTTAAACAGCCTTCTGGACAATGATCCTTTCAGAATGTAGTGGAGTTCAGGCACATTTAGAGGTCACCCATTCCCCCATTAATTCTACCTTGCTGAGAAAAATGCTGAGGGAGGTACAACATAGCAAATACCTTTTACTCCATCAATAATTTCCCTTTTTGCTACCAGCAAATATTGCTACAATTAAGCCACAGTTGGATGCAAGAGTACAATTATGCACTCTGCATTGCTGTAGAAAAGAAATAATTACTTCAAAATAAATGTAATTGAAATACCATAGCAACCTGAGTGGTTTAAGATGCATATACTTTGAGACAATTTCAGATGAGCATTCTGCTGTCTGAACACACCTTAGAAGATATTGCAATGAAAAAGTTACATATTGGGTCTTTCAAAGATTAAGAATTGACTTTGATTGATAGGCTTAAAAAAGTACATTTTTGAAAGCATTTTTTCCCTGCTACCTTTTTATCAATGGGACCTTCAGACAAATAATTGACCTACAGCCGTGTTTTCACAGAAATTTCCAGCTGGGCTAGTTATGGTTTCAAGTCCTCGAGGTAAGTTCTGTAGATGGGGAAAAAATGTCCTATTGTCCTCACAAGACTCTGGAGCAAATCTTTTCACTTTTCATGACCTTGATATAAGGCAAGATTTCTAAGACATAAATGAGATGAAGTATTTTTAAAACTTTTCTCACATTCCCTTGTTCTACAATAAAAAGGTCTCTATTACAAGTTTTAAAGTAAGTATTTCAGCTCAGAAATGCATTGACTGGGTGGGGAGACTCCTGTTGTATCTCTCAGACCTCCAGTATGAAGCACTTGAATGTGAAGAAATGTATAACCCCTTCAATTTAGAACAGTCTTGTACCTCCCAAACATGGCTAGAAAGGCCTAATTATGTGCAGAAATTTTCCTGCATTTTGTTGTTGTTGTGCTGGAGGCCAGCTGAGAGGGGTCCCTGCTGATACACAACATTCCTTGCATGGTGGAATACAGAACAACTAGTGGGCTGTTTTTAAATTTTCGTGGGAAGTGAGTACAGTGCCCAGGTATCCCCCAAAGAAGGTAATAAAAGTAAATCAATATGCCAAAGACTTGGTTTTTTCTTAAATATTTAGAATGATAATGGGAAATCTAGATTTTCCGCATTCATCATGACTGTCCTTTAGAGTGCTTGTTATGTTCATTATTATTGCCCTTGTTAAACAAAAAGAAAACCCAAAAAAACACACATGCCACAAAAAGACAAATTTCCCTGTGTTTACCACTCAAAGGTTGTTTTGGATTGTCTGACTGTTTTTGCATTAACCCAAATAACTGGAAAAGTCCCTAAGAGAATACCAGCTTCACAAAACTCATATTGTTTTAATACAGTTGTTTCTGTAGGTTACCTAGTTTCAAAGTGACCCTGAGTTTTCAGAGGCACTATTAGGAAAATCTTGTCACTCTCCATTGCATGAGTGGTCATTTATGCTATTAGGGTAATAAGTAGAATAGATTTAACATGATACAAACACTAGATTTGAGTAAGCTTCTGGGAAACCTCTGCAAATTCACAAAGTTAATGGCTTAACCTCACAATTCTCCAATGGAAAATAAATTTTAATGGTTTTATAGACTCAATCCACATTTCAAGATGTGAATTTCCCCTAACTCCACACTACTTGACTCCTGTTAAATGCTGAACTTAAACAAATAAAAACTTACTTTCCCACATGGTTCATAGAGCTGTATTGACATGGTTTCCTTCTCTGTTAAAGAGGATTAAAACATTATTCTTCAGGTACTCAGAGCAAAGAGGCTGGAAATAATAACATAAGAAGGGCAATAAAAATGCCAGTAAATACATGTGAATGGAAAAACAGTGTGGGGACACAGAAAATGCATATGACACTTGGCAGGCTACAAAGAGGATTAAAAGGTATTAACAGACATAATATCGGGTTAAGGCCTGCATGACAGGAGAAAGAAAAAAAATGTTTGGATTTTTCCTTTGAAATTGTTGAAATTCTGCATGAACTGAAGACTTTTGCATAGCTTCGCTAGGCTACAGAAGCCAATACCGTGGATACAGTCCCAAAAGAGCTGTTGCCTGCTTCTCAGCCAAAGCTCCTACAAGCTCATGTCAGCCCAAGGGTGGCAATGTTTACCCTGCTGCAAGACCCCTCCAAGAATTTTGTGCAGCTGTATTTTGTTTTGGAGATTAGAAAACTAGAAGTGAGAAAAGTTTTCTTAGGAGATAGGAGGTTTTTAGCAGGCTTTAGTAACATCCTAGGCTTTAATTATTACTAGAAAAAACAGGCTGCAAAATACTAGGAAAAACAGCCTGTGAAATTCCAGGAAGCAAAGATTACTGTATGTGCTAACAAAGCCATGATTTGCGGTAAGAATTAGCTCTGAGGCGATAGAGAAAAATTCTGATTTTGACATTCTGGTTTGGTAGTAGTGAAACAAGTCTCTGGATTTTAGCTGCTCGGCTGCAGCACAAAAGTGTTTTCCATACAATCGGTGCATAGGACACGCTTTCGTGGGTTTCTAATCTTGTTCTTTTTTTGCCTTGTTCTGACTTTGCTAAACAACACACATTGTATTAGCAGAGCAATGCATATTGATGTTTTCTAGTATTACAGTGGAAAGGAAATACTGATCTCCTTGCTCCCATTATATTTTAGCATTATCTCCCTTTAATGGATTACTTGGAGTTTATAGGCATGCCCCAGAGTGATTTGTAATCACCATCTTTAGCTCCTCTGTCCTTGCAAAGAAAATACTAAGTAGTTCACTTGCATGTCTTTTCCATTCACAGAAATGACATTAAATATAATGATGAAGGGCCATATTCTTCTGTCCTTTGTTGTGTTAAAAATCCTGGGAATGACTGGAAATCATAGTATAAAGTGTACATGTAGCAAAAGAGAACACAGCCTGCAAACAAGCAGAAAATGTCTGAAAACATACTGTGAGAATTTTCACTCCATTAAGCAGTAATTTAAAGCTAGGATGGTCCCCATTTACCTCCTTCTTATGGCTCTGAAAGCTGTGACATATTTGGGTGTTAAGACCCCCATTTCCTTTGTCAGCTTAGGTGAAGGAAGCAGGTACTGGTGTGTGTGAAGAGATGATAGATAAATGAGCCATGTTCAGCTGGAAAAAAAAACGTCTGGAACCCTGTAGGAAGAGGCCACACTAGTGGAAAGGACTTTATTTGGCTTCACACAGGGAAGATGGTATTTGCTTTTGTTTCTGGACTTTCTACACTGTGCTTTTCCCTAAAAGCACCTGTTTTTCTTGTCTTGCTGGGGCTGGCTATTGCTCATCCCTCGTTTTGGTGGGTTTGTGGGTTCTTCGTTGCAGTGTCTGATTACAGGTCCTGTTAGATGACATTTAGAAGTTTTGAGTTACATTTTTCAGTCTCAAACCAGACTTGTCACTTATTTGATCCTTCACATTATGTATTTTCTTGCAGGGAAGAGAGCTTCCAAGGACTGGGATTCATCGTACAAAGCATTAAGTTAGAGACTGAAAGAGAAGCTTTAATAAACTGCCACGGTCATGCTACATAGCAGAAATCAGGATGTGCTACTGAAAGGTTTGCTTTAATGTCTAGACTATAGATGTTTTTGCTGGATAGCACTTGTTCAGATATTGATTGTGGGGAGAAAAGCCTCTCTTTTCCCAGTCAGCTTTTATGTGGGAAGCAGATGATGTGAGAGCATCCTGGATATTTGAAAATATAAAGTCCCGATAAGATCATACACCTCCACTTCTATTAATGTTGCTACTGAAAGCCAGAAAACAGAAAGTGGCAATGAATATAAGAAATGCTTCAGTTAATGTAATGGGAGAGACAAGAAACAATTCCATTATCCACTTTATTCTAGGGAATTTATGGTGAGAGCTGAATACAGTATGTGACAGATTTCAAAAGACATAAGTCATTTAATGCACACTAATGCCTCTACCAGAGAAATGCATATGAAACAGTTTTATGACTGAATTCAATATGCAGTTATAAACAACATTGCCAGTGGAAGGTTCTGCTTGGTGATTACCAGACTATGGTGTTCTTTGAACTTTCCTACTCCAGAGAATGCAGTGAAGTGCTTATCACTGAAGTTCAGTTATGATCTTTCAGTCTCATACATATGTCATTCTTGTGCTGTATTGATTTTACACAATTTAAGGAAGACTTTGGAAAAAAAAATATTTTCATCCTTCTCTGTCTGTCTCTGTCTGCAGCATATTTTTAAAGCCTTGTTAGATATTCAACTACATATATGTATGTATATATATACATATATATATATAGAGAGAGAGAGATAAGGGTGGCATTATTTGCACCTTATTTCCTTACTTCAGAGATGCTTAAATGTATAATAATAACAACATTTTAAAGCAGTTTTGGGAGTTTATCTAGGTACATTAGATTTCTGCACTATTTCATTTGCTCCCAGCTAAAGAGTGAGAAGTTAAGGTCAGAAATAGCTAAGAAGAATATTTAAAATACAAGTTTCAGTATATGTTTTCTGCCTAAACAGAACGAAACAGTGAAGACAGTGGCTCCTGTTGCTCCCCTCGGTGCCGTGCTGCTCGTCAGGCAGGAGATGGAGCTGTTGATCAGTGCTGCTGATTGCTCCCAACAAAGGGACGATGCACCTGCCACCACTTCAGCCCTCCTTCGCCGAACTTAAAAGAAGCAGCCATCTGGAATTTATTCCAGGATTTTAATTCAGTCACTTTACTGCTTAACAGTGACCTGCCAAACAGTTTAACCATGTTACTCTCCCCCCTCTTATGCAAATAAAAGAAAACAGCCAGAGAGATTAAGAGGTATAAAGTGATAGGTAAAATTTTCTTACCTGCGTTGAAGCATAGCGTGATCTGTGAAAAGGGGAAAAAAAAAGCAGTATCAAAATATTATTTGGGGAAGTCAGAGAAACTGTATTATAGAATAAGTGAGAAATAGATTCAGATATTTTTATCCAGATGTTCTTAGATTTAAAAAGGTTTCCATTCAGTATAGATTTCATACGGGAAAAAATCTTCCTTCTGCAGTAAAGTTCTGTGTTCTATTAAAAATTTTTAGTAGCTTTAGTGCTTGTGAAACACTGGAGACATGAGGCCATTGCTCAAAAAATATTCATAGAACAAGAACCTGCATTATGATTTCCTTCCTCATGCTGTTCTCATTATGTAGGAAAATAACCCTTGAGATCAGAGCTAAAAGACTACTTGTAGGCAGCATGGACATTTCTAATGATAGCCTTAGTCAGGATTCACACTGCAGTGATACCCTTTTTTCTCTTGTTCTTTTTAGCTAACTTCACTTTTAGCTGACTTCTCTGAGACTATTATATCCAATAGGAACTGCAGGCTTGCTTTTCTATGTGACTAAATGGATTCAAGGAGCATTGATTTTTGTCTACAGGGTATTAGGATGTTTTTAAAGGACTAGACTGTAATTTGGAGTCTTAGATGTCAGGTTACCCAGATGATGGGCCAATTGTGTGCTACTTCCTCCTTATGCATGCAGAGTCTGTAGGGACTTCCTCTTCTGCACCAGTCTCTCATCCACCTCACATTCCATTTTTCCTTTCCCAGAAGCATTGTTGAGCTGGCTTGAGGCCTGCAATCACAAGCAGTCATGTCCTTTTCCCCATTATTTTTTCTTCCTTCCACTATGAAGGGGAAAGAGGGAAAGTACTGTGGTTTCCATTCCCAGTGGGAGCTAATCCTGCAGTGTGAGAATATGAGAATTGCTCAACTAGATCAGAACCAAGGGTCACCTTGCACAGGATCAGATGTCCATTTGGCAGAGGCAGAGCAAAAAAAGTATAAGGAAGAACATAAGTGTAAGGCAGGCTTTCTCCAGACAGCATAATCTCATTTTGAGGCAGTGAGCAGTTTATGCTATGCCTAAGCAAATGACTGTCTTCTTTAAAATCCCTAATACAATTTATCTTCAAATTCCCTTCTACAGCACATTGCAGTGGTGGGTTATAGTTCACCATTTAATGGGATGATGTCTTTTTCTTCTTTTTACATTTAATTCCTAATTATTCATCACCTACCTCTTCCAAACATATTTTTTCTCAAATCTATAGCCCTTTTTCATACTGCCTTCAAAATTGGGTTATCTACAAAAAAGTCCTGCTCCATGTTGACTCTTAATTGTTCAGGACTCTTATGTACAGAGTGGTCGCTGTCATGTACCAAAGGAGAAAAATAAAACCACACCTTGGAATATCAAAACATCAATCTTAGTATCCACAAAAAGTATTTTCCTCAAAATTGTGTATATGCAGTGACTGGACATCTTAAAACTCTTTGGCACCAAAGTGTGCTAGTTCATTATAGAAGAAAAAGAACAAATGACAGGTAAGTCAGGCTGCTTACCCAAAGTCACAGAGGTAAGACAATTTGCAAGTTCCGAACCTGTAAAATAGCACTACTTGCCGGTGCTCCTTACCCTTCTGGATGTACTTACTTTTCCTGATGCACATCTTCATTACAGAATTTTTACACTTGGGTTTGGCATTTTGGGTGGCAATAACAGAAAAGTCCTAACTGCAATCCACAGGGTACTGGATGCCCATCAAGAAAATCCTGTTTAAGGTGACAAGGTTTGCTCTTTCAGGTGCAAAAAGTTTAACAGCTTAGTTGCTGTGAGATCCCCATGTTCTTAGCTGGACATCCACTGGAGAGATTAGAGATGAGAAAAGGTGACATTTCAAGTTTCTGCTTGTATTTGAGAACCTTCAGTGCAAATTATTAAATATGAGACTTCTCCATCAGGAATCCTCGGAGACCATTGTTATTTTCCAAAGTGTTTTCAAGTGTTTCCAAAAAATAGGCTTACCTGACACTTCCCTATTAAACTACTCCTTCTGTCTATTTGCTCCTCACCTGTTTTTCCTGAGACCTGTACTTTCACTTTCCAAATTGATTTCACATTTTTTTCTAAAGAAAGAATAAAACCTGTAAAACTGTTTCTTTTCTTAGGCTTCTTCTTTCCAGGAGACTTGTTCAGTTCTGTGGCGTAAAATTAAGTTTCCCACTAGATTTCCTACTTCTGCTGTTCTACGTAGTCTCATGGTATTAAACATAACCAGTAGAATATACACTGTGCTTTTGACTATTTGGTCTTGTGCCCACAAAACTCATGACTATGTGTAAATATACATAAACAGAATACATGTATGTCCACTGAGGACATATGCAACCATACTAGTGGTTTCAGGATTAAAATCTTTCTGTATGAATCTTTGACTTAGTGGTTAAATTAGATTGCATTAGACAAAGATGTGTTTAAAACCAAACCCTCTTTTTTGGGCACAGCCCTTCCTCTGAGAAAGAGCAGTAGCAAACCCTTGCCTCTCAAAAGAAGATTTTAATAATATTAATTGCAAGCTGAGGACCTTCAAAATGTTAGGAAGTTGCACGAAAGATGTAAAGGTGCACAATAGTATAACTGAGATGTGCTATGTAGAAAGCTTTGGTGTTCTGAAGCCTACATTCTCTTGTAGTTATGCGTAACTAGGTCTGCCCTACCAATCTCCCATTCCCTTGCGCTTGGCTGAGAGACATCCCCATATCGTGGTGTGGACTAGGTGGCCTTGATAGCAAAGCATTTTCCATGACTGACTTAGGCATGCTGATTTTAACCTGCAGACCTGGTAAACTGAAGTGCAGAATGCTGCAAGTTTGGTGGGGCCATTGTCATTTTTCACATCCTTGCTACTCTATGTGATTTGCTGTGAGAAGAGTGGCAAAAGGCATGCACTAAATCTTGATGCTTTCTGCCTTTGATTATTATAAACTTTTCATTATACCATTTCTCCTCAACAATGAGATAATTGCCCTTAGAATAATATCAAGGACAAAAGTAAAAGGATTAACACTTTTTAACAGCACATTCAGATTGAAAAAGGCATTTTTGGTATAGATTAACTAGGATATTGAAAGGAGTTCACATAGGAATTCTCCCAATTGCAGATACTCTTGTTCTGATCTAATATTCTCGTGTCAAGTCTTCTACATGAAGGATTTGTTCTGGAATTCAGTTCTCTTTTTGGTCTCAGGATAGAATGTGCAAGATATTATTTTAGCATTATCAAGTTTTGGTAAGTTGCTAGAGAATAGGCATGTTTTTGAGATATAGTGGCAGGCAAAACAATTATTTTAATTTGTAACAGGAAAAATATTTTTCTCTTATCCATGTCTCCGTGTGTTGCGCGAGAGAAAGAGAAAGAGAGAAAGAAAGAGATATGTGGGTACTATAAATGTCACTAGTAATTCACTATTACGGATGGGATTTTTAAAGGAGTGCTCCAAAAACCCCAGTATTTTATTCACAATTTACTGTATACAATATTATTGATGGATATTCTGCATAGCTCAGCAAAATATCAAAATATCTTTGGGCTCGGTCTGAGATTGTCCTGAAGAAAAAGCTTATCTACATTTTATGCAAAATATTGCAAAGCTGGATAGCACCTGTCATGCAGAAATGGAATGGCAGTGTGAACCTCAGTAGATCCTTTTGACCTACTGAAAAAAAGCTGCCTGTGGGCTTTTATAAAGGATGTCAATTCATGAGGTATCTGTAGAGTAAATGAAATACTTAATATTTTGATTCTGTAGTTTTAGACTTCAATTTATTAGCTGATATTTTCTTTTGGGAAGGGGGGAAGAACATCACTGCTTTTATCCTTTTTTCTTGCCATTTGACAGTTTATGAAGAACTATTCCTTGTTATGTAGAAGTTCATACTGATATCAGAAAAAGTTGTGCATGAGTCAATAAGAACATCAAAAAAGGTACCTGAACTGAAGAGTTCTATATATGTCTTAATTTCAATAATTACTACATCTTACAACAGCACTCAAATTCTCTCCATGAAATTGCAGTGATGTGGCATGATATTTCAAATCTTTGAATAACTGGCGAATTCCGGGAACAGTTTTCATTACGTGTCTTCCAAAAGTGCAGGTCTTCCTTGTATCAGAAGTACTGATACGTGTGGGTTAATGATTTGACCTGGTATTACTTTTAACATTCCTTCAGAATATTTTTGGGGAAAACCAGTAGCTACTGAATTTCTTTCCAAAGTTTAGAAATGATTTCTCACAAAAGCTTTGCTTTCATCTGTTGACCATATACTTTTTTAAACCACACTTTTACAGTAAGTTACTTTAGTACTTGCTGCTTATGACATAAATAGAAAATGTTTCTAGACTCTAAATATTAATCTCCTTATTGCCACTCTTTGAACAGAAAAAGAATGTGCACTGCCAGGGATTCAGCCTGGATGCTGTATTTTCACATGATAAATATCTTTTACATTTCTTCAGCCCTGCAAAGTACTTTTGTCCTTTATTTTCCACTAATGCTTATGATAAAAAATTAAATTACTGTTCATCATTTCAATAAGTTTCCCTCAGAGAATCTCTGTTAAAGAACAAACATTTAAAAGGAATGCAGAAGCTTTACTTTTATACACAGCCCTACTATATTATTCATTGCAATGCATTTTTAATGTCACAGAAAGAAAAGTAAAATATATTTTAATTTCTGAGACTAGGCAGCCAAGTGATCCAGGGAATCACAAATTCACAAAGGCTGAAGACAAATGCATATAGTGCAAAATAAACCCCACACCAAGCCCAAATCTTTCTAGCCTCCGGTAACCTGAAGGCTTTCATGAGAGATTTGTGAAAACTCTTGCTGGTTGAAAATCTCCTGAGACTGTCACCATGGTGCACAGACGCTGGGAACCTCTGACCTAGAAGCATTCAATGTGTTTCACTCTTTGTCAGTGAAGAAATAGGTCAGCAAGAAGATAATAAAAGAAAAAAGGCTGAAAACAAAGCTCAGCTATTAGCATAGCTGTTGGGATTACGATGAAGATTTCTCCTGCCTCTTCTCCCACTTTTTACTTCTTATAAAGAAATCAGTCTTTTTTTCTTTTGGTACATTTGTTCATAAACAAACTCATTTTGACTAAATAATTGCAATGATTTAAGTAAGCTTCCTTTATATTGTTTGAAGCCTGGGTACTATTTTATAGGAACGAGGAGTGAACAATATTCTTTACTTTGCTTATGAATTGTCAGGGCTAATGGTTTTCTTTGTGTTGTATTCTCTTGGAATTCAGCCATTTATCTTCAATCGACAAGAGTTACAGCATCTAGTGAAGAATCGATTTACAAACCCCTCTGAACATAAGACTGCAGATTAAACCTTATGGACAAAATGTTCTTCAAACATGAACACACCTTTTATGCTCTACTATGGTGGAATAACATCATTGTTTGATATAATAAATGAAAAGCAGAGTGTGATTTTCAGCTTTTGTTCTGCGATTCACAACAAAGCATCTAATCAACTGTAATTTTCAAGCATGCATTTTGAAGTTTGGAAATGTGTATGGTTAATAGATATTTCCACAGACTAAAAAACTTAATTTGCATTGTAGTCTGCCAAACATCTGATAGCAACCCGCCCATTACATGAGACAAAACTGATCAGAAATTCAAGAACAATAGACACAGTTCACTTTTAAATAGTGACTGTGAGGGCTAATCATTTAAAAAACATAATTATTTTAATGGTGAAATCATCATATTACAAAAGCAATTCTTGCAAAATGGTAGCTTATTATTATTTCTATTGTCCCTTATGGATTATTAAGATCTTATTTTAATAGAAGAGAGGAATGTTTGTTAATGCAGGTAGCTGAAAATTTTCAAAAAGGGCTGTTACTTTTTAAAAAGAGATGTTATTCTGTTGCTTGACAAAACTACTAAAACCAATGTAATTCTTGGTAACATTACTGCATCCCTGCTCAGTCATTTCTTTCTCTCATATTGTCAAGGGCAAAGTTCAGAATTGCCTTGAGATGCATAGTTTGATTACAGGCTGCAGGTGGATTTCTCCTGAAGACATTGGAAGGTTTTATGGAACTCACCATTTACCCACACTAAAAGGAAGAGAGAGCACTTTATTATTAATAAAGGGACTGGCTGTTGAAAACAGGAGAGTAGAAAATGCCATTGTTCATGAAAGCCCTGTGGGAAAGAGGGTTAAGTGAAAAAAAACCCCAACTTTGAGATTCCAAAATTGGTTGTAGTCAAAACCAAATTCAATTTTGATTAAAGGAAAGTTCTATGAGGAAGGCATTCAAGGTACCATTTAGACATTTTTCAGTCCATTAATTTGTGTTGATGAAGAAATCTCATTACAGACTGGACAAGAAATACTCAGGGAAGCAAAGCTAAATGCAGGAAAGAAAATTAATAGAAAATCTAAGGACAGAAATAGCTGGATAAGCTTTACAAAAATTAAGATACAGAAAGAAATCATAGTTCTGGGAAAAGCTGTAAATATGATGACATCATTGTAAGGAATTAAGGCATTTCTAGAATGAGACTCGTAAAAAGAAAGAAAACTCAATTTAAAGAAATCAGGAGTATGGAACTTTAAACTAGAATTAAAGGGGGATGGGGACAAGGCCAAAAGAGATACTAAGTGTGGGAAGGGGAGAACTATAGCAAGGGAAAGCCTTGAGCAAGTGGAAACAGTCAAAGATATAAACACAAGACAGGATTATGGAGCATTCCTATGAAGCCCTAATGGGATATTGACACAAATTCTTCTGTTAAGTGCCTATACTTTAAGAAGGGTCCAAGAGAGGTGGTTGGTATTCAAGGATCACACAGACAAAGATAAGGGACTGGAGCATTGCTCTTATGAGGAAAGGTTGGGAGATGTGGGAAAAGACTGCTGAAAGAGGACCTCATTATTGTGTATAAATATGTAAAGGGAGGGTGTCAAGAGGATGGATGCAGGTTCTTCTCGGCGGTCTCAAGCAATAGGACAAGAGGTAATGGAGGCTCAGGCAGAAACTGATGTTCAGGAAGTTCCACCTGAACATAAAGGAAGAGCATCTTTACAGTGCAGTGACCAAGCACTGAAACAGATTGCCCAGAGAGGGTGTGGAGTTTCCCTCACTGGAGATATTCTAGAACTGTCTGGATGGAATCCTGTGCCATGTGCTTGAGTGATCCTGCTTGGGAAGGGAGATTGGACCAGATGAACCACTGTGGTTCCTTCCAACCTGACCCATTCTATGATTTTGTGAATAATGAAAAATTAAAAGAATGTACAATATGATTAGGCTGAGAATAATCACAGTGGCTAAAGAAAATCTGATGCTAAAGAAACTATTAGTCAGTTTTGGTGGAATAATGTATGAGGGGAAGAAAAAATATGAAAGAAAGGACTATCATTAATAGTTGAACTGACTTGGTAAAAATATTCTGCTGATACGCAAATCAGGAAAGCAAATCAGGTGAGCAAAATAATTTGCAGATAGAAGGCATTTTAGAGAGTTAAAGGGGAGAACAGATAGGGCAACTTCAAACCAGACTGAAGCTGCACTAACTGGGTATGTATGCTCTGCTGGCTGAAGAAAGCAAGAGGCGAACATTGATGTTTGTTCTTTTCATTGACTTTTGTTTCAGCTTGGTTGGAAACAATGTGGCAAGCTGAGAAATCACGTAGCATTCAGATAATATAACTGCAAGTATGAAAATTATGTTTGAAGACTCTTGCAGCATTGTTAAAAAAAAAAAAAAAGAAAAATTGAACTAGTCCAAAGCCTGATAGATGTATATATATATATATATATATATATAAGGAACCATAGAATCACTACAGCTTTTCATCATATTCTTAAACAAGACAGTAAGAATGATAAATAAGGTAGAGGGCAAGACTTGAGATAATCTAAAGTTAAGGTCCTTAACTAACACAGATGACATCACATAGCTGAAAAAATGCTTGAATTATTGATTAATCAAATTAATAATTAACTGTGGAAAATTGGTTTGGTCAACTTTGACTCATAATAAATGCCAAGAAGATGAATTGGTTGCAACATGAAAAAGCAGAAATAGGAAGGGCAAGTGAAATGTGACATCTGTGAAGTCAAGGAATGTGCAAGAGACCTTGTGCACAGAGGAACCTTGACTACTGCTGAGATTTCCTTACAAATGAGAATAAAAGAAAATGAGCTTCACAGGACCTGAAGAAACTATAGGCTGACAAAAACTTTACTTCTCTAAGTGCAAAAATACCAGATCTGTGCACTGCTAAGCACCATTACTCTATGGGCCAGAAGCACTTCTCCTGCAAGAAACAGCTTAAGCATTTGGCATTAGAACAATTTGAAAGATGCTGAGCATTCAGAGAATCATAGATGCTTTGGATTGGAAGAGACCTTAAAGATCAACTACTTCCAACCCCTCATGGAGAGGGACAACTCCATTAGAATTTGCTCAGAGTCTCATCCAACCTGGCCTTGTATCATTTTAAAGTGAAATTTGAAAAGATTAGTGTTAAGAGAGACAATGTGAGTATTAAGTTGAAAAGATTTTCTATGAAGAAGATAAAAGGAAAATTCTATATGAAGCCGACGAAACCCATTGGTTATATTAAAAATATATAACTATACAAAAGGTTATACTAAATAATGGAAATTCACCAAAGAGCCTAGAGCTCAACTGTCTGTTACCTGATATTAAGTCAGTGATTTATAAAAAATGGTGGCCTGTGCAGAAGTGACCTATACAGCCTCTCTTGTCTGAAAATATATTCTGTGATGAAAACATGAGAAATGGACAAAACCAATGGATAACCTCATTCTCTGAACAAATGATTTAACTTCTCAAAATAAATGAAGGGGAATAGCATCGTCTGGGATCTTTTCCTTCTTCAGACATACTGTACTAGACAGTATTTGTATTTAAATTAACTTCATTATCTTTTTTTATGCTTCAAGTGGATTGGAATTTGGCAAGGGGAGCTTTTTTTTTCTCCTTAGTGGGTTTTAAGCAGTGAAAACACAAAACCTCTCCTTCTGGTGAATCTCATATAGGGGAATTTTAAAGACACTTGTGTACCAGATGGATTAGGATATCATGCATCAGTTGCAGGATTCTTTACCCTGGTTCTGATGTTTGCTGGTTTTGCAGTATAGACAAATGCTGCTTGACTCTTTGGGGATGGGCTTGGAATGTAATCAATTTACTGTAGATATTAGATAAGAATAAAATGCTTTCTCATTTTCACCAGCCTGCACTTTGTTCATATGGCATTAACTGTTTACATAAAATATAAGTATTTTTAGATTTTCACTTTTTGATGCATTCACTTTTCTGGAAAAGACTCACATATAAAAGTGGGAAAAAAAGAAAAAATAGAGAAAAAAAAGAAAGAAAGGACTATGGAATAATTTCTTTCAAGAATATATGTATTCTATGGACGTTGCAAGGAAGACCCATGTGGCTGGGTCAAGAGCATGGTGAACTCACATGCGGCAGTGTTCCTCGTCCCATTCCTTGTGCCAATGTATGTCATAGCAGGTAATTTAGTAGATGTCCTGCAACACAGTTAGTCCCTCAAGTGTGCCTGTATCTGTTAACTGCTTTTCTTCTCAACCTTCTAAGTTTCAGTGTTTATCCTCTGAAATAAATGGCTTCATTTCTCTCTCTCCTCATACAGAATTGTCTTAGGCTCTTCTGCTACCTGGCTCTTTTGCTGGGAGAAAACTGGTTCCTGAGCTGTAAGAAAACTGGTATCTGATCACCTCTTCATTATTTTTGGTCCTAATCACCATCTGAGTCTTTTCTGATTGATGTGAGGCCTAATAACTACCCAAGACATCTGAAATAATTCTTATGAGAAAAGTTTAAAATAGCTAGGTGTTGACAAAGCCCTTTTCTAAGCATTACATAATGGCTTTTTTCCCCTTAATCCACCCCATCTCTGTTCACAAAGGATCCACAGAATCCCGTTGTCCTGCATGAAGGGATATATATTATCAGTTTAAGTTTTGCTTCAGCTGCCCAGGGTTCAATAATGTAAACCACAATTCATAACAACTAGAGGGAAAATATTAAATTCAGAACACACCTCTCTCTTGTGGTTTAACTCCAGTCAGTAACTCAGTCCAATGCACCTGCTCGTTCACTCCCCCACCAGCAGGACTGGGGAGAGAACTGGAAGAGTAAGACAGAGAAAATTCATGGGTTGAAATTAGGACAGTTTGATAGGCAAAGCAGAAGTCATGCAAGCAAGCAGAGCAAACCAAGGAATTAATTCACTGCTTCCTAGGTTCAGGCAGGTGTTCAGCCACCAGGAAAGCCCAGGAAAGCCAGGCTCCATCATGGATAATAGCGACTTGGGGAGATGTACTGGTTTTGGCTGGCGTGAGGTTAATTTTCTTCAGAGTGGCTGGTATGTGGCTGTGTTTTGGATTTGTGCTGAACACAGAGTTGATAATAAAGAAGTATTTTTGATATTGCTGAGCAGGGCTTATACAGACCCAAGGCCTTTTCTACTTTTTTTACTGCTGTGCTAGCAAGGAACCTAGGGGTGGGTTAAAAGCTGGGAGGTTACAGAGCCAGGACAGGTGACCCCAGCTGACCAAAGAGATATCCCAGACTATATGACATCATGCTCAGGATATAACGTGGAGGTAAAAAGGAGGAAGGGGATGATGTTTTGAGTGATGGTGTTTGTCTTCCCAAATAACTGTTATGTATGTTGGGGCCCTGGTATCCTGGAGATGGCTGAAAACCTGCCTGCCCATGGGAAGCAGTGAATTAATTCCTTATTTTATTTGTGCATATGGCTTTTACTTTTTTTTTTTTTGTTTGTTTTTTTTTTTTTGTTTTTCTCTCAACCCATTATTTTTCTATCTTTTATCCTTCCAGTTTTCTCCCTGGTCCTACTGGTGGGGGAGTGAGTGAGAAGTTGTGTGGGGCTTGTGTTCTGGTCTGGGGTAAAATGACAACACATTACCAATGTCATCACTCTGAATGTCCTCCCACTTCTTACTTCTTCCCCCACCTCCGTATGCTGAGTATGACACCATAATGTGTGGAATATTCTTCTGGTCAGTTGGAATCAGCTGTCCCAATGTGTCCCTTCCTATCTCCTTGTGCACCTCCAGCCTCCTTGGTGGTGAGGTGAGGTGAGGTGCAGAAAAAGCCTTGATGTGCAAGCCCTGCTCAGCAATAAGAAAAACATCCCTGTCTCTGGCACAAACCCAAAACATAGCCCCATGTTAGATATTCTGAAGAATGATATCTCTGTCCTAGCCAAAACCTGCCATTGCAAATTTAGAAATGCAACTTAAAGACTCTACCACATTCTTTGTGTCAAGAACTGTACATGGAGGTATGCCATTTTGTACCACCAGCTACTAATGATATTTCAGTCTTCTCACTTCCTTAATAGAAAGAACCACATTTGCAGGACTGGAAATGAGCATCTGTATCTCATTCAAACTCACATATTACTTAAAATACAAAATCTTACTTTGAACCTTGCTACATACATTCTGGAAATTGTGTAATGCTTTCTCTACAACATAACCAAGCTAAACTCAAATACATTATGGATGGAGAGCATTGACAACCAGCCATGGAGAGCTGATAGGAGTCTTGATAAACTGCTGCAGATCTCCAGGACCTCCATGGGAGCAAATGCAAAGATCAAGAGCAGTCAAGTTCTTTGCATCCATTTTGTTTTATTTCACATCTGCATGTGTGTAACTCTGACATGCTCACTACAATGTTGCAGAACAACCCTTTAAGGCTCTATTATTTGATGTGCAATCTTGTCTTAAACATGCTGGTTACTTTGTGCAAAAACTTGGTCAAGCGGTCTCGGGACTTTAAATTTTTTTTATTATTCCTTTTTGTTGCACACTCTCTGTAAATAAACAGGTGTAATTTCACACATGATTTATTCAGAATTTAAGAGTGATGCACGGCTTCACAACAAGTCTGCTCTGATTGCCCAGCATTTTTTCTCTTTGACTGCACAAATTCCCTTTTTCTAGCTCTGCCCCATGAAGCATTTCTAAACAGAAAGGACAAAAGTCAAGTTACAAGACAACAAAGTATTTTGGATGAAGAATTTTTGGCACATCATGAACATGTGATTTTCATTCCCTGTCAGTATGCATTTTTCTAAGAAGAAAAATGGTCTGCCAAATATGAAGCTCAAGAGTCAGAGAAACCTGAGCTTTAATTCAATGTTCCTAAACTCTTTTTGTTGATGACAAGTATTCACTGCAAACTTTTCATATTCTTTTTTCACTGCACAAATTTAGCATGACAATAAGCTTTCTAAAGAAAAGCATTTTTAGTTTTCCAAACAAGTCATCACTGCTTCCAACAGTAGTCTGGCACCTTTTGCTTTAAATGGGCAATGAATAGACTACATAGTTTGTACTGTTAGCAGCAGGTTTTTCTTAAATATTCGGTTCATAGAATACTTAATTGCAAAGGTTCTATGTAACAACCATTAAAAATATATTTTAAAATGTTTTAAAGCCTGCTCTTCTTTACCGGTTAGATAAAAAAGTTAAGTAGCCATTCATGCAAAACAATCTTGTAAAACAAAACATAATTTTATTTGCTTTTTCTCAAATATTTTTGATATAAAAAAGAGATACAATAAATAAATATCAGATAATAAAACAAAACCTAAACCACCAGAGTACAAGTCTGAGATTTCTGACAAGAACATTATGCTCTCTGTCTTTCATACCAAGCTTCCTGACCTGAAGAGGTTACTTGACCTTCAGTCTTTTGTGATGCTGAATGCCATTAAAACTGTGCTCTGGGAGTTAAAGAAAGGGAAGACCTCTTAGTAGTTCATGGTAGTTGAATGGACAAGGTGTCAGCAAGCTAATTGAACTTCTATCCCAGCTCTATTAGTCACTTACCCCTAGGACTAAAATCACTTGTCTTCCATGTTTTCTACCTTCCTCTCCAAGTTTTAGACTGGAATGTCTGATAAGGCTTAAATAATTTTGGAAATATGTATCTGTAGAGAGTTTGACATGCTGAGGGGTTGATCCATTTCAGATGCTTATGTATGGCTGACCAGGACAGAAATCAAAAAATTTTTGTTCTTTGCAATAAAATTTGCTTATTGCAAATAAGCAACTTATTCCAGACCCCTGTCTTGCGGTTACTGACTCCTCATATTGTGTCAATGCCAGATTTTTTGGTAGAGGGAAAAAACCATTTTTTAACATGAAAAAAATTCACTAATCTGCTGCACAGACACAAAAACATTTCTTTGGATGATTCAGAAGGACTGAAGGATAGAGTAGAAAACTGAATTCTGAGCATATGCTGCTACTCAGGTGTCTGTGAGAAAGTGCATGAACATTAATGAAAAATTTGTAGATTTATGTCTCTCTCTATATAAGCTGTTGGTTCACCACAGCAGGCAGCTAAACACCACAGAGCTGATTGCACACTCCCTCGCCCCACCCTCTCTCTCCCTGCATGGGGAAGGGAAAATGGAAAATAAAAGCAAGGAAACTTAGAGAGTCAAGACAACAACAACAACAACGACAACATTATTATTATTATTATTATTGTTATTATTATTATTATTATTGCTACTACTACTCCTACTAATACTATTATTACTACTATTGTTATTGTTATTATTATCAATAATTACTACTACTACTACTACTAGTTATAGTAAGATAAAATAAATGACGAATAAGTGGAAGAAGAGAGAAAAAACAAACCAAGTGATGCACAAAGTCAACCACTCACCACCTGCCATGAGTAGACTGATGCCCAGCCAGTTCCTGAGAAAAACGTGGTTAAGTCTCCTAAGCCCTCCTGTTTGTTGGGTGATCTGCCCAGTTGTCTCCTCTCCCAGCCTACTGCAGAGCATTCCAATCTATTCACCTGGGGACACAGAGTGAGAAAGAGAGGAGGACCTGATACTGTGCAAGCACTGCTCAGCAACAGCCTGAAAGTTTGTGTTCTATCAAAATTGTTTTGGTCAAAACTCAAAGCCCTGTATGAACTGCTCTGAAGAACATTAACTCTATCCAGGTCCAGAACAATTTATATTATACATAATTAGTATTTTTTTTTTTCTTCTGGCAAGACCAAAGTCAGAATTATTGCACATCTTTCCTCTATAATAGCTGATAAGCAAGTAAAAGTAATCTAGAGACTGCAGTTCCCTTGCTCTTCTCAAGGTGATTGCAGAAGCACAGAATCTCAAATTAAAGACTTTGCATGGAAATGTTTTCCCTTTTCAAGGGCAAGAAGCATCTCACAAGCTGTTGTGTGAAGTGATTACCCATATGGTTCCACAGAAGTTACATTATACCTTAGGTCTTAAAAATATATATTTATGTTAGCTGCAGTGTACTAAACTATCTGTTTATACAGCTGGGTGATAATCTCTGCTCAGATACTGTGTTTGAAAAGTCACGTTCTTTTATTTTGTGAAAATGATTTGCAAATATATAACATTGATGGAAGGGTTTTTGGTGTGTGGGTGTCTTTTTTGTTTTTGTTTTTGTTTTTTTTTTTTTTTTTTCTTTTTTTTTTTTTCCTGTTTCAAATGATATCTACCCAAAACCCTTAAAAGTACATTCAAGGTTCAAAGTGTTTTGTTTCATTAGTATAGACCTGATAAACAACTGTATATTGAAAGTCTTCTTTACAACCAGCTGAAAATCAAGCTCACAGGGACTTTTCATCCCATTGCCAGCAAGTTTCAACCTCCTTAACCCTCTTTTTAATGTGTAGTTTTTCCATAAAATCAACTTTCTCCACATCCTGTAACGTTTTTTTAATCTGAAGCCTACAAACTTGACATAATCTGAAAATAATATTTCTATCTTTTTTCCTTTTCTTTCCCCATGGATACATGTCTGAGCTCCCACTGCTCACAGCAACTTGTGAAGCTTTGTGTCTGCTGACAGATGTTATACAGAAGTCAGCAAAATGTGGTGTCTACCCAGCACTGTGGGATCTTGAATCACCTCATGCAGATAAGCTCATTTGTGTTATATGATTACATCAATAACATCTAGGAAGATGGTTGAGAGGCACAAAATTGTTGCTTGACAAAAATGCACCCTGAAAATATAATTCCTGGAATACATCACTGCTGTTCAATGCTGAGGAGCACAGCAGTTAAAAAAATTGTTTTTATATCTGAAAGAAAGCATATTGGTGCAAATAGGCATTTGAAATATTTGAAAAGCTCACAAATTAGTCCAGCTATGACAAAATATTACTTGTGTTATGATCAAATAAATATAAATGTTAAATCCAGCAGCAACTTTTAGAAAAATCATTTTTCATGTATTTATATTCTTAGGCAAATAAAACTGTCCCAGAGGAAAGTCACAGTGCTTTCAAGTTCTTAATTTCTTTGGGCCACTTCTACCACATGCTCTGTCTTCCTGAAGGAAGATCACACCATTCTGAAGGCGTGATCAAAGCTTTTTCTACTAGGCATTGAAATAGATGGACAAGTATAATTGTGTTGGGAGAAACAATGCACTTTTATGTAGAATTTCTAAAGAAACTTTTCTGTGAGCAAGTAAAGGTTTTTTTTCAGTAACAGTATTGATTCCTGTCAAAAATTATTGCATCTTCTAATGTGCTGCCAGGTAGAAATTATATTTATGCCCTTGTGGGAATTGTAATAAAAACAGGTTATTCAGTTGGCTCTGTACATTGGACTAAAAATGTATAAGAGATTTCTCTTATACAATGGTTTATTATTATGCACTAATAATGTATATAAACAGCAAAAGTAGCTTCTGCATTGTCTATGGTCCATATTCTTGTGGTATTTATAAATGATGGGAAATAAGTGACAAACTGGCTAAAGAGTATATTTAAAAATTGATATTTTTATGGCATTTAATTTGGCAAAGTGTTTGAATCTTCTGCACTCTTGATGCCTGGGGTGATGGAACACAGAATTTTGTATGATACTACTGTGGTACAAGTTCTACTAATTAAAAATGTACAAAAAAAGTTTTGCACTGACTAAACAGTGTGCTGAAAATGTCTAATTCAGCTATCATATTTTGAAACTGACTTTGGTTCTTTGTTCAGATTTTCTACCTTTCAGCTTTTCTGCCTTTCAGTTTTTCTGCATAAAACAGTTTCATACTTAGCAGTAACCAAGACTTCTTAAGTCAGTCAGTTTGTATTGCTATTTATTTTAAGAGAAGAAAGGACCTTTAGTTGGTGGCTGACTCACAAATGTTCACAATGCATCCTTGGTTAAAAAAAGACCATGGATGTAAACAGGGTTTAACAATTTTTTCAAATTGTGTATTGAATATTCAGCATGTTGTAACTGTGAGTAACATGGATGTTTTATATCACAATCCTTCATGCTAACATAACTCAAAGATAAATGCCCTTGATAAACCATATCATATTCACACTTTGAGTGTAAAGTGTTGAAATAAAAAGCTGATGAAGCATAAAGTGTCAAAGTAGCATGTTATTTTCAACATTTTATCTGTCGTTTGCCATTTATTTCAACACTTCATAAAGTACATTAAATACTCATCTACCAAGTAAGTGTTTGAGGACCTGAGGACATAGAGATTCCTCTGAGCAGCATCACTCACTGGGGCAACACCAGTGGGTCAGAGGAGAGGAAGACAGAATTAGCTATGGATGTTAAAGGCTTCAGGAGGATCTGTGGATATCCAAGAGCAGTGGAGGTGTGAAAGAGCACTGAGGGGGTTCCAGACAGAAAGGTCTTCAGGAACAACATGAGGTTAACTGAGGATTTAGATGAGCAGGACACAGCCATGCACCTTTCACACAACAGTGTGGACATGCAATGGTGAGGTGTTGCTGCCTGCTCAGAGCAGCAGGTAAATGTGGGAGTCTGGGTTGCAAGATATGTTGCACTGACCCTGTCAATCCTGAATATGCTGTGGGCTGTGGGCTGTATGCTTACTCAGTTCTGTCCAATGGAAAATTCCTTAGACTGTGCCACTCATGCTTCTGAGGCCCGTTGTTATCTTTCATACAATACCACAACGATTTCAGAAAAAAAAAAGGGTTTAAAGAATTTTATGGCCAATTAATAACTTGTCTACCTGGTAATTGAATTTATTTGAGGTCTGAATTTAAAGTGTATTAGTTAAAGTGTGCTGAATCCTCATGTGAGCATCTTTTGAAGTGAACTAAGTGAAATACTGCCACTATATTTCTGAGGCTGCCTGCATGACTGTTTAATGTTCTCCAAATACTTCAGCTTCAGTCTTGTAACTACTTCAAACTAATACATCTTGGTGTCTTTGATTCAACACCCTTGGAAACTAGATTTTCAACTTTTTTTTGGTGAATCATTTTAGAGAAAAAAAGTAGCAGTAGATGGGAAAGTAATCCCCATTTTTTCATCTCACAGAATTGCATCAATATTTGTGTGTGTAGGAAGGCAGGGAAGTCAAATGAATTCTCCTTGGCTATTTTCTTTTTTTATTCCTTATTACCTTCTCAGTCTGGCACTATTAGTTTCAGGATCCACCCCAGGTACTGCAGTCCTGTGGTGTGTGTACCCATCTGGTACCTATGATGCCTTGGAAACAGAGGCTAGACAAGATTAAGAGAGCAAGAGCAAGTATTTATTAAAGGCCTTCAAACAGGTATACCTTGGGTGATCAGAAGCCTCCCAGAGGCTACACCCAAGGTGGACGATTGTCAGGAGTTTTTCAGACAGGTGTAAGTTTGATCCATTTACATATCAGGGGTTAACCCTCCAATTACAGCTTCAGGTAATGAAATCGCATACCCCCAGTTTGCTCCCCCCAATTCACTTTTGTTTGTACTTTTCAGGGCCTGAGGCTGTAGGGTGTCCTTGAACTTCAGGCCTAGAAGAATTGTTTAGTCTGACCAAAGTGTGAAGACGATAAACTAACACTCTATATGGAGTTTAGAGCTATACACTAATGCAGTACAGGATTTGAAAAACAGAAAAGCTAAAATCCTAAGGCATCACCTAAGTGTCTAAAGAATGAGCGAGTTCAGCAGGGTCCTATAAAGGCCATGGCTCACAGGCTTTATGAAGAGGTGTGTTCCAATGATAGCAGTACATATAAGAAACAGAAGTATTTTCTCAGGATTCACCGTGGAACATCCAGTATTTGGATTAGGCTTGAGTACTTCAATAGGAGCTTGTTCTCTTTTCCTGGCAGGACAAGTAGAACTGAGAAACTCCCCCTTCCCACTCCCTGGAGTTTCATGAACAAATTGAATAGGAATGAAGAGCTCCTTTACCTTAAAGATGGATTTGTCTCCATTGACTGGTACTAAAAATATACATTCATACCATGGTGTGAATGTGGTGAACTCCTGGCACAGGAAAAGAATAATTAAAACAGCATATGTTCTACAAAAGTTGCTTGAGCACACTTTGATGTTTTTCATATTTGTATGGAAATTGAGTGCCAAGAAACTATTACTCACTACTTCAGAGGGTGAACAAAATTAAAGTGCATAAATAAGCCTAATTTAAGTCTAATATTGCAAATAAGGCACTAAATGAGGCAACTTTGTGCTGGAAAAAAAATGTTTTTTCAATATATTTGATGACCCAAGAGCTACATTTCACAAAACAAATTCATTTTGTACAACATTTAAGTATAAACTCACTACAACTAAGATATACATTTGCTTATTTTTCTTTTTTTGGACAAGGCCTTTTAAGACAAAAATTCTGTTGTCTGACCTGTGTGATTTCCTTTCTGGTAGGAGAACATAAGATGAAAAAATTATTTAAATTGTTCCAAACATGACAGTTATCTCTTCATTAACTGCTGGGAAATTAAGCCTTGCAGGGGTACAAATTGAGATGAAACCTCTCTGTGCTGATTTATATTTGGTGACATCATATGACATTGCATTCTACAATGATCTGGCACATCATATGACATACTTTGTATTATTTAGCATACTTTAAATAAGGGGGCAAAAATTATCCTCTCCTAATCCTCCTCACCTGTGTAAAATTGCTCTAATTAGGATTTTTTACTCTCCCAGCTTAATCTAGCCTTTTCTCCCTCTTTTTGGGATAGTGCAATGGAGGTTTTGGTAAGAAGAAGTGTTCAGTTTCCATTTTGTATGCCTTACATGGCTTTTACATAGCTTTAAGAAGAAGGTTCCCTGGGGTAGTGTGAATAGATCCCTCTGCTCATCCCAGCCAATGTATGATGATGGCACTCCACTGTCTCTCTTTCCTCATTTTTCCTTCCTGCTCCTGACCACATGCTGCTGCTGCTGTGTACTTTGTATCAGTTTTGGACTTCACTGTGAGCTAATCGAATCCACTTACCTAGCAAAAGGACAGTACAGAAAAAAAAAAAACCAAAAAAAAACCAGAGAAACAAAAATGAAGTTTTGTTCTGCACTGTGAATTGAATGAGCTTCAGGAAAGCTTTACTGAGTCCTAAGAGCTTGTGAAAAGGAGGAGAGGAACTGTGAAAATTGAACTAAAATACATGTGGAGAAGGGGAGACCTCTGTTTGGGTGGCAATGATATCTTAGACTGACTAAGCTTCTCATGGAAACATAGCTTACCTGTATTTATAACTAATTCCTTGCTTGGTTATCGCTCATCTGCAGTCCATACTGGCAAAATTCACTGTTGTAAGCTGTTCCTACTTGAATGGAAAATTATCCAAACGACTGATTCTAAATTACACTCTCATTGCTTTTCTACTAATAAGAAATGATATAACCTTTTGGTATGTCATTGATAATTTCATGAACATAAGGAAATAAAAAAGTAGAATTGAAAGGCCAATATTAAATACAAAACCCCTGATGTTGTCAAACAGTATTTATTTTACAGACTGATGTGGATATGTGTAGACAAATGTATTAGTACTTTAGCCCCATCACAAAGGATTCTATTTTACCATCAAAATGACACTGTTTCATTACTTTGTCTTTCCTCATAAGAAATTCCTGATTTCTCTGGTGCAGCAGAGCAAGTTCTGAGAGGCTTAGTGATATAAGATTCCATATTAATAGTTGCTTGACATTGATTTTTATATCCTGCATTTAAGGATACTAATTTCAAAGGAAGGTATTTCTACTGTGCTGATTGCAAGGAGTCTTTTTCTGTGGAGACTGTTTCAAATACCATAATTAAATTATTTTCAATTAATCTTATGCCACAACTCTCATAGATTTACACCTACTTTCAATAGTTTGAGAAGGTTATCTAAACTGTATTGAAGATAAATGACTCAATGCAAATAAAGGTGATTCCACAGGTGAAAAGCATCTTAACTGCCAAAATGAATAGTGCTGGAGGCTGAATGCAGAAGCACTTCCCCTTTTCCCTTGTGTCAGGGAACACAGGCTGTACCTGCCCCACACCAATGCTGCCTACAGAAGCACCAGAGCATCCTCAGACCTTTCTCATGCTGCACAAAGTCTAACTGTTCTAAAGGAAGTCAGGCCATGGAAATCCAAAAATACATAGATAGTTTGCCACATAGACATTGTAACACTTAGCCATTATTTTCTTTCTTAGGTGCTGATGTGGCTCCCATACTATGGCATTAGAAACTATGGACACAGAAATGAAGAATTGAGGCCCAGAGCTGACTGCATAAGGGGAGCTGATGCAAATGTACAAGATACTTTCTTGAAAACATGAAAGAAAAGCTTTATGTGAATTGAAAAGCACATATTGAAGACAGCAATTGGCTTATCCCTAGGTAAATATGTCTTTGCTGGAATAGTTCTGAAATGCTATAAGGGCTTCGTTCGGTTTTCAGAATTTCTTTATTTTTTAGATCTGGGACAGCTCTAACTTCTATCGACCCACCTACTGCTAATTCTTCCCCCCAACCACTTTAAAAACTCATTCTGTATTTATTGTCACTACTGACAGCCGTGAAAGAGGTAGTTGCCACAAAATGCTGATGCTGTGAAAGCCAATGGTATTGGTTTCAACTTGTACAGCTTCTCAGGGCTAGGACAGGGTTTCTGCTTAAACTGAAGACACTGATGTTTGGACTAGTTTTATTCAGTGGATGCTTTCTAGGCATATACTCTTGACTTCTCAACAGTTCTCATGCTAAAAGAACATGGTCAAAAGAACACAAATTTTCTGGTATGCTCTAAACTAAAAAGGGCTTTTGTAATAAGAGAAGCTAGGAAAGAGGTTTCTGAAAGATCTGGTGAAAACTATTTAGCAATCTATTTATTACTTTCTGAGCATGGTTTTTTCTAATGACTAAAGAAGGCAGGAGAAAACTTGAAACCACGAAACAGAAAGAGAAATGTTGTATGTTGTATATAATTTCATCTATAAAATGGATAAAAGCCATCTTAAGGAGTAGCACTATTTATCCTTATGCTAGAATGAAACAATGAGAATAGAGGAAGGTTTAAATAAAATGTATGTCAGGGCCTGTAGGCTTTAGGGGCTTTTTTGCATTGCCATGAGATAAAGGGAAGTAATAAACTCCTGTCTGGTTTAATTTGTTTTATTACAACCTGCAGATCAAGTAAGATATAAGTAGGTATAAAGGAGGTAGAGCAAAGATAATTTGTTCAAAGTGAAGAAAAATTATGTGGAGGTAAACTTCTCAAAGGATGTTGTTTTTCTAATACTCCTTTTTTTATTTTCTGCCTCAAGGGAGAAATAAAAAGATCACCCTTTTGCAGATGATGAATATGTTGGAGATGCTTGAAACAAAAGACTTTATTTTTTTGAATACTATTAGGACAGATTAACATTTCCTTGTTTAGTAAAAAGAAAATTTGATTTTTTTTTCTTTAACACTGGGATACTGAGTGTCATATTATCTATTTCTTACTATTTCTTGAGTGTCATAAAGAATATGCAAAAATATTAGCACAATTTGGGACAGCAAACCATCAGGCGATACTTGGTCAGTCTTTCCCATCAAAGCTGGTCCAATTGGCATAAATTCCTTCAGTAGAAATTGAGACTGAGGGAAAGAGATAAAGAGCAGCTTAATGGCTTTGAAATATCGCTAGTGCTTTTTAGGTGATAAAGTAACTAGATTACTGGCTGAAGAAATTTACTCATGGTCAGCCAAAATATAAACACTTTATCATACTTTTTTTTTTTTTTTTAAAGAAGGGACATGATATTTTGGAAGATTTCAGTGTCCATAAGTACAAAGGTTATCAGTAACAAGAGCATGTATGTGACTTCACTATGTAGCTACTCTTGTTTCTTGTTTCCTTGCTTTTCCTTATGCTGCAAGTAAACCCTTTTTCTCTGAATTAGGAGAGGTTTTATTTATTTATAGCTGTATCTCTCAGCTAGACATGTAACTGCAGATGCACTGTGATGATTCTTTGCCAGCTATCTGGACAATAATGTGTTTACACACAGGCTTGTGGAGAAACAGCAACCATTTGGTATGATTGGACATTGTGTTTTGCTTAGAGTCTGGATTAAATGAATACAGGCTTTCAGTAGTGGGTTCTGATTACTAAGACTATTCACAGGCTGGGCACACTCTCTGCACCTTTATTTTCTCTGTGTTGCATATTTCAGTACATAGAACATCTGAACATCTCACAGTAAATTGAAATAAAATTGATAGCACAATGTAACAAAGGTGTATGTAACAGCATGTTACATTTTGGAGATGGCTTGTTCATGGGATTTCCACATGCATTATTTTCTCTAGTTTAAAAGAAAAGGTTATCAAGCTACAAGTTTGCAGTTATTACAGATGCATTTCAAAACAAAACAAAATGAAACAAAGGTCAAAACATTGGAGATTCTGGTAAGTAAATATTTTTCAAAAACTTAGGTTAAAATATGGAAAACTTCTAACAAAATATTCATGAATGAGCTCTGTAAGAAGTATAAGTCATGTACTCAATCAGCTTAATAGATAGAAGAGTGTTTGAGTATTCAACAAATTGCAGATAATCCCTGTGCCTTTAATGGACCCAACTGATCTAGCAGGTTTCCAATGGATTCAAATACCAACTTCTAAAACATTGAACTGAATATGCATGTTAGACAAAAACTGAAAAAGATTAAGTAAGTTGCTTTATCTAGCATAACCTTCTCTGGATTATTCATACACTACCTTCAACATATCTCATGTGGTAAGAATGATTCAAGTTTTCTTTTTCTTTATGCCTGTCTTTCTGTCATATTTTAATGCCAACATTGTATTTATTAGGAATATTTTGCCCAAGGTGTAGTGTGTTCATTTTTGCCTTTCATTCAGTGAAGAGAGAAAACATCACTGTGTCCTTGTGTTTTTGTAAGCCTCATACCAACATAGTAAGTCACATAAGTGTGACTTACTCTGCTGTCATAATAAGCATCAACAATTTATAAAATGTATTTTTTTGGAACTTCTTTGTTATTTTTCATTTTTTAGTGACTTTTCTCTTCCCACATTGCTTCCTGTGGTTAACTAAAAGTCAGCAAGCAAAGATTAGGCTCAGTGAACATGTAAATTAATATGGTAGCCAAAGGTTCATGAAAAATTGTATTTCTTTAGGTGAAAATACTCTCTTAATATCAGAAAAATGAGCCAGTGAACTGATATGACAATTACGGAGAAGATGCAAATCAGCTGGACATGTTATATGAAAACACACTCATAAACACTGAAAATGTGGCTCAGAAATCATGGCCATGAATCACTTTATTGAGACATAGCTTAATCAAGATCTCTAGGTATGATTGCTGTATCACTGTATCATAGTCAGCCCTTCTTCCTTACCACTTTGCCACAACTGGAATTGCAGCTTTTCACCAAATAGTCTCCATTTTAATATGAACATTCTCCAAAATCAAGAAAAAACATGAAAAATGCAAAAGTCATGAGTACCTTGTGAACCTGTAAGATAGTTTGCAGGGGCACCAAACAGATGTTTTTATCTTTCATGTACTTGGAGAGGATGTTTTCCCAGATGTTATTTACATCCAGGTTGAATCCAGAAATAAAACATTTGTAAAAGAGTTTTACAAAACTGAATCCATAAGCAGCAGAACTCCATGGAGTTGTTCATCCTAATAAAAAGGAAGCAGTCTTTCAAAGATTGGATCCTTTATTCTTTAAAAATTGTTCTACTGACTTGATTGCAAGCTCTAGCAAAAATATAAACCAGCTATTTTTTGCCCCTTCAGCCTCAGATACAGGATATACTAAATTTTTCAACCTTTTGGTATTTTATTGAGTTTGATAACACACAATATATAGGAACTTTTTGGAGTTCAAATCACTCACCTTGCCAAGACAAGGATAGGAGAGGAACTACAATGTAAACAAATAAAAAAAAAATCATTGGGCATTCAGTTACGTGGAAAGAATTTCAGGCTCAAGCTATGAAAGGAGTGGAAGAATCCCATCTTTGAAATTGTTCACCTAGTTATTTATTTGGAGGAGCATCTTTAAGTGACTTTATATTCCTGAAAGATGACATAAGAATTATTTTAGAGCCAAAATTCAGTATTGTAAGAAAAACTTAATTTCCAGTGCCCACCAGCCATGGGACTCTGGGGGTTTTGTCTCAACTCAGCTTTGACATTCTGGCCTAACTAAAGGCAGGCTGCTGGCCCTGTGTAGAAGCACTTTATTTCAGGATTTGGGCATTAACACCTTAACTCTGCTTCAGAAGCTCTTAGGGACTAGACCAATACATGCTGTGTCCCTTAATGAGGAAATCAGATTATGAGATTTATTTACAGCAACACCAGTAATGAGAAATAGGATAAAACTTAAACTAGAAGAAAGAATAGACTAGACCTAAAAAAAAAAATATCAAGTCATGGAGAAGCCAGAGGTCCCTGAGGAGAAGAGCTAAGAATTAAGAACCTTTTGTAAGAAATAAATTAAAGATTTTCCAAGTACTGTCAAGCTAGATTTGTGGGTGAAAGGCATATTGTTTTTTGCATTCTCTCATGTGAAATATTGCTGTCTTTTCAAGCAATCTGTAGGACTTATGCATGCTTCCAGCTCATCAAAATCAAGTGGCCATACAGCAGGAAAGACTAAGTTGTAAAGTTGATGTATTTGAATCTAACATTAAAATTCAACAATAATCCTTCACTCCTTAAGTGTGCCTCTATTTTATTAAGTATTTCAATGCAATATAATTAATTTATTAGTAGCAATTAATGTACTGGTAGCAATATTCTTGAACAAGAGCTGTAACTCAAGAAATCATGCTTAATAAAACAACCTACAGTGCTTCTAATAACTCTTACATAGTGAAAGACCTGATACCCAAATATCTGGAAGTCAATATGAAGTGAAAATTTTATTTATCAGGAACCAGAACAGGATTAACCATACACTAAATATAACACTATACTATACACTATGTTTTAAAGAGCTGCTATATCATACGCACAGAATAAGGTGATGAGAACATTTATAGGGTCTTTGATATATTTATTTATTAATTTTAATAAACCCCTTACAGGCATGTACAATCCCTTTGTCTTCTTTGTGACTGTCTGGCACATCTTAGGAGAGCAAGTTCACAGTTTGAGAAATGCCTCCCAGAGAGTCCTTTAAAAATATTTTGTGCATTCCAGCTGGGAAAAAGAAGTCTAAATGTTTTCCTTAGCCTCAGACTTCAATTCTGATGTATTGTCATTACCAGTACCTCAGAAAAAAAAAATGTATTTCTTATTGTACTGCCTTCTAAAGCAGTGTCACCAGGGAAATATCACAGCCTTCTTTATAGGCAACTGTCCTATTTTATATGTAGGTATGTCATAAAGAACTTTGTATCTGACAGTCTTTCTCAGAGTACAATACTTTCTACCAGGTCAGAGTCTGCTTTTATTTCCCCTGTATGATAAAGGGTATCACATATTTACCACTCCTTTTTTGTCCATTTATAATTTAATAACGTTTTTTACTCTCTTGAACTTTAAGAAATTGAACAGCTTCTTGTCAGTGTGCTGGTCATTGCTCTCCACTCCCTTTTTACCTTAAAACCCATACAATTAACTTCCATCACCTTAAAAGCCTTTCTCACAACACATTGCTCCAGTTGTTGAAGCATGTGTAATTACATCCAACAGAACCTGTCCTGGGGCAAGCTGATTTCATGCAATTTTTATAACACCTTTTTTCATTATTTAAGCAGAGTGAAATCTTTAGGACAGTGTGATTAAAATGAAATTGGAATATTAAAGGTAAGGTATTCTGAGAAAAGGCAGACTCCTGCCATCTTTATGACAAATAGAAATTTATATCTTTATTTTTTGTAAGTAAGGAAAGGTTCAATCCACTTGGCACATATATTGGCCACATAGCCAATACCATCATCATTATGATTTTTCATGAGTCTATATTACATTTTATTAGTACTTTATGGTTTGGGCTGTAGCTTAATTCAGTAGAAATAGAGCCAATGATTAATATGACATTACAAGCCTGTCTAAAAATCTTTTCTGACTTTGCTAGACAAAATCCATACAAAGCAATCTGAGAAGTTGAAACAAGTCAGGCATATATTATGCAAACATTTTCAGCGAGGTGTTTCTTCAGTCTTAAGAAGTCTAAATTGCCATGTACAGAATACATGGATAAATATTATAAACTGATTACTAAAGCTTGCTGGGATGGGAATTTCTGCTTCATGGGACATTCCAGATTGGAAGAGAACTAAACACCAACGCTGCAGTCTCCTGCTTTGCAGAACAAACTATTTTGGGCCCATAACCTCACCCATGATCAGGCAAACTGGGCAGGCAGCCTGCCAGTCATCTGGGGAGCTGGGCAGCAGGTAAATCAGCCGTCAGGCAGAAGTAGGGCTAGGCAGGCAGCCAGCTAGGCAGCTTGCAAGCCCATCTGCCACTCACACAGCCGAGAAGCTGGCAAGCTAACACATTGGTTGTCTCCCTGGCTGCCCAGAGGGACAGACTGGGAGCTGGTCAGCCAAGCAAGCCACCTGCCTGCCAGGGCAACAACCAGGATAGTCCTGCTGCCTGCTGCTTTCTGTCAATGGCTCTGAAGGAATGCATGTATTCCCATGAATGCCAATTCTAATCTCTTGGCACGCAGCTGTCGCCGGAGAATATGCTTATCCAGCTTCACTTCTTTCAAGAAATATGAGTATTTAATATATTGAATTACAAACAGCTGCATTGAGAGACTTGTTTGTCTACAGGAAAACTTAGGCACAATTTAGGAATAAAACTATGAAATGTAATCTTCCTGCTGATCAGTTGCATTTACATCACTACTCAAATCTGGGTTTTCAAGGTGCTCTGCTGTCATGCATTTGGAGGAGTATGTCATGTTCAGCAGCTCGCCACCTTCTGCCATTTAATTTAATGAGGGAACAAAGAATAAGGCCTTTTTTCTGCCTCGATTTCTGATTAAATTTTATCTGGTGTATATTATTTTGTACCTAGATGTTCCTAAAATATGTTAAGTGGATGGCACAATGATGTGAAAAAAGAGCACTTTGTGGTTGTTGTTCAGAAAATGAGTTATTACATTTATTAAGGGCAAGCCAGACCTGTGCCCTCCTTCTGCCTGAGGTATTGGAAACTCAGATGATTTTCTGGGAGGACACCAAACAAATTGTTTGAAGGATGTAGACAGTGGAAAACTTTGTCTGCCTAGAAGTGATGGTGCTATGCTACAAATTGCTCAAAATCAGAGAGATTGCATGGAAAGATTATGGCTTTCACATCTGCTAGGAGGCTGGTATTCTGGTTCTTTAGGCATGTTTCTGTATGTTTTGGTATGGGTTCTGTGCACTAAAATGAAGAACAAAGTAAGAACAGGGCTGGAACTCCCATCTGCCTATTTGCAGATAGGTACTCTCGCCACTGGGGGTATATAATAATTAATGTTTATCTTTTTTTCCTGAAATTCTTTATTTCTCTTGAGTGTTCCAACCTCAGTAGCCAAAGAAAGAACCACCCAGTCCACTCTGGTTTGCAGTCTCAGTTAAGGACACTGCTTTCAATCACTTGGGTGGATTTTAACACCAGCCTCTCACAGATGATCTGTTCACATAAAGTTTGGGAAAAGCTGTTCTTGCTCGGTGTGCCTTAAAAGACTGATCTCTCAGAAAGAAGTTTTGCAGGCTTGAGTTTGGGACAGGACTCCTGTGCCCTGGGTAAAAAGCCTCAGCACCAGAAAAAGGCAGCCCTGGAGACATAATTTGTCCCACCTGACAAATCCCTTGAATTCTTTCATGTCATGCAGTGGTGACAATCTCTAGGATTCAGTTTGTGATGCCTTTGTGCCACACTCCAAATTTCTGTGTTGCTTGTAGAGCTCTAGCCAAGGTCAAGAGGATGCAACAGGAACATCCTCAACTACTGAATTTCTTCTCTGTGACTAAATGTCTGGGATGGGAAGTGGAGGGGGGCAGAATTATACAACAGTTCATATTTCAGCACAAGGAGAAAAGCACTATTTGCTGTAGAACTCAGGGTTTATTAGCACTCTTAACTGGTCTCATATCAGCATAACAGAACCACAATTCAGTAGCACACTGTGAGAGTGCATGACCTGGAGCTTTGCTCACGTTGTTATTTGCAGCATCTGTGATCTAGATGTGTGTTGACTAACCCAGACTGGATCTCGTATCTGCTTATGAAAGACTCAATATTTTGAATTAAACATAAGGTCAAAATCAGAAATGAGTGGGATGAAGAAGGAGGAATCCTGCTGGTTTTGACTTCAAATAGGAAGAGTAACTTAGTCAGGGGACTGACATATAAGAAAAAAGATTTAGGAATACAAAAGAAGAGGAAACAAGCAAGAAGTAAACAGAATAAAAGCATAAAAGAAGGTTAAGGTTTTAAAAAGGAGAAAGTATAGGAAACATGGGAATCATACATGGGAAATATAAGAAATAGTTTTTCATTTCTTGTTTCTGAGAAATTCAAATGCCATATAACTTTATCAAACTGAGAATATAAGAAAGCTTACCATAAATATAGCAATATAGAGTTTTATATTATTATTAGAAAGCTACTTCAATACTGACTGGGAAAAGGATCAAAAGGCTTGGAGAAAAGAGGAAGGCTTTTGCATAAACTTAGAATATAAACTTTCTTCACACATTGCTTAAATGTCTTTGCTTGATAAACATGTTCATCTCCCAGTGCTGAAATCCTCAGTCTTCTTACAGTAGTAGTCTTGGTTTAAGTGCTTTCTAATTTAAAGGCATTAAATGAGTCCAACATGTTTGAATGAAAGAATGAAGAAGTTCCTCCAGAGTTCATTGTTACAGGTGCTGATGTCACAAAACCTGCCTGGGCATACACCCATGACTTTCCTCTCTGTGATCACACCACTAATGCATTCTGATGTGATAGTGCCACTTAAACTCTCTTTCTATTCCTCCCTTTACAAAATGATTAAGACTTAACTGCAGCACCTGACAGAATATTTAAATAATTAATTAGAAAAAACACACAGATCACTGAATGACGCTATTGTTAAAAGAACTCCAGAACACAGCTATTGTATTGTTACTGCAGATGCATAAATGAAGATCTGTCTTTTGAAGGTGGCTATTATTAAAGATTTGCATGCAGTTCAGCTTCACAGACAAAACAAAAAACTGACTGTTGGATATTAGAAACTAGACTTCATTGTTATTATCCCAAACATTTTGCCAATTTCCCTTTTTATTTTAAGAATTTATTTTATAGTCTTGTTCTATTTAAGTAGAAGCTGAACTGAAAAGAAAAAATAGATTTTATTACTTTATCCTCTTTGTTGCATGCATGTATTTATATAATCCTATAGTGTTTTCTTCCTGATTCACAATTCATGGATTAAGGGACTGAACCTTCAGGTGATCATTCAAGGCTGGGGTAGTGGTAGAGGCATGGGTATTACCATATTCAAAATATAAATTATGATGCACAAAGAAGTAATGGTTGAAGAGATTGAAGTCATATTGGTCTTGCTTGATTCCAGTTAAGAAATATCTGCAATATGAGCAACTTAAAAAATGGTGAATTAATGGAATAAAGATAAAATACTTCAATTAACATTGTTATTACAAATTTCAAGATTTCTGACAAGACAGGTGTCTTGGAGTAACTAGCAATAAATCTTTATTTTCTGACAAGCACTCCACCTACTTGATGGCTTTACTTTGTCTGAAATGGTTCTATGCAAACATAATAAATGAAGCTTAGATTTTACAGAAAGTAAATGTATTTACCAGTTATAGAACCTACTTCTTTTTCCTGTGGCTGCAGATATAGTGTTTCAGTTAACTATTGACTAACTTTGAGAGAAGATCATAAAAAGCCTTGCACATCATGCTGAATTATGATCATAATGGCTCCATCCTGCACCATATTAAGCAAATTAAATTAGGTGAGCCATGACAGAAAATGTCAAAGTTCAAATCAACAGCTTCTTAATATGTTTTTCCTGAGAAAAATATAAAAGTATTGCTTGCTTATTTTTGAAGATGTATTTTAGAGACAAAAAAGAATACACAATTCCTGGGTTAAAGTACTTTTGATAAAAGTAGAAGGGAAATACAGCAAAGTTGCACACTTGTAGAAGTATTGCAACAACATTATGGGGTTTCTGCTGATGTGACAAGATAAAGAAAAATGAAGAAGTCACAGATGAAATAGAAGGTGGTGTTAGTTTGCTTTGATATTTTCTGTGTGGTATTTATTTATTGAGATTTAACTTAGATAATGTTTCTAGCCCTTTTTGTGCCTTTTTAATTTGAACTGGATTTTAGCTTGCTTTCTCTTTTCTATATCAATCCATCAGAAGAACACTTTCTAAAGCCACTGAATTTGCAAAGCACTTGAAAACTCACCTAGTTCATCCTTGGATGAAGGCATGGTTAACTGTTCCTATGTTATTCCTATTATAAGTTTATTTCTAACCTC
Source organism: Anomalospiza imberbis (assembly GCF_031753505.1). Lineage (NCBI taxonomy): Eukaryota > Metazoa > Chordata > Aves > Passeriformes > Viduidae > Anomalospiza > Anomalospiza imberbis. Next base: position 44,344,130 of record NC_089681.1, read on the forward strand.
CACGGAGAGTTTACAGCTGATCTGGACAATTCTTTCATAGGTTTTAAGATGTTAATAATTAGCATTATGTTTACTTTGTGTTTACTCTGAACCTGAAACCCTAATAATCAACTGCTTCTCTGAATACTTTGAAATGAAACTCAGATCATGAGTTCCAATGGATTTGAAGAAGTGTATCCATGCAAGTATTTTTAACCTGCTTCTGTAGTAGGTAGCAACCATAACCCTGTCATTTATACCTGATATTCACAAAGTGTCATTTTATTATAAGAAGAGATGAAATCTATTCAATAACATTTACCTCTGGAATACACTTGTCCCATTACCTTCCAATCTGAGCACTACCTGAGTTCTACCTGTATTCTCAGACCTCAAGGGTCACATCTGATATTGCATTTCCTATTACATTGTTAGTATCTCGTTTACTTACTTATCTATTTACAAAAAAAATAAATGAAAGAGGTAGACCTGAAACTCTGAGCATTTCTGTGCCAGGAAATTATTCCTTAGGAAGTTCTATATATCTATGAGATATTCATTTCTTCTTTTTAATAGTCCACCAGATGGTTGCAGTCTATGACAACAGTTTGTGGTTTATTGCTAATTGAAACATCAACAGTTGCATACAAGGAATGTAAGCCTTGGATTTATGTCCTAGTGCACTATGTGTTAATATTCTCTTTCATGTGAAAAAGACCCCAAGCAAATAAAACCAGAAAAAGCAATGCTGGCAGATCTTCCTAGAAATTGCTCTTTAACCAGAGTGGGTTCTCTTTTAAAAAACCCATAAAATTATTATAGGCATAGTCAGGCCACATTTTTGTCATTAAGCATAGAAAGTAGGTAAAGGACATGTACATGCTTTTAGGTAAAGGACATGTACTTTGGAAATTCTGATGGTCTATTGCATCTCTATTTGTTAAAGAAAACACCTAGTTTGGAGGAAGTCTAGTAAAAATGTTAATTTCTGAGGGCTCCTTTGCATGGGAAGTCATACATCAGACACAATATGAAAGATTGCCTTAAGGTTGTTTTTTACATGAGTAAGCTCTGTCACTATCATGTTCCTTCTGACCACAAAACTAAATTTCTTATTTTAATTTTCTCCTCCCAAGACACTTGACAGGTGTGCTTTGTCCTTTGCATCTTGGTCAAAAGGCACTGCCACTACTGTTCACCAGTTTAATCTATAAACAACTTTCCATACTGTCCCTCCTTTGCTTCTTCACATTCCCTTTCCTGTGCATGAAGAGGAGTATTGATTTTCAGTTCTTTCTCCCAATTTTTCAGATCATCTCACTTAATGGAGCTGGCCCTGTGTATGTTTAAGATCTGCTCTTGGAGTCTGAAGCTGAAAGACACACACCACATAAATTTTTTGTATCCCATGGTCATGCTTCACCTCAAATAACTGAACTCCTACAAGGGTGGATCCTGAAACCCATTAAATTCTGTCCGGTCTCACTTCCAAAGAGCATTTAACAGTCCCATTTCAGCCATGCCCCTCCTGCAAATAACAAAGCCATTTTCATAATGGCTCTTGATAGCCTTTGCATTCATTACCTCCTTTCTGTGTACCTTCCTAGATTTGTCTTTATACATTCCTATTTTACAAAAACTCTGCCATGTCTATTTCATCTTCTCATCACTTGTGGTAGTTTGGATTGGCCCAAAAATCAAGAAAAAAATTTTGAAGGAAATGTAAAAGCTCTTTGTGAGTCTGAAAGACAATATAAACTACTTTTGCTGAACTGTAGATCATTAGAAATTTTCTTTGATAGAAAACACTGACTCATCATACTCCTAGAACAAGTTTTTCATTATCTTTTTATGCCTACTATATGATTATACAAACTTAACTGTCATCCATAAACTTTATTTGGAGAAAATAGATGTGTATGGATATTAATTTAAAAATAAATTATGAACCTCAGTTTACCTATCAGGTATTACTCTGACTAAGTTCATGGTGATAAATCAAAAGACAAGGACAAGGAAATAAATTCTACAGGAAATAAAGTAGAAGAAAAGTAAAAGTAGTTTCACACAGGAGAAGGAAATATTTTGTTAGGAAATCTATTGACTGATGACTGCCGACTGCCTGGCAATGCAAAGTCTGGCAAAGAGTGTATTTCTCATCTCACATTTGCACTCAAAACATGCCTGTCCCTTAAGTATGCTGGTTTGAAAAGGGTAGTGATGTTGTATATGCATAGTGAATCAGAAAAAAATGACACAGTGCAGTGATACCTTCTAGCTGGGTTTGGAACAATTTCCCTCAGCCGCCACTGAACAGGCAAGTCTGGAAAGCTGATGGAGATAGTAGAGAGAAAAAACAACACAGCTCTTTATTGTTTTTATTCATTACTTTGCACACTATTTAATTTTAAATTAATAAATAATGACCTGTTTTGAAGAAGATATTTTTAATTCAGTGTAATCACTTTCTGTCACAGGGTGCCATAGTCAAGAATGAGAGGACGAATAGGTACCAAATTAACTTGCTGGGGCATGACCTTTACAGATCCTGTAATCAGGTCTTATGAGTATGAATAAAAAAAATAATGAACCATCTATATAAATCACCACAGAAAACAATAAATGTTTCTTGTTAGGCAATATCTTGGTGGGATATAAGAAGGTTGAAGCTGTGCAAATGCTTGTGTCACAGCTAATCTGCCCATACAACAAATTTAAATAGTCAGTAACATGTGATTTAGAAAAATATAACTATTGAACAATTACTTTGCAATTATTCTTGCTTCCCATCAAAACTCTGCAGATCCTGTATAAAATCATGAACTATATGTAATTAAATAATACATCAGTGTCTATAGAAAGATCTATGCAATATCTGTCTCTTCACTTCCTGATGGAAATGCAAATGTAGCCATTAATAGTTTATAAATGAATCTTAGCAGGAAGTGGGATAATGTACATCTTGCTTTAAGCTAAATAAAAGAAGAATTGTTCCATAAAATTCATTGACATTAAATCCTAAATTATTTTTTCTTTTGGAAATATACCTTTAAATATTCATCTTTCTCTGGGCTTTCCCTCAAAAAAAAAGAGCATTTCTTTATAACCTAACATGATGACAACTGAAAAAACCAAAACAAATAGAGAAATTGGTGTTCTGCTTTTTTCTCTCCCTTCAGAATCCAAGTCAAGCAGTGAAATGAAAATTCACAGATCACAGCCTAAGCTTTTATCTCAGAAACAGAATGAAACTTAAAAAGGATATTGAATATTACTGCAATGCAGAACCGCATATTTAGATTCAATGCAGGACAAATACTTCTGCTGCAAGACCATGTGATAGAAAAAAATTAAATGTTTGTCTTTCCCATAGCCTACAAAATGAATAAAACCCCAGAGTCCGCAGTTTGCTTAGTGTATTAACCTATGGACCTCAATATTGTAAACTGAAAATATGGATCAACTTTGACACTTCATTTTCATAGGACAAATAGGGTTTGGATTAAATATTTCTGAGGAATCTGTGGGAAATCAATAGTGTTTACAGAACGAGTAAAGCTTAGTTTGGATGCTGAATCCTAAACCTTTTGTTTATTAGTTCTTATCAGTAAAGCCATCAAGGTAAGCTATGTTCCTGGAGTTTTGATCTTGCCTATGTGGCTTCAATTTTGAATCTAACAAGACTTAAGAAAAAAAAAAAGGGGTACTGAAACTGGCTTAATATGTCTTATAGATTTTCTGACACCAAATTATTATTACTGGTCCCTTGTTGACACTATTGCACAAAGATGCTTTAAATGCAGCTTCAAACCATTTGATTGAGATTTTTCTATAAAAAAAGTTAAACCTCCAGGTATTTATCAATAACCTCCCTGGAATTTTGAGAGACTCTAAGAGACAAGAAAACACAAACATTTAATAATCTGAACTGAAAATAGATCTCTGCACTGAGATAGTCAAACAGAATCCTGCAAACATTTACATGTACAGGAGGATTCATAAAAATAATGATTCAATATTTATGATAGATGGGTAATATATAAAGGATAAGGGACAGTCCTAAAATTAAATTTTAGAGAGGAATTAGTGATTGATAGTGTGGCATAAATAACGGAATTAAGCATGTCTGCTTTACGTAGTGATGGGTGATTATTTTCTTTTGAAATTTCTTCCTCTGAACGACTCACTTGTGTAGCGGCGCATTTCAGGGGGTGGACCCTCCGAGGGTGTCCCCGGGGGGGCCCCCCTAGGCTGTGAGTTCGCCGGTATTAGCAGGCAGGCAAGGAGACTCCACACGGCTTCTGAGGGTGCTCATTAGATGAGGGTTTATTGGGGGTCCTACCCCCGGGAGGCAGCATGGTTTCTGAGGGAGGGGGGGGGAAAGGGAAGTGAGGGGGGAAAGGGGAGGGGGAGAGAGGGGCTGAGGGAGCACTGGCCAGGAGAGCCTTCAAAGAGAGAGAGCGAACCGTCCCCCCGGCACACTGAACAGGGAGACTCAAAGTGGGCGCGAAACAGATTGGGCCAGTGGGATTACAGACACAGGATACTGCAGGGGAGGATCACAGGCTTGGAATAAAACCATACATTTTCCAGGGGTGAGACAGAGCATACCATTTAACTAAAATGTAACACCACACACTTGGAAGGAAAGAGGAGAACTGAATTGAGAAATTACTTCATTTGCATGCTTGCAGAGCTGCTTCTCTGTATTGTGATAGTGCTGTACACAGTAATCAACAGCAAAATCAGAGACTAAAAAACAGCTTTAAAAGTCATGCAAATTCTCAAAAATTGCAACACTATTTCCATCTCTGAAAATGTGGTAGATTACCTGATACTGAACAGTGAGTTAGAATAGCAGCAGATGTGAGGGATTCTTTAAACTAATAAAAACCTTATTAACTAATTATTTGAGAGACTGGTCTTGGGATAGGGACTTCAACTTGCTTTCCATTTAAGTTGATAAACCTTTGGGCCTGGGTTTGTCATGGTTTGACAGGGAAGTGAATTTTTTCAGGAAGCTGGGGTCAAACCAATCAGTTGTCAGGTTTGGATATTGGCACCTGGAGTGACCACTGAAGGCATTGGACACGCCTCTGAGAACACAGGGGATTAAAAGCAAGAACTCCCAGGGGAACCCTGTCTTTGGTTCCAGTCAGAGTGCTGTGCAGATCTGCCTTGCCCAGCCACGGGCTGGGTGGGGGAGGGGAAGCCATGCAGCCTGGGAGAGGTAGGCCAGGGTGTGAAGGGACTGGAACCGGGCCAGCTCCGGCGGACGGAAGGGTGGAGAGAAACTGAGATGCCTTTGTTCCCCCCCTCCACAAAGGGAAAGAGACAGAGAGCTTGAAGGCACCTGGAATTTGCTGGCAGAGGAGAAGAAGGGGGGATGAAGGTGCCCAGCCGTGACCTTGGGAGTTGGAGTTCTGGGCTGAGATTTCAGCTGTCTGGGGAGTGCGAGACTTTTAACCCTTTCCTGGGAAATGAAGGCTTTGTGAAATATTACTCCTCCTCAATTTGAAAGAGAGACAGTCTGGGACCTGAGATGTTAGAAGAAGAAATTCTAGGTGGGAGGAAATGATGGAGTGGCTTTAGGCTGGACTCTTCTTGTTAGCCATAGATTGAACCAATTTCTCCTTCAACAGAGACTGCATTTTAGGGGGATGCAATGGTGAGCCAAGCGACCTGCTTCAGCGACTACCAGCACAGGAATGGAGTGAACAGAGAAAAGCTGAGGAGGGTGTGGTGACGCCCTCTGTCTTCAGGAAGAAGAAGATCTCTGTTCTTGAGACCCTTGGCCCCAGGGGAGGAAGAAAATGGTGGGGGGGGGGGGAGGACTGTAGTCCCAAGATGAGATGCTGAACTATTGTTTCTTTTGTTCTCCTTGGCAAAGCATCCTTAATGGAGCCCTATGAGCAGTCTGTCCATGCATGGTGGTGAGAGCACTGTGACATGGAGAGTGTCACACTGGCAGATTTTCTCCAGGTGGTGCCATGTGTGACATGGAAACACACGAGGCAGCAATTGTGTTTCCTGGGGGGCTATGGTGCAAGAGAGACTCCTCTTTCCCTTGAAGGACTGAGTATTGATTATCTGTAGGGTGATTGAGGGTCCAAGTTGTGTCTCACTGTGGTTTGTTGGAATTTGGGTGGGGGGAGGAGGAATGTTTTGGAGGGTTTTCCTCCTGAATTCTGTGTGTTGCTTTTATTGCAGTTGTAGGATAATAAAGCTTTTTCCTGTATTTCTAAGCTTGGGCCTGCTCTGCTGTCCTGATCGCATCTCACAGCATTTATCTGGGGAAGGTGCATTTTCATGGGGGCGCTGGCATTGCACCAGGTTGTAGATTATAAATCAGATTTTTCAAACTAATACCTCACATAGGTGTGTGAGCGTTATATATGTGTGTGCTTTTATTCCAGAAGAAAGTGTTTCTTTTGTTGTCTGTGAATATGTTATACAGATGATATTCTGCTTTTGAACTTTAAGTTGTGCTACTGCATTACTTCATTTCCTGCAATACCCTGATGACAATCCCCTCATACCTCTGAACAAATGAAATGTTCTGTGAACACTTTTTTTCTTTTCCTTGTTGTTAAAAGGAGCCTGAAAGTAACAGGGCACACTAGGTAGCTAGTTTTTAGGCAATCACAGTTACAGAAGGAGAAAATCTTAATGTATGCATAGAATTTAACCCTCCACCCAATCATGTTCCAACTGATTTTCTTCAGGATAGTTTTTGTATTTTTGTATTTTTTGTAAAACATTTTTATCTCTGGTTAAGTTTTTACATATATATATGTGTGTGTGTGTATATATATATATGTGTGTGTGTGTGTGTGTATATATATCCTGTGTGCATCTGCATTGGCATACCTAAACTGGACTCAAACCACAGCCCTTTTCCCCTGTCACTTTTTGTCTTTTTTTTTTTTTTTGTGCTCTCTATAAAAGAAAAAAAAAAGGAAAGGCTTAATTCATTTTGTTCATATTATTTTACAATGATGTGAGGATAAAAAAGACAGTGCAATGGCTAAGACATGGACAGGAAGTTAGCTAGATTTTTCCCAGAATAAGACAGGGCAGCAAGACAGCAGCTGAGAAAGGCTGGTTCAGTTCTATCAGGACCTCTGCTATCAGGAAAGAGAAACTGTGTAGGAGGAGCAAAGGGGAGATGAAGGTAGAAAAAATTCTGTTCAGTTAGTGTAGCCAAAGAATGCTATACAATAATTTAAAAAAAAAACCTCAGTGACATCCTGACAGTATCAGCTGACAGAAAACCTGATAAATGAGATGGTCATCTGTGCTGCCACCTCTTCCCCAGCTTCTGAAGCAATTGATTTACTAAGAAATTTCTATCTGTTTTGGAGATGCTGTCCTGAAAGTAGAAGACAGTTAACCAGTCTTGGGAACTGTCTAGATGCCTATTACCTGATCATTTTTAGGGCAGAGTTTACAAGTCTAAGGTTTCAAAAAGCAAATTTGAACTTCTGTTAACATACAGGAGAAAACAGTGAAAGAGGAAAGAATACCAGCTATCAGTAAACTTAAGACCAATAACAGAGATGTACTCAAAGAATACTTATGAGACGTGTAAACCTATGTCTAAATATCTTCCACTTTCTTTGGGCTTCACAGCTGGAGTTCATATGATCTACTTTTAGATATCTTATAATTTTAAAAAGCTAAAATGTGCACATCATTCAAAACAGTCACCTCGTGCTCCCTTTATAGTAAGAAAAGAGAAGTATAACATGTTTGTTAGGACTGATGCGGTTTACTCAGATCATCCATATTATGAATAAATCACCTTTTAGAAGTATAGCTCTCTCTCCACTGGTAACAGTTCATGACATTTGGGTAGATCATATTATTCCATACTATAAAGGATGTATGTGTTACTTGTTAAGTCTTTTGAAGAAAATGACTAGTAGAAAGATATCATTATATTGTCTTAGTTCAGCTAATCATCTCTTATATCATTTTACTACAGTGAAGGAAGATTTCTGTCCATAAATTCATTTCACTTCTCAAATAGTTACATTCCACAAAGACAAAATGGAGAGAAAAACTATTTCTTTTCATCCTAACTCCAGCTAGATCTATCTATCTATGTGATCTTCTGAGCTTAATTTTTTGTTGCTGGCTGTACTCCAAAGACAGATACTCTGAGACAGGGAGTTTGTGAAGGATAAGTGGCAGATATGTAATGATTTAGTTCATAGCTGTAACCTGTGGAGTATGTTACACTTTACTGATTTAGAATTTTCCCATGGCAGGCTCTACCAACCAATTGAAGCTAACAGCTTGTCAACAGAAAAAAACTTAAAGGAGATGAGTATCACTTTTTGGGCTTTTTTTCCCTGTCACTACCAAAAATCAAAGAAATCATCTGAGGCACAACCATAGAAATACACTGGCTTAATTTATAAGAACTCACTCTGTGAAATAATTAAAATGGACTTTTGAAGTCAGAGAGGAAAACAAGGCATAAGTGATTAATAATTTTTAATAAGAAAAATTCCTTGTTTACTAATAGGTTTTGTGTGGTTAATTAAAGCTCTGGTTCACAAAAATCAGTAACCTTTTAGAAAGTGGATTCCACTTTGTAGAATGAAAGCAGGATTTGGAAACAGTGAAGTAATCATGTCTTCCCAGATAGGAGTAGGCGGTAGAGATTGTACAGGTGTAAAAATCATTGTTCCTATGATGTGATACCTTAGTAGCTCTACACAAGATTTCAAGACTTTTTAGTCAGTTAAAAAGGGAAATACTTACAGACATAATCAAGAAAGACATCAGACTTTTAAAAACTCCTAGAGAAGTTCTCAACAACCGGCTCTGGATAGCAGACATAAAGAGGAGGAGTTCTGGGTCACAGTATCCAGAACATTCCAAACAGAAAATTTTTTCTTGTTTTCCTTCCCAAAATATTAATCCATTTTACAAAGTGTTTTCTCTATATATATGAACTATCGAATTACATAAATCACTCATAAAGGCATTTGCTTTTACCTGGCCAGTTCCCCAAAACTCTGTTTATGGCCAAGTGATACTGCTTTGTGAGCAACTTACATAAATAGCAAAGGACTATAATAATTTAAGTGCTTTTCTGGATACCATCATTTAACCATATCTGTACACTTTATCTTGGCTGCATTTTCTATTACACTGAGGCCAACAGAACCATTTTAATCCAGGCCTAAGAGAGTTCCAGTGGTATAAGTGCCAACTACCAAGCAGCTGAGACGAGAGAAGAGCAGTTGTGATAAAAGAGATGGTAGAAGAACACACAAATGTGGAGGCCATGGAGGCCATGGGAAAAGAAAACAGAGGAGACAAAACACTACAGTTCCTAAATAATAAAGAAAATCAGAAAAACATGTTGGCAATTGAAAATAAATTATATGTATTTATCTGTATCTATGCATCTCTATGTATCGAGATGCACACACAGATAAATCACATAGCAGTGTATATATATGTCATGCATAGAGATAAATCTAATCCACATAATCTGTATAGATTGTGCACATATGTAAACTCTCCCTGTGTCTCTGTGTGTATATGTGTGTGTATATATATGTATATGCATATGCATAGAGAAAGAGAGAGAAAATTGGCTACTGCACCAAGCAAGCTTACACTGTTTTACATAATGGAGCTAAGCAGGATTCACAACTCTAGGAATACAGAAGTTTGAAACTTCAAAGTTATTATATAACAACCACTCCAGATTCATGTATGACAACCTACACTTCTGTCAAATAATACCTAGGGAGTACAGATGTTCAGCTCTCCCTGCTTTTGGAGGGGACCTTGCTCTGCAGTGGAGTTATGTGCTGCTGTTTTTGTTCCTACAGAAGCCTTAACCCCAGCCAACAAGGTCAGGAGAAGAAGAAATTCTTTGTGCATCAAAGGAAACTGCTTTAAACATCTTCTACTCTTTTGCTGCATAGTCACTCTTTGGATTAGAACATAATAGGCTGTAGGCAGCCAGAAGTCCGAGCTCAGTAAATGTTTAAAATCTTTAAAAGGAAAGAAGAAAGCTTAGAAGCTGTGCATAATTTACACCCATCTATCATTTTCCATCTCTTGATAACCCAGAACTGTGAACCCAGGAACTAGTGACTGCTTAGGAACATCATTGCAGATCTATGTCTGATAGCTGTTATTGATTTAAACAATTTCAATTTGTTTTGTTCTAATCTCACATATAAAACAATGGCACCCAAAAGGCTTTTGTATAACTTTTCAGTGAAATAAACATTTTTCACAATTTCTAAATGCAACATTAATCTTGTTCCAGTATATTCCTAGGGCTGACAATTTTTCATTATTCTCATCACAGAGTATACAGTGAACTAAGCTTTAAATTAACTACAGGCAGTCCTGAATCACAAGAATGAAGTCAGAAATTTGCTAAGTTTCTTACTGCCTGAATACAGGGATTTTGTTCTTATTCTTTAATGAAATAAGGAGTAGAAATAAATAATTATTAACATATGTTTAAAATCTTTGCACTGTTTCTTATAGTTAATTTTTCTTCTTATCTGTGAAGCTAGCATGGACTAAACAAAACTGTGAATAGAACAAATTGTATTTGACATAATTTTAATTTCCCACTTAGTTTATTTTATTGCATTACATTTAGTATACAAAAATCAGTGATTTAAATGTCAGTAAAATTTTAGGTGTATATTAAAAGTAATTCCAATCACATAAAATAAAAAAGTTGAAGGTCCATAATAAGTGAGATTGCCAAATTCTGTCATATGATAAAACAAGTTTTCTTAATAACAATAAAAGGGAAACCCAAGAACCACATTATTTTTTATGTTGCTCCTTGAACCAAGTTTATTTTTCACTAAAATTGCTTTTATCATTTCAGAATATGCATTTATGTCTAGGGAAGCTTTACATTCAATGCTTAATAACATGTTTGAAAAAAAAAAAGAAAAATCATCAGCATAAGGAAAATTTTCCTTTCCAAATTGCTATTTCCAACCAGTCTTATTTGTAGATAAGTTTACATGGTCTTAGAAATGGACTTTTGTAATGCTGAATTTCTAAAAAAGACCTCATCAAAGGCTGTGTACAGATGCACAAATATGGAATCTGGAGGAAATGCCCACATGCAGAGGACAACTTAGAGGTGACAGCATGTTCTTATGTCATGGAGATAGAATTTATTTTTCAACAGTCTACTTAATAAAAAGCTAGCTAGCTTTTACCACAGAAGCTTTCTGTGTTACTATGCAGCATAGAATATTGAAAGACTTTTCTCTGAATCGTAATTAACAATAAAAAAGACTTTTTTTACTTAAAATTATATTTATGTACTTCACAGACTTTAGCTTTCAAGCATTTCAAGGAAATATTGTTTATTTTTAAACTATACATCTACCTCAGATAAGGAGAAAAAAAAAGATAATTCAAAAATAGAATTGTCTTGGCTTTTTATTAACACAATAAGATATAGTAAAAAAAATAAACAAAACTAATGCAATTTTAACAGTAATAGCATTGCTCAACCTCTTTGCCAAAGATGGCACTCACCAAAGAGATTGTTCATAAAAGCTGTTTAGGACTGACATTGTTATACGACTCATGATAAAAGCTTTTGTCTCTGTTCTATTAACAGTATAATACTATTACACATTTCCTTTCTGTAGTTCCACTCACATGAAAATTTTGAGTTATTTTTGGAGGACTGGATTCAAAATGTACCCATTCTAATTGCACCAGCTCACCAAAAACATTACCAAACAAAATTGCCTGGGAACTGAAAAGTGAAGTTTGGACAGTTTCCGCTTGTGACAGACACTTGCTAATTGTGTCTTGTTGCAATAGAGTTCCTATTGCTAACAAGTTCAACTACTGAGCAGTTCAGCTGAAATCCATTTGACAGCAAAGTCTGCCAAAGGAGCAATTTTAGAACAATGAGTTTCCAAATGTCAGCAGGCAAAAAAAAAATAAAAATAAAAGGATATTAAAAAATGCATTTTTATTAAATAAATATCAATTGAAAGACAAATCCAAAAGAAACAAATAGAAAATAGATCCAAGAGAAACAAATACTTTAGGTGACTAGAAAATGTTTTAACACTGTATATAACCTAATGTGTCTTATAAAATGTTAGCAACCATAGAATCAGCATGTTGATACACCAAGAAGACTCAGAAATTTCAGAACTAAGCCAGTTCTGTTCTTATTTTCCTTTAGTTTGACAATCTGACCTTTAGTTTTCTGTTCTGTCTTTGGATTTTGATTAGGCTTCAACCTGGTACCTTTACCATTCCACACTGGTAGTTGAAGTGATGCAATTCTGCTAATTAGTTATAATGATGGCCTGCCTCTTGTGGTGTCAGCATGGTCTCTGCTGATGCCTCTGCTGTATTCTGGGATGTAACCTCTGTTGACACAAAAGCTGTTTGCTCTCCATGCAGATAATGAATCTGGAAATGTGCTCTCAGGTGAGAGTCTGCCTGAGTCTGCCTACCAGAATGCATGGGATCCTGACTGCCAAAGCTCATCTTTGGCATCTCTGTGTTAGCACATCAGTTCTGGCACAAAGCCTTGCAGAGAGTAAACAAGAAAACCGCATGGAAACTAAAAGGTAGAGATTATTCTTGTCTATGCTCAGAATTGGCCTTTAAAAGACTGAGTTTTCATATTCAAACATTTGTCCAGAAGTAGTTATGTTCCTAAATGGTGCAAGAGTGGAAATTCTCTGGTCCCCAAACACTGGGGATTCATGACTGCTCAGTGAAAATGCTAGGCAAAGCTAAAAACTAATGTCTGACTTTGACAAACCTAGACAATTCATGTGATGCATTTTGTTTGTGGCAATACCCTCTGAAGAGATTGAATCTCCTTATGCCTTGCCCAAGAGCCCTGAAACACAGACAGTAACAGCACTGAGTGGCAAAAAAATCATGTTGATCTGGGGAATATGTGAAAGGAAGTAATGGAGACTTTCAAGTTGGCAGATGTGGGAAAGAAAAAAAAAATCCAATTTAATGGCATTAATGCTTTACCAGGATTAGAGGCCAATCTGGCTGCAGTCTCAGAGTTCACATTCACATCATAGCTCATCTGGGCCCTATAAGGGAGCATGAAGCTAGTTTTCGTACAAGTAATCCCTGTATTCCCCATAGTATCCCTTTTATTAAGTTTCAGCCATCTGTTTTGTACTCAAGGAGACTAGACCTTATGAAAAGCTACATATGATGACTATTAAAGAGCAAACACACAGCCCTCCTATTTACTAAAAAGGACATTTTGGAATTTGTTTTGTCCTCTGCCAGTCATACAACACAGGTTACATTCAAGATCAGCAGAAAAAAAATCAGGAAAAGTTAGTCCAGTGACTAATGAGATTCAGTATAAGAATTATCAGCCAACATTAATATTTATTTCTGTGTTACTTGCTAAAATTTCAGGACAGAACTCTAACTAACATTTTCTACATTTTTAATGTTTCTTTTAATGAGGAAAAGAAGATGAAGATAAAACCAATCTGACAATTTTGCATTAATTGCTTCAGAAGCAATGGACAATTCTATGAGGATAGCAAGACTACACATGCTTTTGAGTGATCTTCAACAATATCTTCATAGCCCCAGGCATTGCTCTGCTGGGCTTGTTGAATAACAAACCATGGGAAACCAGTGATCTCACAGAAGGTTCTATTTTTTCTGCTGGATATCAAATATTTGGACAGTGTCTTAGTTCTAGAATTTACAATGAAGTCACCTTTTAATCTGTGACTTTTACTCAGAAATAGTTAATTTATACAGTTTATTGAGACATGGCTAAAATTGGTGCTGACCTTTGTAAAACATAACTTTATGTCATAGCAAAAATAAGCCCCTAATTCTATAAATTGTTATTATGAGCAAGCTATAAATAAGGAGCAATGAAGTTCAAGCCACCAACATATAATAAACAAATACATGTAATTTCAAGTCCCATAGGAACATCAACATTTCACACTACAGGAATAAGCATGTTAACAAATTTCTGTTAAACTATAATTTTAGAACAGCATAAGGAATGAATGAGCCTCTACAAATCAGAGCTAAATTTTAATGGAGGTGTGTTTATGTTAGCGTGAAAGGTGTTCATCTTTTCTAAGCATAGTTTATTCCTGGAAGAAGAGTTGACTACTCATATCAGACTACTTTCATTCTAAAAGTACCATCCCTTAACTAGAACTGTTGGTAGCTTTAAAAGTTGGCCAAAAAATTGTGTTTACAGTAGGAAAGGAATGCCACCTGTATGCTGATAAGATGAATCTGCTTTCCTTTCCTAAACTGACTGTTAAATTTTCTATTAATGGACATAATAAACCCCAATACTGTGTTCTTTTTTCCTGTAGAAATCATGAAACCTAAATTTGGACATTAAAACATTATAAGGGAAGCCAACACTTAAAGGTACTCCCAAAATCTTATGAAGTAAGCAGCGCACTGAATTATCTATTTTTTAATTACAATTCTCAGTAGTAAAAAGTTTATGACATTCTGTGTAGGAATGAAGCCATATAAATTTAAAGAAAAACCAAAGCTGTTTATACAGCCCATCCACAAGGAGATATGAAGGTGACATTGTTTACTCTACCTCCATCTATCAGTATGAAATAAGGCAGTTTCACAGAAGCATAAAGGACAATAAGCACTGTAAATCTCCACGTTAGATTTCACACATATATTAAATGTTGATTAGAGGTTCAGAATTATTTGCTGATAATATTTAATCATTCATGGCCTGTGACTATGAACTTTTTAACTTAATATCTTTGAAACTCAAGTGAGCATATCTGTAATTCTGATGTTAAAATATGATATGAAATTAATATTTCAAACTCCTAGTATTAACATCTGAGCTTTTAAACCTTTTGAATATTCCTAGGACGTGGAAAGTGAGCTTTAAGTTAACAGTGAAAAGATTCAGCATGCTAAGTGACTGTTAAGTGCCTTCACTGCAGTTCACTGAATCTCCTGATTAAATAAAGCAGTGTTGCCCCAGATGAAATGCACTGTAGAAAGGCAGTGTCAGAATGATGGAGGCATGAGTGGCAGTAGCCAGATCTGAATTTAGAAGAAATAAGTTCTCATTTCTCTACAGGCAAAGAAAGCTCAATGAGTCAGTAACTTTTAATCATGTTTCCAACAGCAAACAAAAGCCCAGTTTTGTTACCTCTCTTGATCAGTGATAAGCACAGACCTTCAGACAGGGAACCTGCTATTTTATCTTGCAGATTTCACTGTGTGATGTTGCTCTGACTCTAATGTAGGCTTCCATCTCCCCTCTGTTTAGAATCCAAGTGATGAAGCTGCAGTTCCAGTGGCAGCAGCGCTGCAATCTTGACCTACCTCAGGTGCCAAGGCTTGACAGCCCTTCTCATCTCCATCTCACCCTACATGCAGTAGTCACCTCTTGAGAGGGACAGACAGGCTTGTGACCCCTTACACTAACACCAGTCAAGGTAAAAAGAACTATTCAAGTCCGAGCTTGCTCCACAGAAGAAGACAAGGGTCTTGTAAGCACTCTGTAGTCACAAAGGCCAGTTTGCCAATGAGCCACTGTGCCTTCCTTGTCACCTGTTTCCCAGAAAGCTGACGAGTCTCATGTTATCACAGGGATTTCCCCAATGAAACCACCACATTCATTTTTGCATCAGGGCACAAGTTTGTTCACAGGAGTGCCTTCTCAGGGAGCACATCTTTTAAAAATTACACTTTGAAAGTAGCAGTGCTGGTTCATCTTTTTAAGAAAGTGTAAATGCATGTCTGAAGCTTATTTTGTTCACGTACCACTGGGATTGTAGAAAGAGGATAGAAAGTAATAAATAGTGAGGGCATCAAATTGCTGTGGGAGGAGTGACATACTTTGTAGTTGAATACAACTGAACGTAGACCACAGAAAATCAGGTGACTCATACAGAATACTGAGTATCATACTAACAATTCTGTTCTACAATAATATGTAGATCTGGATTTTTCCAGATTTTTCCTATTTTTTAATACATATTTCTCCATGGTATGCACTGGACTTCCATCTGCAGATTTTCTTCTGGGAAAGAGCATAAGATCATAATTGCTTTCTTCAATAGCTGTTTATTCCTGCTTTCACTGATTACAGCCACTTTGCAGCGTCTCACCCTGAAATAAGATATGCATTTTTGTAGTACCACTTTTTCTGACATTTTGCTATCCTTCAGAAGGATTTTTGACACTTCTGGGAATTACCAGAAGTGTAAAGAGAAGCAGTTACAAACCACGAGGGATGAAGATATACTTCAGGTGTGTCAGACCCTTCAATTTTTGCACTTTGGAAATGAATCATCTGTACTTGAAAAAAAGAAATAAAATTGCTGAGATGAGCATAAATATGATTCTCCATAAACAACAAAATCATTGCAGAAAAGTGTCAGGAGAGTAAGAGTACAAGAGTAAAAGTCTGTTTTGTGAACCCTCATGTTTTGCAACATTTTCACCAAAGCATGAAAACCAAATGAAGCTAATTCCCTTCATTATTTCAGATTTATAGCCCAAATCTCAAAAATGTGAATCCAGAATCCATTTGTGCTTTCACATTTTTGCATAAAGTTATCAACATGTACATGCATTGTGGAATTTCATTGCATATCTGTTTTGGAAAACCTCAGGTATATAATTTCATGCTGGCTTGGACTCAAATTTTTAACTCTGAAAGCCAGTGCTTGATCTTCTGGGTGTGTCAGCATGTCTGTGGGACACACGTCAAACCTTTCTCTGCTATAAATGTTCTGCATTACCAGTGGAAATGTTCATTAGCACTATAAGTGTACATTACTATTAGAGGCAATTAAAATGTTTTGCTATTAACTGTGAATTTGTCAATACATGTACTGATGTATCTGGAGATAATATGACATATCTAGAAATAATGTGACAGCACTTGAAATACTGATGGAATAACCTCCACAGCTGGTCTCATGGACTTGTAGAATAGATAAAAATTTGGGAAAAATCTCTTCACAATGGCTAAGGAAGTTCAGGTGTATGCTTTTCTGCCTATATGTTATTTAGTTGACCCTTTTTATCTATATGCTCATAACTGTGTCACTGCACTGCCAGAACCACTGTACCATGATTTCTTCCCTGTCTTACATTCATTAGCTAGGATTTACTTGATTTTCTTTTACCACAAATTGTTGTTCACTTTTCCTGCTTCTGATCTTCCCCCTGCCTTTTCCCTCCCATTCACTTGCTATTTTCTTGGGTCTTTCTGATCTTCTGCCTTTTGAGCTTTTCACATTGCTATTTTTTCCATGTCTCTTCCTATGTTTAGAAACATTTCTCATTCCTTGCTCATGAAAGCCTTGTCTCCTTCTTCTAAAAACCAATTTCCTTTATCAAGACTACAATATTTTTATATTAATGACATTTTTAATATCAGATGATAAAATTTATTAATTTATACAAACTAAATCTGTAAAGAATGTATTTTACTCTTTTTTTCTGGAGAAGTAAGTGTCATAAGGCTTGATGTACCTAAAAAAAGGTTCATGTACAAAAAATTTCATAGGAAGATGGTGATTTATCTCAGTTCTTCCCAGCACACACCAGATAAAAACAAAGATATATTTTAAATGGACAGGAAAGGGTGCAGAGAGATACAAGTTTCTGATTCACTTGGAATAAATTGATTGTCAGCTTCATTCTGCAACATTATTTTAAAGCCCATCAAGATGACTTTACCATCAGAATTGCAGCAAAGTATTTATTATTTCATAGATGTTTACTAGATAGTTACAGTATCTGTTGCTCATAAGGCACAAAAGGATAAAATTAATATTTTTAGAGGAAGCACCAGAAGAAGTAAATTAAATCTGGGTGTTTAAGGATTGAAAAAAGAGTCATTTAAGCAAACATACTGATATATGAGTAGTGATTCTGCCGATATAAGCAGTACAGATTATTTCAGTATGACTGTACGGGAGCCCTACAAAAGAAAAACAGCATTGAGAAGAAAAGACCGAAAAAGTATAGGAAAAAGCATGAAAGAAAGCCTGAAAAAATCAGGAAGATATAAGCAATATCACAGTGGGAAAAAAATGTCAAGTAATTCTTGGGAGACAAGTTTTTAAATGATCCTTGGAACCAAGTTGCTTTGACTTTCAGTTTAAAAGCTGTACAGCTGATTAATCCACATGAATTTAGGTTGGTAAGAAACACAGGAAAAATATCATGGCTTCAAAGTATTGCTTTGTATTCATAAAGGGAGATTAACTAGAGAGTAGCAACGATTTTTCCTGCAAGCAGATTTTACTTTTGAAAAAGACGCTTACTTTTAGTGACTGTCCAAATCCCTGTATCTATGACTTGATTTTTTTTTTATTTATTGAAGTGAAGAATCCTATATTTTACTATTATCCATATTCCTAATTTGTCACTACTTACAGCATTTATAGTGGAGGGCTACAGAATTGATGTTTGAGGTCAAAGCTATTTAGACTTCTAAAGAATGTTTACAAGATATAAATTTTCTTATTTATGCATAAAACAGAAACTCAGTTGCTGCCATTTTACGCTCATTACAGCTGCCTTTTTTTCTCATCTTACGTATATGAGGTTCTATCAATATGTGACTTGGCAGAATACTTCTGAAGGATCATGTTGGTGGTATGTTGAGATCATAGCCAATGAAATTGAATAATATTAAGACCTCTGGGTACTGTATTCTGGTTTTGCATGTTTTGTGCAAAACTAGTAAAGTTTTCGCAACATTTTTCTCTTTTTCTTTAGTCTTTGTTCACCACCATGATTTGAATGCAAAAATACCACAAAGGATGAGAAATGAAAAAAAGAAGGTATGGTATCATGCATCCTATACATAGCCTTACTTTTTTTTTTTTTTTAATTAGAAACCATGTTTATGTGAAACATGAAGGAAACAATAAACTAGAAAGAAAAACCAGACAAATTAGAAGTTTTGACCCAGATATTTCAAACACCATCTACTTTTAGATTTCAAAAATAATATCCATGCCTTCTTGGTGCTGCTACAGCAACCTTCTTCTACAAGAAAAATAAATCATAAATATAAGAATATATATTTTTATATATTAATTTTTCTGATTTTTCTTTGTCAAGTTTCACTCCGGGAGATAAGTAAAAATGCCATAGAAAATTGTAGAACCCAATAACCACATTAAAATATTTGCATATCATGTCTTTTTTGGAATGTGACAGCTCTACAGTTAGTATTTCCAATGGATTGTCCTAAACAGTATTCCAAAGCCATATATAATTTGCAGTCTAGCCACTATATCTATTACTTCAAAGACAGTAGCATTTGACACTTTATAATTTTATCATTAAATTTATCAGAGAAACAATGCAGCTCCTGACTGACAAGGACAATACTTGTGAAATAAAATACCTTAACAAAATTTCCTAATACACAGTTCAAAGTTTTTTGGCTTTCATTTAATATTCAGTCCTTCAATCATCTATATGTGGATAGCTGAGCTAGAATTCATCTCAGTTTACTTCAGTCATATAAAATCTAAGAACTATGAGACACCCAGCCGTGTCAATTCTGATGTAATTGACAAAATGACAGATGTATCTCTAGAGAACAATTTATTATACCCACTGTGGAACTGGATCAGTCATTCTCCAGACATGTTTATTTCTTTATATTGACTACTGAGAGATTCTAAGCTGGTTTACATGGTTAGAATTAGGAGAAATGGTAAAATCCATTTTATAAATACACAGCACCTCAGAGTAACATGTTCCAGCACTTAGTCACCTTAAGAGTAAGTAAAAGTTAACTGATGTTCTGATGGAACATTCAGTTCTGCAGTTTGTCTATTGCCTCCTGTCCTGTCACTAAACACCAGTGAAAAAAGTCTGGCTGCATCTTCTTTGCACTCTCCCTTCTAAAATTGATATACAAGATCTCTCTTGAGCCTTCTCTTCTCCAGGTTTAATAGTCCCAGTACTCCCAACCTTTCCTCATTGGTAAGATGGTCCAAAATCACCTTAGAGGACCTTCTTTGGCCCCTTTCCATATCTGTCTTGTGCTGAGGAGCTCAGAAATGGACACAGAACTCCAGATGTGGCCTCAGCATTGCTAATAGAGGGGAGGGATGGTGTCACTGTTTTCTAGTTGTGCCACTGCCATCGTGTTGTTGCATGGAGCTGTCCCTCCCCAGGTGCAGGACTTCCCCTTGTGGAAATTTATGAGGGATGTGCAAATATTTGGGGCTGAGGTGTTTCTAGAGCTTCTAAGGAGCATGACTTGATGTTCTGCTCCCAGGTATCTGTAGTATTTGTTGGAGATACACCCTGATTAGGGAGAGTCAACACTCTTTTAGCCAGTGCTAAGGAGAGACCTTTGTAAGAGCCAGGATTAGAGAAGAGCTTCCTGAGTTTGCCATAGTGCCATGGCTTCTAAATTGTGCTTTGGAAATTTCTGGGCCTTCTTGGAAAGAGGTCCAGGATATCAGAGAATGTTTGGTAATGCTCTGAGAAAACAATAAACAGAAGTGTTTGGTGTTTTTTGTCCCTCATTGCTTTAGGTTTGTGTTAATTTTAATGCAAAACACAGGAATAATGTCCCAGCTGTTCTGTCATCATATTTCTTTTTTTTTTTTTTTTAATTTTCTGAAGTTAAGACTTTCTGTGACTTCTAAAATAGTTCCGTCTCTCCATGCTGTGGCTGGTCTGCCCCACTCTTGCACACAAGTCATCAGACCTCTCTAAGACTTTCCAGAATCACTGTTTTAAGCTTCCCTAAATCCACCCTTTCAAACTTCCCCAGCACAATAATTTCACCCTCATTCTTGTTCCTGAAAGATTCTCCTTCCTTCCATGTTCACTGGACAGCATTCTCAGACAGTAAGTGGTTTGAAATGCACATTCCTACTGTGTACACATAGAACATTAACTACAGCCTGCGATGGCAATTTTCAGTTCTACATTAGTATTCATTATGTGAACATTGAGTAATTTCCTGATGCTCTAAAGAGGTATTCTTTTTTTCAGACAATATTCCTATTTAGTGCAAGTAAACCACTAAAAGCCATTTCCTTTGTTGAACTGATAAAGACTTAGTTAATATAGAAAAAAATGAATGACCATTTTACATCATTGATATGGCTTAATTTTTAAGGTTTTGTTGTAACTCAGATTCCACATTTTCATAGTACAAGAGATTTTTGAAAAAATAATTTTGTTGTTTTAAAACAATGATAGTGCCTGAGATTTTCCAGTCATTCACAGTGTTAAAATACAGTAATTTGATGAGTATTGGATTCATTTTGAAGATAGGTAAACTGAAATATGAAGTACTGATATTTTCAATCAGAAGTAATATAGTAATCGAAACAAGTCTGGTTTTTAAAGTTCTATGTAGATGTAGAGGTAGCTCTCCCTATGACTAATGTAGTTGTCATAGAATCCTAGAGTCATAGAATAAGCTGAGTTGAAAGAGACCTAGCAGATGGATCGCCATATCCATCTCTTGGCCTTCAGCAGGACACCCCAACAATCACATCATATGCTCAAGAGCATTGTCCAAATGCTTGTTGAACTCTGTTAGGCTTTGTGCTGTGACCACTTCCCTGAGCAGATTGTTTAAATGCTCAACTCTCTGGGTGAAATTCTCTGGGTGAAAAAAAGCTTTTCCTGATATCCAAACTGAACCTCCCCTGAATCAGCTTCATCCTTTTTTCTTGAATTCTGTCACTAGTTATAAGGATGAAAAAATTGGTACCTACCCCTCCGCTTCCCTTCTTGAGGAAGTTGTAATTGCAATGAGGTCTCCCCTCAGTCTCCTCTTCTCCAGGCTGAAAAGACCAAGTGATCTCAGCCATTCCTCATAAGACTTCCCCTCCAGATTTTTCACCATCTTCCTGGCCCTTCTGACTGAGATGGGATTCTACATTTCTAGGTCCCACTAGGACTACAGCTGTACTAGTAAACTAAATATGCTAACAACCACTCTTTGGCACCTGGGAGGAACAAGCACAGGATACTCATCTCTTGAATGTTTACTTTTCCTATTCTTCAGATTAGAATTTTATATTCAGTCTAACTTTGGAACAGTGTCTAGTTTGTGCTGAATCCCAAAGCAAAAGAGTTGTTTAGAAGAATGCTAACTGGTCCAGAACAAAACCATGCCAAAGACCATCCAGTAAAATTAACCATATAGATGCATTGTAATGCGCTGATTTCACAAAATTTGCAGAATGACTAGTTTGGAAGAGACCTTAAAGATCATCGAGTCCAACCCATGCCCTAATACCTTAACTAAACCATGGCATCAAATGCCATATCCAGTCTTTTTTAAAACACATCCAGGGATGGTGGCTCCACCACCTCCCCAGGCAGACCATTCCAGAACTTTATCACCCTTTCTGTAAAAACATTTTCTTAATATCCAACCTATATTTCCCTTGACTCAGCTTGAGACTGTGACCTCTTGTTCTGTCGGTTGCTGCCTGGAGAAAGAGACCAACCCCCACCAGACTACAGTCACCTTTCAGGAAGTTGTAGAGAGCGATAAGATTACCTCTGAGTCTCCTTTTCTCCAGGCTAAACAACTCCAGCTCCCTCAGTCGTTTGTCACAGGGCTTGTGTTCCAAGCCCATCACCAGTCTCATCGCCCTCAACTTAAATTTTAATATAGATACATCATCTTAGATACTCTAAGAGAGCTGAAACTTTATTACAATATTGCCACTTGAAGTTTTTGCAAATTATGTGTCTGGTGAATTAAATAATGTCACATAAATTTGCAAAATGAAAACTTCTTTTGGAGATTGATTTACCAGACTAAACTGCAATAGCACCCTGAGGAACTCTATGTAAGATGCCAAAATTTCCCACACTTCTCAATGAGAAATGAGCTAAAGCAGTTTAACATGAAGATTTGATGTGATTTTTTTTTTCCCTGAAAACTATTTAAATCTCAAAGCATCAGGGAATACCAGGGAGTGATTAATGAAGCCATTGATTATTTGAAAGGTAAGCTATTCAGATCTCATTCAGTGAAACAGAATATGCAAACAAAAGAAACTCTAGAGGATGGAAATTGCAAGGGATTGAATGGAAACTTTGCTTCAATTTGTCTTGACTGAACAGATTTTTTCAGATATTCTTCTCAAAAGACATAAAAGACCACTGAAGACTATATTGACCATTCAGTGAATAAATGGAAACCAAAGGTTACTTCCTTCCAATTTTCTTATTTTGATGATACTAATTCAGTGCTTGTAAACCACACCACACTGAGAATCATAGGAAAAAACTTGTTATGTTTGGTATTTAAAATAGAGAAATGGTCTTAAAGAGTTAGAAAATGGAAATAAATTTCCAGTTTCAGTCTGGCATGCATTCGAATAGATCATATATGAAAGACTGTCTGCATAATCTACAAAATTTTGTAATTTATAAAACATTACATTTTTTAACAGTTCAGTTTGCTACCTCAGCTCCGTTTTGTATCTTTCTGTCACACACACACACACACACACACACACACACACAAGCCTCCAAGAATAACGGTGTAAGTTAATGTTTTCAAGGGATCCTGGTACAATTACTCATACTATGCTGAAGGTACATCTCAAAAATAAATTATTTCAGTATGCGAAAGAAAAAGCTATGAAAATGTTTACATTGGTTCAGATTACTTACAAAGCATCCTGACTTATGTTTTTTTTAAAGATAACTATTTTTTTCTTGCTTTTATATATTATATTATAATAGATTTTAAGTACAAAACAATAATAAATATAAATTGAGAGAGAACCACCAGACCAGAACTTCTTTCAATGTCTTTCAGTCTGATATTTTAGGGAAATTAAACAAATACCATTTAAAGGCTTTCAATTAGAAAAAAAATAAGATTATAAAAACTTTAATGTTTAATATAAACATACAATATTGACTCTTACCAGTGATCTGAATCTTACGAATCATCAGAATTTTAACCTTCTGAATAGCATTTTGAAGTGTGAAGAATGTTGTACTGTTTGATATTTTCCTTAGTAGAAAATAAGCTTAAATAACATGTGCTAAGCCATTCAGATTTGCTTATCATAGGAAAATATGGAATTTTTCATAAGAACCCATTAAAGTGCTATGTTTCAAATACTGAATCATATATTCATTTATGTTGGAAAAGACCCTTAAGGTCTACAAGTCCAATCATTGACCCAACACTACCAAGCCCACCACTAAACTGTGTCCCTAAGTGCCTCATCTACTGTTGCATCGTGGTTTGGGGTTTAGGTTAGGGGTTCTGATCTGTTAGCTAGCCGTGTTCTGTGTACCCCTGTGCACCCTCTGTGTCTCCCTCCGCGGCTGTTCACTCTGGGTCTCTGGCTGTTAGAGCTTCCGCTGTGACCATTCCCCGTCCTGCCTGGAGGGTTCAGTCCCCCTAACTCCGAATTCCCATCCCCCATTCGCCCCAGAGCCCGGGGTCCGCCCCAGTCGTGTCCCCATTGGGTGCCGTGGTCCACGTCATTGCCACGGTGCCTGCCCCCATTGGGCGGAAGGGCCCCTGCTCTCTTCACCCTGTCCCTGATATAATCCCGCGCCTCGGAGTGCCCAAGGCCAGGTTTCCTCGCGCGCCAACTGGGAGCGGGTCATGGTGCCTCAGCGCAGCTCCTTGTGACAATAAAGAACTTTCAGCCATCCACGCGTGGGGAAACCGGATGTTCCTTCACTCATTACTGGTGTCTCTCGCTTGTAGTGGCGAGAATCTGCTGGCACCCCCGCCCGGACATTGGCATGGAGCCGAGTCCGGAAACACACGGCGATCCCGGGTCCCGGAGGGAGGCGGTACTGCTCTAGTTGCAGGAGCTGCCTGGGGATTGGGAAAACACAGCAAGACGCCGCGATCTACACATCTTTTAATTACCTCCAGGGATGGTGACTTCCCTGGGCAGCCTATTCCTATGCTTAACTCTGTTAGTGAAGAAATTTTTCTTCATATTCAACCAAAACCTCCCCTAGAAAAATTTGAGGCCATTTTCTCTTGTGCTGTCACTTGTTGCTGGACAGAAGAGACCAACACCCACCTGGCTACCACCTCCTTTCAGGCAGTTGTAGAGAATGATAATGTCACCCCTGAGCCTCCTTTTCTCCAGGCTATACATCCCCAACACCCTCTGCTGCACCTCATCAGACCTGTGCTTCAGACCTTTCTGCTGAGGTTCTTCAACCCTTTATTGCTCTTCTTTAGACACACTCCAGCACCTCAATGTCTCACTTGTAATGAGGGACCGAAAACTGAACACAATATTCAAAGTGCAACCACACCAGTTCGGAGTACAAGGAGACTTCCCTAATTCTGTGGTCCATATTATTTTTGATATTTCAATTGCATCATATGTTTTTAATTGGAAGGATCTAAATACCCAGTGTTTTCCCCTAGCGTTTTGTGATACATTTAAATGCTTTAAATCACATGCTATTTCACTTCTACTAGATATAACATACAAAACACTTCCTCTTCCCCAATCATATAAAAATCAATAAAATAGCAGTATTTAGTTGTTATTGCTTCCTGTTATCAGTGCAATGTTCAAGTGAACTGCTAAGAAAAATAATTCACTTGAACAAGAATAGCCAGGTACTCGTCTAATACTGTAGGTACAGGATTCATTAAAGCCATAGAACTAAAATACTTGTTATGATAACTAAAATGAATGGAAATTGAAGTCAGAATTAAAATATATAGAAATTGGTAATTCTGAGTTTCTCAATGCTATTATTCACATAAAATCTTGTTAAATGAACAAAGTAATGTTGAAAAATACCATTACCATCTTCAAGATGTTTGTTTTCCAACAAACACATCCTGAATATTGTGTAGATTTCTTTCTACCCCTTGTTTAATGATGTTCCAGCTCTAGAATGGCATGCAGATGCCATGAATGCTTAATATTAACCTCATGTAGAGTAGTAAACTGTAGTCAGTGTTGTTGACTTTTAGTTTGAGACATCATGTAACTACCTTCTGTCTCTTTGAAGACAAACTAAAACCATGAGTTCATATGGGACTGTCTTGAAAAATGAGTTACTAATCTTTATAGTTTACATGAATAGAGGACATTTCAAGCCCATTATATTGCATTTGGGTTCACTTTCTGAGGGATATTTAACGGCAGACCACAAAAATAAGACCAATACCCAGCAACATGCCTCCTCTCCAAGGATCCTTCCTACCTATGGCTTCTCTTTTCCTTATTCCCATTCAAGCTACAGTGCCCAAATGATGTTCTGGCTTTGTTATTACTTAACTAGCAAGTAATGAAAAAAAAGAAAATCAATTTAGTGACAGTTTAATTGTCTCATCAGTCAAATTCTTGTCTGTCAGACCAAAACTGGTTTTCTCCATTTATTCATATACTTAAGAAAAAGCTTTCTTCTATAGAAATTCCTGTGAAAAGTAAGAGTACAAATATTAAAAGGTCTCAAAACATTCATGAATAATTATTGTCACTTGATACTGCAGGCTACACACGTACACTTTCTAATCACATTTTTTAATATATTCTTTCTAAATAATATGCAAATAATATTTCTAAATGCCATGAATATTTTATACTCTCTACTGCAAAGCACAATCTTCAAACACTGGTACATATTCAGCATGTGATTTAGATATAGATAACATGATTGCGTTATTATCAACTAGGAATATAGGCAAGAGGGTAAAATTTCTTAGGGGTAAATCCTTCAACAGTGATACAGAATGTGCACATATGCAGAAATCTTGTTAAAAAAAATAATATGTATAGCATCTGGGGTAATGGTGGGGATGCCTGCTTTGATAATATATTGTACTCTGTGGTTGCATTTTTTTTTAATTTAAAAGCATTCTAATGTTCCCAGGCAGAAAACAAGATTTATGCTTTTCTTATGGAGATCTTAGATATGAGCTATTCTTTGTCTTAGAGATGACACAGTTTTGTAAGGTTTGCATTCCTATTTTAGATTCAGTTTTCTGAGAGGTACATTAAATTCCTAACCATCAATTGCATATTTGACGCTGAGGCTCTACGATGACTATCAATCTGTTTGCATCAAATTAACCTGACTCATAGTGGTCATTGCAATGGTCACAGTGAAGTGAAACAGAGAGGGCTTTCTTTGAAGGAAGGGGCAGTATTTTTAGTGTGCACAGTGGATTATTTTTGTGCATGCATGTTTTCATGTTTTTCTAATTTTAAAATAATTTAATGCTGTCTCTTCAAACTGTGTAGCTTGATGTTTCATATAATAGTCTTACATACCATTTTTTGCAAAAGGAACTTTTGCAAAAAGTTTAGAAAATTACCATATTTAAATGCCATTAACCTTGCAGACCATGTTTACTTTAACCTCATTGCTAGAAATTATTGTCATTATTGTCTCTTCAATTTTTTTTCCCTTGCTCCAAGGTACTGTATTATAAGCAAAATTAGTCTGTGTTAACAAGATCTACTTGAAATATTCACGTGTGAACTGAAAATATAAAAGGAAGATACAATCTGGAGAAAAAATCTGAAGAGCACAAACTCTTTTCAGTTATGCAAAGGGTAGGTCTATATTTGAAAAACCCATACAAAATTATTAAGCCTTTTTGAAATCTCTTCTGTAAGAAAATGCTATTCTAATTTGGATAGGATTAAACACACCAACAAAATGGAAATGTTTTTCTTCCTAGATATATAATCACATAATAAAATATGTAAGTCATATGAAGAGTGGCTGAAGGAGCTGGGGGTGTTTAGCCTCAAGAAAAGGGGTCTCAGATGAGACCTTATCTCTCTGTACAACTACCTGAAAGGAGCGTGTAGCCAGATGGGGATTGGCCTCTGCTCCCAGGAAACCAGTGACAAGATGAGAGGACAGGGCATCAAACTATGCCAGAAGAGATTCAGATTGGACATCAGGCAAATTTTCTTCACTGAAAGAGTGGTCAGGCATTGGAATGGACTGCCCAGGGAGGTGGTGCAGGCACTGTCCCTGGAGGAGTTCAAGAAAAAACTGGACATTTCATTTAGTCTTGGTTTAGTTGTCAAGGTGGTGTTTAGTCAAAAGTTGGACTCAATCTCAGAGGCCTTCTCCAACCCTAATGATTCTATGATTCTATATATTGATAGCAGAATATTTTATACATAAAGATACCTTTGAATCCTCAATTCCCAAATTTATAAAAATAGAGAAAATTTTGTTTAAATAAAACACCTCAAGTTAAATGACATTTGCCTACATTTAGATGCAAAAATTGTGCTAAACCCATGTAAAGTGGATGTATAGGTAACCTCAGTAATCTGTAGAGATTCCACAAGCATCTCTAGGGAGACAGCAACCATAGATTAGTCTTAACTAGCCTAAGCAGCTTGGCCTACATCTAAATGTCTTCAGTTCGATGACTGGAATTCTCTCCTATATTTCAGTCTTCATATTTGCCAATGAGGATGTGAGGATGTTCTGAAGTCACAGAGAAAAAACAGCTGAAACAATGACACTTGAATCAGAAAAGTGTTGTACTTTCTGATATGGCTTACTGCAGCTAAGACCATCCAGGGTGATTTTATGCCCAATGAGCACTGGCTGTGGATACTGTGTGACTCCTCCTATGTCAAACAGAAAAGTTATTTGCCTTTTGCTTTTGGATGTGACCAACATGCCTTGTTGCTAGTTTAAAATTATTCCAATGTGCTGATAGTAAGTGTTGGAAAATATTAAGCAGAAAGTGAACAAAAAGAAAATTTCTATAAAAAAACTCTTGATATCTTAATCGGGTGCTTATTTTATTATAAAGAAAGAGTGAGTGAAGTCAGACTGAAGTTGGTAAGATATGCAATCATCATATCTGATGAATAAGCTACCATTTTTTATGGCATTTGCTATGATACATTTGACTCATACATATTGACTTTTGTACACTGAGAAAAGGTGATTTATTGCAGTAGTTAACTTCTAGTATTTGTTGAGAAAAGGGAAAACCTCTCTCTACTGGCTTGAGAATATTATACTCTACTAGTATTGTAAAATACCAGTTATTGAAGCAATACTTATTCCACTAAATTCCTATAGGATTTCACTCAATATAGTGAAACAATATTTCAAAAAAAATGAACAGAAATGAGAAAAACAGCAAACTCCCTGAAAAACAAATGACTATGTATATATGGAATTTATTAAATTTGTGATTATAGTATAGCAGGTTTCTGGTTGTCACATTCTCAGATGTAGTTTCTTTTTTGTTCTAGTACTGTTACAGTATCCATTCAAATAATATGAAAATTGGGTTAAAAACATAGGGTCTTTTTGTCAATTATCTAAAGTAGGGAAATGCATTTATGTGTTGTACAGACATAAAATTCAAACTTCTGTCTTTGGATTCTAAATACATGTCTTTGAAAACACTTAAAAAGAAAGTCTATTATGACAAAGTCATATTAGAAGTCTATTATGACAAAACTAGTTTCATGACATTACAAAGTTTTATACAGTAGTAATCTAAATTTTGTACACTGAAGTGATGAGACCTAAACAACTTTCAAAAGGAAGCTCCATAGCTTAGTAATTCTCTTTGAGCCAAGAAGGTGTTCCAGATCTTGGCATAGACTTCTTCACTGCTTCCTACATTGTGTATCTTTGTTTTATGTTAACCAGTGCTTTTGATGGTTTTAAAAAGTCATCGCATCCTTCTTTGCCCTTATTCAGACAAACCATCCAGGTGAAAGTTTTATTAATTATTTCCTGCAGTTGATCCCTCCTGATTATATGTGGGAAAATGTAAGAAAAAGAATACTTTAGAAGCTTTCAAGTAGCATATTGGAGGTTTTTTTTTTTTAAATGATTTGTAAAGTAGGCACTATGTTAGCACATAGCTTACTGTCCATCTTAATCTCAAAGCTTCTGTTACTACTTCTGATTTCAGAGTACTATTTCATAGTAGATTTCAGAGTATTAACATTTTATTTTTCAGATTATTTTTGCAGATGTTCTGTTTTTCTAATAATTTTTTAATCATCTTTAGTTTGTTTACAAGCCAGTCTGGATTTATTTTTCTAATTAAGTATTTGCATAATAATAAAACCTTTATTAAAACTGTTTCTAAATTACTACAATTCCCTATCTTATTTATATTCTTTAAGTTTGAGTACATTTTTTCTACCCAGATTGCTCATTAAATACATGATTTCAATAAACATCAAAAGCAAATTGCTGATCAGTTAAAAAAAAAAAATCCATTAAAATGAATAAAACTGAAGTGTCTAAATCACGTCTGTTTGAATCTCATGAGCTCTGGTTTAGCAGTTGCCTGATTTTATATTATAACCAAAAGCAAAAGGTAGTCAGGCCTTGCAGAAGTGACATAGAAACTTTCCATAATTTAGATTTTTTCATCCCTTAGGCTTCAAAACTAAACAGACCTTTTATTATTTCCCCCCAATATTCTGCCTTTATGAATTAATTGATGTGATTTAGTCTTTCTGAGCCTGTCTGCATCTGTCTGTCTGCCTGTTTTTTGGGGGAAGGTGGAATAGTAGAGTATAGTTTTGTGATATGCTGCCTTAAGAATAGTTTGACAGTTCTGTGACAACACACAAAATGACTCTAAAAAATAAAAGTAATGCTACCATGGTTTTCTTTTGGCCAAATGATTTCACTTTATACCAACAACATGCAGCACTTAGAACAATGTTTAAAACATTGGTATGAGAGAATGTGGTTCACATTTTCAAATATCTGTGTAGAATGATACTATGTGTGCATTGTGGATCACTGATCTAATTACCTAAAGAACAAGAAAGTTGCCCAGCAGAAATGCATTTTATATAAATTTGGTGATTTTTAGCAATGAAATTGTTTAGATTCTCTCTATAGCTGATAGAGAGAGCCAGGACACTTCAGAAGGCAACTCTTCCCATCTGAAAAGGTTTTCTGAAGTAAATAGATGGGTATTATTTGGAATGTCCAGTATGGTGCTGCATTCACTACGGAGAAAGCCTAGATGAACAGAACAGGTCCAAATAGCCAGCTACCGGGGAATATAAATATTATCTGTGGAATTTCTTTGTTTCACAATGAATTCTTTTGTGTTTGCTCACATAACAGCAGATTTTGCTTGCTTTTGGGTGGGGGGAAGCTGCTTTGTTTGTGTTGTTTTCATTTTTTTTGGTTTTGTTTTTTGGTTTTTTTTTTTTTTGGTGATAAATAGTTATGACCAAGAAAAACAACAAACACAGGTGAAAAAATTCAGAAACACTAGCCCATAAACTATCTGCCAATGTCAGATCCAATCAAACTAACTTTTAAAATGTTTAAATACATATTTTTTAAATACATATTTAAAATGTTTAAATACATTTAAATACATATATGACCATCTGAGGTCAACTGACCTCTAAGTTCTAAATAAATAGCATATATTTATCACTATTATTTAATATATATTCACAGTGAATCAACTGTAGGAGTGTCCTGTTAACTTTCATATGTTACTTTGAAAGAACCCCCTGCCAGCATTTGAAGTAGAGTCATCTCCTAGATCTTCATGTTTTATCAGGTTAATGAGAAATGGGAATATATGGGAATATATTTATAGGTTTGGTGTGGTGAAATCCTGTAAGCAAACAGCTTCTTCAGACAAAATGGTTTGGAATGGAAAGAAAATTTTGAATTATTCATTTGAACCTGTTTTCCAGATTTTTAGAACTAAGGTTTTTTCCTACAAATAAATCCCCAGAAAATTTGAAAAAGACAGACCTCTTGTATTTCCTATTAAAATCCACTGCAGCTACATCTGTTCCATAACTCCTGGGATATTTTTTAAGATTACATTCAGCACAAGATGCGAAAAGCACAAAGCTAAATAGTAAATCTGCTTCTAAGTTCCTAGATATTTTTAAGCTTCCTCTATACAACTATACATGAAACTATACAGGGTAAAAATGCAATGATAAACTTTCATATAATCAACGAAATAGGCAAAACTAACATATCTTCAAAACATGTATACTAAAATCTACAATTTAGAGATGAAGATCTATCACTTCCAGGTAAAAATGAAAGGAAAGATTCAAGTATTGAATACAAATTGCTATTAAAACCTGAATTTAAACAATGTTATATCTGAAGTATGTCATTGTCAGCTTTTGAGATAAGACTAGATGATGCTTTGGGGTTTTTAAAAAGGAGTCACCAATATCATCAATATCAGAAAAGAGAATAAGAACAAGAGAATAAAAGAGAGTAAGAGAATGAGAGAAAAAACAACTAAAAGAACAACTAAAGAAAACCCTAACACCCCTCCTCACACCACCCCCTTCCTCAATGATGAGGTCTTTTCTCTAAAAAGAAAATAGTATCAAGAGTTTGCTCATACTGTTCAGGTGATGCTCTCTGTATTTTCCACATACCTGCTTGTGTATCCAAATTATTGCTGTTATAATCACTTCTTTTTTCTATAACTAGACAGTACCTCCTGCAACCTCACTTTTATTTTAAAACTTCAAAGGCAATTTAGACTTTTAGATGTTGGCCACTGATTTAAAAAAAAGATGTGATATGTACTTTCACATTGTCTAAAATATCTCTGTGTCTGTGTACTTCATCAAAGAGTTTGTGCTTCATTCCCAAATCGAGTAAAGCAGATTTGAAAGTTATATTGCCTTATCTTATATAATGGAAATTTTCTCATATGTCAATATGGCAAACACTATGCAAATGATAAAATTTAATGTGACATTCTTTGTGTCAAGATCTTTATGGGAAAAGAAATAATGCTACTTTCCTATTTGACTGCTTTATTTGCTAATCATTCCTTCCTCTACCTTATAGCTACATGAAGCTATGGCTTGAAAGGTTTCCATTAGATATATGGCAGCAAGGCTTGAAAGGTTTCCATTAGATATAAAGACATTTTAGAGAGATTGCAGCTCCATAAGCTGCAAATCTTTACTGATTATTGGCTAGGAAGATCTAAGTAACTATTGAACACCTTTTCTTTAGTCCTTCCTCAGAAGGCTAGGAAAGTTTCCTTCTATTGCAGGCATCAAATATAAATAAAACTCCCACAACTAAGCAGTTAAATAGGATTATTAGAGGTTTAATTTTTTTGTCTTTTTTTTTTCTTTCCTCACATCCAGTTTCCTTCTCTACATTAGCAATTTTAAAACAGACACAGTACTGAAGGGTTGGGATTTAATGTTTATAGCAAAGGTGTCAGTTTCTGCCTACAGCCCTCCTTTCTCTCTAGAGACTTCTTTAAGGTAGATCTTCCTGGTCTCAGCTACCCAAAACAGTCTGGTCTTGTTCATTCCTCTCTGATGATGCTTTGCCTGCCAGACATGCTCAGGGACTTGCAGGCCTCAGATTTCCCCACTCCAGAACATAAAGGAGGCTTCTTTTGGATAAGACTGTATAGGCTTGGTCAGGCCCTAAGGGAAACAAGTGGTTCTTTTGCAAACTTTGTAGATTATCCTGCAGATATGGTGTAACTGGAATCAGATTTTCATGCCTTAGAGTTGCTCACTATCTCTTACACAGGATACATAAATATTACATGCACAGTGACTAACAGAAGCAATCAGATTAAATCTGGAACAGTGTTGCATTAATACAGGATACTGTTATCCTTAAGTATCTCAAATACTATTCCAGCATCAATAGCATCCTCTAAGATAAAAGTCACTGCTCAAAGTGAATAGCAACTGGCAGCAGAATCTGTCACATACTGCCTATATAGCCTATGAACTTGAAGTACATTGACATTGCTTTTGATCTAGAGGTTCATTAAAGGAAGAGAACAAATCAGGAATGCTTTATCACTTCACTCTTTCTTTTATAATGTTTTATAAATAAATGGACTCTCTCATCTCATTATCCTAAGCTAACCTGCTTGCTGATGTATCTTCTTGTAGTTCTGATGCTCCTGAAGGAGGTGGCAGCATGTGTTACTGTCTGAACCTCTGCACTGGCAAACTTACAGAAATTAAAACCTACAGTGCAAACTGAGACAGTGTCTGCACATCACTTCAACCTAATGCTGAGAAGAAGCACCAGGAAAGTGCTATGGTCATTATGGAGCTTGCTTCCTTCATGGCCCAAATGAGACCGTGCCATGGCAGAGATAGTGACTTTTAGTGATTTACGTGTTCCTGCTTATGGCTTGTGTCAAAATATAGTGTCTCTGTTGTTTAATATTTATGTCCTAGTCACAGTATTTCACTTATATTAAGACTTCAAATACTCTAGAGAATATCCTGAATATCATCTCCAAGTGAATTTCTGTGATTTGCAATGGTAGCACAGGTTGAAACCTCCCTCTCTGTTCAAATCAATTAAGAAAGCAAAGAAAAAAACAGAACAAAACTAATGTCTCTGTAGCAAGCTCTTCTTTGTGAGAAAAATTCTCATTTTTCATAGCATGAGATTGTAAAGAGAATAGGCTATAATTAATCATAAATGTTGTACATAAAGTTACTTTAGTATTTTTGGCTTTGTGCTTTTTGAATTCTAAATTAAGGACATAGGCTAGGAAAAGCTTAAGTTAGCACAAAGTGTAAATACACAAGTATAATGGACAAAGTGTTGGTGCAGGAAAAATCTAGCATAAGACAAAAAAAGGGAAAAAAGTCTTCTCTTAAATTTGAGCTGAAGGTTTCCAAATTTTGAAACAGTTAAGTGAATATGCTTTACAATCTCACCTATTCCAGGGGTTCTTGGAAATGGGTCAGGTAGTATTCCTTAGCTGTATTACTTTCCTCCCAGCAATTAAGCATCCAAGGCCCTTGTCTTAAGGAAACAAAATCAGCTTCAAAACTTCTGTATTGAACATGACTTTTTTTTTCCCCCTAGAAAAAAGTAAAGTCATATGTCAAAAGCAGAGGCCCCAGTGGAGTAAATTGGCTCTCAAATCAATGTACCTTTCCTATATAGTGCAGGAATGATCCTACACATGATTTAGGTGGTAACCTCCACTGAAAGGAATGAGACTGAGATACTCAATTAGTTTTGTGTGTCTATTTTATTTAATAATTTCATTGGTACTGTTTATTCCCTTGATGCTAGCATAAATGGAAGAGAAAACTATTCACATTCTTTTCTTGCTTGGTGATTGTATTATCCACAGAAGAAGGCATACAACTTCATTACCACAGCATGGAGATTGCTAATCATATCAACTGTCACATAATTCATGACATTTCTGGACCTATATTATTTCATTGCTTTAAACAATCTTATTAATTGTTTCACAACAAATAAGGGCTAAGACTTAGTCATATAGACATACCATAAAAATAATTTTGAAAAGGTCAATTTAGCAATCTCAGCATTCTACAAGGCTATTCTAGTTAAATCTAAAGATACACCAAAACATACTAACAAACGTTGGGTTAAAACCAACATATTGATACCAGAATTTGAAACCAGATTTTCTTCTAGAAGGGAAAGAAATCCACATGAAAATAATTTAAAAATTCAAAATGAAAGAAACTGTGTATGCAATCATTATGTTCTAGAAATGAAATCTTGAATTTTGAAAGAATGGATGTTGAAAATTTTCTGTTCCAATTAAGCCATTAAAGAATAATCTTTTAATTGCTTTCATACAATTTTTTTTCACACCATGTGATCATTTTTGATTCTGTGTAGGTTACTGAAAAACCAAAAAGAAGATGTATTTTACAAGAGGGCTTAAAAACTGCGAAAGAAATTTTAAAAAATCAATATTTTTCTTAGAAGAAAAATAATCAACATTGAAAATTGAATAAAGTGTACAAATACCCAACTTCATGTTCCTGTTTCAAACATCAAGAATGCACTTTAGTGAAGCAATCACCTCTGACTGCCCCCCTGAACTGTTATGCTAGCTCAGTCTTGGGGGACAGCCGAGGAGCAGAGTTTCAGAAGCCAGGAGAGAAAGGCTCAGTTTCCATGTGTTTATTTTCAGGGGAGAAGGAGGAAAAAGAGACCGAACAATGTCAGAGTGGATTTTTATCTAGGTTCTGGGGGGTTGGGGCCATCTGGCCTCTGGCCAATAGGTTCCCTCTAGGGTTTAAGGGTCATTCTAACATTCCTATCTGTGGGTGTCTGCTGCAGGGTGATACCATTCCTTAAAGAACTTCAGCACTTTAGAATTCAGGTAAGTTATTTTACCGAATGTCTTTTGAACTACTGTAGCAACATAGCTCAAGTAGAAAATCAGAAAAGTTCCTGCCTCAAAATTCACTGAAGACTTCTTTCACTATAAGGTAGGTATTTCATTACAGATTAATAGAAACAGATTTTTCTTTAAAACTTCAGCACACAGTACTGCAAAGTACAGATCTTCCAACCACTGGTACAAAAATGTCTTGTTAATGCAGTATTTATTCTTTCTTTGCTCTGGAGATGTTTCCTCCTTGTCTGTAGAAAATTTCCTCCCTCCTTGTATAAATGATACTAAGTGACACTATAAAGACATTTTTTTCTTACTCTGATAAACCTGTTTTTAAAAATCTTCTCCTTAGCAGCAGCAGTAGTAGAAGATTTTTTTATGATTTGTTAGATTTATTGTCTGCATCTTCATTCTATAAAGGTATAATAGCCATTAATTATTGTCATAAGATCTTATTTTTATTTTCCAGTAAATGTTTTTGCACTTACATGACTTCTGAGGTGTGATGCCTGTTCTGCTGAATAACCTGAGTGTTAAATGGTGACACAGTATTAATCAGTATCAAGAAGTAAGATTGAAAATTCATAAATTCACAGGAGAAGACTGTTTTCAGGAAAATTTACTATTCAGACCTCATATTCATGCTGTGAATGATTGTAATTACCTGCTGTGACAATAACACATTCATAATACAGTACAGAAATGAACTCGTATTTTTAGTTCATTATTTAGGGCAGCAATTCACAACCAGACATAGAAATAGGACAATACACAGGAAGCAATTTTTCCATTCACTGCAAGATAGCAGAAGAAAAAAGCAATTCCATGAAGTTTCTGACCCTCATTCTTGGAAAAACTGTTTTGTTGAGAGTCTTTTTAATAATCAATGCAATTTTAAATCACCCTATTAACATTATTGAGGCTTGCAGACTATATGTAGTCTACTAACATTCCAGAGTGATCTTCCAACAGCACAGCACTATAGACAGGGATGTGAAAAACGTGTGCCTCCTATAATCTTAGCAGGTTTGTAAAATTTTTCATTTTTCTTACCAGGATGCATCTTCTGTTTATTAGAATTTATTGCATAAATCCAGATTAATAAGCACAGAGTCTTGTTTTGTGTTGGGGTATATGAAACTGATTTGGAATTTATTTAAAGTACAGAGAAGCAACTTTTGGGATTTTAGGTGATAATCATCTAATACAGCTTATTACTCTAAACAGTGTAATGGGTAATTACAGCTGCTATATTTTGTTTCTAAGGCTGAATGCTCTGCCAAGTTTTCCTGAGGAACAGAAAAAAAAACCTTACATAGCAAGCTCTCTAGCAGCATAGCTAACTTGATTTGTAAGACAGGATAATTTTAGTGTTAAAATGTTATATATAAAATTCAAATTATTTAATGACTGGTTATGGAATGCAGCAATGTGTAAGTTGATCAATTAAACCAAATATTGTAGTCTTGATAATATTACAGTAATGAAGCCTGAGAATTGGGGATTAATGTTCAAGAAAACCTACAGGACTACAACAGAAACTCTGCATTAAGTGAGAAAATAAAAATTGGGAGTTCATATGAGTAGATGGGCTATCAAATGACCATATGTGTGTGCCATATGACATTAGATATGTCATAACCAGACAATATGAAGGGAATGATCTCCACTGACACACTTCAGAGGTGTCTCAAACCTAACAAATGCTACTAAGGCTTACAGAAGGTAGTAGACCCAGAATCATATAGGACTGAAAAGAGTTGGATTCTCATGTAGATAATGGTTTGAAAACCATTCCACAGCCACAGGGTTGTCTCTCCTATTCAATTTCACCTTCACTGAAGGCAACCAGCATGGGCAGAACCAGAATTCCACAGTTTTGGGGTTCATTTTAATAAATTAGAGCATACATTTGGGAAATGTGCCAAGATCTTAGTGTGGTACACTGGAAGAATTAAAAGGACTACAGTCTGAAGTGCTAAGGGTGAGTATGCTTTGGAATTGTTCTCTTACAGTGGAGAAACTAAGTCCTACTGTAAGGAACATAGTGGGAAAGGAGAATAATTACCTCTGCAGATGCAGACAACTTACCTCCAGCAAATTTCTTCCCACCTCAAACTTGTAAATACTTTTTTCTGGATATATTGTATTGATACCATAATAGAGATTAGTTGGTTCATGCCAGCTAGCAGTCTCCCTGGTAATTTTGTCATACTTTGGGAGATAATGTATTCAAATAATTTATTCTTTCCCATAGGTTTTTTCCCTCAGGTCCCAAATTTTGGAGTCCAAAGAATGACAGCCTAGATGTTGACCATTTCAGACCCATTGACTTTAATTTCTGTGAATGTTTTCAAGAACGTTTAATTTGTCAACAAAAGCAGAAGCTAAAATAATGAACAAATACTCTCACTAAAATAATGCACACATACTCAAACTGGAGTGCCAAAACCAGGAAATGGCAGTAAGATGATGTGTTAATCAAAAGTCTAAATATTCATGCAAGTCCTACTGAAAATTTTCAGTTGAACACAGGCTGTTAAATTATTTTTGTGAAGTCAATCTCTTTCACTGTTTCACTGTTCACGTTCCCTTGTTTTTACATTTCGTAAACCAGGGACATTAATCTTGCATTTATTTTTTATTGATCTCAGCAAACTTTTGGTGCTTCATAATAAATAATTACATTTTCATAGGATAGAAACTGTATGCTTGTTGCTTCTGTGATCAATCTGCACTCCTGAGCACAGACTCTTAAACTTAGTAGAAAGAATTCAGATTCCTTGTGCTAAGTTTACAGTAGACCTCCTATAATATTTCTGAAATGGATATGAAACAGGACAGACACTGCCTTAGTAAAACCACATTCATCTTTAACATAGTTCTCAGAAGACACTCCAGAACTTTCATATATGGCATTCTAGTTCTTACCAGCTCTGTAGTACTGCAGTGTAGGCCATTATAATATCTTATCTTTACCTACTACTCAGTTATTTGTATAACAACTCCTTCAAGGCAGTATGAATTCCTGGGTGTCTGTAGGAGACTTCCATATCAGGAACTTTTTGTGCCTGCCTCTGCTAGGCTGATGAGCCTTGTTTCCAGGAGGCTTATATTTAGATTAATTTCAAGAAGGTCATTGCAATATAATAGCATTATTTAGATTTCATGTATCAAGGTTGATCTGTAGAAAGCCAGCTGGCTGCCCAGAATTGGTTTCTCTTATCCAGATGAAAAGCTGAATTAAATACCTCTAAATCTTCCTTTTCATATAAAATTGCTCCCTTTACTCCAGCCATGAATGTTGAAAGGCTGTGAATTTGCAGACTATGTGATTTGTTGCATCAATAAGGCAATGTATCTGTTCAGATGTGTTCTTTGTCGAAAAAAAATGAGGATTGTATTAAGGGAAAAAGTTATAAGCTTGTGTTAATGATTGGGGGAAAACAATTCAGAGGCAAAGCATGAGGATCAACACTAGAATCCATTTGAATAACATGGAGCATAATAGATAGCCCTGGAGTAAACACAAGGCTGTATTTCACTCAACAACTCAGCTGCAGTCATAAACTGTGAGAGTTTTATGAATGGTATCAGAGCCTCAGGAATTAATTCAGCCTCATATTCACAGTGGTGCCATATGTTGTTATTTATAATATCCACTTTATAATTACTACTCTTAAACAATTTAATATTTTTTGCTATAATATTTCAAAAATTTAATCATTAATTTGAAATGCTGAACTTTCCTTGAGGTAACATCTTTAAACTGTTTCCTTATCATATAAAGAAACTGTTTCTTTATACTGTTTCTTTATCAAATGAGATTTTTAAGGGTACTATATTTAATGCAAGCTGATGCCTGCTGAATAACTTTTAACACCACAAGAAAAAATTCTCTTTAATAAGGATGTAGAGTGCAGTGGGACTCAACATAAGAGCTATGGTTTCATTTTTTACTTGAGAAGTTGCAGATTTATATTGGGTCCATTAGATAGTTAGGTATAAGAAGGCCATGAAGAAAAATATCCATTTGCTCTGTTATGTCTTCTTCTGTGAAATTAAAAGTCTTAAGTATCTACCTATTGTCTGCATAAAGACAATCAAAATACTCCAAATAAGTGATCCAAATTAAAATTTAATTTATTTGAAGAATCTGTTCCTGATTTCTGCATACTGTCTAAAATAACCATTGAAGATTGTGCTATTCTTGGAATTTAACTGTCATTTTTCTTGCCATGATAATATGCTTCGTGACACTTATTCTTGGCCTCTTCCCATATATGTAACATTTTGGCAGTACAACCAGCACAAGAAATGAAACACAACTATGAGAAAAGCATTCCAGCTCTCTGAAGCAACTTGTAGGTAGGCTATTTGAGTGTGACTGAAAAACAACTGTATAGAATCAGAACAATCTCACAAAATCTTTCACCCCATCTCTACCATTTTCCCCCCTTACCATATTTTTTTTTGCTTGTTTGTTTGTTTTTATTTGCCTTCCTTTTTTAATTTTTACTTCTGTGTGCCTTCTACTTAGATAAAAATAAATGCAAACAAAAAGAGGGCTTCAATCAATAGATGCTGTTTCAATCAATAGATGCTGTTTGTAAAAGGGCTTCTTGTCACTTAAATTCAAGGTCTCTATTATTGTACCGCATACAAAAAGTCTTCTTATGGAAGACTCTGCATAGCTTGCCTGAGTCATGTCCTTGTATCACACAAGTTCCACTGTACTGGAAAAAACTTTATGCTATAAGGTATTAGATATTCTTGCTATGCTTTGACCCTTGATAGTATGACATAAGAGCTAGATTGAAGCAAGGTAAGGACGACATTAATGCAATTTAATCCAGTTCAGACCTGGGACCATTTAAACCATGATCTGAATATACCTTAGTAGAGTCATTTCAAGCACCTTTATGGACATATTTTTCAAGATTCTATTGTCCAGGGTCACCAGGTCCTGCTCCAGCTTTGACTAGTTTTTACAAAATATAACTATCTTTCTGTGCATACCTATTGAGGTCAAAAAGATTAAATTTTTCATCATGGTCATGGAAAAAAACCCCTTTTAATTCTTGAGTGCACTAATACTTTGATGAAACCTGCTAAGTGACTATTGGTATTTGTTCTTTTAGAGCACCAGTTTTACTCCTGATTTTATTGTGACTACTTTAAGTGACACTTTCAAAGTAAGAGAATTCCTTGGTCAAAAACACAGCAGCAAAACTTTCAAAATTTTCTCCTGATTTTCAGAACTTTTTCTCATTGTCATTTAATGGGCATTATGTGGGTTTTAATGTTAAATAGAGTAGAATTTTGTTATCTTTGAGCAGAAGCAAAGCTGAGCTCCTAAAGCCTATACGTTAGCATGCTCATCTAGAGAACACTGAATATCAGATAAGCTGTATTAGTTATACATACAGCTCCAACTTAACAAAATGTTTTATTTTATTTTAATTTCCATGTTTAAAGTTAAGTTCAACACATACATCATCTTCCTGGTAAAGCATGCTTAACTTATGAAGATAAATATTTCTTGGACCACTTACAGAGCCTCACTGTGATTCCTATCTCCCCTGATACATCTAGTGTTAATTAATGCTATATTCATATTTTACAACTTCAAGTTAAAGGGAAATGTACCTGAAGAAGTCATAGAAATGAACCTTGATTAAGATCTGACAAAATAATCAGCTATGCTTGTGACAGCTATATTAACAGGAACAAATATCCAAACCTCTTTTCCGGGTATACAGCAAAAATTGTGTTCTTCCTTTTAATTTAATAACTAGTCCATCTTTATAAGAAGGCAAAAAATGTAATTCATGATTGGAATAATTTATACCATAAATTTGACTTTAACCACTGAAGTTGACTTTAATCAGATGAAAGGAAGTGGCTGGAAAGTGAAAATTGGAGCTTAGTCTTAACTGAGCAGCACATATCAATTGACTGGAAAGTAGAAGTGCAAATATAAAATACTCCAACTATTTATGAAGGTCCTTCAGGGGTCTTCAGGCCCTAGAGGACAGAAGCAATGCATTTTAATAAAGGAAACACAAACTTTACTAGCTTTTCAAACTTTCTGTTGTTGGAGAACACTGTCCTCTAGGCCTGTTTTTAAGCAGGGAAGTCTCATGAGAGCAGTGCCTTAGACAGAGATGGAGTAAAAATAATGCCCACTCTTTATTCTTCAAAGGAAGAGATTGATGGCTTTTCATAAGTCGCTGATCTGTAAAGGATTCAATTTCTAAACTACTATTTTTTAATGTATCACAGAATGTTTGAGAGACCCTGGAGGTCATCTGGATAAGCAGTAGGGTGCAGGGGTAGCTGAGATCACTCTTAACCAAGGTAACTTGGATACCCAGAGTCAAGTACAGCAATGTCAATTCATAGCTCAAGTGTGACATGGGCTCTTGTGTGACTTCTGGTGACTAAGCTGAATTTTTCAAATAAAAGCTTTGGTTTTGCAAAAAAATTTCCAATATCTTTAGCTTATTAATCATGCATTTGATGGTTTAGCATTGGTTTTTAAAACATATGATGATTTCTGGACCTAGATTTACAGCATAGTCTGGGTAAAGACTGGTGGAGAGGGGAATCCTAAGGGGGTTTAGTTCCATCAGGAACTAAACCCCCTTATCAGGCAGCCAGCAGGGCTGTGCTGTGCCTTTACATGCTGGCCAGCCCTTGGGGCTCAGTGGCCATAGGGGGTTTCAAGGGGCTGCATGACCTCCTGTGCCAGGTGGCCTGAGGTGGCTGCAGGCAGGCAGTTCCTGCAGGAACAGGGCCAGGAACTGCGGAGGGCCACTCCACAGAACATGGCAGGGTCATAATATCTATTGGCTCTGCTGACCCCACGAACAACAGGGAGATGGAAGCAGTAGATCTGGGTCAGCCAAAGACATAAAAGCAATGACACAGTGATATGGGTCATTTGGAGGTATCTCTGGGGCATGGACTGATGGTGCTGGGCTCAGCTGAAATTAGATCCCTGGCTATTTGGAAAGGGAAAGGGTGTGGGAGGTATCTGGGAGACTAGGCAGCGTCACAAGGGCCTGTTGGTACCCTCAGGTTCCTGAGTCACTTTTAATTCCTCCTCATTTTAATTTAATTGAGTCAACTCTTGTCTTATGCTCTGAGACATAGAAAAGAGTAATTTTCAGTCACACCACTGTCCTTTAGACACTTGAAGTACTTCAGACACTTTGATCATGTCCTCTCTTATTTCCAAGGTAAACAGTCCTAATCTTCTCAATCTCTCTTAATCTCTGAGAAGCCCTTGATAATTCATCACTCCTCTTCGAGCAGTCTCTGCCTCTGCCTTAACAATATGTTTCCTAAGACAAGATGACAAGTGCTGTAGCCAGGATGAGACCACAGCACGCCATGATTTATAGAAAGACAAAATAATGTTGTTTTATATGCAGCCTCTTATGCCTTCT
Source organism: Anomalospiza imberbis (assembly GCF_031753505.1). Classification (NCBI taxonomy): domain Eukaryota; kingdom Metazoa; phylum Chordata; class Aves; order Passeriformes; family Viduidae; genus Anomalospiza; species Anomalospiza imberbis. The sequence continues at coordinate 44,387,738 of NC_089681.1, forward strand.
CTAATAGTGCCTCGTTAGTGTTTCTGAATGGCTGCTGAGTGGCACTGGTAGTAGCAGTGTGAGCTCTGCTGCTCCTCTGAGGTCCCTCTGCTGTGTTGCCATAGATGTTAGATAATGTGCTGTCAGTGTTACATGTTGGTTTATAGATGCTGGGATTTCTGTGCTGCTACAGATACTGTAAGATGTAGGAATTCTTTAGTTGAAGTGAACATTTTTTTTGTGTGTTTTCATTGAAGTGCATTTGCTATGATTTTGTCCTTTCAGGGCCACTGCACAAATGTGTTGTCACAGAGTATGTGAATGTATGTGCCAAGTTAGCTGGTGTTGGTGTCGGTAACAGAGGCCCTCTGTCCTTCTGACAGTTCACCTGTGCCTGCTTTTCTTCTGGACAAAAGCATCTGCCTAGTGAAGAAGTCATGATGCCTCCAGCCACTTGGGATGCAGACCAGCAGTTATGTGGTAATCACAAAAGTATCACCGGATTAGTGGATGAAGTAGGACTCACTGTTTTTAGAACAGAAGGGCACTCTAGCACACATACTGGACAATTACACCAGTTTATCTCACTGTTTTCAGATTGAAGCAAGTTGACCTCCTTTTCTATCCACAAACATGTGCCAAGGCAGGGATGAAAAGAAGATAAACAATAAAAAAAACCCCAAAAACCCAAAAAACAGCAACAAAAAACAACCAAACCAAAAAAGTTACACAAAAAAAAAAAAACCAAAAAACCCAAAACCCAAAACTAGTTAGTTATATGAGAAGAATCAGAAGATAGGACAAGGGTCAAGAATCTCAGATATTTGCTCAGGAAATTAATCTGAATTGCCAAATCTGGGCAAATTCTTCATGTATGTGTAAATTCAGTTAGTATATATTGGTAACATTTTAAATAAAATTGGTCTTTTTGAAATAGCCTGACTTTAATACTGAATAGTTGATGTGCTCTGGATGAACAAAGGGTTTTGGGAACACCGTAACTCTGGATTTTTGGATCCAAAGGAAGTTGCTAGGTCCTGACATCTGCATACATGAAAACATGGTGAAATTCTGATAAGTTTTAATTTTTCTTTTGTTTTCTGAACTGCAGTGTTTCTTAAGGACTCTGAAAATTTCATTACTTATAGAAAATTATTCTTATATAAGGGCAGCAATGTCTCATTGGTACATCTGTAACAACTGCCCCTGAAGGCAAGATCTGAGGTTTTTGTGAATAGATCCCTTGGGGCTTATTAGAGTGAAATGACAAGGTGCATATTAAAATATATATATGCACACATATACATATATACATATATATATATGTATGTATATATGTGTGTGTGACTATTTTAGAACAATTTGGTTGCAATGGAAAGATGGCATGGAGCCAATTTGATTTTCATCTTTAGAAATATAGCAATATAAAAGCATAAACAATGTTTGAGAAAATGTATAAAGAAAATAAAGAAAGACAAAGAAAGGATAAGAGTAGAAAGACATTACTCATGGACATTACTCATTACTCAGTATATTTACTCATGGATCCAGTGATGAGACCAGGCTTGATCTGCTGAGGGCTGGGGAAGCCCATGAAACATAAGTGGGCTTAACCCAGGTTAACCCACAGGTTAATATCTGTTCGGGTTTGGATGGAATGTCCAGGTACCTCCCCTGGAGGGGCCAGTTTTACAGTGACTGTTGCAACAGTGTAGATCATAGACAGTTCCCTGGTGGAAAGACATTAGGAAATTTAGGGGTTTTTAGTAGTTTATGACACCTTGTAAGATGTGACAGCTACCTCTGATGACAGTGTAATTGAGCTAGTTATGCCCTATCAGAAGGAAAGAATACCTTTAGGCCTACCAGAGGGGAGGGGAGAGTTTTAAAATGGAGCCAGCTGTGTAAGGGTGGGGGGGATATTGGCGTGATAAAAAGCACTATCCTGCTTTGGCAGGGTCTGCTTCTTATCCACCTTCTCCATTATTTGGCTCAAACACCAGGTTGTAGCATCTGGTGGTGGTTCTGCACCCCTTCTGTCCTATGAGCTTCAGAGGTTTTGCCAGTACACACAGAAAACTCTCCTTCTCCATTTTGATTGGTGTGCAAATATTGCCTCAGCAAATGGCCAATTGTTTGAGTAATTAGCCATTAAAATTTCAGTCTCTCACAACATCCAAGGTTGGTCCAGGTGAACAGAGATCTAAGATTATACACTTTGTGAAAGCCTCTCTGCTCGTCTCAGGTTCTATCTAAATACTCCGATACTCCAGATACATTAAAAACTGCCATAATTCCTGGGGTCTACCAGTGGAATTCGGTCCCTTAATTTTTCATGAAGATACCAGTGTTCTTGAAAAATGTTGTCAGGATTTCACAGAATCACAGAATAAGCTGAGTTGGAAGGGACCTGCAAGGATCATTGAGTCCAGCTCCTGGCCCTGCACAGCACCATCCCCAAGAATCACACCATGTGTCCAAGAGCATTGTCCAAACACCTCTTGAGCTCTGTCAGGCTTGGTGCTGTGACCACTTCCCTGAGGAGTTTGTTCCAGTGCCCAAACACCCTCTGGGTGAAGAACCTTTTTGTAATATCCAATCTAGACCTCTCCTGACATGACTTTCTTTCTATCTGTTGCAAACTTTTTGCACAAGGTTATCACATCCACCAATTTCATATCATTCACTGAAAAAGAACCTGAAGTAATTTTTCCAAATATGTGTGTGACTGTCTGAATTGAAACATTCCATTATCATTAAAGCAAACGGTATTTTTCCCACAAATTCATTTTTTCATTCATTGCATTTATTTAATAATGTAATGAGAAGATTTAGATTTTGTGTACTCATCTTGAAAAAGTTCTGTGCTCCTAATTTTTTGCATCAAAAATGTTGCAAATGAGAAAATTAAATCTTGAGTTTGAAAACTGATTGTTTTCATTACAAATCTGGCATTAAGGTTTAATGAGCTTGCATATATATGGCTACATATCAGACCATAGCTGTAAACATCATAAACCACAAAATAATTAGGTGACCTTTCCCCAGACTATTTTCAGTGGCAGCACTATGACCTTCACAGATTGTGTTCTGAGCTTCTGTCTTGCTATTGATTGCAAAATCAGTGAATGTAATGAAAGCAAGCCTTAGGATGCCATAAACTATTTCACAAGGAAGAGATGGCAGTATTTGAAATGTGTTGAAAGCTCTAATGTAAATTATTTATACTGCTTGCATGATGCAAACCTCTCTGCTTGAAGAGACTAATCAATTCTTCCATTTGATAGGAATTTTAATTAGATAGAACAGCTAGGGGTGCAAATATTTTTCAGCCAAATAATTCATTGGCTATTTAATTGAGGCTAGCCTAATGTTTTCATTGTTGCTACATATATTAGAGCAAAAAGACATTAAGATGATTTAATTGTGGATCTTGCAACAGGAAACCCTTAAACGTTAAGCAGCATGTTGAAAATATAACATACATGTAGCAGAGATAATTATATCATCTTGAAACCGTATGGCATGAGGTACACTCCTATCCATGACTAAGTGGTGGAACATACCTTTCAGTAGTATAAGCAATAAAGCAGGCACTTCAAATTGAAGCAAATGTCTGCACAAGTCATACTTAATTGATTTGTCACTTGTCTGATTCTTTTTAGTTTCTTAAACCTTTATACTTAGCAAACATAAGTGTAAATATGTCTTTATTTGTTTCATTTTAGCTTTTGGAAAACATATTTTGTCTCATAAAAAGACTATAAAGGCCAAGTGTTTAAAAACCTATCTATACAAATATATAGCAAGCTGTGTTAAACACACATCAAGATACAATTTCTGTTGAAATACATCCCCAAATATTTTTGCAAACAGAGTGCTAGAAATAAGCCTTTAAGATAAATTAGGAAAATGTTTCAGTTGTCTTTGAAAAAGTACATGTTTTGAGGTTAATGCATTTAGGAAAATAAAGTGAAGAGAAATTGTTTGGAAAGTAAGACACACGCTCTTGAGTCAAGGTCACACTTGCCTGGTATGAAATATATCTTCATGTCACAGAAGCTGAAGTCCTGTCCTTCCTTACAGCCCAAGAAATTGGGAGTGGTGATTATTCTAACCTAGCTATTATCTCTAGAAATAATGTTTTTGCAGAAGCTAAGTTAATGAGGTAAGGGCTGGTGATCTGCTAATTAAAAATCTAAAAATAGTACTAATGATAAATGGAGTGTCAAAATATTCTAGCTAAGGAAGAATCTTTAAGTTAGCATTGATCAATGCACAGCTCTGATTTCATGACACTGCATATTCATTTAATGAACCTCCCCTTTTATCTGTTAATTACTACAACACTCTCTGGATTAAGACTATAGCACATTCTTCAGAGAATCTGTGCATTGTCTAGTTCAAGTTTATTTATGAATATTTATTAGTTTTCTAGCATACCAGTGTCTTCTTAGTAGCTAACATATTACCTCACACTAATAAGGTCTTTTGTTTGACATGGAAAGAAATTGCTTTACATTGGCAAAGCTGTAAAAGCTTAGTGTATGTCTTTCAGAAAAGCAAAGAAAATTGAGAAGCTAAATATACAGACTGGGATTTTCAAACAGGCCCATCTGAATTATATAAACCATTTGCATCGTACTACATTGAAAGTAGCACACAAATCCAAATTAATTCCTAATAGAAGCATCTGGCCAGTAGTTCTACAGTTAACGGTAAATCATATTTCCAGTTCATCTGTAAAAACAGCATTTTTTTCCCAAATTCAGTGCAGTGAATTGTGAATTCAGATATCTCAAAGTTATTTCCAATTGAACAGACTTTTACTGGAGTGTGTTATGGCCTCTAATTAAACCTGAACACACCATTTGACTTGCAAAAGTAAAAGTGAAAGATAATTTGTTGCAAACCAAGACTAGTCAGACTATACACACAGTATAAATAATAAGAATTGAGAGAAGTGGCAAGCAGTATAAATGCAAAAAACAGTACAAAACTATTCATCTCTGGAAAGCGTTACTAATAACGACACTGAAACTTGTGCCATCAACAGCAAGGATCCCATAAACAAACTCATCAACTGTCTGTCCACACAAGGTGTCCCTACAAAAGCTAACAATGTCACACCTATTGATTTGGGCCCTATTTAAGTTATCAAATATTTTTTAATATTTATTTAAGTTATCAATTGTCAGAGCTCAAGAGATCTGTAAAAATATTGCTCCAGAATATAAAAAAAGATATAGCTCTCACTTTTAAGCATGGTCAGACCCTTTTACAGAAGGACAAGTTTTCTTAATGCTTTTTTGAGACACAGTTAGTCAGGAGAAGCCACAATGCAGTCACAGTTTCACAGTTTGAATATGACATGTTATAGATGTTAAAGTGTCAGAATCCTTATTCCCTAATTCAAATAGGAATGGGATTAAAGTCCTTATGATACTTGGGTATTGTTCCAGTTCTGGGTCCCTCACTTCATGAAAGACATTTAAAGTGCTGGAGTGTGTCCAGAGAAGGATGAAGTTGGTGAAGGACGTAGAGACCGAGTCCTCAAAAGAGGGGTTGTTTAGCCTGGAGAAAAAGGAGCTCAGGGGAGACCTTATTGCTCTCTACAACTGCCTGGAGGGAGGCTGTAGCAAGGTGGGTGTTGGCTTCTTCTCCTAAGAAACTTGTTACAGGACAAGAAGATATGGCCTCAAGCTGTGCTAGAAGAGGTTCAGGGTAGACAACAGGAAAAATTTTTTCACTGAAGGGGTGGTTCAGCATTGGAATGGACTGCCCAGGGAAGTGGTGGAGTCACCATCCCTGGAGGAGTTTAAGAAGTGACTGGACCTATCACTAAGTGCTATGGTTTACAAGGTGGTTGGTCAAAGATTGGACTTGATCATGGAGCTATCTTCCAATATAAATGAATCTGTGATTCTATGAATGCTCATTTCTTATGAGAGGAAAACCTTGGATGTTAACTGGGGATACATAGGACCTATGTCAAACATGGTTCATGTCAAACACTCCTACATCAGCCTGTGAGCGTTCCCATGTCCTTGCATCAGCTGCTGCAGATATAACCACAAATCTTTAGACAAAACAGAAATATAGAAAACTGAATCTGCTGTACAACAGAGTTACTGTTGCCCCAATCCCAATAATTTGTGCTTGACAGAGGTTTCTTTGGTGCTGTACTAAATCATACTAATGGATGCATAATGCAGTAGTGGAAAGAAGCCAGATCCTATAGCAATGAAGATTATGTAGACTACAAAGAGACAGTAAAGCACACTGAAGTGACGTGAAGGAAAAAGACATAGCACAGTCTGGATACATCAGTATGGAAGGAGAAACTTAGTGTTAGAAAAATTACAAGAATTATTCCTGTGAATGAAAGAACTTATTTATAGGCAAAAATTCTAAATACAGAAGTATAGGGAAACAACTACAACTTCCCTGTTAACAGATTTGCACAGAACACTTTTAATATAAATAAGCAGTTATTTAATACATTATTCTTAATGCTTGTCAGGGTTTTGCTAACAACTGTGTAATTTTCCACTCTCTGAATCATCTTGGCTGCAGTATGCTTTTCTTTCTAATTGTATCTCTTCTTTGATTGACCTAAGAGTGAGATGATTTACCTCCTGTACTCTTAACTTAAACTGTGCCAGCCTAATTGGCTCCATATTTAATCAAGCATTCACAATGTCAGTGTTTCATTTTCACCTTTGCTTATTTTATGTGAAATGACATTGATCACTAGTCAAGTGATGAATTCAGATTGTGTGGTTTTGTCTGTGCTGTTACAGACATTATCTGACTTTTGTTTTATTTATCAGTGGTTACTCCATTACACAACTATTGTCATGAGAGATTTGGATTCATAACTTATGTATTTTTAGTGGTGTTCTGGGACCATAAAGAAATGCAGGCTCTCTCTTTTATATTCACATCCAACCTTAATGCGTCTGCCATCTGTCGAAGGTGTAGGTATGTTGCTGGCGTGCTTTGTGGGTTACTCATACCTCTGACATTTCCCTTCTGAGCTTTGAGTTACCCCCTCATCACATTATACTTCTCTCCATTGACTGTACTGGAACTCAGATTTTTAACTATCATCTACAAACATGTACCAAAATTGTTTTCTGGAGAAAATTGTGCAAATAACCACATTCTATGTATTTCACAGGCTGATTGGAAAAAAAATCTATTTTCTTCTGCTAGAGTACAGTGATATTTTTTCAGTATTCATAAAAATTGCATTTTGAAAAAAACCCTGAAATTTCTACAGCAACTGTAATTATGCTCTTGGGACCTCTGATTTTTATTAAGACGCTAGGCAATTTTTGGTGGCGTATGCCTGAATGAAATTCTTTTCCTGTTACGTCTACTCTCTGGAGTGTACATATACATACAGATGCATAAAATATAAAAAAGAATGTACTAAGTATAGTATACAGATACTACCCATCGAACAGATATGAGTGATTTTTAGGAAGGTGGAGGGGTATTAATCCTGGAATCCAGTAGTCAGTCTCAATGAATTAATGGGACTGGGATTTTACCAGTGAGGCTAAAATTTTACCTTTGTTTGGAAGAGAGCTTTTCCAGCCTCTGGGCATTAAAACAGAAATGATGTCCCAAAAGCACTTGCATGTTAGTTAAAAGAGCTCATTGATTTATTTCATAAGTGATTAATTTTTAAATTCAGTGACAGAATTTAAGAAATAATTAATAAAAAATAATGCAGCTAGATAAATCCCAAATTACAATGTGTAACTGTCACCCAAAAAACCACTAAATTATGTTCATGCGAGATGTCTCAAAAATTAATCTGTGGCATGTGCAATAGAAAGTGAACAAGCAAAAGAATGCTGAGGATGATGCTGCTTTTTTTTTTTTTTTCTTAATGAATAGACAAATACTTAAAATAAGAATATTTGAACTCTCAATCTTTGACAAGTAGCTTAGCCATCAATCTCACAGGTAAAGATGGTAATAGGTAAAATTCTAATCAAGTTGTTCTACCGTATACCAATTAAAACTAAGATAACCCCTCTCATATCAGGGCTTAAGAAATGGACCATAAGAATCCTTTATTTCTCTCCGGGACAATTAATATTTAATTGGGACACACAACAGAAAATCAGCTCAGGAAAAAGTAAGGTTTTAGCAACAGCTGATCCACAGTAATTGCCTGGGTGAACAGGATTATCTAAAGTAAGTGCAAGGTAAATTCAATTAGTTTTGCCCTCTTTTCACTACACTCTGAAGTAACACTGATTACCCTGTGTTTGCTACATAGGTAGAACATGCACACATACACATATATACACACCAGGGATAGGTTCAGATGCACCAGGTTCAAAATCCTCTTTTGCAGTATTGCATCTTCTCCTTTTTCCTTCTTTATCTTATCTGAGCATTGGCCCTGACACTCAAACATGGTGTTGAGAGAGAACTTTGTTCAGTCAAACTTGAGCAGCTTTGGTAATCCCAAATGTGCAAAGTGGTATTCAAATTCGAATCTGTATTCCTTTAGTTTCAGAAACTGCAAACTAAAAGTATGGCATATCAAATGGAAATGGCTTTTGGAAAACTCAGTTCAGAATGCTACAGATACTAAAATTAGCACCCAAACCACAAGTTTTCTAATTTCAATTTAATGGCTATAGAGTAAAAATACAAAGTTCAGCAGGTATCTTGAATTCCACTATCTCAATCCATTTTCTAAAAAGATAAGGACTATTAACTTCTTAACACATGATAATAGATATTAAATATCACAAAATTTCAATAGTTACTATAGGTAGTTTACAATACAGTAAAGACTGTCTTTTCGCTAATGGATACATGTATTTTCCAAAAATCCAGAAACCCCAATGGAATACTTTTTGAAAAAAGCCCTAGTTTTTGTTTTGTACTATTTATTTATATATTTAATTCCAAATATATCTCTATCTTCTTTATGTTCCATACTTTTCCAGTTGCAATAGAAAAAAATAGCAAGAGATTATCAAAAGGAAGTGTTCTTAACTGCTTACTATGTTATGAGAGAAATTGAGTGATTCATGATTTTCTGCTAAGTCAACTCCACAGGGGAAAAATATGTGAAAGGTGCATAATCTTGGCCTTCTGGAATATTTATTCATATTAATGCAGTGCACAATAAGAAATGCCTTTGTGCATGTCTATTTCAAACCAGTCATAACAAAAAGGAATGAAGAAGGTAATTATAAATAATTTAATGAAACTCTGTCAATCGAAATAGGAAATTTTGTATGCATTTAAAGGTGTTTAACTTTGCCAGGAGGGCTTCCCATATACACAAAGGAACTGTGTAAACAAATATTCTGCATATGTTTGTGAATAATTAAATGCATTTAAACAAAAAACCACTGTTCTAATATATGTACCCATAATGATAATTTACTATAGCTATAAAAACTGTAGTTTACTGCAGTGACTGGGTGTGTACAACATCAGGATTAGGGTTTGTATCATTCTCCAAAGTCACATATGTGATCTTGTAAGATAAAGACAACTTGGAGAAGAAAAAGGTGATTGGGATAATTAATGAGTTCTTTTTAGGTGATTATAATCCTCTATTCATTATATTGGAGAGTAGTGCTAGTAAGAAAGGTCACTGCTGATATCCAAGGGTGATAACCAGGGGCAGTATTTGTTCTTACAGATGTGTCCATAGCTTTTGAATACACTAATACTGAAGTGCTTATCTAATTCCTTACTATTTTTTCAAAGAGTTTGAAGATAAAAGACAAGAAAAACTATTATGTCAATGGTTTCTGTGCCAGCAGAAAGCCTGACACAATTATCTACAGGGTATAAATTGTACCAAGTATCTCAAAAGAATGCTACTGGAAAGACCCATTGGTAAGGATCATCCCAGTGGTAATTCAGGGACAATCTATTTGTTGAAGAAATGGAAATTGTGGCAGGCTCAATCACATCCACCATGGTAAAAACTGCTTTCATGCTTCCACTTAAGGGATCAACTATGAAAAGGAAGACAGAAAGCTGCAAAGTATCGTCTGTCTTTGGAGCAAATGTATAAACAGAATCAAAAAGAGTGAAGCTGAGAGATTTCCTGTAGCAGAGTGGAGTGCATAGAACAGCTAGCCTGAGCAGGGCAGTAACACGAAATATTCATAAAATGTCAAGGTTGGTCTAGTTGCTTAAAATGCATAACTTCTACTACAAACGACAATTAACATTACTCACTGGCATTCCAGTTCCATTTAAAACTACAAGTTTATCAAGCTTCACCTTAAATGAAAACAAGATGGGAATGGTATGATGTACTGATGGCAAATAGACATCCAAAGTTTTAATGCACCAGAAATACTTGTACAAAAAATTCAGGGGAACTTTCAGGAAAGATAAGGCAAGACTATTTACAAGAGTGTATAGTGACAAGACACAGAAGAATGGGTTCAAATTGAAAGGTAATGGGTTTGGATTAGATTGCAGGAAAAAAAGTCTTTACTGTGAGGGTGTTCAGTGGGGAAGTGGTGGATGCTCCATTCCTGGAGGTGTTCAAGGCCAGGCTGGGCAGAGCTTTGAGCAACCTGGTCTAGTGAAAGGTGTCCCTACCCATGGAACAAGATGATCTTCAAGGTTCTCTTCCAAAGCAAACCATTCTATAATTCTATTAAATTGTATTTTGTTAGGAGCTTTCTTTCACCATTATTATTTTAGTCTACTAAAAACATATGTACTTTACCTGTGAATGTGTGCTTCTTTCTCCATTGTGCCCTGCCTTTACATGGATTAGAGTTTTACAGAAATGCAACAGGGATTTTGTTCGCCATAATTATTAAAGTTTTGCCTTCAATGGTGTTCATGAAAGATCAATGGTAATTCATGGATGGAATTTTAGGCAGTGATAAACTAAGAATTCACTAAGAATTGTAATATTTTCTCATACTGATTCTTACCCACTGTGCAAAGCACATTTTCTTGAATAACCAAACTATATTGCTCTGAAGTGAACTAACTAGTTCATCAAATATAAATAGATTAGATTTCCTAATGAAATTCCTTAATGATTCACTAGGATACAGAAAAGCAACATAAATGTCTTTCAAACTTTATTTACTCCTACAACAAGTTTTCCACTGTGTTTATCTGTATTTTAAGATTACTTTGCTGTATTGGTTTAACCTTATTCTTCCAAAGTATTAAGCTAGACACTAATTTAATATCTGTATTCCTAAATTTTTAACACACACTGAAAGGAAATCAGGCGGATAAGACTATAGTGACTAATATTCCAAACTACTGTGTAGTAAAGCAAATGTCATTTAGTTTTAATGAAGAATGGCTTGTATCCCCAACATTTGGATATTTTATCTATTGAAATAAATTTAATAAATTTCATCAGTAATATTTGCTGTGTTAGAATCCCTGTTTTTAAATTATCATGGCAGATTTGGAAAATCTCCCCACATTTATATAGCTGGGGTGAAGTCTAAGGGGTCTGTAAACTTCACAAAACTACATGAAATGTTCAGATGAGCTTGTGATACCAAGGAACATCTAGAAACAAGGCACAGCCAGGTCAGTGGAAGAGATGAACACTAGAAATCCTCTTGTGGAAGTTGGTGATAAAATATGTCAGGCAAAAGGAAGAAGATTTACATAAATATTTCATCCAGCCTCGAGAAACATACTTCTTAATTTACTTCACTGGGAAAGAGAGGACAAGAGAGAATGAAAAGCAGATGGAAGGGTTTTATTGAGAACTGTCAAAAATAAGCTTTTCTGACTAGTCTTTTGATGTCTCACTACACTAGAGTTCTTCCTTGTTATACTTCTACCATTTGCCATTTCAGAGTAGTCCCTTTGGCATTACTTAGCTCATGTGGCGGAGTATCTAACAATCAGTCAAATCTCCCTGAAGTCTACCCTTTCCCAGGCCTTGTGCCTTTCATCCTGAACAGAGTCCTACACCACTGAAGAACACCTTGCCTTGCATGTGGGATTTGGCTCTGTTCCAGGCACTTAAAATGAAAGGTTAGTTCTATCCCACTCAGAGTTATTCCTCTGCAGTTCATCTTTCCCCTTAAGGATCCACCCCTGGACCTAATCACAGTTCCTATCTTTTGGTTCTTCTCATTTTCCTCAGTGACAGATCCTTTTTCAGCCTCACCTGAACTGTGTGAGGCTGTCTCTCTCCCTATCTTCTCTTAGGATGGTACTGAAAACACCACCATCCTAAATATCTTCATAATCTGCTTTAGATTCTTCTTTTTCATCTTATTTCTTCATCATGTCCATGTTCAGATGTCACCAACAATGGTATATTTAAACTAAGCTTTTACCCTTTCTTTCAGACTTAACCTTGTCACAGAACAACAGATGCTAATGGTGGGCTGCTATCCCATAGCGGCCAACAGATGTCATTAATGTCATTAGCTTTGGAAAGACTGTCTGTCTGGCAACATGAAAGAAAATAAAGGGTGCAAGAGCATTAAGGGCTTACTAAGCTAACTACATTTCAGAATATTGTGCATGGGATGGAAACCCTGCCTACAAAGGATGCAGACATCAAGCCAGGCTTGAGTAAGAGTCAAGCTTTTAATGCCTTGGCATGTGTATCAAATTTGAATGGAAAATAAAATTATTTTGTTCTAAAATAGCTCAGAACTGTAGCACTTACCTGTTGTTACTGGGAAAAAAAAAAAAAAAGGAATGAGTCACTTCTGTTTTCATCTAGAACACTGCAGCTGCATGCTGTCCTTACTAAGACTTACTGTAATTATGGAACTAACCTTTATGCTGTTTTAACTGTGTGCCCCCAGCAGGCTGAGGAATTTGGTATTGTGCTATGAGTGTCACAGTAGAGATAAATGTCCCTTCACGGTTACACCTGCTCTTGTTAGTCCTGTCACTGAAACAGAGATGGAGTTGAATTCAGTGGCCAAATTACATCAATAGGTTTACTTTGTAATGTTCTGCATATATTCATAGTTAATATGATTCAAATTGAATCCACAATGCATTCTAAATACTTCACAGCATTGGTTTGACCCCCAATTAGGTGATGCGTGTCCACAAGTAAATGCGAAATACAGCATGTTTTCAGTGTTTCATTATCTTCTCTTTTCTTCAGTGAGTCTCTCCACTACCTGCTCAACAGACAGATGAGTCTCTTATCAGGAGTAGCAGATGGCAGAGCCAGTCTGTTTGAATTTTCCGACATGCACTTGTAGAACATTTCTGCAAATTTTGTTAAAGTGCATTATATTACAACACAATTGGGCATATAAGCAGGGGGATAGCACAATTTCTGTTCAGAAGTATATTTTTAAACCAAAAAGTTCTGCATTGAAAAGGCTTCAATTTTTTAGCTCAAAGAAAGCAGACTGAATCTTAACTGACATTGTCTTCAGTCTTCCCCATTTCAATGTCAAAAAGGAGGTTTAGAGGATGAACTGAGGAATTGCCTTTCCAGTATGTGAGCTGGGGGAAAACATACCCATGGATTTTATTGAGAACTAAATGGGACCTAAATGAATAAGACTATTGTATAATATTGAATACTGCAGAATTTCATGCTACTTATGGCCAAGAAGTGGACTAAATGGTTAATCTCTAAAGTTAATAAAAATGTACAGGTATTCTTTGGTGATTTACATACATACATGCATACACACATATACACATATACATATATGTTTACATTAGCGCTGTCCTTTAATCTAGGTTTTATACAAAGTCATGCAATTATTCTCTAGGTGCCTCATTTCATAGAACAAGAGAGGAAGAGAAGAGAAGAGAAGAGAAGAGAAGAGAAGAGAAGAGAAGAGAAGAGAAGAGAAGAGAAGAGAAGAGAAGAGAAGAGAAGAGAAGAGAAGAGAAGAGAAGAGAAGGAGAAAAAAGAAAAAGAAAAGAAAAGAAAAGAAAAGAAAAGAAAAGAAAAGAAAAGAAAAGAAAAGAAAAGAAAAGAAAAGAAAAGAAAAGAAAAAAAGAAAAGAAAAGAAAAGAAAAGAAAGAAAAGAAAAGAGAAAAGAAAAGAAAAGAAAAAAAAAAAAAAAAGAAAAGAAAAGAGAAGAAAAGAAAAGAAAGAGAAAAGAAGAAGAAAAGAGAGGAAGGAATTGGCAGAACTCTTTAAGTTAGTTGACCAGAGTCAATACCAAATATATGGCACACCTACTCAATCTGTATGCTCAAAGTTTTCAAGGAAACACAAGGACCATTTGACTCTCTTCCACATCCCTTTTACTTCCTGAAGTTGACAGACATGAAATCTAAGCATGCTTTACAGATGAGAGATAGACTCCTAAAAATTATTCTTCAAGTAAAGACTGCCAAACATTTTACAATGTTCTATTTCTTTCTGAACTTCAATGTCTCTCCATATTGCAAGGGAAAACAAATGTGTTTGAAATGAGTTATCCCAGATGCTATTCATAGTTTCAAGGCAAATAATAAGCCTTTTTTTTAAATTACAAGGATGTACCACATGCATACACACACAATGAAAAAAAAATAAAAGAAAATACCTCTACATAGAAGCTGTGAATTTTTGCACTGTAAAATCCAGAAACCTTTCAGAATAAAATTGAATTTGATGCTCATAGATGTTCTGGTTTATTGCTTTTATGTTATTTCCGTGTTCTCTTATACCAGTGAGATGGGTATAGGTAAAATTTATTTTAATATCTATTTATAAATGCTTTTGAGTCATATTCTGAGGTTACATGCATTTTAAATCTAAAACAGTTAAACTGAGGCCACACATGGCCTGAAACAGTATTCTAGACCCAGCTTTCTAAAACTTGGTGGTCTTTGTGTTAGTGCCCCTGCGAAGTCTCATTAGGTGAAGACTCAAATCTGAAAAAAAACCAATGTTTAGAATTTTGGAACATTCACTGTAATGGGAATTTTTAAAAAATAATTTAAACTTTTAAACCAATGCATCTATTAAGACTTAAAATGCAGTGGGCAAACTGTACAGTGAGACAGCTTAACTGTTCATGAACAGAACTTCTGACAGAGCCAGAAGTTCTATATACAAAAGAATCAAATAGACAAAGACGGGAGAAGCTCAAAGACAGACAGGGGAGTAGATTTTTTTTTTCCTGCTTATTGGTAAAGATTATGATCTACATTTGTTCCCCATTTTCTGTACCCATGAAGATATTGTCTAGATATTGTCTATTTCCCTCTCAAGTATGGAAACAGTGTAGAATATTTTGGTGTGCTTCTCTCTCAGCTTGAGAAAAACTGAATGCATATTTCCAAACTATTATTGCCATTCTTGTTGGGCAAATGCCACTTCTTTTGTAAACTGAAAAGTCAATTTCTTATACAACCCTTAAGAAAGACAGCTGTGGTATGAACCTGGAAGTTAGGTAATGTGGGGAGGAAGGGTGAATGATAAGAAGAAGATACTGACAAATACTACCTCAGTATTTATATTCTTATATTCAGCTAATAGGACATAACACCAAAGAAAATTATAGAACACAAATGCTTATTTGTTTCCTTAGCTTCTACTAATAACAGTTGCTGCTGTGTTTTCTTAAGAATTGCTATATATTAATTTTGAAAAAGACTGTCAACTGTTAAACCTAAAATAAGTGATTAACAATCAGCTATATACATTACTAGAACACCTGGTCTTAAGACTTGATAATTTAATTTCATATATTTGATTTATAATGGATTTTAGGTTAATGAGTTTATTAAATGATCAGTTTTTCTTTTCAGCAATATGTACAATGTATCTCACATCAGAGACACAAGTCTATGCAATACACATTAGGTGGAAGAATTTAGCTGTGGACATGTCCAAATGAAACTCAGTCACTGAGTTTAATGGATGAATCCCATGACTGGAGTGCGACTGTCAAGGGCTACTGGCTGTTCAGATGAGTCAGGGGAGGGATGTGGGCCCTGTACCTCAAGAGGTGGATAGAGTTTGAAGAGTTGCATCTGAAGAACAGCCCTGAGCAGGTTGAAAGCCTGTGGGTGAAAAACAGAGACTGAGGCCACAAAGGAAAACTCATGGTTGGTGTCTATTACAGGTCCCTGACAAGGAGAACCTTTGTCTCACAGCATCTTGTCCAGCTGGGGGACTCAACCATCCCAGAATCTGCTGGGAAAGAAGCACAGCAAGCCGTAGGCAGCCCAAGAAATTCCTGGAATGCAGGGAGGTGTAACTTCCTCCTCCCCCAATAAACGAGGCTGGAAATCTGGTAGCAAAAAATGAGAGGAAGACTGAAGTACTCAACAACATTTTTTCTCTCAGTCTTCAAAGGTTTATTTCTATTCTAACCAAGAGAAGAGTTTTGTATCAATGCTCATTTCAATGTAAATGTATTAAACTCTACTCTAATTCTTAAGTGCAGATAGATTGACATAAAGCATACTTATATTTTTAAAAGTTTTTCCTCACATTTTCCAGCTTTCTGTCAGTTTTTCTTTTTTTTTTTTTTTCTTTGAGCTAGGAATAGTTATGAAACTTGAACACATTGATAAAGATTTAAATTTTTTCTTATGTCTCATTTTATGATATGATAGACACATGATACAGAATATTGCTAGCTCTATGATTTGGATGTCCACTTCAGAGAAAGTATATCTTTATAGAATTTATACATTTATATAGGAATATGTATATATTTATAAATATATTGCTTTTATACTAGATGTCCAGAAACCAGAAATCTTAAACATGTCTATTCCATATTTATTTTGTGCTCCATAGTCACTAGACTATGGATGACAGCCCAGTCACTAGTCCATCTATTTTTCTTCACTCTTAAATATATTAGATATGTTACTATTTTTTTACAGATCATTATCAAAGGGGATTGAGAATAAATTACGCAGGAATTTAGAAAAATTCCCCAATTTAAAAGATCCTGGTATAATCTAACCAAGTCAAAAAATGAACATGAGAAAATATTGATAAATGTGTCATTCTAACATAGCATTTTCTCATTTTAATATCTAATTTTATTGTAAGTTCATCTTTTTAACATATTTAAAAGGAGTTTTAGTCACAAGCACAAAAAATTACTCTATCATCGAGCAATAATTAACTAAATAATAATTAATAATTAAGCAAAAATATTGAACTTTCTGCATAGTTTTCTACTGATGGCATTTTTTGTCTATGGAAGAAAAATAGAGTATTATTCAGAGGCTCTGAAATTTTGTTGCTATTTTTAGAACATAGCCATAATTACTGTCTTCTTAATGGGAGATGAGCACAATGAGAGTTATCTGAAAATAAACAGACATTTAATTATTCCTACTCTTTACTAAGAAGACAGTTTTAGTCAATAAGACACAGATATGTTACCAGACACAAAAATATAAATGAAGTGGTTTCAAAGCTTTTTGAACAAGGGGATATGGGTTTTTATAAGATAACTTCCTGAAAGTCAAGATAGACTGATGTGAAATGGAAAGATACTAGTGAAACAGACTACAAAGGTAAAAAAGCCACAACAGAATACTTTTTTGTTCATGATAGTATTTAGAAAAAATAATTCCCTGATACATTGTTGATAGAAATTAATTTGGAATAACCAATATGGGTTTTAAAAAACAGGTGTTAATAAATAGACTTCACATTGCATAATTGCTCTAGTACCTACAGGGCTCAGTCTATAGTCAACTTGAAATACAGAAGAATCACAAGTGGCCTGGTCTCAAGAGATATATACACATGCAGACACTGAGGTATTTTTGAGACATATATGTTTAAATTAATGTTTCTTTTACAATAGAGAGAGATAGTAATAAAAACAGGATCACTCATATTTGCATGGACTGTTTTGTCATAAACATTGCAAAAATATACCAAAATAAACTGAAAGACAATATTGGTAAAATGGATATTATAACTGTGGCATCAGACCAAGTCGAATCAGTAGCAAATTAACACTGTCTCACTATGGAGTATTTGGACATTTGAGCTACAATTCCTATAGTGACTCTATACAAATTGTGAATCTGTGCTCTGATCAAACCTTTTTATTAGATCAGAAAATAACACATTATACTGGAAGACAGAAAATTTTTAGCTTCTTTTGATCCACTCAGTCTCCTTTGTGGAAAAGTTATTAGAAATAATTTAGACTATGAATACTCCTGGCTTTCTTCATCTTCACTCTCATAGAAGGATAAGGTACTTTGTCAGAAGTGTGTTGAAAATTCAAATCTGAGATGGGAAAATTTCCCAGACATAAATGGGAAAACATTTCCACCCAAAAGGTAAAAAGAAAATAAAATATAAACCTGCTGAAATGAGGGTCTTGATCAGACATCAACAAAGTATGGTTGAGCATTTAAGGCTTCAAAAATTGCTCAAATGCTGTAATAAAGAGGCTTTCTAAGTCTCCCATGGGGTGTCTACTTAACATATGCAAAAAGGGGAGGCTGCAAAGACTGTAAATGTCTGATTTGACCCATATGTTTTTTTACAGTGTCTCCAAACTGAAGAGACAAAAGGAGACAGTCTTAACCTATGGTGTGGCTGTCCATATTCATAAAGTGAGTTTGGCAGTGCTATTTTCACAGTCTTATTACATACAAACTGGCTTTTTTTTTTTTAATCAGCTTTTTATGGCCTTTCCAAAATGTATCTAAATTCCACTAAAATTGCTTTCTTTTCTTATCAACACAGGAAAAATATTGAGCGAATCGTTATCTGCGTGTATGTGTTTTTAAGCTATGTGTTTCAGTGCTGATAAGAAGAGATGTGTTGACTATGATAAAAGAAAGACTGGAAAAGATGTTGCTCGCTTAAACATTTCTGAAAAAATCCTAGCTTTCAGGGTAAGATCTTAAATGATAATATTTCATAGTAATTGAAGAAATTGAAATTGTATCTTTTTTAGAAACATGTGCAGTCAGTTACATTAGGTTGAATAAATTCACCATGCCCATAGATGACATCTGTAGCTAAAGTGAGACATTTATACAAGTTAGGTTTAACTAATTTGTTAGCAGTTTGATATATGCTAACACAGCAGCTATTTATTTTCCAGGCAACACAAGATTGGCTATATTGTAAGTATTATTATCACAATAAGAAATAGAAAACCCTACAATTTCTGAGGTTACTTGGGCTGTGAAAATGAATATTTTAGAAGCCATCTGTAACAGCATCTAAACATCATACATTCTAAAGTCTGCTGTGAGATATTATCCCCTTAAAGCAGATGTTATTAAAATTTGTATGTAGGGTTGCTATTATTATATTTTAAATATTTGGAAAGCTACTCCTGTATCCAGTGACTTATCAGGTTCTTTCAAAGCTACCTAAATAAGCACTTCGCTAAAATAAGCTGTAGGAATTTTGTGTCCTGTAATCATTGATCAGAGAGCTGAATTTGTGGACTCTCTTTGCCGCAGTGCATACAATGTGAAAAGTTTCAATGACTACTTCGTTATTTCAGAAACACCTCAAGTCCTGTTGAACATGAAAAATTTGGCTTCTGAAAGTTATCAGAATCTTCAACACAGTTGATAATGCATGAGAATTCTGTTATGCAAGACTGATCAAAAATTAACAGTGAGAAAATCCTGGTAAGAAAAAAATTATGGGGAAAAATATAGCTTGGTGACACTTGAGGCCTTCGGCATAGATACAGCTAAAGCTGTTGAAATGTCAGGGAAAACATGATGGAATTTATTGTATCATTTGACATACAGATTAAATATTCTAGTCCTTAGTCAAAATTTCAATTTCAAGTGAATGAGAGTTCTGCTGGAACAAAGTGAGTGAAATGTGGCTGAAACAGGCAAGCTCCTGGCATGTGCTTCTATGTGTCTGAAGACTGGCTTATTTAGCCTACTCTTTTTCAGCTGCACACTGGGTAAAAACTAAAAGTCTACAAAAGAGGCTTTAAATAAACATTTTTATTAACAGGAGAAAATAACATGGCAATGTGCAAACAGAAACCATTTTCAACCCATAGTTTACTAGATTTTGGCAAATTTCATTGCAAGTCTAAGTGCAAGATCAAAATTTCTCCTAGTTTGAAAAATGAAATGCACTGCTACAGGTGCTGAGTAGATATACTACTCTGTAATGATGATTTGTGTCACAGCATATGATGGGAAAGTTTGCTTTGACCAGCATTACAACTGGTTTATCTGTTACAAAAGGATGCAGTGGGAATTGCAGAAATACTAATGTGTGCAAGATGATCATAGTTTCATTTTGGGATGGTTCTACTTCATTAATTCAGAAGATGTGCATTAATGCAAGGAGTTGTTAGCTAATGCAGTTCCCAATATTTAGATGCATTAATTTTGCTGGCCAGTTTGTTTTAGCTACTTCAGAGGCTGGGTTGCTGTAGGATTTTATCTCCAAAATAGTATCTAAAATTCATCATTATGGAAGTTGCCTATTACCTTCTTTCTTAATTTTAATACTAAATATTTGTTGTAGAAAAATAATACTAGTTTAAGGTCATTTCCTACTTTTTGAAATCATGAATTCAAGAATTCTGACAATAGCTGAAGAAAACTATTGCTGATTGTTAGTTATCAGTATTTAGGTTCCCCAGTTAACTAGGTCATTTAATAACACTATTGCAGAAAGCGTTTTCTGAGTACTAAACGGAAAAGTAATCGGAATATCGAGGACTTCTGAAGAACTCTGAATGCAAAGGCTTATTTTTAGCTGCAAACTTTGGCTTCTCTGAAGTCAGCTTTTACCTCCAACATCTGAGTGCTTTTTCTCTGTAAGTGAGGCTGGTGATACACAGAACTCATTACCTGCAGTGCCACATGCTGCTGAAGAGAAATTTTAACAAGGCTGAGAAAAGTGGCTCTGACTTTTACCAATTGTCTTCCATCACTGATCATCACGACAGCTTCAGGAAGTGTGACAGCTAATGATGCCTCTGCAAGTGGATTTGCATACAGGGATTGCACAACATATTTCCCCAAAAAAGACTAAGCTATCAAAGCAAGTTTGCCTGTTGCATGTATTAGATAGTCAAACATTGCAACAGAATCAGCAATTTCTATAAAATATAAGACAAGCGATCGTCTTGCGAGTATCTGTTAATAAGAATTGAAAGTATTATTTAAACATGTCCATCTGAGTATAAATTATGTATTCACATAAAAATTCTAAACCCCTGTATTGAAAGGTAACAGAACAATATTTATAAAAGTATCCAATTAGATGCAAAAAAAAAAAAATCTAATTTCCATTGCATGAACTTTTAAAATAATGCTCAGATATACCTCAGAAAAAATATTTTCCTTTAGACAGAGGGAAGATTCACAGTAGTTGGAGACTATAACGTGCTGACCTGCTCCAGGTTAATTAGCTGTATCATTCCTTAATAAATCCATGTTTTGAACTTGTGGCAATATTGTTTATTCTCTCATAACTGACAGCAATGGCTTGGCAAGGCACCTTCTCACACTACTCTGAGTCATCCTTCTTCCAAACTTTAAAACTCTGTTTCAGCAAACCCAGCCAAACAGGGTTGGGTTTTCTTAGATGGGTTGTCCTTAGGTGGTTTCTCTTTGATCCAACAGCTTTTTTTCTTTTGTCTTTTCTTTACATACAAAAAAGAATGCACTCTTTTTATGTTAACTTCAGTTTGATTCTATACAACTGTTGACCTTTGCTGAATCAGTTGTGTGGACCTTTTTTTTTTACAGCTGAGAACTGATGGAATTAGATGTACACCATAAACCAGAAATCCAAGAATTTAAGAGTACAGAGGAGGGTACCTGCCCAGAATGAGGTATTACTGCCCTTTTACCATTTCAGCAGAAGCTGTAAGGCAGGTAAGCTGGTCTTTCTCAGAGACAAGATGTTGCTGACCAGCAAGAGTAGGCAGCATCATTTCATGTAAGCAAGGAGTCAGCTCCACCAGCCTGTTGCAGGGTATGCAGTCAGTCCTACCATCAGTGGCTCTGCAGTTACCTCTGCCTTCTACCTACAGAGCCCATGGTCATAGCTGTAGGGCTCAGGTCCAGATTCCCAGATAGGGTTAAGCTTTCCAGCTCTAATTAAATGAGTGTAATAGATCTCTGACTGCAAGGTCTGGAGAGGCAGCTCACAAGGTTTGATGACAGGCTGTCTATGTAGACATCTTTGTAATCTGCCCTAAGTGTTGAGATAACTAATGAAAGGGAGAAAAAGGACGGGAACAAAATGCCTAATTAAAGAGCTGAAATGAACATAAGGAAATGAATAACAAGGTATTTGGTGGAAACTTTCAATTTGTACAGATGAGCTACTTCTTGTGTAATTTTAAATTGTTTATGAAACAATAATCTCTGCAAACTTGGAACATGTCCCACCAAAATCTCCTTAGAATGACTTGCATTAGGTATGTGGTAACTGTGTGCAAGTCCAGCTCCAGTGGCTGGTAAGACACCAACTTCCTAAAAATAAAAGTGCACTGGAAGAGAGTCCATTAAAAAAAAATCCATTATTAAACAGTATTTGGGTTTTTCTGTTCAAATAGGGGTTTTTTATGTCATTCTCTTTCTGCCTGGGCTGCATGGAGCTACATCTCTTTTTAAGTTTGAGGTCCTTGACATTGTACAAGGTTTGACCTCAGCTTCTTTTGTTCAAATCTTTCCCTGTATAGTTCTATTTTCCATCCTGCTGGCAAACGGGAATCTGGACCATGTAAACATGCTGTCAAAGGAAAGAAGTTTTATCTCTTCACTCTTTTCTTTTGGAACAGGGGTTCAATGTAGACTTTCCTAAATTTGTGTGTTCATTTCACGTGCTTCTGTGATCAAATTGTTGTGTCACAGAATGCTCCAAGGAGTAGAAGAACAACATGTTTGCTAAGACTCGTCATATTTTTTACTTGCTCTGATGAAGAGAAGATAGAAAACAAAAGGAATTGCTACAATCAATGGCTGTGCTTAGCAGAGCAGGGTATACTTTGGAGGGTGCCTGTACAGACTTCCACCAAGAATAGCGCTCTAGAAGAAGAAGAAATAAAAAAGGGAGTAGGGGGGAAAGGATGTAAAAGTAGGAAGTAGATAGAGAAAAAAGAGCAGAGGGGCAGAGGAAGAAAGTTTTGGTCTTTCTGAATGCAGAATGGACAGGAAAGAGTTTCATGTACGTAGAATTCTTGGTTGAAAAGTTGGTTATTTAGGACAAAGAGCCTGATTTTCAGAAATTTTCAGCATTCACAGGCATTCATTAGAAATGTAATTATCTCTTGGAAAAAATATTCTTGTCTGTCTGTTCCTATTCAGTAGCTTTGTAGAAATTAGCCTAGTGTAGCAGGAGTGCTGTGTTCTTGTTCTTAAAATGTTTTGGAAAAGGAAAATTATTAGTGTGAGATAGCCTGATGTTCAGCTGCAAGATTCTCAGTGCCTTGTGACTCAGGACAGCCTGATGAGGCATCATCATCTGCACTATGCAGCTCTGAGCTGAGAAATAAAAATAATTTTTCCCAATAAAATGAAAAAAATAAAAAGTGGAATTCTGAGCACTTACACCTTAATTACCTTGCAATTAAGTCCCACAGGACCTACTGAACTCAGTGAAACCTTCAGTATTATACACAGTAGTTTTTTTATTTGAATGTTAAGATCTTATTTCTTTTCATCTCCCAGTCCATCAGGAAAAATAAAATAAAAAATAACAAAGACTACATATTGTCATCTTACACTGCCCACAAGCTTAGTTGCACACATTCAGCAAACATTCAATGAGAGCTTCTGGTTAAGTTAATTGGACAGGAGGTTCTCCAGCTTTTTTATATTCAGACTGCTTTCATGGTCTTTTGCTCTGCATATGTACCCTATTTCTAAATGCATTTTTGTTTTGATTGATACAGCTTTAGAGAGTGCCTTGGAGAGAAACACTGAATTATTAAGCCTTGAATATTGCTGGCTTTCATCCACTACAATACCTTTGTCACTGCTCCATACTTCAAAGCTAATATTTAATAACAAGCTTTCTCTTTTTCTTTCTTTCTTTCTTTCTTTTTCTTTCTTTCTTTCTTTCTTTCTTTCTTTCTTTCTTTCTTTCTTCCTTTCTTTCTTTCTTTCTTTCTTTCTTTCTTTCTTTCTTTCTTTCTTTCTTTCTTTCTTTCTTTCTTTCTTTCTTTTTCTTTCTTTCTTTCTTTCTTCCTTTCTTTCTTTCTTTCCTTTCTTTCTTTCTTTCCTTTCTTTCTTTCTTCCTTTCTTTTCTTTCTTTTCTTTCTTTCTTTCTTTCTTTCTTTCTTTCTTTCTTTCTTTTTCTTTCTTTCTTTCTTTTTCTTTCTTTCTTTCTTTCTTTCTTTCTTTCTTTCTTTCTTTCTTTCTTTCTTTCTTTCTTTCTTTCTTTCTTTCTTTCTTTCTTTCTTTCTTTCTTTCTTTCTTTCTTTCTTTCTTTCTTTCTTTCTTTCTTTCTTTCTTTCTTCCTTCCTTCCTTCCTTCCTTCCTTCCTTCCTTCCTTCCTTCCTTCCTTCCTTCCTTCCTTCCTTCCTTCCTTCCTTCCTTCCTTCCTTCCTTCCTTCCTTCCTTCCTTCCTTCCTTCCTTCCTTCCTTCCTTCCTTCCTTCCTTCCTTCCTTCCTTCCTTCCTTCCTGTCCTCCTTGTCTTCCTTCCTTATCTTCCTGTCTTCCTGTCTTTCTGTCTTCTGTGCTTATTGCAATTTCCACTATTGAAACTACAGCCTACATGTCTTAAAGACATTATTTTCCAAATCCCCACATTTATACTTTTTTGAAGTCCACATCTACTGAGAAATTTTTTGTCTCTTTCTTTTTTCTTTTTTTAACATTTACTGACATGCTTCACATCCCAGCCCTTTTTTTTCCAAGGTGCCAGCTGTATTTTTTCCTATTTTTAATTTGTCCCTTTTAATTAAGTAATCCTGTTCTAATCTGATTTTGAAAATGACATCCTGCCTTTGAATATAATTTTTACATTTTGGGAACTGGTTTAAAAAGCTTCTTTCTAAGTCATAACCATGCAAGAATTAAGCTGATTTTTTTCTTTTGCTAACATGAAGGTAAAGCTTCAAGCTTCTTCTGGAACTTTATGTGACCTTTTATGCTTTTGATGTTTTTTTATATTCTTAAGGTTAGCAGGCTTTATATCTCTGTTTCCTTAGGGAGCATAGAACTTTGAAAATTAGTGGGGGATTAAAGAGGTTTATTGCTCCCTAGTGATTGTTCTTTTGGAAACACTGATTATATTTTCACCGCAACTGTTTTCTGTGTTATATCCCAGATTTCTTAGTATACTTCTTGTTTTTCAGGAATGTCCTTTGTTTCACTTTTTTTTTTTTTTTTTAATATGAGGCTAATCCATTCTTCTCATTGTTCATACCTACTCCTCATTTGTTGCCTGTTTAGGATAAAGCTGTTCACAATTTGGGTTTTTCTGTTGAGCATCATTTATTGCAGCAGTTCTATAGAGTGTGATCCTCTCTTCTCATTTGACTATTCAGACCACTAACCCAGCACAACTTCCTGAATGCTTGAAAGCTTCTGTTGGATTAATACTCTGAGGTTTTGCTCTCATAGAGAACAGTTAGTCTCAGCCAAACTCTACATTTTTGACAGCATCTTTTACATGGGAAATGTCTGAAATATCTGCAAATTTTGTGAAAAGCTATAAATCTGGGTCACACTCTGGCTTTCATTGGGTGAGTAAAGCCTGCCAAGCTCAGCAGGTATGGAAGGTTGTGCAGAAAATAAAATATTTTGCTTTTTCTGCCTATATTTCTAGTGACTGTTGATTTATTTTTTTATAAATTATATTGAAAATGTATATTATGAGTCAGTTTCTGTAAGTTTTTTAGGACTTACGTGGGAAGAGGTCCATCAGAAGTTAAACTGGCATCACAACTGTTTTGGGGGCAGAAACATGATGCATTTCTCCCTGCTGTGTTGTGGCTGGTTTTTGTTGTTGTTATTTGTTGTGGTTTTTTGTCTTGGTGTTTTTTTTGTTTTTATTTTACTGTGAAAAAACAGGGAGAAAAAACAGATTATTCTTTTGTCCAGACTGAAAGTCTTTGTGCTGTGTGTGCCTACATGACTTCCTCTAACTTTCAAAATTGATTCTGGGTTATATGGGTAAGGTCCAACTAGTTGACTTATCTTAGGAAGACTATCATAGAGTAAAAAGTGTGTTTAAGTATGGAAAATCTACTCTTTCTGTTGCAACAGAAAGAGCAGCTGGGTTGAGCTAGTCCGATTTGATCAATCAGTGAGCTTCCTGATTTTGATCAACAATACTGGCAATAGGGGTTGGAACCCAGTTTTCAACAAGCCCAAATGCTGAAACAAGATGATGGTACAATGCAAGAGAGTCTCTGGTGTACTGTGATGTGCATGAAATTGTGGAGGAGACTTTCATGGGAAAAATGCTTGTGCAACCCTCAGTAGATGTCCACAATACACACAGGAGTCCCATTTGTTTAATTAAAAAATGGACAAGAACAAGATTGATGTAGGTCTATGTTTTAATGTCCCAGTTTTCCTTTACCATAAAGGTAGTGACACAAATTTTTTTTTGTTAAATGACTCAGTGAGCATCTTCCAGGTGAAAAGTTAAATAAAATATTAAAACATGAAGAATTACTATGACTCTGAGATAAGGAACTACAGTTATTACTATTTTAAAGCTGAGAACAGTATGGTACAGATGTGATGTACCCAAAAATGCAAACATAGCATATGGCAAAACAGAACTGAAATATTTATCACTTGAGACCCAGGATTTTAAGCAGAGTTAAAAAATAAGCATACTCTGCTGATACAATATTGGTGGCATGGTTGTAAAATTTTTGTATTTCCTAAGTTTTGAATGGTAACTCTTTGAAAAACTACTCTGGAATGTCTGCTTTGTGTTTATTATTTTATAATTAATTGATAATAAAATAATAATTCTAGTAAATAATTAAATTATAAAAGAGTAATGCTCTTTCCTTCTCTTACTGCTGTATATCTTTATCCCTGTAATATTAGTGGGAGCAAAAAAAATCCTTACTGGCTGAATTTGAAATATGGTTTTGCTGGTAGGATAAATCTCCAGAAAACAACAGTTAGTTTAGGAAATACAAAATAACTTCATTGAGCTAATTGTCGTCAGTGTTGTCTTCTTTCAGTTACGAAAAATATAATCAGTTAAGTCTCCATGTTCTACACTACTTCAAAAAGTTTTGTTGCAAATTAGTCTTCTCCTGTCTGAGTCAGTAGTCCAAATCTGGCTGAAATCAACAAACACTAAACTCATTACTGTAGTTGTTAGTTCCTTTATAAAACTAGTATTGTAGGTCACTTGACTGATTGTACATTTCTAAATTGTGAGATCTACTACTTAGATAAGTGTTTGGATTACAAAAAAAGAAAAATAAATGTTTATAGTCTGAATCTCTTCTTTCACCCACATTATTTCTCACATCTCAGGGATGTAATTATAGGGAAGCTTATACTTCTGGTCCTCACACTACATTTGTTTCTTGAGTATAGAGGTTGTGCTAGTTTTGAGTACCATCAATTTGACAAATCTTCACTATATGCCCACAGTCTTGATTACTTTCTTGCTTTCAGCAGCTGCACAGGTCCCTAAAAATTTTCAGCTGTGCTATATTCCTTCCAGAGGTCCTCAACCTCTTGAAAAACAAATTATGCCTGACCTTATGTGCTTATCCAGATGTATTTACATAATGTTGAAATTCTGTTCATAGTTATGACTCTGTGTTTCTATTTACTGACACGACAGCTCTGTGTTAGTTACATGGATCTTAACTTTCCCTAGGCTGGTTTTGTTTATGTTCTTCCTTTACTCCATGGTGGACTAAAATCCAAAAGAATGATAGCAAAGATATCAGAATAGAGAGAAATAATTCTTTAACTGTTAAAGTAATTTTCTATTCAAATACAGTTGCTCCAGGCAAAAGCCAAGCTGATCATGTACGAAATCCCAGACAGAAGTCTGTTGGTGTTTTGCTGATTTAGGTCTGCTATAGTTATTTATTTGTCATGAGACTGTAAGTATAGCTTCACATATCACATATAACCTCGTGTCATGTCACATAAATGTTCTCTCTCTCCTCTTAAAAATTCCACCTTTGACCTCCTGCTTTCTCTCATAACTTTTTCTCACTATTGCTCTCTATTACTAAGTCCTTCAGAAACAACATGGTTTCCACAGACTGATACTGAATATTCTGAGTTGGAAGTGACCCACAAGAATCCTCAAGGCAAACTCCTGGCCCTGCATAGCACCATACCCAAGAGTCCCACTGTGTGAATAAGAGGACTGTCCAAACACTTTTTGAACTCTGTCAGGCTGGTGCTGCGACCACTTCCCTGGGGAGCCTGCTTCAGAGCCCAACATCATAAACTCACAATCTCTTCATCCTTTGCAATATAGAAAGTCTTCACTATAGCTCAGATTTTCCCTCACTGTTAGTCTATTAGTATGTTTTCCAGCAGGATTTCAGGCATTCTCTAAATCTTCATCATCCTATTGTTTCTCCCTCTATTTTTTTATGCTCTATTTTTTTGCATACTCTAAGGGCTCTATTTTTTTTGCATTCCATATGTATTTTTTTAAGTCTTATCTCTCTCTGAATTGTATTTTCTGAGTCTATTCCTGCATCTTTCATAGTTCCTCTCATTAGATAAGTGCCTCCTTTCTTCTTTAGCTACCTAACTGAAGGGCTCCATACTTTGCTTCTAATTTATATCTTCTGGGTGATCAGCACCTGGTATCTCTTCTGTCCTAATAGTACACAAAGTTCTTTCCTCTCTTGACCTTTCTTTGTTTCTTTCACATTTGCATTTTAACATATGTTTTCTATATCCCCTGGGACAACCTCTTTCATATAGAAATGAACACATTTCTAGCTGCAGGGTAAAGCCATTTTAAGGGATTGCTGCTGAAGAACTGCATTCACAGCACACTCGATTGAAATCTGGGAAACATCCAATGCCAGAAGGAAACTAGAAGTATCTAACTCTCATGTAATTTTTCTTTTCCCTTTACTCAGAATACTCTCGTAGCCAAAATAAAATCTTCTCTTCCAGGGAATCTGCAGCAAAATACCCTTCCTTGGAAATGGTTGCCTAAAGAGGCATTTAGTCCTTCTAGTGAATCTAGTCCTTAGTGTATATTATTTTTGCCTCTTTAATTGAATGTAGAGGACTTCAGTATAAAAGCCCTTTTTCCGCAACATTTTCCATTTTTGCTCTTCATTATGCTGCTTACTATGGCTGAAGAAGTTTAAGCCCATTACTAGTGCTTCGTTTCATATTTTGGGGCATATTTTTTAATTGTTCCCTAAGGGATTGTTCCTAAAGTGCTTATTTACCAAAGCACCAACAAGATAGTGACAAATCATACAATTTGCTTGCTTGTTTTCATTGCTGACAGAACATGTACCTCATAATTTCTTTTATTTATCATCTCTGGTTGCTGTCTTACTATGAACAATTATTTTTAGACTTTGAGATTACAAATTTAAAACTGCTGTAATGTACTGTTTCAGTGGAAGACATGTTAGGATTCTTGACAAAACTTTGTACTATATTTGGGGAAAGGTTATATAAATGAAAAGCTCTGTGCTAGTTTACAGCTCCCATTCAGTTGAGAGCATATCACAGAGAATTAATAAGTACAGAACAGAGAAACACTTTGGAATATAAAGGTTTTGCATCAGAAGACTGGAGTTGTAGTCCATTCTCTGCTATCTAACCTGGATGTTGAGATGTCATCCAATCTTGAGAGGATATTTTGGTCATCTGTGCTTCAGATAATTCCATCTGTGTAAAAAGGATATCCTATTCTTCCTTTTTGAGATTATCAAATGACAAGTTTCTACAGAAACTTTGAACATGGTAGAAGAGTCATAACAGGAGGGCTAATGTGTTTTTACCATGAAGATAAATATGATTACATTTTGACATATATAAATGCAAATGCTTTATTCCAATCTGTTCAGTGTCCATGTTTTATATTTTTTGTGTACTTCCCTCCAGACAAACACTCTGGGATGCAAGTGCAAGCATCCTATTGTCTAAGCCTTTGAATGGCATTTGCACCATGCTGTCTGCTGCTACTCCAGCAAACTTGCTCAGGGAATAAAGTGGGACTTAAAGCTGCAAAGTCTTTCATTTGGCATGACCTAGTGCTAATTAGCACTGGACTCTGATGGTGATGCCTTTCTGTCCCTTCATGGTTGCCAGAGAACTGATGCGATGAGAGGTTACCTGGAACAGAGGCTAGACAGTGTTAAAGGAATCAAGTAAGCATTTATTAAAAGGATAAATGAAATCCTTCAAAGGATACACCTTGGGCAGTACAAGAGCCTGACTGTGGCTCCACCCAATATGGACCCAAGATGGATGCAAGATGGATGACTGGTCATGAGTTTTCACACTTGTATAAGTTTTGGTCCATTTACAGATTGGGGTCAATTGTCCAATTACAGCTTCATTTTAAGAAGTCCCATCCTCCTGGTTGGCTGTCTTCAATTCACTGTTGTTTATATTTTTGGGCCTGAAGCTGGAACAATGTCCTTGGTTCTCAGGCTAGAAATGGATTTTTTGTCTAACTGAACTGTGAAGACAACTTGCTAACACTTCATATGAAGTTCAGAGTTACACACTAAGGCAGTACAGAATCTGAAAAATATGAAAGCTAAAACTTAAGGCATCAGTGGGGGTTTGTTACGTCAGACATAGAGTTATGGCTTCATGTTGATCCCTGTTGGTTTATATTCCTGAACTCTCCCCCGCATCCTTTTGTCCTTGGAGTTTTGATGATAAACACAGAAAAAGTAATTCAGAAGATTGAACATTTATCCTGGAATGATAAATGGTTACCATGGCAGGAGTAAAATTTTAAATGGGACAAGCAAGCAACTACCTTGGGTATTCCAAAAGTTCCATCAAGTTATTCACCTTAGTGCAAGAACCTAAATTTTCTGGACACATTTCTGAAACTAAGAGCAGGACATAGCAAAAGCTGATTACCTGTTTAACCCAGCCAAAACTGCTGCTGTATTCAGAACCCTGAATGTTATTTACGAGGTCAGGAGGCCAAGAACAGCCTCTAAATAGTGCACCCAGTTTTACTGTTGTCTGCTAATTTTGGAGTAGTATAATATGGCTAAATGAGCAATTCTGGGTTTAACTCTTAAACATTATTGTCCCTGCAATTCCCATTGGTGCCTTCAGATTTTATGGCTACATACACTATTTCCTAAGACAACATTTTGACAAAATGCTGTTGAAAGGTGTAATGGCACAATTTCCACATTTTCTTTTGTTCCAGTGTTTTGAGAGAACACATACTGTGTTAGGCTAGAACTATCAAGAAAAGGAAAAAAAAAAAAAACAAAAAACAAACCAACCAAACCAAAACAAATGCCACAAGAATCTGAGTCTTCATTCCATTGCATCCACATTTCACCATAAAAAAATAGCCAAAATGTCTCCTTATTTCATTCCTTTATTTATTCTCAGTAGTTTCCTGAGTCACACTCTCACACTCTGATGGAGCTACTTTAAATTCATTTAGTATTAAATTGAACATATTTCCACTCTAAAAATAACAAAATACAGTTGTGAACTGTGAGCAGAAACCGAACAACAGGAGCACAATACCCACAGTTCACATTTTGTATATAAAACTGACTTCAGAGAAATTAGCTTTAGAAAGTAACCACTTACATTTCAATTTTTTATATTGCGGAAGTCTGACTACAGCACATTTTCAGAGTAACATAATCATTCAGCCTCACAATCTGCTGTGCTTGCTGCCTTTTGATATGACCTACTGAGTGCATGAGATTCCTCTATGTTCTGTAATTTTTTTTAAGATTCCTAGAGCATTTTTATAATAAAATCAAATTCAAAACTTGGTTTAGCACTCCCTTAAGTGAGTAAGTTAATTTTCAGCTGTTTGAAGATATTTCATTTATTTTTGTCTCCAAGGACTGTGTGGTGTCCAGTCAGTTTCTAGCTGATCAAAGATTTGGATTACTGAAAGCATCCTTTCTGGTGCATGAAATGCAAAATTTAATCAGACACCTTTCCTTTCATTAAAAAATTGAGATGAGAGAGATCCTTTCTGCCTTGAAATAAATAATTTAACTGCTTTGCTTTAAAAATTGTTCTTTAAAATATTTTTGTCATGTACATTTTTTTGTAGTAAATATTGGAAAGCCAAACATATTCAAGAAAGATTTGTCAAGGTCATAAGCAGAATATTTTTTACTACTTTAATTGTAATATGGACAGAATTCTTTGGATTTGAATGCTGCCCTGCCTCATTCAAGATCAAAATTCTATAGCACTCCACAAACACATGAAAAAGATAATTGAAAATTAGTGTATAGAATTATATATACTTTAAATATCTATATTTTCTGTATAGAGAGTATATTTTTATACTCACTTCTCAAAATAAGTGAACTGCAAAAATGTTGCTCATTTTAAGTGACTTCAAGTACTTAAATTTTAACAATAATCAAAAGAGAAGGTACTTATCTGGAAACTATAACTTTGTTATTTTTGTTTTTGTTTTTGTTTTGTTTTCTGGTGTAGGTTGTTTGGGTTTTTTTTTCCCCACAGTTTCAAACATTTTTGTTTATACATTGTGGATTTTTTGGTGTTTGTTGCAAAGCAAGGTTGGTTTGGGGGAATTGTTTTTATTTTTTGATGTACTTCTCTCAGACCCTCTGAAGTTAAAGTATGGAATGTATCCACCACTAGGCCACATCTGTGCATTGTAATATTATCTGAAAGTGATTTATAGGATTAAGAGAATCTTTAGATTATTTGGCATTCAGATTATCACAAATCCATTAAAGTGATCTTGACTCTATGAAACATGCATCAGGAGGTCAGCCTTAGATATCAGTTAACACATGTAGAAGGAATACCTCACAATACAAGTGCAACAATATTCCTTTTCCACCAGACAGTGTGCATAGGCTACAAAATGTCATGGCAGAATATGAATTGGTTATTCTTTATATTCAGTTTCAAGGAATTCTCATGCCAGTGTGTTGACTCCAAGTTTTAGGTGTAATCACAATTGAAGTCCACTCTGGTGTATCCAGCAGAAGAAAAAATTGTGCGATGGGATATAGTGGTCTCATAAACTATTATTTCTCCATCATTTTCTTTTCACTGTTTTTGGTTTTTGTTCATTGAACTAACAAAACTTAAATTAGAAGTATGCTAGGAAACATACTTGATAGAAAGTATGTTTCTAATCACTTGTTACATAAATGGTCTTCGCTTCAACACTAACAATCAGACTAAAATCACCAAGATAGATTTGTTAGGCTACAACAGTATTTAACTCCTATAACCAGAGCTACAGCATGAATATCAAAAGTCCATGAGGGAGAGGGAGTGGAACACTTTGTAATAATTGAAAATTGCTGTAAGTGCCATTTGTTTTCAGTGCCTTGAGGAAATTCATTTTTGATGAAATACAGTCAGTGTTGCTCATAGTGTAACTTTATTTTTTTTACTAAGATTATGGAAGAATATATAGTTTTTTCTTGTATAGCCATGAAAAAGATTGATATATATATATTAAGGAAGAGTCTGCTAAAATCCATAACCACATATGCCAGTGCAGCCTAGGGCAATACAGATATGGGATTAAAAAAAAAAAAAAAAAGGAGATTTCAGAACAATTTGGTGTAGGAAGAACAGAAATTTGCAATTTGTTGCCAGGTGCCTAATTCTATGCAATTGTTTCAGAAAGATGTTTACATGTGAGCTGCCTTCCTCTAGCAGCCAGTGTGCCTGGGAACCAGAGCCTAGCACGGCATGGAGTCATAGGGAGACAAAATCAAGCAAGAACACAGGTGGATTTCCATCAGTGTTTCATTGGAAATGACTCTGCTGTATCTGGTCTCTAAAAGGTCTGCCCAAACCATCATGAAGTAATGAGATTTTGCTGATTACATTACCTACAAAAATCTGACGTTTTTTACCTCTGTCCCCTAAAGCTGAGATTAAAGTTCAGTTTTAATGAAAAGCGAAATGGAGGATACTCTTATTTAGTTTAGTTTCTGTTCTTGGATTTGTTCATCTAAACAATTCAAAATGTATGTTTAATCCTTTCTTAAGTGGGAATTTGAAAAGTGGAACATGGTATGTTTGCAAAAAAGAAACTCTCTTCATGTTTCTCAGTGATTCTATGTTATTTATGAACATGTCTGTATGACTAGATTGACTTTTTCAGTCATCTCTTTCCTACTTAGGATATTTTCTACTGAACCATATTACATGTTAAATTATCCAACTTGAACTATAGCAATTAACCATTTTGGCACACTGGTAGCCAGTGATTTGTCTTAGTCATCACAAAACCACATGTAAAGAAAATGACACATGAAAAACAGAATCACATATGGTAGATGTTGGCTCATGCAATTTCAATGCTGAGTGTAAGTGTGCATTTTAGGATGAGAACTTCAGAAATTTCCTGACTGCATGTGGGGTTTTTTTCCCATCATTCAGAACTTTATCCATCCCCCGCAAGAGTGCACACACACAAATATGCTGAAACATGTCTACGTTCCCCCTTTTGGTCGATACCTGTATTATGAATTCTTGGCAGTTAACATGCCAAATCTAGTAGTGTGTTGTGTTTGTTCCAAGGTATTGATCTGTATGTGCAAAAACTAATTATGCATAAAAGAATTCTGACTGAAGCCATGTTGAGAAACAGAAAAGCAATATGTAGGCATAAATATAAGTTCTTATAAAAGACCATTTAGTACAAATAACTAGTGTGTTATTGTTTCTATTCTAACTGGAAATGAAGCTACTTAGTTTCAAAAGAAAAATACATCAATTATTGATGTATGAATATTTTTAAAGCAGAATTATTTCCTATTCATTAGCATTTATGCAAAAGTCATTAATTTTAATATGCATTTGGGTGATGGTATTTGAATTGTAAATAATTTTGCATTCTCCACAATTTAACCACATTTTGCATATTCATGAGACAATTTAGTCATAAGATTTAGCAGGGCATGCATCGCTTTAGGATGTAGTCACATTAGGTAATTCTGTGGTACCATGTAGCCCAAGGCTTCACCTAACTCATTTAGCACCCAATAATATGAAAGATCCTGTGCACCAGTGTCTCATGTAATTGAGATGAAGAGGCCCCAGTGAAAGCACTTCATGAACATATTCCAGTTAGGGTTTTAACATATGGTAATACAATCTTTATGCAAAATCATTAATCATAGAGAAACATAACAAAACCACGACTGAGTAAAAAAAAGCAGAACATCTTTGTTTCCTGATTTTTGATTTTTAAACTGAAGTAATAATTTCTATATTCTAGATGACATAGTTCATCATACTAGAGATAATTAGTCTTTGAAAAGGGGAAGCAATGATCTCTGCAGGCATCTCTGTGGTAGACTGTCATTATTCCTCCAAGATATCACAGGTAATTAAAGGCTGTAACCCACTAACCTATACTTGTACCACCTGCTTCAGATCTGAGTCTCTTAGATCATGTTTTAAAAGACAAGATGGGCATGGAAGGGGCAGAGGAGGATCTTTTACATTAATTGATTGATCAGTGGTACTGTGCTGGCATGATGTATTTTTCCCTTTAGTACATGCGTATTGTGAATTTAAAATCTAAAAGTATATCTGACAGTTGAAATGACATATTTCAAATCATACCCATGAAAAAAATAGTTCCACAGAAAAGGTGGACAAATTGTTTTGTGAAGTCTATCACTTGCTATACCAGAACAGTTCCACCATATCCAGAGACATCAAAAGAGAAAGAACATGAGAACAACCATACTTGAAAAATACTTGTCAAAAAAGAGAAAAGCAGGCTGTCTGACCAATGGACACTACATAAGAAGGAAGTAAATATATGGAAAATAGTATAAATATTGCAAATTTTTTTTAAAATTCCTAGTGAATATGGCAATCAAGTAAACCATACAGAAGTTGTAATGGTGCATCATGAAGGTTGTCTGATATAAGCAAAAAAGGTTGTGGATATCACCTAGACTTTAGTGAGGCCTTTGACACTCATTCCCACAACATTCTTGTGGAAAAAATGGCTACTCATAGCTTGAATAGGTGTGCTTTTTTCTGAATCCACATCCAAAAAGTTATGGTAAATGGAACTCAGTCTGTGCACAACTGCTGTGCCTTGGGGCTCAGTATGGGGCCATGCTGGGTGGGAGTGTTGATCTGCTGGAGGGCAGGAAGGCTCTGAAGCAAGATCTGGAGAGGATGACTGGATAGGCCAAGGCCAGTTTTATGAGATTCAACCAGGTGAAGTTCTGGGTTCTGCCCTTGGGTCACAATCAACCCATACAGTGTTACAGGCTTGGGGCAGAGTGTCTGTAAAGCTGCCCGGTGAAAAAGAATCTGGACATGCTGGTCAACATCTGGCTGAATATGAGCCAACAGTGTGCCCACATGGCCAAGAAGGCCAATGGCATCCTGGCTTGTATCATTAATACCATGGCCAGCAGAATCAGGGAAATGATTATCCCTCTGTGCTCAGCACTGATGAGGCTGCACCTTGAATCCTGTGTTCAGTTCTGGGCCCCTCACTACAAGAAGGACATTGAGGTGCTGGAGCACGTCCAGAGAATGGCAACAAAGCTGGTGAAGGAATACAAGTCTTAGGAGGAGCACCTCTCTGTTCCTTATTTCTCTGTACAACTATCTGAAAGGAAGTTGTAGAGACAAGATGGTTCTTGTTACCCAGACAACAAATGATAGGATAAGAGGAAACAACCTCAAGTTGTGCCAAAGGAAGTTTACAATTGATATTAGGAAAAATAAATTATTCTCTGAAAGGTTTATCAAGCATCAGAACAGGCTGCCCTGCCCAGGCAAGTGGTCAAGTTACCACCCGTGCAGATATTTCAGACACATGGATGTGGTGCTTTGGGACATGGTTTAGTGGTGGATTTGGTAGCACTGGGTTAATGGTTGGACTTGATGATCTTAAGGGTCTTTTCCAGCCTAAATGATTCTGTGTTTCAATGAAAGGTAATTCCCAGAATGAGAAATATACAGTACAGTCCATCACAGATTAGGGCTGTAAAGGTGGTCATTACCAATACTTCAGTGGCAAGCTCTAGTGACCAACTAAACTTTGTGATTCAAAGCTTCAGTGAAGAGGAAGAGGATTGCCAGTTTCTTCAGGTTCTTTCTTGCTCTCTCAATATTATCTACAGAATGCATGAGTCTATGTTTATTACTATTACATAATATTGGCTAAATTTCCTAAACTAATCTTAGATTACTTAAAAGATTATATACAAATACTGTCACTAACTGGTTCTTGATAGTGTGCAAAAGCAGAAATAATTCAGAGATATTTTACCTACAGCATTATTTTTGTACATTTACTTTCTGTAGGCTAGGTTACAGTGCTTGCTATACTTAATTTCTTATAATAAATTGGGAATGAAAAAGTAGTTGTGACGAGGAAAAAAACTGCAAGGACATCCCAGATATAAATTTACAATTTCACAAAGTGCAATTTTTTGACAGTTTGTGCAGTACTCAGAAACAAAAAGGAAAAAAAAATAGATTCAGGAATATTTTCTTAAATATTGATGGATTAGTCATTACTAACAATATGCAAATGCAGTCTCTTTTTGATTATCAATTTATTCATGACCCAGTCTTGTTTGCATCCAAAATGTATCATCATTCAAAAATATTTTTTTGCATAATCCCCACCAGATATTTGATTGCTTGTAAAATATTCACTTTAAGATAGTTAAAGATTTTTCATTTGAATGATTTCCTGGTGAAAATGTACTTTCAATTTAATCAAAATTTATTTAATGTAATGACCTTGTCCATTAAAATGTCATTTGGCTCATTAAAACAACTTTGTGCAAAGAAAACTTCGAACTAAGCCTCTTTATTGCAGAATTGACCCCAATGAAATAAACTAATTAGAACCAGGAGAAAACCCAATAAACCTTCACTCCTACCTCCAAGAGATATTTCTACCCAATCCTCCCTTCACTGCCTTGCAGGAGGTATTATTTAGATATCCCTTGTCTCCTTAAGAGTCAGGTATCCTTAAGGACTTGGAAACTCAGATGCAGCTAATATTCAGGATTTTGTCACCTCAGTTGTCTGATGATAAGTACAGATCCATCCTGCTCTTAATGCTGCTCTGAAGAACATTTTCTAAGCTTTGATACCACCCACTCTTTTTGTTGCTTGTCCCTTTCCAACAAATCAAGCATAAGATCCTTTCCTCACTTTCAAAGTCTTTCACAGCTATGTCCCTTCCTACTTAATGCCACCTTACACACATTACTGGCTCTCACTTCTGCTTATGCCTGCCTCTATTGCTCATGTGTTAAATTTCAAATTACAGACACTATTTCTCACATTTTGAAGACCATGTCTTGAGAAGTAGAAGAACTGACCTCTTTACATCTTTCAAAATTTTTACCCCAATGCAAAGTCTAGTAAAAAGCTTGAAAATAACACTCCTGATGGTATGCCAATGAAATTTCCTAGTAAGCTTTATGTTCTCTTTGTTCTCCCAGGTCTGCGTGCACCCCCCCTTCATCTTACATTCGGACTGTGATGGCTCCAGGTTAGGTTTGTGTGCAGTTCTAAGTCAGCATATCTAACAAAAGAGCCTTGACTGTGGCTCCTGTGCCCTGTGATGATAAAAAGACCAAGTGGTAAAATAAATGTTCCATTTCAAATGAGATGTTTACTGCAATTTATTACCCATTCAAAGATACCATGAACTCTTGGAGATAGATATTTGCATAAATTACTCAACTGGTTCCTGAATAACTACAACAACAAATAATATGAACACTCAGCTCACAGTTGGAGGAATTAATTGTTTTAACTCCAAAATCAATTGTTACCATCAGCCCCAGTTTTCCTCTTAATTGCTAGTGTGTGCTGTGGCACATCAGTTAGGAAGCATAAAGATTCTAAACAGGATAAAACAAAGCAGATACACCATTACCTTTTTAGAGATTGGGCTACAAAACCCATGTTACTTTAAAAAGTGAGAATGTTTTCCTTTTTGTATTGTCATGAATGATGCTGTTTTTACATGCAAATCAAGAAATAATTAAACTTCTTCCCTTTTAACAATAGAGATCGGGAAACAACCAGTAAAATACAAGCTAAATTAAAACGAAAAAGCCTAATTAAGTGAAGAAACAGACTAAAGCTTGCAGATTTCAAGGTGTAATTAAGAATACAGTTGAGTAAATATTACCTGCAGGGGTATCTATTCACATTATTAGTGAATTTTCTTTAAAGTTATATGCATCCCTTTGTGTTTTCTTTCTTTCTCTATTCATTTGAGTTCCAGCATCATAAACACAAAAAAAAAAAAAAAAGTTTAAGGGTAGTCTTTACTCAACTAAGAAGCAGCAACAATTACAATTGGAGCCAAAGAAAATAGTAATGAGACTAAAGAATGCAGAAAAAAACCAATATTGATGGATCAGACAAGAGAAAATGTTTTGAAATATTATCTGGGAAAAAATATTATCACTATCATTTGCTAAATTAGAAAAATATTAGTCAAGTACACCTAGAAGAATGCTATTAACAATATGGAACATTTTATACCATATACTGCTTCTATACCTGTTAAATGGCAGGTTTTTCCCACTCCCTAGAAACCTTTAGCAATTTCTTTTGTCAGACTCTGAAACCACATTTTCTTTTATTACATAAAACAGATACTTTCTGCAAAAGAAAAGGAACTGTATTATCTTAGTTATTACAATAGAATACATTATTTCAAGAACAAATGGAAATTAAATTATATTAAAAATATTTCCAGCATCTTTCCAAATTAATGTAATCAATTAATTAATTAATCTTTTTTTCGTCTGGTTGATGGAATTGCATCTTCAAGATATGCTATAAAAGTATATCTTGTAATCAACAAAAATAGTCAATATTTTTTAACAGACAGATAATTTCTGCATGGCATAATTGTCATCCTTACATTTCATGTGTGGTAGGATTATTAGAAAAACTTTTAACGTGATCAGGGTTTTCTTTAATGGAAACATGGTTTATCTCTAGCTGTTGAGTTATTTTCATTTACCCTCAGCAGTGGATAATGCACAGAAACAAAGACCTTTTTAGATGCAAAAATGTATAATGGTATGGAAACTGCTCTATTCCAAATGCACATCTGTAATTCTTTAGGGTAAGCGTTTTCTTCCCACTGCATCCTCATTCAGCTCCTAAATCATTGGAAGTAATCACTTCTATGTCCTGGAGAAATTATTCACCTTTAACCTTGTCATTCTATGCATTCAATGTGGTGCAGGTTTTCTGTTTAATAAAAGTAAAATTGGATTTTTTATAAATATGCAAAAACCCATATGTTAATCCAAGAATGCCATTATATTTTGCATTCCATCCAAAATATTTAAAGATTAATAATTATAAGCATTAGTATAAACAGAACTTTATATAAGACCTTGATATGTTAGGGAATAATCAAATTCCTTTTCAATACAAAAATCCACTTACCCAGAAAGATTCCTATTACATGTACTGCTTACAGATACAATTTGCATCAAAGTATTTTACATCCTCCTATAACTCAGAGATGGTGGAAAGTCTGACATAAGTACTTGTAGAAAACTTATCTTAAAAATAATCATTTCAAAGTAATAACTTGCTGAAGAATAAGAGCTTTGTGTTGCTGTATTTGGTATTCAGTGAGCAGTCATCCTGTCACAGCTGCCAATGCTGACTGATAAATGTTCAAAAGAGCCTAGAAGAATATTGACAAACCCTCAACTTGTGTGTAATATGGAGATAAGGACACCAAAATTATATTTACTTATGCTCCTAGTGTATCAGGAAGCTTCACAAAATAGTGAAACTGCTTTCTTACTACCTTCGTGTGCAATTTTTTATTATTTATTCACTACTGTAAGATTCAACTCCTGTACAGTGATTTAGTGCTGTACCTAAAATATCAGCATAGATAAAAAAATTATTTTCTTCTCTTGACATATGTGGAAAAAAATCAAGTAAATTGTTCACTTAATAAGTTATCAAAGCTTTTCAGTTTTAGATAGTTTTCTAATGAATCACTCTGTGATTTGTTGGACTTGCAGTCTTAAAAGCCATGAATATGAGGGTGGTTTTTTTTTTTTGAGCAGATGCATATTCCAGGGGCAATCAGATTTCCATGTAATTTGAATGGAAATTACACAAGAACATCTTTATCTAATTTATTTCTGTGTTAATATTTTGCCTGCTGGATATGGTTAAAGACAAAATCCACAGCAGGAATTTACAAATACTAAAGCCACATGCTACAGACATTTATAGCCAATATTTTCAAGTCCTTCTGTTGACTTCAACTAACTTTGCAGTTGTCTTCTGTCTTTTAAAGGAGCAAACAACCATTTTTATTTTTGCCATTTATCAATTCAACAAATCAGAAATGTTCAGTTTCACAGAACTATATTGCATATCCTACATGTTTTCAAAGTCTCCTAATTAATTATGTATTGTCCAAGGGTCTACTCCAGAACATGGGCTTCAAGTATGTGACTTTCTTGATGAGAGCTGCTAGGGTTTTGGGTACTGGAGGTAAAAGTCTTTTCTTATGGAGACACAAAATCTTTGTCTTTTATTCCAAGCTGGGGCAGAGAGAGGGATGGAAAATCCTCTAATTGAGGAATTGAATTTTCTTTTTCTATGCAGCTGAACTGAGGTTTTTATATCATATGTAAAGCGATGGTTTGCGTATTTTTAAGAACACAGACTTCTGAAATGCTAACTAGTTCATAGAGCTAATTTGATCTTGTGATTCTTTTTATGGGTAAGGACAGTCTAGAGACATAGAAAGTGAAAAGCTTTTCTTTTTTCTCTTCATCTTTCTCATAATTTGGGATATAAATCTTCTCAGAGATGTATGATGTAACTTTTAAGGATGCACATTAAGAACCAGATTTTGCCTGGAAGCTATGCAATACTGCCAGTTGTAAAACTCGTAAGTCCTGCCTATAGGTGAAGCTTAATAATTCAGCTCTAGTGATAAAGAACAATTTTCAGAGTAAATATCACTGTGGTGATCAACTTTCCTGCAGGAAGAGTAGGCTCTTGTCTTTCTATCCA
Organism: Anomalospiza imberbis; assembly: GCF_031753505.1. Lineage (NCBI taxonomy): Eukaryota > Metazoa > Chordata > Aves > Passeriformes > Viduidae > Anomalospiza > Anomalospiza imberbis. Next base: position 44,429,829 of record NC_089681.1, read on the forward strand.
GCTTTTGTAGCCAAGCACATAGTTCATCTTTGTTACAGAAACAGATGGGAACATTTTGTATTAGCCTTTGATTGACAGAGTAAGTTATCTCAAATGTCTTTGTTCCTCTACAGCATTTTCTCCACAAGTAGCTCTTGCCTATTCAAGGACACTCTTCCTTTCAGGAAGACAAATAGGCTAAAAAAGATATACTTGAGAGGACCTACTTGGTCTGTCTAGTTCCCTGTCTAACAAAAGGCACAGGACTTACTTCAACCAAATCATATTTAAACTAGACAGAATAAACAAAGCATTCAATCACCATTTAACATTGTCAGGAATAAAAACATACCATAATTATTGGCAAATTGCTTTCATTTAAAAGTGTGAAACTAAGTTATATTTGAATATATTATTCAGCTTTCCCTTTTTTTTTTGTCTTATCTTCAACTGATAGGCTGGGAGGACAGTTTTACTGGTATTTTTCCTACTTCTAGACTAGGATTAAATTATCCCTAATTAACATTATAATAGGCTGAAGTGACTCTGTAACTTGAACTGATCCCACAGAAGAGAAGCAGCCACAGACCACTTGGGGTCCCTTAAGAGGGTCAGTGTCTGTGCCCTGGTTCTGCTACATATGGACACAGAATCACAGAATTGCAGAATCAGAGAATCACAGAATAGGGAGGGCTAGAAGAGAACAAAGTGGGCCTTGTCATCCAACCTACCTACTCAAGCAGGGTCATCCTAGAGCACATTGCACAGGATTGTGTCCAGGTGTTTCTTGAGCATTTCTAATGAGAGAGACTCCACAACCTCTCAGGGCAATCTGTTCTAGAGCATGGTCACTCACACAGTAAAGAAGTTCCTCCTCATGTTCAGATGGAACTTCCTGTGCCTCTGTTTCTGCCTTTTGCCTCTTGTCCTATTTCCTGGCATCACAGAGAAGAGCCTGGCTCCATCCTCTTGACAGCCTCCCTTCAGATAATTATGTCCAAGGATGAGGGGTCCCCTCTCAGCCATCTTTTCTCAAGGATGAACAGGCCTGGCTCCCTCAGCCTGTCCTCATAAGAGAGATGTTTCAGCCCCTTAATCATCTTTGTTTCACTCCACTGGACCCACTCCAGGAGCTCCATGTCCCTCTGTATTGAGGAGCCCAGAACTGGACGTAGAACTCCACTCCTCCACTCTGCAGACTTGATGGCCTCATCAAGGCTGAGTAGACAACAATGAGTAAAATCTCAGGCAAGGCTTTAGTCAAATATATATAGATATATAAAATGAAGGCAGTCAAACTGAAATAATCATACTTCACCATCACTTTTCACTTTGATTTTAATAATCTCTTTCCACATTTAGTGATCTATATAGAGGTGCTTTATTTTCAGCAATGTTTAATAATAATTTGGTGATTGGACATGCTCCATTCTGCGGGGGCAACATACTTTGCCAACACTAATGCTATCCAATCCCAAATCAACATGCTTTGTGATTTGAAACATGCATCATTTCATATCATGAAACACAGCCATAAGGTTTGCAAATAGAAGGGGACAAGGAGCAAAGAGGAATGAGAAGCATGTGAACCAAAGTGGATAGAATCACTCTTCCAAGACATATAATACAGACAGATAACTGAAACATCCAAAATCCACAATCACTTGTCCTAAGTCACCAATAAGCACCAGGTATCCCACAGGCAGATTTTGATCCTAAAAAATGTTAAGACTATGTGCATATGTTAGGACCCTTCTCACTTCAGCTAAATAATCTGCACTCTGGTTCTGCTTGCTTTGCTTTCAGAGTAATAAAAGAACAAGTAAGAACCAATTAAAATGTATGTTTAAAGCACTGCAACGTGGCACTCGTATGTTCTGCAATTTGATGGAGTAACATTTCAGCCCTGATTTCTAAAATCCAGATATACTTAGTTGCAATTGCACCAGTATAGCTTCCACTGATTGTCAGAAACTGGATTAATGAGCCATTGAATCAGTGGAGATATTTTTCTAATACAACAAATCTAATGAAACTGTATGTTGCAGCATATATGGTGCTCATGTTTTTGGGGTACCCTGAGCATATTAAATATCAAACTCATAATTTCCTTTCACTCTCCTTAGTGGATGGAGATTTTTAAACTTTAAAGTTTTTATAATTAAACCTCTTAAATTTATGTTTTCAAAGATCTTTAATGAATCTGGATGAGCATTTATGGTTCTCTGTCACCCTCCTTTTTGTAAGAATTTCTTAAGCTATTAGTCATTTCCTTACCATTGAGTCTAAATAAATCTTGTAACAGCTCAGTGTATTAGAATTGCAGTAGTCTCCAAGATTGCTGCAATACCAATAAATTCCCATCTCAAATTGTCAGCTAGTGTATATTTTTAGACAATCTTAAAGTACTATAATTTTTATAACAAATTCAGTTCACATTGACCTGTCAAAGCTTAGTCTCCATGCACAGACACTGGAATAGCTTTATACTCATACAAAATTACATTTTTTCCATAGGTTAATAATCTCTGTGTACTTGAATGTACTTTATGCTTTTAAAATGATGGTGGGTGAAGTCTATTTGCAGATGGAAAGCTTTCCCTCACAGGATGGTTGCTGTGGAAGTTTCTGATCTATGGTATTTTGTGGATATGTGCTTGTAAGAAACTGTCTTGTGATAGATATGCTCTGATTAAAATTTAGGGTCATGTGCCATCTGCATTAAGCTTTAGGATCTATTTAACCCCCTGGTGTGGTTTGGGACATTAAATTGCATTAAAGTTTACTGTCCTCCAACCAGAAATGTAATTCTTGCTTCTTTTTACACCAGGTCTATCCCCATCTCCAGGGAGCCGCCCAATGGCTAGGGCTGGCATTGTCCCTGGTGCAAAGCAGTGGGGTGGCCCCCTATGTGGCCCTGGGAGTTTCCTCACTGCTCCTAGCCCTCAGGAAGCCCCTGGCCCCTGCTACTCTAGTTTTGGAAATTTAGAAAAAAAAGAAAGTCACAAAAGTGTACCATTACCATATGGTTCTACTGTTTAATTTATGCAAATGAAAATAAATGCAAAATATAGAAAGAATTTCTATGCTAAAGATGTGTTTTCTAGGAACTTTGTTTTGCATATGATTTTTTTTTCTGAATCCTTTACAAAATATTACATAAGAGTAGTCTATATAGCTTCTGAATGCCATAGCCTGGGAATGAATTGACTAATATATTTAATACTTTTAAATACGGAAGTTATTTCGCTAGTCCTTTAATGTCAGTATAGATAGTTAAACTGATTGTGCTGATGCTTCAGCTGACAGATGTTCTTCAGTGCATGCTGCAGTGATTTCAAGTATTGTCCCAGATTTCTCAACAGAATGAAGGAATGTGAACAGAGGACTTCTTCATTCCACTGCTTCTAGAGAGCAGAAGGCTTGCGTTCCTACAAGAGCACAAAATTACTAAAGATGGGCTATTGTTCTTAAGATCTAATACTTGAGTACCTTTTTTTCTAAACAGTCTTCAAGCTTAAAAAATTATGTTAGTCAATGTTAGTTGAAATGATGAAAATGTCAAAAATTACAGTTTTCATCCGTTACCCCAAGAGGTAACAAATGGAGTAAGTACGCTGATTTGACAAAATGCACATAATTTAAAATGGTAAAACCTACAGCATTTTGACCAGTAGGAAATCTCATGGTGCTGTTGTTTATAAGTGAACTATGGGCCCAGCATTACCTAGGGAGCAATTAGATTGAATCATCTCCTTATTTTCTTTTTCTTTAAAATTTATTTTTCTTATTGAAAGTTTGCATTTGTATGCATATTTCTTTGACGTGCTCACTCACATCACTGGGATATTGCTAAAACCTTATAAATATTGCAATAAACTATAGAAGAGCTTAACTTAGTTAATGAAAGATATGCACATGCTTAATAGATTTAGGATGCTCTTGAAATTAAATATGCATTTAAAGGCATGATATAATCAATATGTTAGCTGAGAAAACAGTTGGTTATCACTTTATCCAGAAGTTTAACCCTCTACTGTACAAAATATAGATGCATCTACTACATAATTACTTATTTGTGGAGCTAACCAGGACCATGAGGATGATGATAAAATAAGTTATTCTAGAAAACAAAATTATGCATAATTTTTTCACTGACTTTTTGGTATGTATACATACAAAACAAACAAATAAACCAGTCAAAGCCCCCCCGGCCCACCCCCCCAAAAAAAACCCCACCAAAATAAACAACCAAAAAAAAACCACAAAAAAAAAAAAAAGAAAAGGAAAAGAAAAAGAAAAAGAAAAAAAAATAATATAGAAGCAGAACAGATTCAGAGCTACCTTATTCTTGTACTCTGATACGAGAGACTCTGAAGTCTGTTGCAGCCCCCACATAAATCAGAACATCACCATCAGCTCTTCCAATTTATTTCAGCAGTTCTTCCTATTCATAACCTCTAGACTGCAGAATGCCTTAATCAATCTCCTGCCAATATGGATCTCTCCTCTATACCAGAATATTATTGAGGAGCTCTTGAAGAATTTTAGAACCTTTATAGGGTAACAAAAAAAGACAATACACCATTGTGGGGCAAAAAAGTCTGGCATGTCTGCTTGCTCACCATTATTAGGCAGTTTTTCTGTATTTGTTGCATTTGCTCTGTAAACAAGCAAATTATTACTTTTTTACATTAAACTAGGAACCAGAATTATGCATTAAAACCATCATAACCAACAAATGTTGTTCAGTAATTCTGCCAAGTGCTCAAGACACATGTATATACAAATATGTGCTCCCCTTCACCTAATTGCTCTCATTATGAACAATTATAATGCATTTATATTGATTCCAATGTAAGAAAAACAATGCACCAAGATGACAAGTATTAACAATAACTTTTAAATATGCCACTTAATATTAACCAGCTCCTATTTTATTTATTTTTTTGATAAAGTACTATCTTTTGTACATGGCTTTTATCAGCCAAGAGTATTTCCTAAATAGACAAAATGGGTGGCAGTAGGAGAGAAAAATAATTTCAGAAACCAGCAAATCATCATGGTTACTCAAGAAAGTAAATCTTGCCAATAAAAAGACTTATACCTGAGAACAATCCCACAGAGGTGCAAGTGCTACATTAAAGGCACATATTTTTCTTATAAATCCACCAAGCTCCTGTAGGTTTCTAATAATTAATTAAATTACTTAAACATCAGAGAAGAATTCTGACTAGAGTTTGTGCTCTGTGCACCTCCAAAGTTTCAGAAGCTGCTTGTGATAAAATTAAACACCTAAAAGAACTAATACTTATCGTAAGATTATGTGAATTATGAAAATCTTTTGAGAGAGACTGCATTCATTCTGCCTATCCAACAATCCTGTGCTGCTCATTTCTCAACATAAATACATTCCCTAAATTAAACACTTGGCATCTTTATGTATACATAACTTCAATGGTTCCTATATATATATTTTTTTTTTCAATTTTTGTTTCTAAACAATCTGAAAACAAAAAATATTAAAAAAACTAAACCAAAATCCTTTGAGAACATTGGAAATTTATCAAAAATATGAATGAAACATGATGGGTAAAAATGGAAATAGATAAAGAATTAGAAAGCATTTTTGTATAAATCCGACCATCCGCTTTTCTTAGAATCGTATTTTACATTTCATATTTTGTCCCACTGCAACGTATTTGTACAAAATTAATTTTAGATGTGATTTAAATATTTACAGAATTTAAAAACTACATTTCAGTCTAAATGAAATAGCAACAAATTACTACCTGTTCTTCTCTATGATACATCTCTGTGATTGCAAAGCCTGAAAGATATTTACCTAGAGCACCTGATCAAATCAAAACCAGCATCCATATTTCCATCTCCCGTGGAAGGGATCCCATGCTGGAGCAGGGTAAGAGTATGAGTCCTTATCCTGAGGAGGAAGGAATGGTAGACATGTGATGAGCTGACCCCTAGACCCTATGCCCTGTCCTGCTGCATCTCTAGGGGGGAAGAAATAGAGAAAGCTGTGAGAAAAGCCTGGGAAGAAGAGAGGGAGGATGGTAAGGTACTTTTAAGGTTGGGTTTATTTCTTTTTTTTTTTTTGGTTTCCATGATTTCTCTAACTCTGAGGGAAAGGTATGGGGAAGAAGGCTGACCAAGGGCACACAGCTACCTTCTTTTTCTGCCCATAAGAATTATAACTAGTAAACTCAGATAAACTCTGCTGTAACTTACTGCCTTTCAAGTTAAATCAAACCTGAAACTTAAATAATAGTTGTTGCAAAAGATAATATTGTATGTGAAAGATTTAAAAAAAAAAAAAAAAAAACAAATCGAACATTCCCCTCTGCCACACACATCAGTGCAGTACTCCTATATAACACATATTTCATAAATATTGAAAGATAAAAAGTTTAGATCCAAAGAAAGTGGAGAAGAAGGTCTCTTAGGACACCATAACTTTTGAGAGAGCTATCATAGGAAGAAGAATAGTATTTTCATCTTCTTATGTATTGGCTTTGTGCTGAACTGATAAATGAATCTCACTTTAACTATATACATTTGGATAGGCAGAGCTGCATTTGCTCTGTGATTGCAAAGCCTGAAAGATATTTACCTAGAGCACCTGAGCAAATCAAAACCAGCATCCATATTTCCATCTCCCATGGAAGGGATCCCATGCTGGAGCAGGGTAAGAGTATGAGTCCTTATCCTGAGGAGGAAGGATATGACACAGTGCACATGAACACTTTGAATAATTGTACTCTCTATCTTAAGAGAGAAGAGACAGTTTACAAGGATTAATTATTTAATGTTTCTACCCAGCTTGAAAACATAAAGTGTTGCTCCTTTATCATTGTTAGCTATTACAGATGCTTGGATTTCCTTCAGAAAATGTGGGTGTGGGGAGAAAAGCAACAAAATGAAATAAATAATCCAGAAAATAATATTATGATATAATTATATTTTTTTGAGCACTTCAGTATGCATTTTTATGTTGTTGGGGTTTTTTTAATTAAAAAGTGAGTATGGTCACAGTTTTAAGAAGTATTGAACTGTTACCCCATTTAGTTAAAAGTGTAGCAGAAATGACTGTTAATGCACAAATTCAATCCCAGCACCTAAATGTACCCTTCAGCCCCTAAACAGAGAGAAGGAATATGGCGAAAGAGAGGAAAAGGACTGGAACATAGCCTGTATGTGAAACACCTTGCAAAAATTATATTTTTAAATGCTTCAGAAAAGACTGTTTCTCAATTTTTTCTCCACAAGGTGAGCAGAGGTTTCTTTGTTTATTACTGAACTGAACATTGAAATAACCATGTCTTTATATTCATGGGTGAAATTTATACACTTTTCCATCTTTACACTGGTGTTCACTCATCTGTGTCTTGGCTATAGGCTGTCTAGTCTTGAAAATAATACAAGTTTCTATTTTACATCAGAATGAAAATTTCTATGTAAATATGTTATCACATTATAGATGGTTTAATTGGGGCATGTTATGTCACTATAACTGCTCTATTGAACTGCCTCTTGGGGAACTGATTTAGCTTTCTGATAGTGAATGGTAATATGGTAATAACCACTGCTAAATCAGGACAGTAATTAGCATCAATTCTGTTTAATTGAACTAAATTTAACTGGAGTAAAGAAGTAAAGTACTGATTAACCTCCAAATTATTGATCAGTGCTCACTAATTCTCCAAAGACATGAAATTATTATATCAATAAAGGACATAAATGATTAACTTTACAAATAAAACAGTATATGGAAATACAGTTGGCATAAATAGTATTCCTTCATGGGCAAAAGCTGTCTGAATACATTATCTCTGTAGTCACGATTCCTTTACAAATTTAAATTGTTCAACTAAAATTTACATAGTTGATGTAAATTACTAACTGCAGTGGGTTTTTTTTAGTACCTGTACATAAAGAATCACTCAATTACACAACTTTGAGAGAGTGATGAATTGTAAAGGTGAGACATAGATTTTATAATGTCTGAGAGTAATGATACACCAGGGCAGGAAACTGCATGACACTTGGTCTCTTTCTATTCTCATCTCTGTATCCGTAAAAATATCCCAGAGAAAATGGGTTTCTTTTCTTCTGCACCAGAAGACAAGAATATGGTGACATATGCATGTCACAAGTGTTGCAGATTTTTCCCAAGAGCAACAGTTGAGAGCTACATCTCTCACAATAATTAGCATCTCTGGTGATTTTTTCACAAAGTACTGCATTCAAAGAGCTCAGCATAATTCATCAAATCTTTACACCAAGTTGCAAGGATTTTAAGAGGATTTTTCTTTGTACTTCCACATATATTTAGAATTAATTATTATATTTTTGCTGTTCTTTTGCTGAAATTTCTATGCAATGCCCACTCAGGGAAACATCACCTATCAAAACATGATGACTGCTCTTTGAAAGTAATAATGATAACACTATTTTTTTGGTTGGTTGTTTTTTTGTTTGTTCATTTTTTTTTTTTGTGGAGGTTATTTTTTTTTTTTTTTTTTTTTTTTTTTTTTGTTTCTTGGCTTTTTTGAACAGTTAAAGAGGGTCAGTGGAATTTACAACCTTGTTTTTTACCTAACCTCAATTACTTTTTCATGTTTTTTCATGAGAATTTCCACAGAGATTTTGTATCATTTTTTAGAATATTTTCACCAACTCAATCCAACTGCAGTTTTCTAAAAAACAGCATGATATCAAATGTGTAAGTACAACTCATGACAAAATAACTTTCTTTCCTTTGTACTTCAGTGGTTTCATACAAAGGTGTAGATCTAACAATATTATTCCTTTTCTGTCTATACTGAATTTCTGCAGCAATTTTCAGAGGTGATTATTTCTTCAATACTTTCCAAAAGAAGGCAGGTCTCTGTTACAAATAAGGACAACAAGGAACTGCATCTAGCTGTTCAGGATTTTTCTGCACAGCTAGGGTGCTTGTATATAGTGTGCATGTGTCCTGCTTTAATCCCAACCATCAACTAAACCCCACCCAGCCACCTGCTCTCTCCCTCCATGTGATGGGGAAAAGAATCAGAAGGGTGAAAGAAAGACAATAACTCATCGACTGAGATAAAATTTTTTTAAACACTTCCTGTTGGCAGGCAGATGTTCAACCATTTCCAAGGAAGTCTGGCTGCATCACATACAACAATGACTGAGGAAGAAAAATACCGTCACTCCAAAAGTCACTCCTTCCCCCTTCTTCCCCTGGCTTTCTGTGTTGAGCTACATCATGTGGAACATCGCTTTGGTGAGTTGGGGATCAGCTGTGTCCCCACCCATCTCCTTGTGAACCCAGAGCCTGCTCATTGGTGGGATGATGTGAGAGGCAGAAAAGGCCTTGACACTGTGCAAGCCCTGCTCAGCAATAACTAAACATCCCTGGGTTATCAACACTGTTTCCAGTATAAATCCAAAACATGGCTCTTTATTACCTGCTATGGAGAAAATTAACTTTATCTCTGTCAAAATCAGAACAGCATGGAAAACCAACACTGTCACATTTTTTTCACTAATTCTGCTTATGTTTTTTATTAGTCACATCAGAAACTTGGTCTCCATTGCATAACTTATGGTCTTTTTCTTCAGCCACTGGAGGTTCTTTTTAACAAATTTAGCTTCTCATATACAGTATGTAGCTTCTCATATCCTTCGTTTCCAGCAGAGAATTAATTTATCTGGTGTTTTGTAACTCTCACAAGCACTTTCTGCAAAGCACTGATGATCCCTTTTTATATTCCTATTAGAACAACCTTCCAAAAATTCTGACAAAAGCTTTAAGAAGCAGCTGGTTACCTTATAATGCTTTCTAAGAATATCCAAAACCCCCAAATCAACTGTATATAAATACTCTCCTGCCTAGAATGTATTTACTATGTCTTTTGTCACACTGTGCGAAGATAGCTCTTTCTTATATGCTCCTCCATATTCCCTTGGTTCTTAGATTTGATTTTAGACAAAATTAAATCAGCTTCTCTGTAGTCCACTCTTTCTTGCATGGAATGTACTGGCTGGAAGATTATCTGTCATCTTTGTGAAGCAGAGGGAAATATTTTTTCTTTAAATTATGCTGCTAATATGAAAGACAGAATTCCAGTGCATTCTCCTGTACTCTTCCTGAATGCATGTTCTTTGTTGCTTTCTTTGCAGATTAATCTTTAACTTGGTTATTACTGACATAGATGCTACAACAGTTAAATGAACCATCTTTTCATCATGCTGGTAAAGGATTTTTTATTTGAGTTTGTTTTTTGCTTTGTTTTGTTTCCCCTGTAAAATCCTGTGTAATTGATTAGATTTTAAATCTATCCAAGTGTTCCACTTTGATGTCTGCAAAATTATGGAGTTCCATCACAACATTTTATTTTTGCAGTTTGTTTTGCTATACCTAAGCTTCCCAAGACTAGGTGGGGTTGTTCAAGTCATGTTGTACAAGATATTCTTAATATACTTCTGAATGACATAACTTTTGTGTAATAGCCTGATTTTGCATGGTTTTAGATGACATGATAAGAATACTGGTAACCAAAGGACAGAAGAATTGAATTGTATCTGACCTGGATAACCAGCTGTCTCTACAGGTAGCAATTTCCAATTTATTTTAAAGGAAATCTTCCTTGAGGAAAAATTGGCCATATTCTCACTCATTTAGGGTCACTTTACTCCTTAACACTGCCTATTTTTGTCACAACCACTACTGCCTTACCGACACTGAGACAAAGCTCGTTAGGTTGGCCAGGTCTGCCTATAAACATTCACACATCTCTCCTTATCATCCTTCTGTTTGCAGGCTGGGGACACAAATATAATCCTCATTGCTCTTTAGGGAGAAGCAACAGTGCTGGAAAACTTATTTAGGGCTTTATTCTGTATTTGACTTCCATAGAATGAATACAACAATCACCCTCCTTGAATACAGGCCCACAGTTGCCTTTAAATCCGTAGCCTAAAAAAATATTTATTGCTGTTATTTTAACTCTGCTTTTTGTGTTTCTGTTTTTTGGGTAAGTATCATTCTGCTCTCACACATACAGCAGCAGAGTTTTTCTGCTTTTCCACACTTCCCATACTATTTCTGAGCATCCTTTGCATCAATAGAGGACAGTGTGGGCCTAGTAGAATTGAAAGAAAATCTCATAAATCATGCCAAAAACTAATGGTTCAAGCTACCTCTTACAAAAAAGCCTTCCCTGAAGTAATACTCTGTTAAACTGAATATATGTTGAAAAATCAGGGTTTTGCTATTAATATGGCCAAAACACTTGTAAAAGCATTTTAAATTCCTAATTATTTTTTTAATCTGTTAAATTATTTCTATTATAACTCCCATAGATTTTCCAGTTGGAGAAATTGATTTTTGAATCAATTTCTATTGCTATATGTTACAAAGTAAAAACTACAGCAAAATCTATTGTTGGACTTTACTCCTGACAGCCCTGGACTGTGACTGCATGTGCAGACAAAAAGGTGGATGACCTGAGAAAATCTTGCAAAAAAGATGCCTGCTCAGAGGTATAAAACCAATGGCATCAAATATATGGCTTTTGGCCAGTTAAAAAAAATCCTAAGTACAGTTGGTCCTGACATATTTTTATATTTTACTTTTCAGTTTATTTCCTGAATTTGTTCCAACATATTGTTCTTTCTCTTATCCTTCTGTCTATTCTTAATTTCCTTCATTTTGTTTTCCAGTTTGTTTATGGTTTACCGACGAAACATGTACTATTAATTCAAGGGATATTTGCCATTCATTCTTTATATATCCAACCTTTCCTTTTATAATTTTATATCTTACTTTTTTGTATTTTTCATTTCTACAAGTTTTCCCAGTAAGGAATCTTCCAAAAATTATCTCAGAAACTTCCTCAATAGGCATGAATACAAACCTATCACAGCAGAGGTGAAAAATGTGTTTAAATGTATTGCTTCTAAAACCTTATTCTGGTGTTAATTGAACCATTTAGCTTGAAATTAACTTTTAAAAATTCTCTTAAGTGTGGAATTTATTATATGTACGGTAGAATATGACATTTCTGTTAGAAAAACCAGTTACTGATTTTGAGTGATATTTCTTAATATATTCCACTACATATGAGCCTTTCAGATATGGATATTGGCTGTATAGCAGTCTTAAATTTAGCAACTTGTGCACAGAAAAAATGAAGATTTTTTTTTCTTCTCCTCAGCAGTCAGAATACCAGCTGACACATCTTTGAAATATGCAGTTTTACAAATGGTAAATATCTGTATTTACTGAGGCTTTTTTATGAACTTTTTTGAATATTTAAAACTCATTTCAGGGTGAAATATTCACATTGTGCCAAAGATGAAAGTATTTGTCTTCATCATTGTCTGGAGGCAGATAAATAGGTAATCTCAAGAGCAAGCAAACAAACAAATTCGTTACATATACAATCCCCATTGGTTTGGTAAACTGGGTATAAACTGCCCAAAATCACTGCAAGAAACTGTCATGGGATTCATTTGTGTGTGCTTGCCCAATGAAAACTATATGCCAAATATAAAGTTTCCAAATGGAAATATTAAACATCTCTTTTACTTTGGCCATACAATATAAAAATCTATTGCTATCAGCAGAGACTTCTTCAAAAGGAAAATTTCCTTTCTAACAAAAATGAATTAATATCTTTTATGTGATTTAAATTCCTCAGATAAGAAGTAAAGAACAAAATGTGTTTGCATGCAGGTGAATTTGAAGAATGTGTATTTCAAGGAAGAGAAACAGTTTCTCATTTGGTTCTGACTACATTGTTATTTGGTCTCTCTCTCAGGAGCTGCATGGTCTGTAGAGACAACAGTCTTCGGGGAGTCGGGGATTAATTGATGATAACTACAGTGTTTTTTCAGAATTATTACAGTATTTTAAATTAAAAATTTATGACAGATCATTGGTCCTGTGAAAAATTTTTATGCATTGCCAGAAAGCAAATATATATGGTATGTATCATCAGACAGTCAAATTAAATACTAGTAATTAAAAAAATAATTCTACATATTAAAGAAAACATGGTGTCAATTAAAGGATTAGATAGTACTGTCCCATCATTAGATTTAAAGGCATTCTCAAGTGTGATAGCTCAGTGTTTCTTAACTGTTGAACGGATACCACATTTCTTCTCCCAGTTAAATTCAGATTTTCCTTTCAAGTGCAAGTAAAATGTGAATAAACAGTCAGGCTTTTTTTATTTTCTCTGTCTTTGTGTGAACACTTTAGAGAGTGACCTTTGAAAACAGTACCTCAGAATAGAAATAGATGCTGACTTTCAAAGCTTTTGACAAAGTTAGCACACTGAGAATATGCTGCTATGAAATTAGCAGTTCTGCCAGATGGTTTGTACCTGCAAGCTCTGCCATAATTACAATAACCTCATCATATTCTTGGTCTTTCATCACCTTGAATATTTTTATTGCAGTTGTGCAGACATCTTTAAACATTTCACCTCAAAGAGTGGAGCTTTCATTTGGGTGAGAAATTGCATTTTAAAATTGTAAATTAAGAAAATTAATAATCTCATATTATTTATAATCTCATATTATTGAGTTCCTCACCACCAATTATTCTTCACAAGGGAGATTGATAACATATTTAATGGCTCAAGAGAAATTTTGAGATGCCCTGAACATGGAACTTTCATTGTGTATGCCCTATGTTAGGACTTCTGGAAGATATTCAGTCCTTGCAGCTAGCACCAAAATTCCATTCTAATGGAAACATGACCATGCTTTTCCTCTTAACTGTCACAGACAGAATGAAAGCTGCAGGCAAAGTTTATCAGGGCAGCAGTCGCACTGAGTCATGAAGTTCCACCTCCTTGCTCTCTTTCTAAACTCCTTCTCAAAGAGGAATCTAGCTATGGTTGGATCCAATACAAGACCCAGACTTGGTCAACAATTTATGTTTTAAGGACTATATAGGAAGAACTGAGCCTTTATGTGAATTTATTTTTTATGCAAATTAACACAAACATATGAATGGTATGTTTGTTTTATATAAATACAGATATGTTGATAGAAAGATAATTTAAATTGATTATAATGATTAGACTAAAAAGACACTAATCAGAATTAACAGAGTATAGATATTTATAAATAATAGTATAATGCCATATTTGTTAAATCAATCATTTCAAAGCTAGCTTAATAATTATTAAGTAGAGATTTATGTTACCTACCCATGCCAATGACTGTGGCCAAATCTCTCACTCGGCCTCAGGGAGTAACCTTGAAGCGACCCTGCTCAAGGCAGGAATCTCCACACACACCTCCAGAAGAAACATGTTAGGTTAGTCCTGTGATACAGTGGGACTGTATAAATTTTATAGTAAAAAGTGATTGACTGTCAATCAAATGTTTCTCGGCTATATCTGCCAGCTCAGCAGCCTTCAGCTCAGCAGCTTTAGAAAAAGATATCAGTGCTATTACTTCTTGGTTCCTTCATCAGGAACTTTGCCATATCCTCACCAGTGTCAGTTTCTGTCACAAAACACTATTTTTCACATCCTTAGAATTTTTAACTTTTGGAGTGCAGAGTCAGGCTGGTCTCAGCATTCTTCAAGACCATAAGCAGTGTAAGCCAAATGATGGTTTACCCCCAGTTAGGCAGAGCATCCTGCTACAATAATGTATTTCATTATCCTAAAGACATGTAAAGGCAAAGGAGATCACTCATTGTCATTAACCATCAGAACTGTTTAGATTAGAAGAACCATTATAATTCTCACACTTCTATCCCGTACGCAGTTATAATCAAGTTTGTTTAAAAGAGTTCTCATTGGGAATCCATTTTAATTTGGACTATGCAGTAAATATCCACGTAAGAGTCACATTACCTAGACCTATAGATAAGTGTTCATTTAATTTGTGAATCTTACAAAAAAAGTTCATGCCTAAAAGAGGTCTCTACCTAATCAAATGATTCAGTGTCATAGAGATTAATCCGCAGTCAGAGGCATTATGTCAGAGGCTGATGACCGATATCCATCTGAGGTATGTATCAGGGGGCCCTGCATTAGACTAGCTCTATCTGTCTTGTGAGGTGCTGTGAAGAGTACTGAAGACAACATTTGGAGCATAACTTCCAGACAGCTCAGTTCAGGAATTTCCATAATGTGACTTAAAGCATATATAGAGTATGGCAGGATAAATCTCCTTTGAAGCACGTTCCTGGTTTGGACTCAAAGGGGGCTAGGGAGACACTTGCACCTGGTGGCTCTGTGCATCCACAGAACTGCACAGCAGAAGTAAAAGCAAATGACATCGCACTTACCATATCATTAGCAAGTCTTTGCAACACTATGTTTCTCTGAACGGGATGATTCTGTTCCTGAGATTGTCACAAAATATGGGTCAGCATCTCAGATGACATCTAGTAATTTTCCATGTACTGTGTTAACTTGTCACAGTAAAAGAAGATACTCACCTAGTGAGGAGAGGGATTCATTGGGCACCAAAGAGTATATGTGCTCTAAAGCAAGGGAAGAGCGAAATAGTGACTTTTGTAGCCCTCTATAATGTCAGTGAAACATACACACCAGATGTACACATCTCTGGAACAAGAAGGTTTGATTCAAGTTTCTCTGTTCTCTAATACTGAGAAAGTCACTTATTTTCTTTGTGCTACATTTCCTTACTTATATAATCAGTAAAATACCCTCTGTGCACTGTAGTTGCAAGGATAAATAAAGACAGTGAAGTACATTTATACCACTCCAATGGTCTTGTACAACACATATAGACTTGAAGCAGCGAATGAAAAGACAATAGTGAACTTAATGTGTAGTAAATACTTTATGGAAAGAAAACCAGAACAAACCCTGCAATGATTCTTAATCTTGGTCTGCTTGATGATTTTTAAATTTTCTGACTAGCACTTTCTTATTTCTAATTCATTACTATGTTAGAGAACTAGAAAAACAACTTGTGATGGTGAAAAAGGATACTTGGTCTCATTTGTACATGAACAAAACTCAGCTAGAAATTTACAGGGCAACTAGTGACATTCACTGTTTTCAGAATGCTGTTAAGCTAAATAAAGAGAAAGAATGGAAAAAGCATTTTGTTTTTATCCCTTCCATTGCCATAACTCCTTGCACTTGACTGTGACAAGACTAGGTAGGAAAAAGTGTGAGGAAGAAGTGTGATTATGTGGATTGTAAGTGGGTTATATCCTTTTAAATATCAATACATCATATGTGCTCACCCACTGAACAAGGCCTGCCAGCCAGCTGCCAAGCTGTTTAAAGTCTTGCTAACAACCCATCAATTAACAAGTGGAATTGCTGCCTTCTGGTATAGAATATTTTGTCTCACTCCCACCTGAATAAACTCCACATTAGATAATTTCAATCTAGTTGTAACAGTAGATGGCAAAGTAATATCCAGCGTATTGATTTAATTTAATGCATCAGTTTCAATAAGTCATATGGGTTAAGTTCAAGTCAACCCATGGTAACTGTCATATTTGAGGATCCAGAGCTCTCTCTTTCTTACATAAACCTATAGAAGTTTTTTGGTTTTTTTTTTTTTTTTAATTTCTATTAAATTGTCTTAGAAAAGCCGTTCTCTTTTCTGCTTAAGCAGCTTGTAGTGGTGGCCAGAGGGGAGACACACAAAGAGACAATATTAGACGTAATGAGTATAAGAGAGAAAGGAACTTTTCAGAGGTTTCTGGCTGCATTTACATTATCTATAGCACTTATGCTCCAGGATGCAGTCGAACCTTTCATTGTCAGCAAAGGTGAACAAGAAAGGCTTAATGTTTGCCATGGCACTGGATAGAAATCACTTGAGAGGAATCACATGGCCAGCTGAATCTCTGCAGTCTATTAATGCTGGGAATATCACTGTGAATGGACCTGGTGCTCTGTAGGGTGTAGAGTTCATGAAAAAGTGGCTTTGACCTTCCTTTCCACCAGCATTATAGGACTCTGCATATGACAGTATAATCTCTCATCACATCTTTCAAAGAAAACAAGTGTGAGCATATGCTCGACTTTCAGTTTGAAGGAATGAATAGAACAGAGACTGCCTCTCTTTCTCCCCATTTTGTAAAGGCCTTTATGAGAACAGTGATAAAGTGTTCTACAGGAAGAGAGGCAGAATAAAGAGCAAATGTTTCATAGAAGTAGCAATAGTTACACTCATGCAGATAGCTAGGAGAAAATGACATGCTGTGTGTGGATAGAGAAAAGTAAAAGAACAAGCGCGTTGAAAGCCTAAAGCACTGAGATGCCAGTGTTCTCCTTCAGCCTGAAGTGTGCACAGCGAGGAGATGTGCTGAGCTGAGCAGAGAGAGGATTTGGTTGCAGGGTAAAGTGAAAAAGGAGAATTGTGGGGTGAGACACAAAGAGAGGAAGCAACTCATTAGGAGGAGGACTTCTGGAGTAAGTGGCAATGTAAGCAAGAGATGTCCTCCATCTACAGTTTTGTAGAGAAAATGTTATCACTAGAAGTGCCTGCTTAGGGTTCATTCTATGCAAGAGCTAAATTCTGATTTCATTTTTTTAAAGTGGAAATCCACTGAGTCTGATTCTCATCTTTCAATATTATCATAGAGATATAATTTCTTGGAATTCTTGTCCATCCAGGACAAGATGTAATGTTTTTGATGTAATTTAGGATATTTATTGGCTGTGCCTAGCTTGAAATTCAAAATGTTTTTGCTGGACACAGGTGTCACTGACTATTATTACACTGTAAGTGTAAAGATTCAGGTTTACAGTGCCAGCATTTAGAATTTTAATTTAGAAACTCACATTCTGAAAGTAAACTCTCTCTGTAAACCCTATAAGCAGCAATACTGTGCCAAAATATTCATAGGGAAAAAAAAAAAAGACAAACCCTAAGGAAGCATTTCCATTTTACAGAAATTATATCCTAGAAAAATTTAATAACTCTAATAAGAGTTATATTTTGCGGTTACTAAATATATATATTGCCTATTAATGATTAGACTCAATCATTTTGCCTTTCTGATTGTAAATGCAGGTTGCAAAGCATCCTATTAATTATCAGTTTGTCAGACAACTTGAGTGGCTTTTTCTACATGAGCTACTTAGGTAGCTTCCAAGTCAAAACTAATGAGCTATTCCTGTGAGATTTTTGCCCAGAACAGCTAACACTTTTGGGGATTGTGTGTAAGATTATACCATCTTTAAGATATGTCAACACCTTCAAAAGCAGTCACTAGTACAGATTTTGTGGCTATATCCAAACATGCTTTCAGCTGGCTAGCTTTGAAAGAGAGTAGACTCCACTGGTCTCAGATCAGTTTAGCTGCCTGAATATTGTCCCAGGATGCTGGGGAACTCAGGTACCTGGACTGACCTTTTATGCTATAGCAGCAACAACATTTGAATTCATCGTCTTAAACCTAGATGGTATTTAATCATATTATGGTAAGATGAATATTCCACTGAAGTGTAACCATAGGATCCATTGCAGATGTACCAAAAACAACAAAAAAGGGAATGCATACAACACAAGAAACAAGAGCAGATCTTGTTCTAGAGAGTCTTCAAAAGATCCATTCAAATTTGAAAAGATGTTTATACGTCCAAAAAATAGTTCAGCTCTCAAAATGCTTTATTTACAGTACAATTATGTATTTACACTGATTTTAGAAGACATTTGGGACAATATTTTAATGGCTTTTCAGGAATAGAATGGTAGTTTTTTGAAAGTTAATATTATCTATTCCTACTTGGCTTGTCAGTTGTGGAAAAACTTGATCCTTATTCCCCTCTCCCTCTATTATTATTGTGTACCGCTACTATTGCTGTGCAATAATCAGTTTCAAAAGTTTATTTAATAGATAAAATATTCTCATAATTTTTATTGGATATAATCTTATTCCTTCTAGTTGTGTAACATGATTGCTGCTGTCTATCCACCTAGATTCTTTTTTGGTCCCACTGGGTAATGTCACTTATATCTGTGTAAAAATAGAAACCGTTAACAATTTTCACTTCCTTTCTGCTTTCTCACCCTGCAGCAATAATTATCTATTATCTGTGTTCTTTAGGGCTGGGTGAGAGACAGAAAGGTAAAGGAAAAAAAGTGAAACTTTTTATTTCATAAAGAGGCTTATTTTTTTTTTTTAAACTTGGCTTCGTTGTAATTTCAAATGAAGAGCAGGCATGTTTACAGTCTCCATTAAAGGCCCGAGCCCTCAGTTCACACAGTTCCTTGTAGAGATGGTTGAATTCCCTGGACATTTGCTGTTCTCCTGGGGAGCAACTCTGCTTCTGAAGAGTTCAGCAGTCCAGACTAACAAACAATCATGATTATAAGATTTTTTTTTTTTTTTTTTTGCTTTGTAGGAGAATCTAAACTGAAGATACCAGATCTGAATATAAATCTGAGACCTGTGGTCATTTTTCTTACTTCAGATATTTTAAGTCAGTCTTTATGAAAGTTCTCCTATCCTGTAAATTTTCCCTACATTTTCTGTAAAGAATACAATAGTTTCTGAAAAATAAAAATGTACTAATCCTTTACTGAAGAGAGAGAGAGACCAATCCTGAATTTTAGTAGGAGTCAATATCATTGAAAGTTCCCAGTAAATTGTAAAATAAGGGAATAAAATTTTATTTAATGCAAGAGTTGTGAGCAAAATAGAAGAAGAAGCAAAACTTCTGAACATATTAAAATATAGAAATACTTTTGCTTATATGACTTTCTGAAGACATTTTTTGGTAAATTTTAAGCATTTTTGTTGACAGAGTGAAACTGTATATATTAATGTTGTTTAAGAGACAGATATTTCAATGCAAAAGTATAATTTCTATTTATTGTTATGGGAAGACAATGGGCTGAGAGAGTTGGGCCTGTTTTCCTTGGGAAAAGATGATTGAGAGAGGATCTTATCACAGCATACAAATATCCTAAAGTCAAGAGGATGGCTCCAGGCCAGTGACAGTACAAGGGGCAATATGGGCACAAACTGAAACACAGGAAGTCCTACCAGAATATGATGAAAACCTTCTCTAATGTGAGCATTCCGGAGCACTGGAACAGGCTGCCCAGAGAGGCTGTAGAAACTCCTTCTTTGGAGATATTAAAAACTTGCCTGGATGTGATCCTGGACATCCCAGTCTAGGTGAACCTGCTGGAGGCAGAGTGGGAGATTATATGATCTACAGAGGTCTCTTCCAACTCTAACCATTCTGTGATTCTGTGAGAGTATAGAGATGCAGAAAAAGAGAAGATCATTTCAAGGGTTTCTTGCACACTGATAAAAATATGTTTAGCCTATGACAAGAGCAGTTTCCCCCAGTATCTATAAGCTTGCTTAGATGGACACTATTCAGTGACAGACCAATTGGTTCACTATGACATGTGGATTTATATCCTCCTTCAAATGTGCCCTTTTGTCCTTTGCTATTATTTATTTATGCAAGCAGTAACCCTGTTTAATTTTTAATAAAATAACACTCCCCCAAAAGTGAGACTGATGAAATTATTTACTGTAAATTTTGTACCTTTGTAATCCTTGTTTTCTCTTTGTCAAATCATATATAAAATGATTTCTATCAGGTGATTAACCTTTTGCAGATGCTGAGAGCTATCCAGAAGAATTATCTCACTGACTGTAATGGTGTTTCCCATGTCTGTGAGTGTTCATAAATGTCAACAAGGAATATACAAACTGACCTTGTGACTGTATTTATTTGTCAGTTTGCATAAATGTATTTTAGGAATATACTTTTGCAAAACTGTCCCTTTTACTATCTGCCATATGTGATATGTTTTCCTTATAATGACTGCATTTTAAATAGCAAATGCATTATAGGTTGCATTATAAAATGTGCATGAACCTTTGTTTCTGTGAGATAGTAAGAAAAAACAAAATGAAATCTTTCTCGTAAGACATAAATTTCGCATGGAAAAGAGTTATTAACATTTTTCTACCTTCTTTGCTATGAGGTCTCTGAAGAACATGGTAATATGGGTCATATGTTCCCTTTACTTATGCTATTATAAAACTGAAAAATCTTGGCCCGACCCAATGAAAAACTGAAACTGGAAATTTCTAATCAAATTTGGATATCCACACTCAATAGTGTAATTTTTTTCTTTTTCTCCAAGTTATCTTTGGAAGAATTGGGATTGTTAAGCTAAAAAAGAGAAGGCTTTGGCCTTCCAATACATAAGAACAGCCTATAAGAATGATGGAGAGAGACTGTTTGCAATGGTGTGTAGTGATAGGACAAAGGGAATGGATTCAAACTGAAAGAAAATGTATGTAGGTCAGATATTAGGGAAAAATTCTTTCAGGATGGTGAGCTACTGGAAAAGGTTGCCTGGAGAAGTTGTGTATACCTCATCCCTGGAAGTGTTCAAGACCAGGTTGGATGGGGCTCTGACCAACCCCACTTTTAAGTGAAAGGTGGCCCTGTCCATTGAAAGGGGGTTGAAACTACATCTTTAAGGTCCCTTTTCAACCCAAGTCATTCTATGATTTTATGGTTCTATGATATAGATTAAAATTCATCCTAGTTTAAAACATGCATGTGTTGCAAGTATCGCAATGTTGCATTTAGTAGAATATCTTCCACTTCAATGCACCCTCCAGCTCTTATCAGAATAATGACCAAAACAAAAGAGCTGTCAATCAGAATGACTGTAACTGAATGTTTTGGAATTCAGGTTAGTCTTCAAAGAACAAATTATTTTTGACCACTATTAAAGATGATAATTGTCACTTTTAAATATGCACTATTATAATTCCTTATTTATTCTAACGTTTTCTATTCTGATATAGCATGAGAGTAGAATAATAACTTAAAGAAGTATAAAGTAAAAAATGGACATTCAGAATTTCCTTCAATGAAAACTTTGTGGTTTTTCCCCAATTTTGGCATGCACTGAAATCTTCTCTCAAACTTAGACAAGAAGACACAAAATCCAAGCTAAGATGTAAGATAAAAATCTATGACACAAGTTCTTACATTTTTTTAAACCCTCTCTCCACCCCAGGGACTGGTTTCTGTTAAGCAGCTTGCCAGGGCACCCTAAATAATGAATTCTTATGGATTTTTTTTTAATCCTAAGTCAAACTATATTAAGTGCAAGAATGAGGTAGAATTAGTAGACTCATCTCAAAGGCTAAGCATAAAGCTCATATACAGTATGAGTTACAGTCTCCCAGAAAAACTAGAGTGAAACACAGAATAATACAATCACATAGACTATTTCAGAAATCAGCAGTACTACTTGTACCTGACACTAATCATAAATTCTCTTCAGCCTCTTCAAATCTAACAGTTAAGTATGGTAAAAAATGCGTCTAGGATCTGAATGAGAACCTCTCTTTCTTTGGAATAAATTGTAAAATAAGTAGCAGATAGCATAATTACTGCAAATGATAGACATTTTTAATGTTTGGTTATTTCCTTAAATCAAAATTCTTATGCAGAATGGATGCCTCTTTATCCATTATTTTCTCTTCCCCTAAACAAGACAAAAAGGAAAAGAAAGCTTAACATAATCTTTAAAAAAATTAATGCATTTGCTTAAGGAAAAGCATGTTTTTGGAAAGGTTTTCATTAAAGCATTATGTGGCACTGCATCAGTCAATCACATCCAAACAATGAGACGTGACAGTCTCTGTGATCCAGCAGGTCCTTCAGCTGTATCCCCTCAGGTACAGGGAGTGCAGCCAAATGCACATGGCCTTGAGTGTCTTCATGACTATGATTAAAACCTGATCTAAATTGATGAGGTTGTTTTCTAATGGTAGAAAGAAAAGATACAAAGGCCATGAAACTGTATGACACTTCTGTTTCAAAGAGTCCAAGACTGGGAAAAAACTAGTTCCATCAAACAGTTCCTCTGAATTAGCATTTTGCTGTGATCTACTAATAAAAATTGCAACATACACAATTACAAGGACGTTTCACTTGGATGAACGACTGCTGCATGGCCAAGTTCTCTACAGGTTAAAGGAGTGGGAGAGCAACTGGGCTGTGACTGCTGGATGCATTTACCATTATTCGTAGGTTAGGGAAGTATAAATAAAAGGCACAAAAAGGATGGAATAGACAGAAAATAAGATACAATAAAACCAGATTTTTTTTAAAGTCATGTACAAGAGAGGAAAGATATTAAGCAATTTACATAGATAAGCACAGTAACATATTCTTAGATCTTCATATTATGTTTCATTTTTTATGTAAAACATTTTTACATTAATTCAAAGTACTCAGTGTGGTCTTTATCTGTTAGGAAAAGTTGGAAGTATTTATCCATTTTGTTTAACTAGTTTTCTATCTTTAAAAAGTTCTGTTAGATATCTCTTTGTAGCTTGATTTTTAATGTATCTTTGATGGAGCCTGAAGCAGGGAGAAATCTAATTATCCCTCTTTCTTCCTTTCTTTCCTAATTTCTAATAATAAAATAAACTTAGTGATTAAGGCAACAGAAAATTTGCTGAAATTCACTCCCAACTCCATCCTATCTAAACTGGAGAAAACATGCTCTGTACAATCCTCATCAAAGCAATGCTGGAACAGTCCTGCATTTTTGGCTACACTGAAAATCTTGTATAATTGGGAAACAACAGGGGAAGATGACAGAATGCAGGCAATCTAGAGCACACATCACATCATCAGATGGAAGCTGGGCATGCTGGTGGTGCTCCTGAAGAGCCTCTTCTCTGAACAGAATCTGCACCCAAGGGCTGGATGCCTGAGCTCATCACATAACACCAGCATCAGTTTGTAGTTTAACAGAGTGAGAAGGCTACTACTGCCTCAGGTAGACATGCAGAAACTTTCAGCTTCTCCAGAGCTCTGAACAGTAATTCTGGATTGATAAGAGACATCTTTTCCCACTGCTTTGTAATCCTCAGATGATACTTGATTGATTTTTGCTTTACATGAGAATATAAGTAATTTATTCATATTAATATATGGCTGGCAAAATAGGTCAGGAGTATAGCACTCTTTCTTTTCCTGTTGAAGCTTTGACACTTAGTGGACAGATGTTTACAGAATTTTGGGCCAAGAAGAAGATACGGAGAAAGAAACATAAATTTGAATGTAGTGACAGTCATTCAGTTAAAGTCCAAATTCCAGTTTCTATTCTAAAATATGCCGAGAACAAAAATGTATGTAGCAGCACGTAAATTTATTTGAGAAAACTAGATGGTGAATGCCTTTGTGAGTTTGCAGTTGTTTCCAGCCACATCCCAAGCATATGAGTGACATAAATTCCATGTTTGATAGATGTATATGAGCTACTACAACAATGGAATTTATGCAGGAAGAGTAAAACAGTGTCATTAAGAGATTCTTATATCATAATACAAACCTACATTACCTCAGCTGAGCCACGAACTTTTGAAGATGAATAGGGATGCATTGTTTCTTTCCTGGATAGACAACTATAACTTACACCATCGGTCAATAATTGGTCTTTGTATTTCTGAACATATATCAGGGATTGCTACAGCTGTTATATGCTATTGTAAATGCAGGTGAACCCAGTGGGAATAAATGATGATATCCAACTCTAGTTCAGAAGGTTGAATGATTTCTTTATTATAACTATACTAAAATACATTAATATACTATTTAAAGGAGATACTAAAACTACATACCTCTTTTTTAACCGTTATATCTAACTCACAACTCGTGACTCTCTTGTGAGAGTCCACACACAGGTGGATCTGATTGGCCATCAGGCTCAAACAATTCTCACCAGAATCTAATCAAGCAATCACCCCTGGTAAACAATTCTCGAAACACATTCCACATGGGAAAAACAAGGAGCAGAAATAGAAATTGTTTTCTCTTTCTTCTCTCTGTGCTCCTCTATGAAAAAATCCTGAGAGAGAGAAGAATGTGCCTGCCACAGTATGCAGTCACAGGAAGACAAGAAAAAACATTCTCAGTTTCCTAAGCATCCTCTATTTTCTTCCTACAAAATATCAGGAAAATGGAGCTTTAAAGAAATTATATTAAAGCTGTCAAAAAAAAAAAAAAAACAAAAAAAAACCAAAAAACAAACCACAACCAAAACACACCTTTACACTTTCTTTACATTTCCTACTGCTATTGTTTGTTAAGCTCTCCCTAGTGATTGCTATATTAGCATGGATTTACTATTAATATGAAATATATCATATAATAGTGGCTCCAAACTTTGTAACAAAATCTCTTTATTTGTGGTATACTTAATCTCAGATGTCCTTGCCTCCAGTAATATATTCAGAAGGCTTTCTTAACCCAGTCCAGGGGGTACTTTAAATATTGAACCAACAGAATATAGGAAAACATTGCCTCTCAAAACATTCTTCCTATATAAAACTGAGCTGGTTGAATTAATGATAATGAAAAGTAACTATTTTCTACTATAAAATATTTTTTTATTTGATAAACAAAAAAGACCCAATTATATCATCTATTGAGTAGTTTTAAATTTCATATCACATCATTGTCTAGTCAAGGTATACCAAATAACGCAAGACTTTGGCAAGATTTCCACACCTATCATCTAAGAATCAGATTTATGAGGCAGTTTCTTTGATGTATCATCATAAAAGATCTTCAGCCTGAAGCACTCTTCCTTGCTGTATCCTAATGATAGTTTTGCTTTACAAACAACAGACTTAAAAGATTCAGTATATTACAGTGCAGATTTTATTAGTGTCACATTTACTCTGGATTTCACATAAACATCTTTTTAACAGCAAAGTTAATGTTAGCTGGTAATGTCAGTATTAAGTAGGAAGATTTTTAATAAACTCAGGTTTATATACATGGGCATGTTAACAAAGGATGTTTCAACCTCTTGAACCAACAATGCAATCCAGAATCACAGGTTGTGTATAAAACCTGTAGTGAAGCTCTGAACTCTTGAGTTCAGGGTTTCTGAGGTTTGGTTTTGGTTTTCAGTTTTTTTTTTTTTTTTTTTTTTTCTGGCACAACTGACACTATGTATTAAACTGCAATGTCAAAGAGCAATTACTTTACATAAAAGTGATTGAAAACAACTCTTCTTAGGTGTCAAGAAGTCTTTGTCTAATCAAATTTATTTCAGACAGACAGGAACCAGAAAGAAAACTTATCCTTAATAAAGGCTGCAAATCAGCTAATTAAAAAGTACAACAAGAATGCTTAGTGATTTATAACCAATTCGTGTCTCCAAAAGCCTTTTTCTGGAACAGATAATTACTGCAAGGGTTGATGAAGGCCAGAAGACTTAGTAGAGTTCATGGCATCATTTTAAATTTTCTTAAAAGTAATTATGTCACGTCGTATACAAGGGAATTTGATTGTCCTATGAATTACTTGGGCTTTAAGGAGCTTTGAGTTTGAGAAAATAAAACTTTACTATTTTAAATTAAATTCTAAGCCTTCAAGGCTTGGTAGGAACAAAGACACAAATTCTGAATGTCTTTTAACAAGCTTGGAAAGAAGCTTCTAGCTATTCAAATGAAGTTTTTAATAACTTTAAAAGAAGTTCTTAACTTTTTTGCTACATAAGCTTCTAGGTATAATTTTAAGACCTCTGCTCTAAATCTTCTAGTCTAATAGTTTTGCTCTTTTCAAAAAGACAAATAGGACAATTGTCAGAAAAGTTTTTGTGCTGCAAATCACAAAGTTTGCACCTAGTTCTAACTATACAAATAATGATAGGTAAGATGCTTTTTTTTCATAATTTCAATTTTTTCATTTATTCTTTTTAATCAGCAGATTTTTGTGCCACAGAGCAATCAAAACTGTCCTTAAAAAAGATATTAATTTTACATGAAAAAATGTCTGCTGTCTTCACATAAAAGCTTTTAAATAAGACTACTTCTTCCAAGGGTTCTCTTATTATTCTTCTTCAATTAAAATACTTTTTCAGTGACCTTCATGTTTATGTAAAATTGCAATTGTTATACTTATTTCCTGTATTTCTGAACACCCCTGTAAACTTAAGTGTTGCATACAGCAGTCAAGGGTCTCATGAGGCAATGTTGCACATAGGAGCACACCCCATAATATCAACCTCAGTCCCTGGGGTTTAGACTTTGTCTCTGTGAGCATGCAGATGTATTTATTCTCTGAGGTTCAGCATCACAGGATGTGGGAATTGTAAATACATCATGCCATTTGCCCTCAGATCACACATCACATCGTGTCATTGGAATGTAGTTCACCGAGCAACAGGGTCTAGTGAAAGATGTTCCTGCCCATGGTAGAGGGGTTTGATCTAGGTGGTCTTTAAGGTTCCTTCCAACCCAAGCCATTCTATGACTCCATGACTGCTGTCTATCTGGTTAATGCAGGTGCAGTGAGATGCTTGCAAAGCCACTCTTTGTAAAGAATAGTCATTTTGCATTGTAACACTTCAAAACTGTACTGTAAAAAGTGGCCTTTATGAATACAGACAATGTTGTGAAGCTCTATTTAAGGCTTTACCACTGGGATATAGACTCTGTAGCATTTCCAGTCTCCCATAGCAGTGAATCATACCCAATTCAAGGACTCATTATTTATTTTCTCCTTTGCCAATTGCAGCTGACAGCTTCAACTGCTCTTTAAAAGCAGCAGCACAGTGAGAGAATTTTGATCCCTGGAACAAAAGGCTGTTCCCCTTTATAATTTTGGAGTGGTGTCATAAAAATTAGAACAGCAAATCAAGGTCAATCCATCATCAGTAATCAAATGAATTACACATTTATTAAAATTTTAAGGTACAGGTTTTATGTCCTCTTTCTGTGTTTATGTTGAGCCACAGAGACATTTTGTAGAGAGCTCTAAAAGGAAATAACATCCCTTTTCATTGTCTTTTTCCTGTGTAAAGTACTCAACTGCTATACTTTTAGAAAATATCTCGAAATATGGAGTGTAGAGTTTTGCAGTTGTTTTGTATGCTGTCTCTGTCCCAGAAAGGCTCTCCAAGACAGAGCAGAAATTTTTACAGGAGTGGAACACTTTGCAAAAAATTTAATAATTAAAACTTTTAGGTCCTATGCTTAATTTGAACTCTTTCTTTTGAGAACAAAAGAAAGCATTCTTCATGGTAAACTCATAATAAATCACATTTTTATTTAATTTTTGTAATCTGTAAATATTTTTCAGCATTATTCACTTTAGAGAGCTGTGAAATCAAAAGAATTCTTTGTTTATATCCCTATACTATTTATATTTGCCAGTTCTTCTTAAAGGAGAAGCTGTCAAAAACCACCTTTATGTGCTACAATCTGCAGACTCAGCTAAATTTTACTGGAAGCTGAGTATGCTCAACAAAAGAAGAAAACAATCAATGTACTTCAAAATCAGAATCTAGGTATGGATACTTAAATCCTTAATACATTTCTGTGAAAATCAGTGTTTTTCTCTGTCTTTTTCATTTTCAAAAGATACTCTCTTCACCATTCACCAGAACTAAATTATGCACTAGCAATTTCAGCCTAATCAAAAGGATTCTGAAGAGCAAAAAAGAACCCCCTTCCGAACTGTTATTGTTATCCACAATGGAGCACTCAGACTGCAAAAGTTAGATTACAGCACTTTAATACGATCACCTGCTCTTTTCCAAGAGTACACCAGAGAAAAAATGATGGGACTAGCAAATCTGAATGCATAATATGAATAACCCAAAGTGTGGTAGGGTTTATGAGTAAAGTTAAAGCTCAAACTTACAGAAAATGCAACTGGTTGCAAAGCTGACATCTGATGTCAGAGCACTAAGCCTGTCAGAGTTCAAGAAGTGTTTGGACACTCTCAGGCACACATTGTGATTCTTGGGGTGTCCTGAGGAGGCCCAGAAACTGGACTTGATTATCATGTTGGGTTCCTTCCAATTCAGCATATACTGTGATTTGACAACTTTAGGTGGCAATTTTCAGGGACATTTAGATTCTTCCAGAGTTTAATCTTGGTGTCAGGCTAATAATATTTCAAGAATTATAAACTGTTGTATGGACACTAGTATAAAGATAAACACTTTTAAAGAATACATTCTAAAGAATACAAAAAGTTTCAAAACTGCCCAACCCACAAGTAATATAAATACCTGTTCGAAAGTTTTTAAATAAAATCTCAAGTATAATGGGAAACTATTAGAGTACTTTAAAAATATTGCTAGTGTCTGTCTATATTCACATAGTATTTGCATCCATGTTGCTGCAGTTCAAAGATTTGTTTGATAGTAGAAATTTTCATGTGCTACACAATTCTATTTAATGGAGGGTAAAGCCTAAGACATCTGATGCCTGTATACATACAACTATATTTAGGGAATAATGACATCTTTTGCTTCTGTTTATCCTGATGCCATTCAGGCAGTTAGACATCCATGAGTTTTATCTTCATTCCGTGTTAGGCACTTTCAGATAAGGGATTCCGTACACAAAAACAAAGAAGGGAAAAAAAAAGAAAGATTAGTAAAAATATTTTTTTCAAAGAATATAATTTTTCAAAATGTTTAATTTTTTTTGTCAGAAATGAATATATAGTATTTTTACCTAGAGAAGAAAGCAAAATATGCAAAATATTAAACAAAATAAGTAAAATATTATGTGACCCTAACTTATTTTGAATATTAAGTGAGTTATGTACACTAACATTCTCTTCATATTCCAGATTTTATTTTTGTCTTTTTAACCCCAAGTTTCATATACCAGCACAAGCAAGAGACTTTCCTTGCATTATCACACATGCTTTCCAAAATGCATGATTTCAATAGGTAAAAAATGTTAAGATACTTGAGAAAATAAACAGAAAAAAAATCCTCTGTTCTGATAGTCTAATTCAGAAAGGGTTAGATTTTTAGGCTACAGCTTCATATGACTTCAACCTCATCGTGTCAATGTTGCCGATCTCTCCTATTTTGAGCTAAAGGTTTTTTTCCAAGCATTTCAGAGACCATGGGATCTCTGAGTAGCTTTAGAACATCCTTTTACAATCTATACATCCAATAAAATTGAAAGTTGCCATAGATTTTCAGTGTCTTTTTATTTAGGGGGAAATTCTGGACAAATTGTAGTTCCAGCTTAATATTTTCTTTCTTTATCTATTTGAAAGTGGACAGTGAATATATGTGGTACTAAACTTGTACAGGGAAATCGAGACTGTGGTAAGGGAAAATGTGAATTTCTGCATTTGTGATATTGAGCTGGTCAATATAATGAAAAATAGACTTTTCTTGTCTCTTTTGCCAGGTAAAATGTGATGAAAGTAAACAGCCTCAAGTTGCAATGGGAGATTTAGGTTGGATATTAAAAAAATATTTCTTCCCTGAAAGTGTTGTCAAGCACTGGAACAGGTGCTCAGGGCAATGGTTGGATCACCATCCCTGGAGGTATTTAAAAGATGTGTAGGCACTTGGGGACACAAGTGGTGGACTTGGCAGTGCTGTGTTAATGGATGGACTTAATAATCTTGGGGGTCTTTTGCAACCTACGCAATTCTATGATTCTATGAGTCCATGACTTACTTAGCAATAAAACAAGTGTATAAGAAGGTTGTTTCTTGAGGGTGATGAATCTGATATGTGTTTTTAAAGGCAAAACTCTTAACTTCAGTGCTATTAAGTGGGGGCTTTGTCTCCTTGTTTTTTTTTATTTTGCTTATTGGTTGGTTGTTTTTTTAACAATGGAACACTACTGTGAACTCAGTGCAGTTAATACTGGAGATAAAACTGGTTCTGTTTGGAATTGATGTTATCTAATACGTTTCCCTGGGACTTAAGAAAAGTATTAAGGAAAATAAAAATGACACCAGAGTCTATTACAACCCAACTACAAAAGATTTGTTCATAGAATTATGAAAGATGAATCAACCAGTCTGAAATAAAAACATTTCAGTTCTTATCTGTGGACTGATGTTACCATTGTGAGTAGCTTCTGGAAGATTTTTAACTGCAACATAGCAATTTTATGAAACCAACTGCCGAACAATTTATACATGATATATAGCTCAATTTTTGCAAAACATTTGTCAGATGATGTGTCAATCACAGCATGCTAGTCAATGTTCAGAAGGAGGAACTCAATCTTCATATCTCAAAATTACACAAAGAAAGAACAAAGGAAGATGGATGGGGGAAAACAAAAGGATAGGAATGAAATTTCACAATGAATTTTTTTTTTTTGCTTCATTCTGTGTCTCCTTTGTTTCTTCTTTTTTCATGTACCTTTCTTTGTCCCTTGATTTTTCCTTCATCTTGCTGTTGTATTTTTTATTAATAGCATACTATTATTGTGCCTGAATCTTTCCAAGTTCTTTCTAGAGGCTGTTTCTCATAGCAAGTAAAAGATAAAAGCTAGCTGTGTTGCACATTTCTTCTCTGATTTCTTTCATGTTTGGACTTCCTTTCAAAAATATTAATAATTATAATGCTCTACTACTATCTCTATCTTGTCTATTCTTTGTCTAATTGTCATCTTTTTTATCTGACTTCAGAATTCCAGAAGTCTAAACTGATGTCTTGGTTTTTAAAGCCTATATTTAATTCCCTGGCCATGAATCAGTTTTAAATTAAAACATTGAGTTTTATAATACTGCTTTCAACTGCAAAATTTTTAAAGACTTGAAGACTTTGGGTGACAAAACATGACCTCATGGAGCACAGGTCCTAATCTATTGCACGTTAAACAGAATTCTTTGGAAATGTTGCATAGTACCAAATAAATATCACAAAAACTGTTGGTAATACTGAGATTAGTTAGGAGAAAATGAGTCTGAAATGTTTGTGTCAGTAAGTAAGTTAGATATACAACCAGACACAAAAAGGGTTTGCAGTGAAGTAGAAAATTTTAGGAAAGCTCTATACCCAGTAGCTGTGACCAAAGCTAGATAAAGTGACCAGTGTAGTTTTTTACAAGTAAGCAAAACTCAGTGACAGTGGAGGTAATGCACTTTAACATAATAGATTAATTTCTTATTAATATATATCTTCATTATGCATGTGAAGTTGCAGAATATCTCAAGTGCTAAATTCAGAAGTCTTGGACTCCCAGTTTTGTCCTGTCCCCAGTTTCTGTTGAGATTCTCAGTGTAGACAGTCAAGTTTTAAGGCACAGTTCTGCTTTAGTATCACCTCTCAATAGTTAATCATCTTATGATTTGAGAAGGCAAAATGCTTTTAAATGCATATAGAGTACAGATTATGAGAATATGTTCTGATGCAAGTTGCATATGAATTTCTATCAGTTCATTTGATATGAGGGACTCTCAGTTTCCTTGCAATTTTTTACCTGCATTGGTGCAATAGCAAAATGCTATGCACTAGGACGACCTGTCCATATAGACCAAGGTACTGTCATAGAAAGTTTGTCACATGGTATCAAGTACAAAGGAGGTTTTTAATTATCCAAATATACAGCAATCTATTTGTTCTTGATTGCCTAGGTTTAGATTCACAGATCTGTTTGCTTCAGGAGGTACATTTGTTTTTCTCTTTTGTGCTTTTATTTCCCATTTTCTGTTCTGCATCTCTGTCACTCCCACCTATGTCATCAGAAAGCATTTCTGACATTTTTTAGACATGTCATCACTAAATATGTCAGATTCAGCACTTCCTTTATTATTCCTGATGTCTCTTTTAATTTTTTTTTCACATAAAGTTCAGTATTCCCTGAAATATTTTCTCATATGTATTAATTTATTGTTGATGGTTTCCTTTTCTATCTTCCTATTGTAAAGACTTCAGAGTGAGTACAGGTAGCTACTTCAGATCATCACAAGGTACATAATTAAGAGTTTCTAATCTAGAATTATGTACCAGTTTAGAGTTTTACTGTATTACTACCAGATGCAGCCATGATCATTTTGCCATTTCTTTTAAGTCAGAATTCTGTAACTTTGTAACACCCACTACTGTATCATATCAGTTGTTTTAATGACGCGTGGAGGTTGCCATTGCAGAACTCTGTTGTGAATGCTCTTTCCCAGCACTTGTTTTTCTTTTTTTGTCTGTTGTGTGCCGGCTTCTGAGATCCCAAACCCACTCACTTACTGTAGCCTGCTGCAACAGATGCTCCTAGTATTTCTCCTTTACAAGCTCTGAAACCTCTATGGCAGTAACCAAAACACTTAATCATTGCTGCTGCTTTGCTTCCTTCACCCTAGGCTCTGCTATAGTCCCTCTTATTGCAGCTTCCTTTCACCTGCTAGCATTTCATGTTCTCCACTGATGATGCCTCCATGCATTTGCACTATTGTCCTCAGTTAAAAACAGCAAACCCCCATCCTGATTCTATTCAAGTCTGGATGTTTTTATTGTTCCTTCATCAACATGCATTAAATGAGCTGTTTGGTGTTGGCAGAGGTCTCTGTTAATGACAACTGGAGAGAAGCCTGGATATTTTTTTTGCAGCAGGTGACAAATAACCAGTTTCTTAGAAATCTTAAAAACTCTGCTAACTCAATGTAAGATTCACAGTCCCTGCATAGGTTAAGAAAACTGATCCATAAAACTAAAGTCTCGGTTCTCTGTATAATAAATGGAGGTAGATTCCTCCTAATTGAGATGCTCTGAGGTGCCCTTTGGAGATGCTTACTTTTATTCTTTAGATATATAATGAGCCTAGGCAATTAACTGTCTCCCAAATTAGGTGTCTAATATAGACACCGTGAAAAAAAATCCTCTTCCCCTTGTTACAGCAGAACATTATGCATTGCAATCTGTAGGTCTAATGAAAATCTTTGGGAGAGGCCCCAGCTGGAAAGAAAAATAACATTTTTAAACAGGTCCAGTTTTATATTCACATTTTTTTTTCTTTTAAAAAATACAACAGTCAGTGAATTTCTAGCTAATTTGGAATTCTGAATAGTTGACTACCTATGAATCACTATTATATACATATTCTATAAGACACCTTTTATGTCTCTACAGAAATTCCTCTTTTTGAAGGTCATCTTTTCTTCTCTAATGTTCTAAATGATTCCTATTTCCATTTAAAAGGGTCCTTATATTTGCATCTGGGGGCTAAATTATGTCTAACAGGCTTATCCTATCTTGACCTAGATTTAAATAAAAAAAAACAACCGAATCTTTTTACATTAACAATGCCAATTATGGAACAATCCTATTATAATGCAATATGAGGCACTATAGCTTTTTCTGTGTGATCCTTGTAATTCATGCATCTTCCAAGTTAAATGCATGGAAAAGGCATAGACTGCTGCAATTCAGGAGTTTTGCCAGGCTGCCATGTGGAGGATACTGTAGGTCAATGATCCACTGGTGCAAAGGGCAGTCATTTAATACACTCACTGCTTCTGCCATCATCTAACCACATATCTTACATGCATAATAACCACAGCTTCTGTCTGGGCCACATCACCATATCTAAAAGGCAATAAATAGTTTTCTTCTAGCTTTTTGTTTAAAATCATGAATGAGAAGTAATGACAAATATTTTAGAAATGAGAAATAGTAAAAAATAGGCAAATAAGACATCTGAATTAACTTAATTTTCATTCCATAAAAAAATTCTATATTGATTAGTAGCAAATGCTAATGAGCTCCAAAAAAATCAAAATTGACCTGTAAATATATTTTGTTCTTGAGATGTATATATACACTTGTTAAAACCTTGCAATATTGTATTACCATAGCCAGCTTTCCGCACTGTGTGGAAAGTCCTATAAGACACCTGCTTTGTTAATTAATTAATAATCTTAAAAATTTCTTTTGGCCTTTTAAGCTACTACGTAAACTGAGAAGATGAATATGGGATTCTATTGTTTTGGTTTTACACAGAGTTTTGCCTGTCATAGTAAGTAAATTTAATCTGCATTATTAGTAACTGTCAAAAGCATACTCTGAACAGAAGGCAAATACAGCAGGTGGCATAAAAAAAGAGATGGCTGAAAGCAGAAAGGCAAAACAAATGATTGCTAGAAACTGCTAATCTAGTTATGAATAAATTTAAGACAAATTAAAATGCATGCAAAGCTTTCATTGAAGGTGAAGACTTGACAGAAAAGGAGATAAACTCACCAGTTCTTCCTATAAGACCATTTGTCAGAAAGCTCAAGTGCTAAAAAACCCTTGAATATTCTAATTGCTTTAATGCACTTTGTATAAACTTAACCTGTCCAATTTTTGAACTTCCTAAGTGATGGCTCATCAGACAACAAACTTACAGAACAGAGAACTGTTTCTTTGTTTACTAACACATAAAATAGGTGATCCTTTCAATTTAATATACTTTTCAGTGGTCAATTTTATTTTTTTCTTTGCATATAGTTAGCATTTACATCATATTTCTTGTGATAACTAAAGGTAATAGAGAAAACACTATCAAAAGACATACAGAGTGAAAAAATTCATGCTCTCTGACTATTTTATATTTTATAATAATCTGTTTTTCAGTGACATATCAAAAGGGGGGTATGCAGACAGTTAGAACTTTGCCAAAGGAGCAAAGTCTGCCAGTTTCTTTTTTTTTTTTTTTTTTTTTTCTTCCATTTCGGATGATGTGTGCAGATTGAAAGAAAGGTGCCAAGCCCTTCAGCAGTTCCCTAGAGCCTGGAGGGCAGTGCGCCTGGAGCCTGGTGCTGAATTTCACTTCTCCCAATTCTCACTTTTGCCTCATGCTGGATATTCCATTTTTGGCACTCAACAGAAACAACTTCAAAATAATTGGCTATAGAGGTGGTTGAAGGCAGCTTGACCTTAAGCCATTAGGTGGCTGCTGCAAAGCAGTTCTTAAAATTCCTCTAATCCCAGTGGAACAATTATCTCACTCTCTGTAAAACTCTGAAATTACTTGGCCCAACTTTGTTAAAAAATCAAACAACAACAAAAAATCTTCTTGGTTTGAAATTCTAAAGCATGTTAACAGAAGCCAAAGAAACAAGAATTTCTTTGTTCTTGAGTTTTCTCAGATGTGTATCTTATCTGCCTAGCAGGCAAATAAATGTACCTTCAAAGCTCAGTGATGCTTCGATTGTCTACAGTGTGATTTCTCTGTCCTACCCACATTGATATGTGTCCTCCTGGGACAAATATCCTGTATGCCTACTTATTTCTTTATTGAATTCTTCATAATTGCAACACATGAAAATGAGAGAGAAAAAGGGACTTAGACAAGCACACAGCTCCACACAGATAAAATGCCTCCTGAGAGGAAGCTCTACCTTCAGAGAGATATAGCACCCTACAGACAAGCCCCATGTTTAATCTTTCACCTCACTGGTGAACCAAGGGTGTCAAGTGACCCTTGGTAGTGCAAGGCAGTCAGGCTCACTTCAGCAAGGCAGCTGTTGCAGACACCAGCTGCACTGAGGCTGTAACACCACTTATCCAACCTGCCGCCGGAGCCAGTGTGAGCCAGCGCAGCCATTAGCGGTGTAGCGGAGGTAATGCCAGGATCTTTTAGAGCTGCTAAACTTCTAAGGAATGGAGTTACAGGAGAGCTCCACAGGAGCCCTGCAACACGCAGGGAAGTTAGTGTTCAGATGCAGCAGCGTAATTAAGGCAACTGGGGCACAATATTTCATGTTGTTTAGAACAAATTCCTTGATAAAGTCAGTCTTATGCTTTGCAAAGAAGTTGCTCTTCCTTTTTGACAGTTGTATAGGACAGATGGTCTCAGAGCTCTTTCACCACTATGCAGAATGCTGTAGAGAGATCTCTTTTTTTTTTCCCCCAGTTTTGATGTCTAAATTACGTACATTTTTTAATTTCCATGGTTACAATTAATAACTATACTTAAGTAAGTTAAGTCACTTTATTTGAGAACTGAAAATGAAAACCTTTCATCCTGCTAGACTTCTGAAATCAACTTAGAGCCTACCTTTAAGATTTTTAATTAAACTGAAGAGACTGTTATCTTCCTGCTCTTTTAACACCTTTTTTTTTTTTTTAATGAGAACTGTATGGGCCATTCACTTAAGACTTGGACTCAATGATCCTTGTGGGTCCCTTTCAGCTCAGAATATTCAATGAAATCTGTGAAATATGTCTCCATTCCCAGCTGCATCTGAAGCATGAGTAGGAATATCCTACTCTTTTTAATATGTTCCTCCATCTTTTAAAGTCTGATTATTTTGATTCTAACTGGAAAAAAATAAAGACTCATTCTACGACCTTCCTAGCACTCCCAGTTCTGTTATGGCTGTTTTGCCTTGCAGCATAAATTTTATGAGATAGTATAAATCTCTTGTATTACAGAAAAACAGAAAGGAACACTCCTTTCCTGCAATTTAAAGCTAGAAACCTTGAAAGAAGAATAAAGCAAAATAAACTGCTCTTTTTTCTTTTGTTTTCATTAATAAAAAATTACTTCTGTTTATTGACCTAGATATGCATGTATTCCCCTATGCAGTCTGCTGCTAAATTATAAGATTCATAATCATAAGTGGGCACTAAAGGAAAAAAGGGATTTGATTTTTTTAACAGATTTAGCAGTTTTACATCTATTAGCTTCTGCCTTAGCAAAATATACCCCCGATAAACAGAATCTAACCTTACAGTTTAAAGTGTAAATTCTCCTTGTTGCCATAGAGAATAGCTTCTATGCAAACAGGCCTGATAATAATTACACATGATCATATGGAATAGAATGGGAAGGATTTATCTTTCTTTAAAGCAGCAGGTATGTCTCCTTCCTCTCTTAATGTCAAACCTAGATGGAGATAGTGATCAAACATGGTGTGACAATTTCCGCAATGTCTCCCTGTGGGAGCTATTAAAATTCAACTTATGCACAAAAAAACTCTTGAGTGTCTAGCCTGGTAAAAAATGTATTTTATCATCTAGGAGATGAGGTATTGTATCTTGCCAAAAAATAGAAAACATATTTCATAGACAGTTTTGCGAATTCTTCCTCACTAAAATATTTTCTTTTTGTCAACAGCTTTCTCTTAGCTAGTTGAAAGTGATGGGTAAATCAGCTCTCC
Source organism: Anomalospiza imberbis (assembly GCF_031753505.1). Classification (NCBI taxonomy): domain Eukaryota; kingdom Metazoa; phylum Chordata; class Aves; order Passeriformes; family Viduidae; genus Anomalospiza; species Anomalospiza imberbis. The sequence goes on from NC_089681.1 coordinate 44,467,718, forward strand.
AGGGTCTCAGCCTGGAGCTTCTTCTTTGTTCCAGCATCATATAGGCATGTTCACTTCTAAAACCATCAAGGCCCATTCTTTGCAGAAAGCACAAGACAAAGTTAAATGCTGAGAGAGTACTAAAAGAAGAAATATGGTATTGCACAGGACTAAGTCCCGTGACCAATTTGCTAGATCAATAAAAATTATTGCAACTCATATTCAAGGCTTGCAGTAGTCAGTTGGAGTCTTTATTACAGGTTTCATGAACCTGCTTTGAGTATGTGTAATAAGTGAGTTTTCTTCATGAAAGATTTTTAATAAACAACAGTTATTAGGGGTTTACTAATGAAAGGTCTTTTCCTAATTCTTAGTAATGAGGGAAGAGATACATTGTATTCTACAAGGAACATTTCATTACAATACCATTGTACTCTAATACAATATATTAAAGCCATCAAGGGTTACTTGCATCAAACAACAAGAGGAGCTCAACAGGAAACACAGTATTTGAGAATTTCAGCAGCAGGTTTATGCATGATATTATGCACTGTCCCAGGCTGAGTGATAACTCAGTTCCTTATGGCTGGAGCACAGGTGCTCTCTATCTTTACAATCAGAGGAAGCGGGTTCAGGAAGAAGGAGAATAATTAAACTAGTGAATGTTTGGCTGCATGGCTGGTGCCATACTCAATGGTTTTGACTTTGGTGATCATGGATTGACCTTTGAGAAGTCAGATTTGTTAGGAGCTGATGGAATTCACATCACAACTGTAAGCAAGAGGTCTTTTACAACAAACTGGACAGACTTATAAGGAGAACTTTAACATAAATTTAATGGGGAAAGTGATGGAACTTTTAGTAACAGAAAATCCAGGAGCTGCTGATCTATTGGGAACTAACAGAGAAACAACCATTAAATGTTTCAAAGGAATTTTGACTTGTTCCTCTAAAACTGTCACATGGCACTGGAGTCTGTACCAGTATATGTAGTGCAGATTACAAAGAGAAGGAGTTGGTACCACCATACTTGCAAGCTCTTATACTGCTGTGGGGCTTCATTCACCCTAGCCTCTTCTTGAAAAGCAGAGACATCTCTAAGTAGTCCAGAAATCTCCTGGACTCTGTCTGGTATAAGGACTTAATCTGAGAGACAGAAAGCCTGACCAGAGGAGAAACATTGCTGGACCTTCTGCTTATCAATACAGATGAAATAATTAGAGGGGTCAGGATTGGTGGTTGCCTGGGCTGCAGCGCTCATGACCTAGTGGGATTTAGGATCTCATAGGATATAGGCCGGGCAATGAGTAAAGTCAAGACCTTGAATTTTAGCAATGAACCTTCAGTTACTTAAGGAATTAGTGGATGAGACTCCCTGGGAAACTCAGGGATAAAAGATCAGAACAGAGTTGGCAGTTCTTTAAGGACTTGTTTCTAAAAGCACTTTTTTCTAAGACCAGCATGTGGAAGTAAGGACCTCCTGGCCAAATTAAGTGCAAGAAGGAAATTTAGAGGCAGTGTAACCATGGGCATGTATCCCAAGAGGAACACAGGGATATTACCTGGAAACTAGTTGTGTCCTGGGTGAGATAAGGTGATTCTGACCCTCTGCCTGCTCTTGTGAGACTTCACTTTGAGTACCGCATCCAGTTCTGGGGTTCTTAGCACACGAAAGACATAATTCTGTTGGAGTGAGTCCAGAGCCAGGCCTTAAAGAACACCAAAGGGCTGAAACATGTCTGTTGTGAAGAATGGTTGAGACAGCTGGGGCTATTCAGCCTGGAGAAGAGAAGGCAGAGTTTACTGAAGCCTTCCAGTGCATGAAGGGAGCTTATAAGATGAAGAAAAGCTTTTTAAAGGGCCTGAAGTAACAGGTCAAGGAACAGCAGTTTTAAACTGCGAGAGGGTAGATATTGATCGGATATATGGAAGAGATTCTTTACTTTGAGGGTGGTAAGGCACTGGGACATATTGCCTGGAGAAGCTGTGTATACCTAATCCCCAGAAGTATTCAACACCAGGTTGGATGAAGCTTTGAGCAACCTGGTCTAGTGGAAGGTGAACTTGTCCATGGGAAGGGTTTGGACTAGATGGCATTTAAGGTTTCTACCAATTTAAATCACTCTATCATTCTATGACCTGCTGTAATCCATTATGTTGAAGATGAGTGTGCTGGTGGTATTTACATATTTTATCATTGTATTGAAACATGAAACATTTTCAAAGCGGTATCATTTAAATGTATCCATTTTATTTTTTAATTTAATATGATTAAGGAAAGTAAATACTAAGAATCGTGGCAGCAGCATGATTTACTGAAATGACAGCTGAGTATGAACAGCATGGCACTTTGTAGTGAGAAATAGTTTTAAGACCGTCATAGATTTGCTAGAAGATAAATAAAGCTATTCATTTTGAATGTTTATTTGTTAGCTTAGTGGAATACATACATAAACATTAAAATGCAAAACTGTACTTGAAACTTTGATCCAGAACATGGCACGTTACTGCAGTGAAATGTCTTCCTCAGCATCACATTCAACAGTAAGTGTTCTTCTTCAAGATTACTCCTTAATTATCAGGCTTTTCTGCATGAAGGATACTAGTGGTACTCCCAGTTATTGAAAAAGTCTTGGAATTACTGTTTTATACTCCTGACAAGTTTATAAAAAATGAAGGCTTCTGGTATTTTGCTAGTACTTTCAAAACCAAAGACAACATAGATTTATATATATAAAATATATTGACTACTATAAAGGAATTATTTGTCATGGGCATTCTCTAGTAATTGTGGCTAGTTTAGAGAAACAATTTAAAGTATCTCCATTAAAAATACTCTCTGAAGTTATTTGCCATGATCTTTCCATTTTACTCTACTCTTTTTAAAACTGGAAAATGATGAAAGGTTTTTAAGTTTTAGAATACTTTTAAAATTTTCTAAATAATTTAAATTTAAAATTAATTTAAATTTTAAATAATTTAAATTTTAAATAATTTAAATTTAATTATTTTTAAATAACTAAATTAAATAATTTAATTTATATTTGATATAACAATTATTTATGTCTTCAAATTTTATTACCTCTAAGTCATATGAGCAAAAAACTTGCAAACCCATCATTCACAATATTTATATGTGAAGATGTATAAATAAATCATTTTACATCCCCCTGTACAGGACACTTTTTTTGTCTTCTCTTTGTTAGACCACACATGGCTTTTTCAACAGATTAGCTTCTCTTATCTTTCTTCCTATTAGTGAAACTAGTCATTTACCCAAATCACACCTTCAGGACTAATAAGAACTTTCTATAGTTTAGCAAGAATTCTCAAACCATTCAAGGACTGAGAAGTCTGTTTTGCATAAACTCATATAATCAATTTATCATTAACATATGCTGAGACTCTGACTTTTAGAAGCAATCATAATGCTACTGTAGCTCAATGCCAAAAGCATTTACAAACAAGTGAGTTCATGTATAATAAAATTTCATTTACCAAACATGGTTTTCCACAAATCCTAGGTCAATGAACCCATAAAAAACCAACATATCACAAGACTACTAATAGCAAGAAAATTTTTATTAGACATAGATGAATTTTATTCTGATTTTAAAAATGGAGGTAATTTAGGATTTATTAAAGTTCATTGCATCCCTGAGTATAAATGCGCTATCTCCAGACCCTAATAATACTCATAGGAGGCTAGATGGCATACTGGCAGTTTAACAACAGTTCTTAAACCAAAATTTATAATATCATATTTAGACCTATTTTTACAAACTTTTGTAATTCATTCATCATGCTTTTTAATTACAGCTTAGCTATCAAAAATTTTCATTTATCTAAAGGAACGATTTGCCATAAATATTTGTCAACATAAATCAGATTGTGCATCCAGGTGCTTTGGAACAAATGTTGCATGTATAAAATGTGCATCATGATCAGGGTTCTCTAAAGTGCTCTAAATGTTGCTGTAGCCATTTCTCCAGTAATGCCACAATTGAAATCAAAAGAGGCATCTAGCTTAATTTAATTTCTGTGAATTTGTCTGTAGCTTGAGATGATTCTGGAACATGACAAATTTGCAGGCTTTGGATAGCTTCTGACTCAAATATCACAAGGATGATATATGTCTAGGGATACTCCAATTTTAATTGAAATTGAACTTATTTTGGGAAAAATCTCATGTTAGTTTCTTAATGTCAGTTCTCTATATTCAAGTAATGTTTATATCTATTTGGCATTTATAATATAAAATAGCTTTTTGTATCTTTTAACTAGCCACAAATATTTAACTCACCTCAAAAAAACCCTACTTCTTTCTCACTACTGTAAGTCAAACTTGAATGAGATTTTAAAGTTTATTTGTCTCTTGCATCAAAGTATGTTTTGGAAATTTTGAATGAATTAAAGATCTAAGCTAATATCACTGGACGTTAAGTCCTTTAAAGAGTAGATAAACTAATGTACATATAAGGTGATTTTCCTAAAATCTGTTCAGGAGATCACTAACAAAATAGAGACTAAAGCCAATAGCTTTTTTTATTTTATATTGTATAACTTAATCATAGATTATCCTTACAAACAGCTTTAGCTAGATAACTTTTAATAAAACTAATCACTTTATTCAGAATATTAATAAGCACTTGGCTCTGAAAACTTGTTAGGGATTTGAAGCTGTTGGTTCATTTTCTTGGCTCATCATTTGCCTTTAACCACCTTTACTTTAAATTGCAAGGGCCATTAATTTTCAACACACAATTTGATTATTTCCCAACTCATTATTAAATTAATAAAATTTCCCAACATTTTGAGAGAGGAACACTTTAGTGGCAAGTACAATACATCATTCACTAGGAGTTTTAGCTGTGTGAAGAATTAACTGCATTATTATTCTATACCAATTTCTGGGAAGGAATCAACATAAAGGTAAGGCATTTTTGCATTTAAAAAACTACAAAGAAGGTCATCCTTTCTGTATACAAGTCAGAGGAACCCCAAATGGAAATCCAATTTTTGTAACATATTTGCTATTTGAAAAAGCAACAATAAAGCTGTGGAAAAAAAAGTTTTATACACGCAGCTTTAAAGAGGATATGAATGGCCATTGTAAATTTTGATTTACAATATCTATTTATTTTTTAATATTTACAAATCTATAGGTATTTTCTTTGCAGATATCGGGCAAAAATGTACTGGATTAGAAAATATATGTAATTATGGCTACAATCAATAATCAAAGTATTGAAGAATTATCACTGGGTGTGGTTTACTAATCAATGGAAAAGGACCAGGGCAGGAAACACAGATCTAAAACACTTTCCCCCTTTTTTTATGGGTGAATAATTCAAAGTGTTCTCAGTTTAGTTCATCTTTTTCTCTCACTGTCCACTAGAACAGGCCACTAAACTGCCTTTTCTGGGTATCATCTAGAGAATGCCCAAAGTAATAAAGAAGTTTGGGGAGAAGGTCAGGGCATCTACCCATATCTGTGAATGAGGACAGGCTGTTCTTTGCCATAATCCTAACTAGACCACTTATGACTTTTTATGATGGGATAGGTATGAATGAGGGGCATATGATAGAATTTCCTCAGCGTTTGCTTCTATTTGGTGCTGGCACAGATTTTGAAAGTAATGGAAAAAGTAAGAATATAGATCAGTGATCATTACTATTGTTCAGGCTTTCCAACACTGATCATTATTAAGACACAAGTAAATAGATTTTGAGTGATGTCACTTTCACAGAAGATTATTCCCAAAGTCTAAAGGAAGAAACCCCAAACCCAAACCCAACCGATCAACCAAATCCCAAAACCAACCAACCAACCAAACCCCCAAAACACCACGACTTCCGCTCCCTGCCCCCTTCAAAACCCAAACAAAATTTAAAAAAGAAACACAAATTCCCACCCCAAAAGAAAAAAAACCCTCTGAACTTAATTGTTTACTGGTGATTTGAAAAATGAGGTTTTCATTATAACTTTTCAATATTTATTTCTAGTCCCACTACTTAAGACAAAGTTCTGTTGTAGTGTGTTTTGTTTAAATTCATGTTTGCCCCCTGTTCTCCACCTTAATCCCCTCCTCTCCTGAGCTGCCAATCTTCCCAAGGCCTTCCCTAACATCCTCCATTCCAAGTTGTCAGTCGTCCCCTTCCCCATCCCTTTCCCTGGAAAGTTCCTTGTCAATCCTCCCTATCCCTACTCCTTTTTCCAGAGAGTTCTATGTCTGTCTTGTTGCCCTGGACACCCCATTTGTTACTTTATATTATTCCCCTCCCCTGTTTTCCCTGATAGGTTTGTAAACTATTTGCCCCACCTTAGACTCCTCCCTTACCATATCCTCATTGGTTCACTTTCCTAGACCACTCCTCCTAAGTTACTGTATAAAATTTCTGTTCACCCCCTGAGTCTTGTCTTGGAGTCCAGGAATAAATCCACTTCGTTCCACCCCAAGGCACGTGTCATTGTTGCCTGTCCCTGCGCCAGGACCGGATGATAACTTGGAGCAGCAGAGCTCACAGGGAGACGGTCGCACCCCTGGTGCCGCCACCCAGCATGCCCTGCTTGGTGAGCTGCTACAAAGTTCCTTTATTCAGATGACATACAGTCGTCACTGGTTCCACAAGATTGATAGCTATATAATAAAAAGATGTTTGCTAGTCTCTGTTTTAAATTTGTAGAAAATCAATTGCAAATTCTATTCTTTCTTTAAAATGAAACATCTAAAATGAGAAAAAGTAAATATAGAGATCAGTCTTTATATTTTGTCTTCCTATATCATGTTACTTTTCATTCTGATGTTCTCTGCTTTCAGGGTATGTTAATGAAAGCATATTTTCAAATTGCTGATGTCTATCATCTGTAAGAAAGGTGCAAGGTGTGTCTCACCTTTTCAGCTCTTTCTCTATCTTCTATTGTGCTGGAATTTGTTTTTATTTCAAGGCAAAATGAAGAGCTGATATTTTTCCGCACATCGAAAGAAAACTCTGTAGTTTCATTAAAGGGCAGATATGATTTAAATAAGACAAACTATTTGTACTGTAGAAATATTCAATATAATATAGATAACCAAATATATTAATAAAACTGATGCTGGTAAAATTCAAAAGCCAAGCAAACAAGGTTAAACTGATACTCATCTGATGTGAAAATACTGGATTTTTTTTTAGAGGAATACTTCAAAAATTATTTTTTGGAGACTGAAACCTCCTCTTGAAACAAAGATGTCTATACAGCTGGTTTTTTTATTAAATGTAACATATTTTCAACCATGTCTAGAAAGTACTTCCCCTTGCTGTTCTAGTGGATGTATCCTTTCCATGATACTTGCTTTTCAGACTCCAGGCAAGAATGTGGGAATGCTTTTCCAGATCCCTACAAGACCAGATTCCATGCCTAGAAAATATGATCTTAATTCTTTTTAAAGACATATTATTCAGTCCAAAAATCTGAGACTTTTTAATGCATATTTCTTTTTTCACTGTCTACTAGAAGCCTTTTGGTGGAAGAAAATGGTGACAAAGATGTTTTATGCAGACACACTTATATTCATAGTAAGAAAAGATCATGCACAAAAAAAACAAAAACACAAACCAAAAAAAAACCCAAAAAAACAAGCATTGCTTAGATTAAAGAATATCTCTATAGGTAAAAATCTAGTTGCATGAAGTATGCAATGTACCAAGACTAAATTGTATTCTTTCAGCTTTCAGAATAGCAATAGAAATTGTTTTATAAGGGAACAATCACTATATTTATATCCCAACCAGTATCACTTTTTTAAACCCTCTTTTTAAAACCAGTATCACTTTTTAAAACCCTTAAAAGATAAGATTTCAGATAAAAGTGGTATAACCAGCCCCACTTTTTCTGCTAAACTGGGGTGCACCTTTGAGAATTTGTTTCTCCCTAGGACAAAACAATTATTTCTTGTTAACATCAATTCCTAACAAGGCCTTGCATTCCAGTCCTCGACTGTATGCAACAGGGTTGTGCTTATGCTAATTTGATGTTGTGGGATCATAACCCCCTACTGATGGAATGAATTTTAAAACGTTAACAAAATTACTTGTAGGCATTGCAGAAAATGTAAAATAAAAGGTCGTTGTTTTCCAAATATGCCATTCTTGATGGTATGCTGTGGAATTCTTGGTGTATGCATTCATGTGTTAGCAACTTACTTTCAAGATAATGATGCAATTTAATAAAAGAAACTCTGCAGGAATATAAAAATTACCCTTCCTTCTATTATATGGAAACAGTTAGAAGGTGCTTTTGATTTTTTAGCCGAGATTTACTGAGCTTTTCCTATTTAAACTTTGCAAAGCTTGTGTTCAACCCTAAGGGGACTTACAGCGAGCTTAATGCTCACATTGTATGAAAATGAAGATACTTCAAGGACAAGATAATAAAATAAACAAATCTTTCCACTACTCCCAATACTTTCTTCCCCGTAAGTCACTGATACACATCCAAATCAGATTATAACACTTTGGACTTTTTAAAATTACATACATCACACTTGTCTTGATTTAAATTGAAATAATGTACTAAACCATTGTAATTATTTTTCCCCCTTTGCCCTTATAATGACATATATATCGTTTTATAAAAGAGTAAAATACTGTCTGCTCTAAATTGAAGGGTGGTCAACTCAAGCTCCATCTCATCCAGAAATGGGTTATCTTTTTGTAAAAGGAGGCAATTAAAAGCATATGAACTTTGATGAAAATATTTTTTTCTTCTTTTCTTAAAAATTGCATTGTGTCTAAGCAAGCACAGAGAAGTATTTTTATGTGACAAGTACAGTGTTTCATTTCCTCCAGCAAACTGTGCATGTGTTTTATTTTCTCACCTATTTTGTTACATGCTCTTAGGTAAGAAGTAAAAAGATAAATGGAGGTGCAATCCAAAGGGAATTGTGGGAGAATCAATTTTATTTTGTCTGCAGAATTCTGTTAGCTTCATGTTGTTTATTATTTCCTTGATATTGGTTATTACTTTCATTCTTCCAGCTCTTATCTTCTAAGAGTAATCAAGACCTCTTCATAATGTCTCTAAAAGCTTATTAGAATTATAGATCGACCAAATATACATGAGGCTTCACAAAGGTAACGTTTTATGATTCTCTATCAAAAATTAAAGAAATTTTGTTATTTAATTATGAAAATGTAACCTCATTTTAGCCTTCTGTAGCATGAAACTATTGAAAATGACACTTCAATTGCATTTACCCTCAGGTTGATGCACTTTGTGAGTCAGGCATGGGCTACTATCAAAGTATGGGCATCTTCCCAGTTCTTCATACCTAATTACTACAGGTAAGAAGATTCCTCCAGAGAGGTACCACTTTTATTCTGTATTTGACAGGTAGAAATTAGCTGCCTAATGGAATGGAATAGTTCTGCAAATTGAAGGAATTAAGTTAGATTTTTAATTTGGGCTCCTTTTAAATTAGATTTTAATTTGAATTCAAATATGAGGTTGGTGTCACAAGGCAGTTTATTTTGGATGCCTTCCAATAACTTTATAATGCCCACTGCTAATGTATCATGTCTTATCTTAGATCCAATATTGAAAAACACTCTGACTTCATTCTACAAACCAAAGAAATAAATGAGCAGGAAATTTCCATTTGCACAAAAACTCAGAATTGTCATTTAACCACTGTAATGATATCACTCAACTAGCAGCATATGACATCATGGACTAGGTACTAAAGTGAAAAAGTTATCATAGATTAAGAAAAAAAAATAAGCCTGATTCTACCTGTTTTATGGGTTTTCTTTTGGAATAGTCACAGATAACCTGAATGTGTACAATATGATAACCTAAACTGCACAAGCAACATTATTCTTAATTTCCTTTGCTTTTGAGACAGGTCCCTGACTTGCACATGATGCTGGAAAAGTTCATGACTCTACCGAGATACCACCTCTTTCAAATGAGATGCTGAAGCATAACTGGTATTATTATTTTAATTTCAAAGAATTGGAAAAAGAAACCATCCTTTTTTTTTTATTTAAATTATGATTTTTTCTCTTATTTCTCTTTCTCTATTTTTCTTTTCTTTCTGGTGATTTTCCCATTTATCTCTCCTGATAAAAAAGTTTCTGAATTTATTTCAGGACTTTTTTAAAAAATATGTAAGCTTTGGATAAGAAAAACATATAAGAGAAAGAAAAGAACTTGAATGTTACCTAAAAAGTTTCCTTATTTCACCTCTTTTGGAGTTTCATTCTCATATCTGCAGGAAGAGCTGACAGGAACAATATTTTAAAGTAGTCAGTTCTGTCATAATCTTCTATTCAGCGCTGACTACAGTGGCATGTCATTTGTGCTTTCCTGTCCTATTATGGCCTATTCCAGGGAGCTTTTCTCCCTCATGAATCTCTTCTGACCTCATCAATATATTGAAGAAACCTTTCTTACCCGTGAGATATGTAGTTGAAAGGAGATAGTATTACACTCAGCATGGCAGAAGAAGAACTTCTTCCAGTGACATTTTGTTACACAGACTTTGTGAAGGTGCTCCGCAACATTTCTAACCAACTCCTTGGCAACATTTATGGAATTAAAATGTCTGGATTGTTCCTTAAACAACTATTTAACTTAGTTAGGAAAAAATCCACTGTTTGCTGTGTGTAAACCAGCAGAAACTGATAAAGACTGTAAATCACTTGAATTTCTGCTAATGTATTTTCTGATGGTCAGAATCCAGAGGAGAATAATCACCCTGGCATTATTAGAAGCATCTGAACAATACTGCCTTTGTCTTGGGAGTTTCTAAGTCATGTCATACAGAGCTGGCTATTTCAAAAAATTTAGGCTTAAAAATATCCTTATGCTTGGTTGCTTTGTTTTTATAAGCACTATAGACCAAAGAAATTAAATGAGCAGGACATTTCCATTTACACAAAAACTCAGATTTATTATTTAATCTCTGTAATGATATCAGACACCCAAGGAAACTGTTGGAAGATGCAGATATCACTGTCTGTGCATTGCTATTTATAACTATATTTTTTGACCCAGAGTTCAGAATGGGAAAAGTCAGAAGATTTTGCAGACTCGTCCAAGACTTTAACCATTAAATGAGGCACTTCCTGGACAGTAATAATTTCAATAAATTTATTTTGTGAAATACTCTGCTAAATAAGCACAAAATGTAGGAATATATTCCCCTATGTGACTCTGGCAATGCAGGAGTCTCCTGAGAGAAGAAAGTGAAATCTAAAAAAGGAAAAGAAAAAAGCAAATAAATTAGATCTTGCAAAATACATTCAGACACACAATCTACTATGAATTTGTATCAAGATTGATAGACTGCATGTCCTTGAGACAGGAAAGAAAGAGTTATTTTGTTTTCCAAACATAACAAAGCAAACAGAAAGGGTTCTTCAGAAACCCTAATGAGAAATAATTAACCAGCTAAAGTGCTGGAAGAAAATGAACTATCCAACAATTATTTTGCAAAAAGCAAATAAATGTTAATTGGGGCAGTTTCTGATGGCAGAGAAAGGATAAGCACATCCTCTGTGAAAGAAAAAGTACAGCTTCATAATTTAAGCAAGCAGAACTAGAGGAGGAGGGTGTGAAAAAGATCTTTGACTGAAGTAATAAGGCTAAAACACTTGGGGAAAGCAAAGCAAGGAAATAACAAGCCCTAAGGTTATTTGCACTTAGTGAAAAAAAAAAAAAAAACGATCATGAATTGAGAAAATGAGGACAGGCAATAGGATATAAGATCTTATTGTTAGTGATTTTAGGCTCACTGACATGAGGGAATAGATATGGGAGCGACATTGTCAGGAGAGGGTGGCTTTTTTAAAACTCAACAGAAGTGACAGAAAATACACTAACTTCTCCAAACAGCTCAGAAAACTCTTAATAATTGGCAATATATAATGTTCTGTGCTAACTAGGGATAGCCTCAAACAGAGGAAAACAAGTATATCATCTGTCACCTACCCCAGTCATCACCTAGCCCTTCAACTTTCCTCTAGACTGAGAAATATCCAACAGCTCTTAGAAAAGCAAGCTAAGAATAGTGATTTTGCCAGAGGGGAAACAAGAGATTGACTTTGGAGTGATAATGTGTAAAGAGATTTAACCCATTAATCTTAACTTATCTAGCACTTTTTTGAAATTTACTTTCAAGAAATTCAATTTATGCAACCTTACATTATAAAGGAGTTTATAATTAATTTCATGTTAACCTATGTACAAAGGCTATGTTTAAAAGATTTGTTTGTTTTTCCAAAAAGCTAAGCTCAAATGACAACTTTTCAATGTGTACTTTGTATTAAAGGTATTCCAATATAGAACTTGGAGTAATAAAAAGGAAAGACAACCTTGTTGCTCCAGACCTTCTGCTCCTTCTGCTGGGAAAGCACAGCACAACTTGTCACAGAAATTAAGACATCAAAGGATTCCACAGTAACTGAAATTCTTGTGAAAAAATGAAGTGTTTTTGATGTGATATCTCTTGTATTTTTTTTTCTCAGAAGGACATTGCCAATAAACCACCATAGCAAGACAGAATTGTACAGTCTGAAATAAAGAAATCTTCATCTCCTTTCAATTTCCATATCTATGCTACAGATTTTGAGGTTTACATACTGAGGGGAGAAACACAAAAAGTACCTAAATACATACTATATATCCAGTCTATGTGTTGCAGAGTCCTTCAGGTATATTGAAGCTCTGCCAAAAGCAGTGATGTTCTCTATGTCAAAAATTGTGGTGTCCCACCCTTTTGGGGTAGGGAACACTCAAGATTCGTGGATGGACATAGTTGAAAAGAGCGACAAAAATGAGAGGCTTTTTTTTTCCCCACAGAATCTTACAAAGTATTATTAAAAAATTACACTCCTGACATGGAAACTGGTTAGTCCCTAGCCTACTGGTATAAGCATAGGGTAGTGGATTTTGGATAAAGGGGTAGGGTCAATAGGAATAAAGAGAGAGATTAATTCAAGAGAGGGAGACAGGAAAGAATAAAAAAAAAAATCAGTCTGGTTGGGGCTGGGGTATCCAGGGTCCTGGGGCCTAAACTCAGAGCAAGCGTGTACTTGCACAGTATTGAGTTGTGCTTATTCCCAGAAACTAGAATAAGCACATTTGTCCCAGAAAAATGATGCCCTATCTCTGCAGGGCCTGCTCCACCATCCACATCCTGTTCTCTCTCACAGTGTGTGATTACCAACAATCCTTGGCTGTAATCACCAACAGCCCTCGGCTGACAGCATGGTTACCCAGCTATCAGTGGGCAACCAGTAACATGGGGTTTAATTTCAGCCATTTGGGCAGTGCCTAGGAAAGTTGGGCTGCTTTCTTTTAGCACTTTTCCCTCAATTCTCTTGCAGAAATTTCAATTTTAAAAGAAAACATAGGAAACGGATATGAATTCTACCTTAATGGATTGATGGATACAATATTTTTGGACCCCAAAGGGTTCTGGAAAAGAAGACCAGCAAGGTTTCATTTCCATTCTTGTTCAGCCCTGTGTAGTTGCTAAGACAGGTCAGCATCTCCCCGTGTCTGGGTTTTTCTGGGACAATGATAAAGGTGAACTAGTGAGAAATACTATTTCTATTTTTTTTTTCATTTCTTTATAACCGTCGGATATCTTACAAGACCTGAGTACTAGTACAGCTTTTTGTCTTCAAGTCTCTTCCGTTTCCCTTATATCTTTTTATATTTTCAAAAGGAGAATTCCTAAAGAAAAAACACTGCAACTTTTAACATGATATCAGAATTAACATGTTTAATTAACATGATATCAAAATGTAGCTCAAATAATATTATTTCATGAAAGCATACAATATTTTTCTGGTTGGGTTTTTTTCCCCTGCTTAAACAGGCAACTGGAGATGATCTAATGATAATTAGACTATATATTATAGCACATAAATATTTAGGTTATGTGCTATATACTAAATATTTAATATTTCAAAACATATAATTTCTGCTTCTGTCTTTTTAGAAAAAAATATTTTTTCTAAAGCTTACTAAGTTAATGACAAAAATAAATGTACACATATATATATTTACAGATACTTTATAAATTCATAAAGGCAAACATTAAAAATTGCAATATTGTGTTTCTCATATGGTTTTCTTTTGGCATATTTTAACATATCCATTTATTTTATCTTTTTTATTTGGAGAAGGTAAAGAGAAATTTGCCTTCTTAGGCATTCTTGACTAGAAACAGCAATTCCACAGCAATGGAAATGAAAAAGGAAAGAATAATTTTCTTGGAAATAGACAATAGCAGTTTTTGGAAGGCTGTTTTATCTTTGGGATTTGTGGCGGCTATCTGCCATGGCCACGAGCGGATGAGATGTGCTTGCTAGCACTGCTCCTATAAGGCTGGGTGGCCACCATGAGAGTGGGCACTCCAGGCGAAACACTCTGGCCTCCCTGGTAGTACTGAGTGCTGCGGCATGGGTTGTGCATCTTAGATAGCTGGAACACGCTGGGAGGAGGTGAAGAGACGAAGGAGCGGACAGTCGTTTGCGTGCTCAAAGAGTCTTTATTCCCCAGACAGAGCAGGAACAAAGATCCTCTCAGGGCGGGTGCAGGGACGAATGTCAGTCAGATCAAGGGATACAGTAACTTAAATAGGGAGTGGGCGGACAGGGGTGTAAACCTGTCTCATCCAATAGGGACAAACTATGAGGGGATTACATAAATCATAACAACCAATGACACCATGACAGGGCTGGGTACAAAGCCAGGGCACAAATGGACAAGTTAAACTGGGGTGACTGACACTGAAACTTCTGGAAGAAACTTGGGGAGGTCACAGGATTGACAACCAGAGGGGTGTTAACAACTTTGAGTAGCAGAACCAAACAAGGGAAGAGCGGGGAGGGGTGAGGAGATTGACAGTTAACTGGGGAGCCAAGTGGCGGGAACTTCTGGGGTAAACAACTTGGACTGAACCAACTGTGAGGGAAAGAAATGGGGGGATACAAGGGACATACCATTCTAAACTAACATAAAATGACTACCTGTCAAGGTTTGACACTGGCACAATGCCAGTGCCCCTACGAAAATGTACTTTCCTAAATAATTGCTGTGAGATGTGATCAGGAACAGAGCAGAGAAGGCCTAAGCTTAATAACAAAAGAAAAAATAATTATTAAACTACTACTACTATAAAAAACACAGACACTAAATCTAGGATGAAGACCTTCCAAACTACTCTTCCTCCTCCCACCTAATTTCCAAACAAACTCACAGTGAGACACTACTCAAAATTCTTGATCAAGTTGCCACCCTTTAGATAATCAATACTCAGTCTCTTAAAGGAGAGAGAAGTCTCTCTTGTACCACAGACTCCCCTAGGAAACACAATTGTCACTCTTGTGTTTCCATGTCACACATGGCAACCGCCTGGAGAAAATCTGCCAGTCTGCCAGTATGACACTCTCCTTTCCATGTCACAGTGCTCTCACCACTGTGCATGGACAGACTGCTCATAGGGCTCCTTTAAGGATGCTTTGCCACGGACCAAAAGAGACAACAGTTCAGCATCTCATCTTGGGACTACAGTCCCCGCCATTTTCCCCCTGGGGCCGAGGGTCCAAGAACAGAAATTATTTTCTTCTTCAAGACAGAGGGCATCACTATTCTCTCTTCAGCTTTCCTCTGTTCTTTCAATTTCTGCGCTGTTGGTTGCTGAAGCAGGCCTCTTTGGTTCACTACTGCATCCCCTTAAAATGCAGTTTATATTGCAGGAGAATTTGGTTCAGTCTATGGCTAACAAGAAAAGTCCAGCCACAAGCCACTCCATCATCTCCTTCGACCCAAAAATTTCCTCTTCCAACGTCTCAGATCCCAGACTGTCTCTCTTTTACTTCAAATTGAGGAGGAGTAATATTTTACAAAGCCTTCATTTCCTAGGAAAGAGTTAAAAGTTCAGACTCCCTGGACAGCTGAAATCTCTGCCCAGAAGCCAATTCTTAAGGTTAAGGTTGGGTACTTCCCCCCACCCCTTCTCCTTCTCCTCTGCCAGCAAATTTACAGGTGCTGTCTGGACTCTATCTCTTCCCTCTGGTGGCGGGGGGACAAAGGCATCTTCGCTTCTCTCCACCCTTCCGTCCACAGGAGCTGGCTCGATTCCAATCTTTCAGCCCCCTCGGCTCACCTCGACCAGGCCGCATGGCTTCCCCTCCCCCACCCAGCCCATGGCTGGGCGGGGGAGATCTGCACTGCACTCTGACCAGAACTAAAGAGAAAGTTCCCCTGGGAGTTCTTGCTTTTAACCCCCTGTGTTCTCAGAGGCGTGTCCATACCTTCAGTGGTTACTCCAGGTGCCAATATCCAAACCTGACCACTGATTGGTTTGACCCAACTTCTTGAAAAAATTCACTTCCCTGTCAAACCACAACACTACCTAAACCTAACTTTATGAACCTAATAACACACCACAACAGGGATTTTTGCTAATTAGGGAAAATTTGCATTTTCTCAAACCACATTGGGCAACAGCACCTTTTTCACACTAGTTGATGGTTCTCTTGTAGTACTAGAATAATTAAGAACAAAGGCTTTGACATAGTATTTCCGAAGTTATTTTGATGCTACAATATTTTGTTAAAATATAACAAGATGACTGTAAACCTAAGGAAAAGAAATTGACATGTATCTGAAAATGAAAAGTGCTAAAAGGCATGGTAAAAATAAGGTTCTGTGGAGCAGAATCACAGATAATATTATTATTGCTTTAACTTAAAATATAACAATTTAGTTATTCAGCTTATACGTTAGAAAATACAGATTTAAGTTTAGATTTTCATCTAGACTTCAGGCTTGATTATACTAAGAAAACTTGATCAAGCCTGGGCATTTCACAATTTATCATCTACATTCATCCTTATTACAAATTAAAAGTAACTTTATTGCAAGGGAAAAAATATTATTAAATTTAAAAACATCTGAAATCAGAATAAAACTAGAATAGAATGTTCACATGGAAAAATTAACCAAGCTATTTGAGCACCTAGCATGGGCTTAGCTAATAAGCTAAAATTCAAAGAAACTAGGCAAAAGTCACCTTGTGAATCCATTTGGGTTTCTAATTTTTTGACTAAATGTTTTAGACAAATAGAAAATTTTCAAATACTTTCAAAAGTTTTTTTCAGTATTTTACTTTGTGGTAATTAAATTCTTATTTCTAGTTCTTGTTTGCTTGAGAATGCATGAGACAAAGCATACTATTTTTTTTTAAAATCATATTAATTTACTTAACCAATACATGCATTCAGTAGTGAACTAAAGCATCTAATAGGTGCAAAAATAATCAGTTTTAACAGATAATTTTTTTTTAATATGATGAAAGAAAGCTACAGCTTTGATTACAGATTGCACATCAAAATACTCAGCAAAGTATTCTAGGACATCACCTTCGTATTATTTCTGAAAGGAAAACCAAGATTTTTCAGAAAGTCTAAAAACTAATTTTATAGAATGTATTTTTGATATTTGGACATTAGTCAAGCTTCTGCCAGAAGCAAAATTTCATTGCTGTGTTAAACACCTGAAAATAGAGGGGTTTATCAATGACAGTGTTAGCTGAGCTTCAGTTCAGTCCTGCAAGGAGTCTTATGGTTATGTATTTAACGGATTTTAAGTGAAACATCTACTGTTCTACATGGAACTATGTCACCAGACTCGTGGTAATGGAACTATATTAAAAATAACTAGATCATGGAAAATCAGAATTCTATGTCATGCAGTAAATCTTGCTTTCTACTCTGAGAAAAACACAACCGTGATTTTCTTCTCACTTACAGCACACATGATTTATATCAAAATTCAATCATGCTCAATTAACACTCAAAATTTTCCAATAATTATGCTGAAGGGAACACCAGCACACACAAAGTGCTAAGGGAATCAGAGACTAAGCTGTGCATAAATTCACTAATAAGAGAAAAGGTCACGGGCTGATATTACTGAAATTTGATTAGATTTCAGAACCACATGTTGGAAATCAATGTTTTTTCTGGCCTTGACCCTTTTGCTCTGGAGTCAGCCATTCTCCAGAGCCCTGTGTCTAATCAGTGGCTGTAGCAGTGTTAGATCCTCTCCTGGGCACAAAGACGGCAAGAAATGAGAGAGGCTTTTCAGGTCAGAATAGACAGGCTCTGCCACTCCTGTGCTGAGTGGTTTGGGGAGCTGAAAGGGAAAAGCTGTAGCTACAGCTGTGAAGTGAAACAACTGTCATGTTGGTCAATGCCCATAGGAAAGGTAAAACCAGCGCTGAGGATTTTATGGCTCTTTGATAGCTTCCAGTAGCAATCTAGTCAAACTAGGATGAGTCCACAAAGGGCTTTCACACAAACACTTCTGCTGAGTGGCTACAAATATGGGAGCTACAACCTGAATTTAATCCCACAACTAAAAAAGGCCCCAAAACAGGCTTTAGATATATGCTGTTCCTATAATGTGAAAACTGACAGATAACAGGAAATAATGAAAGCTTCTCAACTCTCTTGACGATCCATATGTTTCCTATGTTCTCGGCATGAGTGGAAGTCTGTCGACTCCCACTGCCCCACTTGTGTTGCCTCTGCATGTTCAACTGAACAATTAAACAGATTGTCAGATGTATGGCACTGAAGTCACAGCTTTTCATGGAAGAAGAAAGCAAATAATCAGATGAAAAAATATAAATATGAAAAAACATTAATTTCCAATTGGAATTACTTCTGACTTGCACCATCAAAACAATGTGTTATATCAGTGCAGAATTGATGAGGCAGAAGAGAGGATTAAACCTATGATGCTCGGGAAAAAGTCATCAGTTAGGGAACAAAAATGAAAAAGGAACATTTTCCCTGCAGTCAAAGCCTCACCTGCTTTGCCAAGACTGCCTTACATTGTTGAATGATCAGAGTGGGTTAATCTGAGTGTAAACTCTGTGGCAAGGAGGTCTGGAGGTAAGTGATGAATTGAAGTTTTCCTTTTGGGAGATGGAGAGAGAAGCTATGACAGATGGGACACAATAAATAAAATAATATATTCATTATTGCAAACAGAATAGAAAGAAAACTGTAAAATACAGTCTAAAAAAGCAGTCTTTTTCTCTGGTTAGAATTTAAATATGCAGCAGGATTTGGTCAAATAATTTCTTCTCCCTGAGGTTGAGTTTCTTACAGGAATTTCTGTTCAGACATAGCAGAAGTGGTCAAACATTCAAATTAACTAACATAGCCTTTAAAACTTAATTTGCAATTAAACCAAGAGGCTGCATAGCAGAAATAAGTAATTGTGGTGTTTGTTCAACTAGAACACACATGATAAAGTGAAGTCTGTTCTGAAAAACACTGCCTTTGCTTTTATTTGATTTATGAAGGAGATGACAGGACAAAGCATATTTTTGTAAAAATTTTCTTGGATTCACTACTGAACCACTATCAGGTTGGACTCCAGTCTAGCTTCTTGAAGATATGCTTCAGATCAAGACATTAATGTGTATTATAATGGCTGAATCATACAAGGAATATCTTATTCTACAAGATTCTGTAGACCAAATTTCTGCTTTAATTATCTACTCCTGACATCAAGCTAGTGGTGCCACCTGGGCCTCATGCTTTAACAGAACACTTCTAAAATTTTACCCACATTAAATTGATTACATGATATTATAAAGAAAAAGATAGAGGGAAAAATAAGGTTTATATTTAAAGAACAAAACACTAACATAATTTGGAAAATTAAAAAAATCAAAGTGTCAGAATCATTAATGTTAAAAACATCAGTGTAGTCCTTCAGCTCCTGCTGCAAAAGATTTAAAGGCTCACTGCAGCTCTTTATTTCTCCATAATGTACAGAATAAACTGCTGGAACACAGACATTTACTAAATGATTTCTGTCTTGGTTTTTTATTCCTGACTATAGTCAGCTCCTTACAGAGACAGATTCATAGTTCCTAAGTCAATATCTGTAAACAAATATTTTAATCTTTAAAAGCCAATATCCTTAGATTTACCTTTTGTGTGTGTGTGTGGACTACTAAATTGCATTCTTTTTATTAAGGATTTTTTTATCAGACACCTGAGGAGAGATTAATTAATGCAGTAAGCTGGTAAGATTTTAGAAGAGGGAGATTTTTAGCTTTGTTTTGGTGATGGACAAGAGGGCAAACCCATTATTATTTTTGCTGGGTCATTGGCTGCCAGCTTGCTTAAATTTCTGACATTTCAAATGAGAGAAATGTATTATGTCCACTAGGAAAACATCATGAAGCCATGCCTTCTGTTTCATTTTTAAACCTCTGACATCAAAGAACATAGAGAATAAATGATCGATCAGCAAAACTCTGATAGTTGTTTCTTGTGTCTACCTGATATATAGGCCAAACAGGTACATATTTACTATTTCCTTTTTTACACATCCACAATACATATCTCTCCAATGGAGTTATGAAGTATTGCAGTGATTCTCAGCTTTTTTGGAAAAGCTTTTTCTGGAAGTTCAGAATCAAGACTTGAAGCAGCATCCCCATTCTTTTACTCAAGTGCACCTGAAACACAACAGAAAAATCTCTTGATTCTTTGATTGTGATTTGGCATGTGTTCTGTTGGCAAAACTGAGGCAAAAAAAATTAAATCAGGGACATCTCAGAGGAATTAGAGCAGCAGGCTGCTGGATTTCCTGGCAGGTTGGAAAAGCTATGGAAAGGTTTATTTCCTACAAGACGGTGCATTGTAACCTAAGTATTTGTCCTAGAAAATAATAAGATATTTTAATTTACAACACAGATATTTCCCCATATCTATTTTAAATAACATAATCAAAGGTCGAAGAGCTCAACAGTAGAGGAGCAACCACATTTCTTCCTCACTATTTGCATACTATTTTGAATTAATTAATTTTTTTTAAAATTTTGAATTTATTTATTCAAGCCCTAGGCTGTTGGTGGGGACTTTTAAAAATATACATTGTTAAATATATATAAATATATGTATCTATAAAATAAAAAAATTAAAGAAGAGAAAAAAAAGGTAATGTTCTTCCAGTTTCTGACTGATTAGTAGGAGAGTTCATATATGGCTAATGATATTCATCAGAAGCCCAAAAGTTAGAAGATGAGGTCAAAGTAGATGTAATAATCCATGCTGGGCCTTGTGTCAGGGCAGTCTGCACTGAGTCTTCTGAAGGTTTTTATCAGATGAATCCACCATAGTAGAAGTCCAAAGGAAAATGCTCTTCATTTCAGGATGACACTTGTGACGAAAAATCCTGCTGATTCAGACATGCAACCCGCTGGATTCCACCTAAAATGAGCAGAAGGATACCCATTTAAAGCATGCTTCAAACTCACTTTTTCTATTTAGTTTTAATATCTGAGGATGGGGAGTCCCTTTAAGGTCCTCACCTTTAAGCAAAGAGTGACCTGTGCAAACAGCATTTCCTGGTAGGCAGTTCTCTTACAACTTATGCTTGTGTTTTCTTCTCCTGTGTCTGCCTTCCCAGGTGCCAGCTGAGACTCTTAAAGCTGAAAATGCTTCCAGGTTTGTTATCCAAATCTCTTCAGAAGTTATTCCAGGTTCCTAAGCTGATGGTAATTTAGATGTAGTGTATTTCAAGGTAAACTTCACAGAGCTTGTTAAAGCTTGTTATGTAGCTCCTTTTGGCCGCTAGAAAAGTATAATCAGGGTGAACATAAGAATTTGAACACTGGCAACTTTCTTCTTTTCAAATACTATTAACATCAAAGCTATTAGCAAACACTTGCTGTAATAATCTCCTTCATGTTTGCTTCCTGATAGCTTTCATGTGCTTCTAACTTTCACTACTGTTTCCTTTATCAATCACTAGATGCTTTTTAAAATACCACTTACTGCTTAATGCACAGAGATGAAAAAACAGCAAAATCATGTTGCCATACTATTTTAAGCACAAACTAAATTTGAGATTTCTTTTCCAAACTGAGACTGATCCTTCTCACTCACATACCCTCCTGTCATATATGTCATTCATTTCATTGTAGTATACTGTCCCTGGATAAAATGCATGAAAGAGTGGCATAGGGAACATTATAATTCAGGATTAACTGTAACCATTTTCAGCACTGAAAAAGCTTTCTACTGTTTTTATGGCCACTTGGGGATTCTACACAGAGGATATTACCTGAAGTTAGACAGCATTCAAATTTGTCTTAAGTACTATAGAATCACAGAATCATTACGGTTGGAAAAAATGTCCAAGATCACAAAGCCCAACCTTTGACTGAATGCCACCATGTCAACTAAACCACAGCACTGAGTGCTATGTCCAGGCATTTCTTAAACACTTCTGGGGATGGTGACTCCACCACTTCCCTGGGAAATCCATTCCATTGCTGAGCCACCCTTTCAGTGAAGAAATTCTTCCAATCTGAACCTCTCTTAGTCCAGTTTGAGGCCATGTCCTCTTGTCCTGTTGCTGGTGTCTTGGAAGAAGATGCTTACCTACACCCTCCTTTCTTGTGGTTGTAGAGAGTGATAAGGCCTCCCCTGAGCCTACTTTTCTCCAAGCTAAACCACCCCAGATGTCTCAGACACTCCCCATAAGAGCTGTGCTCCAAGCCCTTTCCCAGCTCCATTGCCTTTCTCTGGATGCACCCCAGCACCTCAGTATCTTTCTTAGAGTGAAGCCCAGAACTGAGCACAGGATTTGAGGTGCAGCCTCACCAGTGCTGAGTACAGGGGGACAATCACTGCCCTGGTCCTGCTGGCCACACTATTTCTGATCCAGCCCAGAATGCCACTGGCCTTCTTGGCCACCTGGGCACACACTGGCTCATGTTCAACCACTGTTGACCAGCACTCCATGGTCTTTTTCCACTGGGTAGGTCTTCAGCCACTCTGCTCTATTCTAAGGATTGCTGGAAGCCTTATGCCTTCATCAGTGCAAAGGCATGCAATGTATGTACATAAAATTACATTTTTAAAAATTTAATTTATATTCTGGAGAAAGGGGCAAAAAGTATTATGCTATTCATCCCGTATGGTCACAATATACATAATGGTATTAAACCAGGTGATTTTGTTCAATTTTTTTTTATCCACAGTATTTATTTAGCATTAGACTTTGATTATATTTGCATTATTTCTTTCTAATTATGCAATCTAATGCAAAATCCTAGAATACCATAAAGTAGTCTACATAATTCAGCATCATTCTAAAGTAACATGTATTGCAGTTTTAGGTGAGCAATTAAAATAAGTAGAATGAAAGTTTTCTGTGCATGGCTTTCTGAGCCACCTGTCATGTACTTGGCCTTATACAAAAATCAGTTTTAAGAACAATGAAGAAGGCAGGGATATGTTTTTGTTGATGCAGACAAGCAGCTATTACAAAGGTTGGGAGTAAAGGTTTAGAGCACAGTAAGCATGATGCTCTAAATTCAGTTTTAAAGACTGTCTTTAAATTACAATATGCTTTGGATTTATTGAACTTGTCCTTTTCCTCTACTTACTTCATATGTCCTCTTTCTCCTCCTATTTTCCTATCTGACAATCCCTAGGACACTGCTGGTGCTGTGGAATCACAACATTGCACAGTAACAGATGGTGATGCTACTTTAGTTTAATCTCAACATATAAATATGGAGCTCTTAAGGAAGAATGCCTTGTAATTTTAAATCCAGCACTTTTCATGTACTAGGGGTAACAGCAGTTAACCATTTGATCTTCTGTATGAACTGTTAAGGGCAGAGATGGTCTCTGCAGAAAGCAGATGGCTATGCAAATAAAACATTCAATACCGCTAAGTAAGTTTGAGGGAGCTTGTTGAGTGTTAGTAGCAGTTTTTTGTTTGTTTGTTGGGTTTTTGGGGGTGGTTTTGGTTTTTTTTTTTTTTTGGTTTTTTTTAAATTTAAGTTTCAATGTCCTCTCTCCTTGGTATTCATAAAGCTTATCCTGTTCTTTGAGGGCAGTATCTTCTTCCATGACTTCCAAACACAGCTTGGAACTGTGGCATCCAGGATAAACAAGCCCCCTTAATATAGTTCATCTAGCTTTAGGAGGTGATGCGGGTTTCCATGAACTCAGACAGACATATTGTTGTTTACCACAACTAAACATTACTTCTCACAGGACAGAACATTACCCACAAACCACAAGATTGTCAATTACAGCACTTACAACAACTGGAATTAGAACAACCTTTCTCCAGTGCATTACGAAATAAGGATCTAAATGTCAGCTGTTATTTCTATAATTTCTATCCACTTAGTTTGGGAACATTGGTAGGATATTTCATTTAAATTGTAACTTCATCCACTCTGCAAAATATTCTTGCTTGAGGTAATTTGGCTCACCTCAGTTGAAGATAATATTTCTCTGATGATTTACTGGAGGTTCTATTCCAAAGTCACATTAATTTAAGATGTGGAGAAAATTACTGTATTATCCCAGAGGAAACCAGGAGACAGGTCTCAGCTCTGGAATTTATTCCAAAATAAAATTTAATGCAGTTTAATAGCAGCATAAACTCTTTATCATTTCCTTCCAACAATATTTTAAAAAACTCTAAAATACTTTTTTGTTAGTTGATTTCCACATAGAGACTACCAGTGTGCAGACATAGGATGCTAAGAACTGAGATGCTGATGGATAATGGTGTGTGTGCCTAAATCTACCTTACCCAGGTGTGGCAAATCTTAATTTGAACAAGGCACCCACCGCAGACAAGGCCTTCTGCTTGTGAGACTCATTTAAATCACAAATTCACACCTGTTTAATTTCTCCACAGTTTTTTATATGATCTTTAATCACATACTACAGTTATATGTATTTAAAATCGTGATAGCAACATTCAGTACAATGCTTCACCCTGTTATGCCTATTGTTTTACATCTCCATACAAAAGGACTATTTCATTCAGTTCAGTTCCTCAATATTTTTTTACTTTTTTGTAGTCTCCATATAGGAGAAAACAAACACATATGCATATGCAATTCCTATATATTCAAGTGGAGTTTTCTTTTTTAATAATTGTTACATAACAGCATAATATGTTTCTATAACTTCTACCTTTTGAATATCTTCATTCACCGTTCTACAGATACTGTTAAATTGCTAAGAATGAAGCAAATCAGGGTATTTTTGCAGGTACTTTAAGGAAACAACTGTGAGGAAAAAAAAATTTGTAAGTTTTCTTAACACTGCAAATAACTCAAAATCTAGATTTTGATTCATATTTCCCTCTAGTCCTTATACTTTATTTCCAAAGAGAAAAACATTTTTATGCCACATATGCAGTTGGAAACATTATTTTTTTTGTTATTTTCATTAGTTCTATATGTCTTGATGAATGACCAAGTATTTTGAGTTTTTGGTTTTTTTTTAATTCTTTTTAACAAAGAAATTCCAATTATACCTTTCAATAAGAACCTCAAGTGTATTTGATAAATTGTTTGACATTGCAGTGACTGGATATTAAAAACCCACAATAAATATCCTGTGATATTAGAAAATAATACCACTAGATATGTTAGAAACCAAGAAGATGAGAAACTACAAAAGTGTTTCAATTTCAATGAGAACATAAGACTGGAAAATTTGGCTGAGGGAGTTTCACTCCTTCACTGCTCTTCTAAGGCAAAGAGCTTAAATTGGGACACATACTCTGGTATTCTCCTGTGGTAATAGACAAGGTCTAGATCTCTTTCTTTTCTCCCTTTTAGAAACAAATATTTATTTGTTCATAAATAAATATTTATTCTTTCAAGAAATGACTTGGGAAAGAGACGGAACAAGAAAATTGGACTTGAAATTGCTTCATTCTTGTGCCACACATATGATCTGCTTTTTCTGTTCGTCCTTTCCCCTTCCCTGTTCCCCCCAAAGGGTCTATCCTGGATCTGATAGCTTCTCCCTGAAATCAGTCTGTTTCTAGAAAAAGTGATCATTGCAGTAAAGTAGTCACATGGGAAAAGAAAGTTATCTCTAGTGTTAACTGAACCATACTGAATTATTGCAGAGTGACTCACTAAATTAAAATTGATGTATTATGCTGAAAATCTGTTTGACCAGCTTTGCTCATAAACCTAAGATTTAAGGTAGGAATTATTTTTTTCAATTATCCATACATCTACCATGCTAAATGCACATTCCATATTAAACACCTGAATCCAAAAATGTATCTATTTGTGACTTCAAAGCTAGGTAACTTGTTTTAAAATATCTTTTCTGAGCAGAACTTGAATCTATTATTAAAACAATCTTTTACTCTCAAAGAGAACAGCTCCTCTGAGGATATCATTCCTATACAAGCAAACATCCCTTCATAGTTCAAAGTCAGTTTTTAGCCACTTATGAGCTAAGACAGAGAACGGCTTCCGCTACAAAACTGCATAAGTTTTCTCACCCTGGGTCATTGCAATTCACAAAGTGCTTGGTTGCACAGACTCAGTGTAATGCTCACCATGAGCTTGCAGCCACTGTCAGCCCGTGAAGAGGAACCTGTGGAAGGGCAGAGCACTGAGCCTTGGCCCCATTTCCATGAATGCCGGATCATCGGCCTTCTCTGCCACCACTCCTCAGATACGGAGATATTCCACAATTATTTCTCCTTTTTTACTTTTTTTTTAACATAAAAATTATCTCCCATGGGAAAAATGTGTCTTTGTCAAAGACAGTTCCTTGCAAAGAAACTGATTTCATTATTTTTGATGTTCTGGTAGGGGCATAATATTATATTGATTTGTTTCAGTATTTTCTGTGGTAAAAACCTATTTTTTTTTTATCTAGCTCTTTTTCATGCCAAAGTTGATCATAAAATTCTTGTGCCCTTTGAAATATTCACAGTACTGCTGTGTGTTAAGCCCTTCCTTCTTTGTAACAAAATAAGTCCTTAAAGCACATTTTGCCTGTGCTAAATTTTCTTGTACCTCATTCCTTTCTTTCTTGTTTATAATTGTACTATGCCATAGACCTTTGTGTGAAGAGATAAGGAATATGAATAAACATCAAGCACTAGGAAAGCTAGTGAACAATCCCAAATATCTTTCAAAAAATCCAAACAAACCAAGGGGAAAAAAACAATCCGCCACAAGAAAACAAAACCCCCAAATATGGCAGGGTCATTTTTATTTTCAGCTGTTTTATGAGCAATTTTTAGAGGGCTTTTTTGTCTGACCAGAAGAGGAATTCTGTGTTTTCTGGATTGAATGATGATTAAATTCTGATGCCTTTAAAGAGAAACACAGCCTTTCTGTTTGAATCTCCCTTTTTTCCTGTTTAGCAGCTGGTGACTAAAATACCTAAAAGGGACACCCCTATTCATTATTGTTCAAAAAACTACCAAAAAACAAACAAACAAAAAAACCCAAAAATTTGCAACATCACCTAGAAAATTTCATCAGAAAGGTTGAGAATGTTCAGAAGTTACTTACCTCGATGTCTACCCAGAAAGCAGTAATCTAAAAGCTTTCAAATCACAGATTTTCCATAGCATTCAATTTTTTCAAGGCAATGAGCAGGAAGAAGGAAAATAATGAATCTTTTGGCTCTTTTGCTTTCTTGTTTTGTAAGCTCTAATTATTTTAGTACTAGAGTTAAATCTCTAATAATACATATATGCCCTAATGAATCAGCTAAGCTCTTAGGAACTGCCTTTTAGGGAAGCACAACACTGTAAATCTCTGACATGTACCATATGTACAATAAAAATAAACCATAAAAAGCTTCTGTTTAGTGCTACTAGCAGCAGCAACTCTAAAAGGGGTGCAGATAAAATGGGGTCACGGTCTCCTCTCAGTAATCATCAGTAGCTGCTGGCTGTGGGAGGAAGCAGCAATTAGGGAAGGGAGCAGCAGGCAGTGCTCCATAGCTGTACAGAGTATTGTGCTTACCGGAGGCAGAATGCCTCCCAGAGTGCCTGCTGGTGAAATGTGAATCCACACCTTCCCCAGCATGGCTCAGTACCTTAAAGGCTCAGTTAAGCCCTTGCTGATTTCTGGAGGCACAAAACTGAAAATAGATTAAAAAAAAAAAAAATTGTTCCAAACTTTTCTTTTGGTGTTGACTTGCTTAAAAATGAAGGTTTTTTTTTTCAAAAACACCCACAGAGAGGCAGGCTTCAAAGCCAGACAAGTTACTTTCCAAAAAAGTGTGATGAACAAAAACACAGCTTCTTTGACAAGCTCTCTCTGTGTGCACTAGAAAAGCTGCAGACCTGTTAAATGACAAAATTTGGTCAACTCGAGTCTCAGATGATAGGAAATAAACTATGGTAGTGCCAATCTCCAGGGGAAAGAAATTAAAAAATTATTTAAATAAAAGGACAGGAAAAAGAAAAAGAAAAAAAAAGGAGAAGCAAGAAAAAGTCTTTTCTGTGAACCAAAGACAACACAAAGTATTTTCACAAGTGAAGATTCAAAGGGACTTGAAGCAAACAGGTGGAGTTTTCTCTTTATAGAAAAAGAGTTGGCAGAAGTTGGTAAGCAAAATACGAGCTTACAGTGGTGATAAAATTTCTTCCCTAAAAACAGAGTTCTATTTCTAAAGTAAATAACTTGTATTTAGTCCTTGCTTTTTGGTCCAGTTGGGAACACAAAGCTTGCATCTTCATTGAATATTATGAGTAATTAAGCATAATCTATTTCTACCTATTAAAATATAAAAGATCACTGGTCCTATGATTGTTTTTCCTAATATATGACACACATCAGCTATTCAACAGATGCTGCAGATGTCTTTTACTAGCTCTTATGAATAAATTTACCGTGTTTAGAAGTTCAAGTTGGGTTCTTTATAACCAGAAACCAAACACTCAATGTATTAACTCAAAATCTTTGAAAAAAATAACACAAAATTCCATTTTGAAAATCTCCCCTCTCCTTTTAAAAAATTACTTTATTAGAATGTTAAATATGCTTTGGCAGACACAAAAAAATATTTTCACAGTAAGAAATATGGTTTAGTAAAACATAAAAAATCATGTACTGAACACCACAGGTATCACTACTAAAGAAATCACAGTTATTGAATAAATATTTTTACAGGTAGTAAACCGTTCCATGAGTTGCAGTCTTCTGTTAAAGAAAACAGACCTCCAGCATGCATCATTCACAGCAAGAAACTCTTGCCTACTACTACCTTATAATACAGCAGCTACTACACAGGAATGGTCACATTGCTCACACAGGATAAATCCAAATAATTATAATTTCTGTTCCTGGGTTTTTCTGTTCACATAGAGCCAAAATCTAAACGAAAATTAAAAAACAAAACAAAACAAAAAAAAAAAAACATAGTGTAGTTATGTACAACCAATAAGAGAAAACAAAACAAAATTATTTAGAAGTAAATATTGCTGAGGTAGTTTGCATAGGACACATGCATTAGTGGTATGAAAAATGAGAAATGCAACATCATGGAGTGCATTTGGTAAAAAAAGGAAGGAAGGAGGGAAGGAGGGAGGGAAGGAAGGAAGGAGGGAAGGAGGGAAGGAGGGAAGGAGGGAAGGAAGGAGGGAAGGAAGGAGGGAAGGAGGGAAGGAGGGAAGGAGGGAAGGAGGGAGGGAGGGAAGGAGGGAGGGAAGGAAGGAAGGAAGGAAGGAGGGAAGGAGGGAAGGAGGGAAGGAGGGAAGGAGGGAAGGAGGGAAGGAGGGAGGGAAGGAGGGAAGGAAGGAGGGAAGGAGGGAAGGAGGGAAGGAGGGAAGGAGGGAAGGAGGGAAGGAGGGAAGGAGGGAAGGAAGGAGGGAAGGAAGGAGGGAAGGAAGGAAGGAAGGAAGGAAGGAAGGAAGGAAGGAAGGAAGGAAGGAAGGAAGGAAGGAGGGAAGGAGGGAAGGAGGGAAGGAGGGAAGGAGGGAAGGAAGGAAGGAAGGAAGGAAGGAAGGAAGGAAGGAAGGAAGGAAGGAAGGAAGGAAGGAAGGAAGGAAGGAAGGAAGGAAGGAAGGAAGGAAGGAAGGAAGGAAGGAAGGAAGGAAGGAAGGAGGGAAGGAGGGAAGGAGGGAAGGAGGGAAGGAAGGAGGGAAGGAGGGAAGGAGGGAGGGAAGGAGGGAGGGAAGGAGGGAGGGAAGGAAGGAAGGAAGGAAGGAAGGAAGGAGGGAAGGAGGGAAGGAGGGAAGGAAGGAGGGAAGGAAGGAGGGAAGGAGGGAAGGAGGGAAGGAGGGAAGGAGGGAAGGAGGGAAGGAGGGAAGGAGGGAAGGAAGGAAGGAAGGAAGGAAGGAAGGAAGGAAGGAAGGAAGGAAGGAAGGAAGGAAGGAAGGAAGGAAGGAAGGAAGGAAGGAAGGAAGGAAGGAAGGAAGGAAGGAAGGAAGGAAGGAAGGAAGGAAGGAAGGAAGGAAGGAAGGAAGGAAGGAAGGAAGGAAGGAAGGAAGGAAGGAAGGAAGGAAGGAAGGAAGGAAGGAAGGAAGGAAGGAAGGAAGGAAGGAAGGAAGGCGAAAAGATGCCACATTTGCTGTCCCTTATTTTTCAATGCCAGCCTGAGAAGTGATAATGTCAGACTTACTGTGAGCTACCAGCTTTGGCTAACTTCTGCCTTTAGTATTTTGTTTCTTTTGCAGAGGGAATGAGCAATGTGTGTGCCAGCCTGCCCAGCTCTCTGTTAAATCTGGTTTTGCTCCTACCTCACTACTGGGCTAGTGCAACTCCCAGGGCCAACTCGGTACACCAGAGCAAGTTGAGGATTGATAGCTGAGGTCAGCCTGAACTTGGTCCTTCCATGCTGAAAAAAGGGATTTTTCTTAGGGTGCAAAAGGAGTATGGAGAATATATTTTCATCTGCTTGTGCAATATTTTTGCATACACATTTGGGAGTCAAAGCTTTGTTTGGCAAGCATTGTAAAAAGAAGTTACTTAATCTTAATAAAAGAGTGAGGCTGACTGTTATGTTTTGGTTTAGGGTTTCTCTCAAGGGGAACCACTATTTGGCAGCTCACTATCTCATATTGAGAGTCTGGAGACTTTGAAGAAAGAAGATATCTTTACAGAGTTGCCATGACTTCTGACCATTTTAATTCTCAGGTTTTCACAAATCAAAAACTCAGAACACAGCAAGAGAACCCTTTTGAGAATTATTTCCCTGTTATGCATTCAAATGTCAAATTTTTCCAAAATCAAGTGTCGCTTTCTCAATCTAAAAAAAAAAAAGAAATTCAGGAGCACTCCATTTCATGGATGTGAGACAGTATTTATCTTTCAATAACATCTCATCAAGTGAGCAACTAGAGATTACTTCCATTTTCCTCATCCTTCACAGTTAGATAAACTTGATATTTATTATTCACGCTGTGCTATTTGCAAACCTAAGGACTAAGTAGAATTCTCTGTGTACTTAATCCTGACAGTTTTAAATGGATGTTTTACCAGCCATTCAGTGCTTTCCATGCATTTCATAATTACTTCTCTTGCCTCCAAATCTCTCTATGCAAAGCAAATGATACTGATTTTTTAAATCTATATTCATAAACAGAGCATCTTCTCTTCATTTAATATTAAAATACCCATAAGATTTGCCATATGGAGCAGAATTTCCTAATAAAAGAGTAAAAAATATGATAAACTGGTATTCAGGGGCAAATATGTTCTTCATGATAATTTAAGAGGTGATACGATCCAGTCGCCATCTCTATTTGATTGGAATGAACTTCCACTAAAGAATAATAGTCTGGAAGATAAAACCAACTCCCAGGTGCCAGGACAGGAGAAGTTTAAGATAATTCAGTCATGTCAAATCTAGAATGTATATTCTAAACTATTTTGGAATTGTGCCAAATCATCAGTGTATTTATCACTTCTTCCATCATTTCAGTAGTTTTAGAAAGTTTCAAAAATATATTTCAGAAACTAATCAGTACCTATTCTTATTGCTCAGCCCACAAATATTGAATTGTCAAATGTGTGTCTCCAGCTTAAACTTATTTTAGAAGGCAGAGCCATACAATGTATTACTTTCATATAATTTTTATTGGTGGAAGAGCTAAATAAAAACAGCACGTTAGAATTGTGTTGAAAATTAAATTTTCCTTGGGTTTCAACTACCATCCCTGTCTCCCACCACATGTATATCTTTACAATACTGAAGTTAGGTTAACCATTTTATTTCAGCTGTTTCACTGAGTGTCAGTAATCAGCACAAATACATAGATCCTCTTTCTAATTCTGTGAAAAGGTTTCAATATATTGCTCTAAAACAGTCAAGTTGGGTCTGGAGGAATAACAAACCTGATCATTGTAACACAGTTTTTATAGTGAAAATAGCATTGTTTAACCTGTTTCATGCATTTTCATGTATTTCCTTTTATAAATTTTGTTTAACTTAATTCAAAGGTAACAGATCAACTGAATAAATAAATAAACAGTTCTGGGACTCCTGACTTAAGGACACCTGCTGGAGTGGGTCTAGAGGAGGTCCAGGATCAGAAGGCTGAAACAGATATCCTATAAAGACAGGCTGAGAGAGTTGGGGTTGTTCAGCCTGGAGGGGAAAAGACTTTGAGGACCTTAAAACACTTACCAGCACCTAAAGGGGGCCTCAAGACAGCTGGATAGGATAGGGCAAGGGCAGGTAGTGATCAGAGGAGGGAAAATGGCTTCCAGCTGAAAGGGGGTAGATTTAAGGAGTTTATTTTTTGAAACACTGGGACAGGATTCACAAAGAAGTTGTGGATGCCCTGCCCGTGGAAATGTTCAAGGCAAGACTATGTTGTGGCTTTGAGCAATCTGGTCTAGTGGAAAGTGTGGCTGCCTATGGCAGGATAGTTGGACTTGATGATCTTTAAGGTCCTTGTGCAGGGAATAATTACATTAAGCCACAGCTTCACTGGATACTCACCAGTAAGTGAAAATCTTTTACTATTTTTTAATTTCAAAAAGTCCAGCTTCAATGTAAAAATTTCTGCAGAATGACTATTTGAAGCAAATATTTCCACAAAGCAGCTGCTCCCCAGTGAAAATGATAGGTTTTGAGCAAAGCAACAAATTTACAGGAGTTTCCCTTCTGTATTGCAGCATAATATGACAATAAAGAAGCAACACAATATTGCTTGGAAGTTTCCCTGTGGATTAATAGTTTAATTTCAGGAAAGGATTTTGAAGCATAGACGGTGAGCCCTTCATCACAGACCTGTCAGCAGCAGTGCCTATAGAATACAGAAATAGCAGGCTTCACACTGAAATGGGAATAATCCTGCTCAGTTCTGAACAGGTGGCAGCTCTCTGTCAGCAACTCCTACATGGCCACTTGTAGGATGCATGCTGCTGTAAGAGTAAAACCACACACTGAAAATATGGTGGCATATCTGACATAGATTGGGTAGAATTTAAATACCTATTTAATAGTTTTTATGTGGGATAATTTCATACTTGTTTAAAGCAGTGTTTCTAAATCTGCAAGACAGAATAGTTAAGAGATTCAGAGCATTATCTGTGGCTCACAGAACTGACTGTTTTATCTATGTGAATTCAGTAAGAGAAGAAGATTTTTTTGTGTTGATAACTGGGTAGCTTTTGAGACCAGAAGCAAGTAATGAGCAAGAACAACTCCTGCAGAACCATTATGGAAAAAAATGTGTAGTCATGGTATAAAAATAAACACCAGTGATTTAGGGATTCAATTTACTTTTAGTTAGTTTCAGTATATAGGTACAGCTGTTCCATTGGGTTTTAGAGATGCCCACTGTCCTCTCTGTAGATGAAAACAAAGTGAGGGTTTTGAAAGAGAAAACAAATCTTGTTTCTCTATGTTTCATACTACAACTCATTGTCCTGTCGAGTCCTCTACTTTTTTTTTATTCCCTACTTTTTCCTTTACTTACTGCTTCAACATTGAGGTACAAACAATTCTCAGGGGTTAAGCTAGAGCAGATGAACTGGATTTTCCCATGCAGAAAGTTCAGAGATCAGCCTTCGGCATGTTGCAAATAATTAGTGAATAGATGATCTGATATTATAACAAACATTTTGTTTAATGTTTCTTGTTTGCAGAGTGTCATTCACAAAGCTTAATGAGAATAACAGTTTCAATGCATGGCAAAGTAGCAGAAATGCTTCATTAAAAATGTTTACGGTGGATGCTGTAGAATTTAATAGACTGAGCTTCTAAAAATATTGATCAGATCTTTATCATACCATCCCTACAATGCACAACAAAATGATTCAGAATCATCAAACACTGTTTTTCCCTTTTGATCAAAACATAATTACCCAAGCTGGTGGTATTGCAATGATCTGAAAACTGTAGCCCTTTCAATCTCCATTTACAAAGGAGGTAGTGCTGAGCACCATACAGCAAAACACCAGAATTGAGATCTTCTCAATATTGCATGAAAATGAAGTATATATTCAGAGGATTTCTTGGCAGAAGGGCAGGCAGTGTGAGGTTAAATCAGACATGCCAGGGATTGCCACCTGCAATCTTGAGTGATGAGAAAAAGTCATAGCAAGAGTAAGCATTCTGAATCTCCAAAAACTCCTGTAAATTGTATTCTAACATTATTGCTGTTTTCAAAATATTACTAGTCTTTTAAGCGGAAAACAAGGCAAACAGAAAATGACCCCATGTCTCTTGCATCTGTGCCAGAGAGCGATACCTCACAACAGAAAAAAGGCCTCAATCCTCTTGTGCTGAATCTCTGCAAGCCACCTGGAACAGACCATCAGGGAAGGTAACGTGAACACCTAGCAAACCTTTGGTACCTCCTTCACAAAATGTTTGTTGGACCTACATCCACTTGTGTTTTAGGAACTGTGGAGGTAAAAGTGGCATAATGTGCTGTGTGACTTTAACAGCTGGCTGAAGGCAGCGTGGGTTTGCCCAAGGCAGTAAAGGTGGCCATGTAGGGAAATGGTGATGGTAACACCAGGCTGCTGCTTTTGTTCAGAAGTTGCCTGAACAAAAACTGCTGCAAGGCACTGAAGGCTGAAAAGTACTTATGTATACACAAATTTGTTGCTCACTCTTGGAATATACAACCTGTTTTAGCAAAGAATGTGGACAGATAAAATTAAAAAGGTAGGATTTTAATCCAGTTGCTGACACATGTCCTGGATAATCCAAAATAGCTGTTTGCTGCAGAATAAAAGCCATTTTATACCCTGGTGCAATGTGCAATTTTGTTTCTCTTCTGTGATATTATGACTGAGCAGCCCTCATTCCAAACAGCCACAGCAGTTGCCTTTAATATACTTTTCAAATTTAAAAGAACATTCAGGGGATGATGTTCTCATCCGCACCACAAATCATGCATGTGTACTGAATGTCATGTAACAGCACCAGGCTCTTCTCTTCTCTTCCTCCACGTATAATACTGTGAGCTGATTCATAATTGCCTGCATCTGACATAGTTTTTTAATATGTACAGATCTTTTGAGTAGCACAACTCTGAAAAATATTAAATGTCTTAAGATGAATAAATACTACAGTTGCCTCCAGTGGATGCTTATGTAAGAAGAGACACACTATATAAAAATATCTAGAGAATGATAGCTCAAATAGCAAGTCATAACACTTTATGGAGCAATGTTAAAAAGAAAAAAAATCCTTTCTGTGTTCTATTGACTGCTACCATGTACCTTGTTATTTCAAAGTAGAACATTCCTCTTACTCAGTACAGGCAGAAAAGAGCTTAATCTCTGTGCTTACTGTAAATCACGGCAAAAATGTTTTCTAATTAGTATTTGTTTTAGTGGGAAATATTTTTTGGTAAGATTGACTCTTGAGAGTGGATAAATTTTGATATTATAATTATTTTTGACTGAGTTGTTTAAAAGCTTTAAAAACTGTCTTGAAAATAAATTCCTCACAACAAACATATGCATTAAATAATTTTCACTTTTAACAATACATTAATTATTAAAGAACTCTGGAATTTCTATGGCAACAGTATATGTAATTGGTTCACATTATTCATCACTGCAAATAATAATATCAGCTGCTGTTACTGACTCATACAATAACCAGTAAGAGCTGGCCACCTGAGTCAGAATTTCCAGTGTTCTAAGACAGACAGTGGTAGAAAGTGGAACAAAACATTTAGCCTCCTGATATTCCTTTTTCTGACTTAGACTCTCTGAAGACTGAGAATCTAAGCAACAACATATTCAGACTGTATCCCTTTTATTTAAAACATTAACAATACAAGTATCATCACAAATTTGAAAGAGGAAGGATTGTTATATTTTTGAGAAGATCTGCCACCAAAAAAAAAAAAATCCAAAAGTCACTGAAAATCAGGAATTGGGAAGTAAGGTACCAGGAACTAAAATTATCCATTCCCTTGATGTACATTCATTAAAGAAACTGACTCCTAAAGGAAGAAAGACTAAAATATAGACCCTTGGATTTTCATGAAACCATTTCTCTGTGTTATATACCTTTGCTACTGTATCACAATTAATTGAGGCAATATTCCCAGCTAGAGACACAAAATGCTGTATTGTTCACAGTTTCCTGGGTTTTGGAACACTTCAAACTTTTTATTAGAGTAACCTCAGTACAAGATCAGGCTTGTTTGACATGGTTTGACCTTCTCTTGGAGTCACTATCTGCTGTTCTGCATTACTACATTGAACTCAAAGGAACATTTACTTCGTTCTGTATTGTGTAGTGAAAATTAAGGAAGGAAAAAGAAAAACCCTCAGTATGAAAATCTGTTACTCTGTCTCTGAATACATTGGAACAAGCTCAAACCACAAAGCATCTAACATTAAAATTCTTAAAAATATTTTAAAATAGGTGGTATTAAGAAAGCACATATTTGCATTGAATCTTTTGCTTGCAGGAAAAAGAAGAAAATAGGTTACTTCATGTGCATTGAGGAATCCCAGAAGCATTTGTGTTTTTAAATAATAAAGAGAGGGGATGCCAAAATCATTACTGTAAAGCCACTTCTAAATACACCCAAAGAGTATCAAAGCCAATAAAAAGAACCACCCTTTAATTTAGTGCACTTGATCTGGAGGATATAAATGAGCACAGGAAGTTAAGTGTATTGTTAGAGACAAAAACAAGGGCAAAATTTCTGATTTCATTCAAATAATCTGAGTGCTAATATCATCACTTTAAATGAGATTTCTGAGATTGCAGTTTAAATGGCAGTTACCCTTCAAAAAGGTGCTACTAGCTTAAGAGGCAGTAAAAACCCATTGATATTCTAGAAAGAAGTTTTCTACTGTGATAAGAAAATCCAACCAAACAAACCCATTTTTCCTATTATTTATATATAGAATTCTCAATAAAAGAACAGGGAGATATCAGTTCAAATACAGGCTAGCCATTTAAAATGATAAAATAAGCTAAACTTAATCAAAATGGAATGCCTGGAAGAAAACCCTTCTTGGTCGTGCTGGAGGTAATGTGCCAAGACCATCCTCACAAGGCTTACATCTAAGATTCTTAATTTAAACCAAATCAAACTTTGGGTTTAAAATCCAGCAAATCCCTACTATCAGAACCACACAACCACAAAAGACAGAGTAAGGTACAGAGTAGAGTGGAGGCTGTTCTTCTAATGAGCCAATAGTTCCTGTTTTAACCAATCCATTTTCTAGTTGAAACAAACAAGACAACGAACAAAAAAACCTGCACCTCAAAAAAAAAAAAAAAAAAAAAAAAAAAAAAAAAAAAAATTAAAAATTTGATCAAGACCACTTGCCAAAAACATCATCACCCACCCCTGCCCCCCAAGAATCTGTGGTATTCTTCAAGTCTTACTAGTTTATAGTAATTTCTTCTGGAGTTCCGTGATAAAATGTGGCTCAAATTTTTCCTTGAGCTTTTTCTCATATAATGATCTACAGCAGATGTTCTTTTGCACTTTAAAGCGAGGGGAAAGTAGGAGCCTATCTTTTTGCAGAAGCTAAGATAGAAATAACTTGTTTCTACAATTAATAGTGTTTTTCTCAGAAAGTTCATGATTTTTGACTTGTTCTGGCCTGCCACATTAGCATATTTTGTTCAATTGCCAGCTGTGTTCTCTGTGCTGGGGAGAAATAGGTTCACATAAATGTAGAACCAGTCTGAAGTCCTGACTGTAGATAGTGCTCATAATTAGCCATTCCCAGGAGGCTGATGTGTGAAGAGGCAGCAGTTTAACACTGTTAAAATTATTTCCTAAGAGTTCCCAGCATCTTTACTGAAGGAATCAATCAAAAATATCTTCAGAAGAAAATGTAATTGCTTTCAAGGATTAAAATTTTAATCAGCAATATTCAATTAGAAGTTAATGTTGAGATCCACAGTTTAGATTTTTATGCAAATGTGCCATTCTTATAGTCAGTCTTGAAGATAAAGGCTATTCATGGCAAATACAGTTCTGTCTCTCAGCTCATCGAGTTAGTGATAATTTACTTTGAAGAATATTTCACACTTGCTACATTTGGAAGTATGTAAATCAGTTCACTTTTGCCCCTTCTACTGTAATTAATCTTTGCAATAGTTATGTGAAATGGCTCACAGCATTTTCATTCATGTGAATCCCCTGGTTTCAAAAAGATTTGACCAATATAAGATAAATAATATGTATCAACTGTTAAACCAGAACTAAGGTTTACAAGAGCTTGATTACATTTATTCTTTACGAATAACAATTCTGGCATGGAAGATCTTGAATTAAAAATTGCACAGTTACAA
Source organism: Anomalospiza imberbis (assembly GCF_031753505.1). NCBI lineage: Eukaryota > Metazoa > Chordata > Aves > Passeriformes > Viduidae > Anomalospiza > Anomalospiza imberbis. The sequence continues at coordinate 44,506,289 of NC_089681.1, forward strand.
AGAATCAGATCTTAAGAATTACTGATAAAATTCCTCTTCCCCTAAACCATTGTATGTTCTGAGAGCAGAGGTCAGTGCAACTTTCATATAAGTAGATGTAGAGATATCATATAGAAATATCCAGAATTATGACATTTTCTTGATCAAAATCCATCTTCAATTGTATGAAGTAGAATTTTGAATTTATGATTAGAGATAAATTTCATTATAATTAATTTTAAAATTAGAAAATATCACATTTACATTTACTTGTTTGAGATTTAACAATATATCAAAAATCTGTTAATTAAAAACTCCCCATAAGGCATGGAACTGTATGAGACTATTTCCTAGCTTACATAAAGCTCTTTTATTTTCTGATATATACCTTATAATATACCATTTTATCCTTACAATTTAGTCAGTACATACTAGAAATTCAGAAAAATAGTTAAATAATTTAATTTCTCCTCAGAAACTGCAGGCAGTGACTTATAAATGACATAATCTATTCTTATGTAGCATCCAAGACAAACAGATTTGTTGAATAGCCTGAACAAGCGAGAAGAATTCTGTTGGAATTGAAAAGCTTTACAACTGACCATTCTTACCTGTCTAAATTATATTTTGTTGTTATTTATGTTTTAATATTCCCATTTTTACTTGGAAATCTAACATGAATATATGACCAAAGAAATAAAAATACACAAGTCATCTTGAGCTGACAAGACTTTGATCTTATATACCTCATTGTCTGTAAAGCTAGAACAAATATGCTGAGTTGGAATGGACATGGAAGGATCAATGAGGTCCAGTTCCTGTCCCTGCATAGAACAGCTCCATGGCTGCCCCTGTGCTTCATCTGCTTGACTTCTGACATTTTAGAATTGCCTGCTCCTGTTCTCTTAGGATGTGGTGCTCAAAAAGTGACCAGCACTGATTGACCCCCTTTAGAAACATTTTCCCAGGAGACCTTACATACCCAGATCTCTGAGAGCCTGAAGTCTGCTCTTCTCATGTCCAGGACTGAAGGTTTGCTTGCACTTTTTTATCCAGTCAGACTTGATTAAAACTCAATTGTTCTGTGCTCACTGTGGCCAAGGTGGCCACCAATCACCACTTCACTCCTGAGACACCCTCTCTCAATAAGCAACAAATCAAGAAGGGCATCTTTCCTAGTACCCCTAGTGCCTATACCAAGACGTTACCATCTAAATGTTTTAGGATTCTCCTGGACCTGTTTGTGCCAGCTGTATGGTGTTCCTAATTATGATCCAGCATGTAGAAGTTCCCTGAAAGGCAGCTGAAACAAGTTGAAATAAACAAGCAAACAGGACATTACCATAACCATTACTCAGATCAAATATCTAATTAAATATACATCAAGAAGTCTGTAGAATGGTCTGCATTTTGATCACTGCCTTTTTGCTAAGGAGGTAAGTGCTTATAAGCACTGAGTAAGGCTGATCAGGGGTGAGGCTGATCTGTGCCTGGGTTATTTTTGCTTTATGTAAACTGGACCTGATATAACAACAATCAAGGTTTGTCACTACCTTAACTTGATATTTAAAATATCTGTGGACAAAACCCATGAAAGACTGATCTAAGGAAACATACTTAACCACTATGTAGTCATGTACTTTTTTATGATCATAGATTTCCATAAGAACAATGTGTGTAAAATACTGGGCAAAACTATGTGAACTCCAGTCCTGATGGAGCCATGAAAATATTTTCAGAAACAATTACAAGAATAAAGGAACACACTTAACTTGCAAAAATTATTTCCACTGTATAGATTTGCATATACTATCATATGCATATACTATTTTGCTTAGTAACAAGTAACCCAGTAAGAAAAAGGAATGTCTTATAATTAAGATAAATAATTAAGATTAATCTTATAATTAAGATAAATGTGTGTACGTATATATAGTATAAATATATTCATACATCTTATGAGAATATTCTTCTATAAAAAATGAATTTATATTTTTCTATAAATATTTTCTACCTATGGAAAAATTATTTTGTTTTAGAATTCAATAATATTGAAATATATTTATATGTGTCAGATACAATTTCAGAGGAGTCAGAGTTGTTTAATGTAGATGTATAATAAAATTCTATATTCAAAGTCAGGAGTAGTACATTTGAATTCTCATTAACAATTCATTAAACAGTTATAATGCCCCCATTCTTGCTTTGTGAATGATTTTTAGGATTAAAAATAGTTTCTTTTATATTTCCTTTTAGAGGTACTCTTATATACCACATATAAGAGAGCACTGGCCTAAATGATCACTTAGTGGAATATTTTTATAAATTTACACTAAAGGAACATTTTTCTATTCATTCTAATTTTGTTCTTTATACAGAAAAGAGAAACAAGGAAAGTAAAATTGAGAATTAAGATAAACAAGGGAATTCAGGAAAACAGGGTTTAAAACCTTTAATGACTGTGTCCCCTAGCAGTGTCACTTATTGAAGATGAGCTATAATAAGGCATGATACAGTGACAGGTTTGACCACAGCATTATCATTGCCAGAGCACTTGAAACCCTCTCATCATAATATAACCATGACAATAAAGATGATCTTCACTACTGATTTCCAACAATGTAAGTATGTATTTATGACCTGTTAATCATAAAAGGAATATGAGTAGGGGGATAGAGGCTTTGTTTGGACAGGGCCAGGTTTCTCTGATCCTCTCATACTGACCAGACAAGAGACTCTGCTAAATATGCACCCTAGGGTTTCTATTCCCCAGTTTCCATCATTCACTGCCTGGTATTTAACAGTCCCATACAGTATTCAGTCTTTCTGGGCCTGGTGGGAGGTAGGGTGATAGACTCAATGCCACATTTCCTGGCCCAGGTATCTCAGGGGTTATTTCAGAGATGAGTCCCATTATAATTCTTTCTGGGGTGTCAGGTTGCCATCAGACTTACACAGAATGATGTTTTGGGCACTGGCATGGATTGCCTGGTTTGGTTTCAGCCACTTGACATTTGCTTCCATCACAGTAAGCACACAGTAGATTGGTAGATTGGTAGATTGTGGCAGTGGTCCAGTGAAATCGATTGGCCAGACCTACTCATATTGATTGCACTCACCATCCAGATATACTTTTTTGCTGAATTATGGTGCATGTTTCATAGATAACCTGCACAAGTGGTCAAGTCCCTCCATTGATCAGGAGCCAAATTTTTATGTCACACATCTAGATGTCCACATATAGATGCCCTTCCCCACTGATCCAAGAGGTACAATGGTGAGGTTGGGGCTTGTGGTCAGTACATAACAGCTTTCCATTGTTGCTTCTTCATTCTGACACTTTTTCTCTCCTTGAGTAAGAGTTCTCCATGGGTTATAATCCTTCAGTTAAATTCTGCTCCATTGTGGGTCTCCCTTATACTACTGTGAACATCTATTCTGCCATCTCCCTCCTCCTTCTCTGTCCTTGGAGTTCTCTCTGTTGTTTTCCATTTTTTTTTTCTCCTCCTCCTCTTTATGAGATTTTTTTTGCTGAGCATGATGTATTTTGGTATGGAATATCCCTGTGGTCAATTTGGGTCAACTATCCTAGTTATGCTATCTTCAAGCCTCTTGTACCAGCCCACTCATTTGGGAGGAGAATATGGCAGAATGTGAAAGAAAGAAAGTCCTACCATTGTGCAAGCGTTGTTTGACAATAGCCATAACACTTCTGTCTTATCAGCACTGTTTTAGCCACAGACATGAAACACAGCACCATATGGACTGTTGTGAGGAAAGTTAACTCCAATATGGTCAGACTAAGACTGTCTCCACCCCATGTTCCATGGAATTTTTCTTATGCTCAGGTCCCACATTAAATTATATATTTATGTATGTTCTGATGTCTTATTTAGTTTCATTTCTATCCTGCACTCAAATCTTCCAAAATATTTACCAAAACCGCACTGCATTTCAATATCTGATCTGTCTATTTCATACCTTTTGTTTTCCTTTCCATTCTGTCTAGCTCTCATTCCCAAAATTCCTTCTTACCAATTCTTAAAATAGCATCTGTGTCTAGACATTTTCATGAACCACCTTCCACTGATCCCGGACATGCACAGAAATACCATTGTTCATTCTGTGCCACCTTTCCAAACGTCCACAAGGAGAGCAAAAGGGTTTGACTCCTTTAAAAAATTAACATAGTCCCCTGAACAGACTGGAATGGAGTCAGACAGACACAGGTATGTTCCAAGCAGCATCTTATCCAACAGTATGTGTCATTATCAGCCAAGCAGATGAATAACAGCATTCTGATGACATGAAAGAAGGTATTACTGCACAGCATTGACACCTGCAAGTCAAAGCAAGAAACATGCACTGAAGTATTTCAGAAACTCTAAACACTCAATGTATCCAAGGAAAATGTGAAGAAATTTGCCAGCTAAAAATTACTAACACATTAATATGGAATTTTTTGTGGTTTGTTTTGTTTTGTTTTTGTTTTTGTTTGGGTTATTTTGTTGTTGCTGTTGTTGTTTTTGTTTGGGTTTGTGGCAAGCACATTTCTCTCTCTCTCAGGATTTTTATAAAGATGTACAGAGAGAAGTGAAAGAGAAAACAATTTCTATTTCTGCTCCTTGTTTTTCTCTTGTGGAATGTGTTTGGGGAATTGTTTACCTAGAGCGAATGCCTGGTTGGAACAGGGTGGATTGTTTGAGCCTGACTGCCAATCGGATCCACCTGTGTCTGGACTCTGGAGAACAGGGTCACGAATTGTTAGTTAGATATGATAGAGAAAGTAGCATGTAGTTTTTCGTATCCTCTTTTATATAGTATAATTATGTGTCATAGCATAATTATAATAAAAGAAATCATTCAGCCTTCTGAAATAAGTCAGACATCATCATTCTTCCCATTGAGTTCGCCGACATCTACAACATGGGGGTTTTTTTTTTGTTTTTTGGCTGTTGTTGTTGTCAACATTTTAGCCATTAAATTTTCCAGGCCATTATCTGAAGTCTTTAATGACTTAAGAGGAGAAGTTAATTGCTGGCTATTGTTATTTACTGATATTGGTCATGGTTCAGTAATCTAATAGCTCATATTCTGTGTAGCAAGCTCATATTGTCTGACTCACTGAAGTAAACCAGTTCCACTGCAGAGAGAAGGAGTTAGATTTCCTTAATTAATTGTTTGAAAGGGATTTGAATGGAGAGTAAAACTAGAAATTATATACAGTAATCACTTACCTGCCTTCTCTTTCTCAGTCTATTTGGTGTGCAGGTTTTTCTAGTCTTCTACACATGGCATCCCTAGAAAGGCGGATACTTTGCTCTTGGTTACCGAAGTAATTGTACAGAGAAAAATTGTATTGATTTATTTATTTTTAAAAATATGAATCAAATCTATCCTGAAGAATTCTAACTCAAAAATACTTGCTGGAAAACATTTACAAATATTTGAGTTTATTTTTCTGGGTTGTTTCTGGTTGTTTTTTGAACAGTGGATCCTATATATGCAATTTTCATAGCTTCACAGCAGCAGTTTCTTTTAATCTATCAAAGGAATTCAGGCAAAGGTTTCAGTTGCTTAAGAAAATGCTGATCAGTGTCTTCTACTTAACACTTGGTAGACCTAAGATGACATGTATTTTAATTTGTTCCAGTGCATTTAAAAAGGTCAAAACCAGCACTAACATGAAGATATCAGTTTCAATGTATAACTTGATGTATAGCTGATTCTATATTGCCCAAGAAAATATCCATGGCCAAAGTTTTATTCCAGCTTAAACTGAAGCCATGATTTGGCATGCTTGTGCATGATACGCATATATGAATTCTATTTCACAAGGCATAAATATATTCAGATATTCAGATCAAGTTTTTATCTAACATTTACTTAATAAATCAGTATGTTTATTTTTTTTAGAAAAGAAAAACAAAACAAATAAATGAGACACTTCAGATACAGTTTTCCCCTGTGAGTGTCTTCTTAGATCTGCACAACATACCTTTGTCCCTCTCCCTGCCGTGCTTAGAGCACCAGCACAGAATCCATGCAGCATGGGGTTAGACTAGATATGAATTCCAGTGAGTGTTGGCTCAGCCCCTCTGTCCCACAAAGTTTCAAAATTACTATCCAGTTTCATTGTCAAGCAAATGATAAGCAGATCCTAATCAACAATAACCAGAGAACAATGCTGCTCAAAGAAACATTGACATTTGAGATTAAAATTTTAGAGTATTCCTGGCTGTAGCAGTGTTTTTAGAAATTTCTGAAGAATGCAAATAACCTGTACTTCTCAGAGAGGCCATAAGTGGCAGACTATTCATTGTTTCGGACTCTTTGTTTAATAAAAGTAATCTTAATACTAATCTCATGATTTTACATAGTTTATGTAAGGAGGATTTTTTCCTACAGATTAGATTAACTAATATGGCTAAAATTACCAGAACAGAGAATCACAGAACATTCTTAGTTGGAAGGGACCCACAAGAATAATCAAGTTCAACTCTTTAATGAATGGCTCATACCCTATCTTATTTAATACAGAAGACTTGAGGTTTGAAAAGTTTTCATAGCTAAACACATTATTTGAAAAAATAAAAAAAAAGGAAATGAAAACTGGAGGGTGGCAAATGAAAGAAAATTTAAATAAAAATGAAAGAGAAAGAGAAAGAAAGAGAGAGAGAAAAAGTGTAGTGGGGGATCTTGATCTTGGCTCCTACTGCTCTTCAGTGGGCTGCTTCATGTTTCTTATTGTCAGAAGCAAAATGGTTACCTTTTTTAGGTCATTATGTACAGAAGACATTTCTTTTGATTGAGCTCTTGACAGGTAATTCCTTAAACTCTGCAAATGATCTATAAGCCATTTAGACATACATGGCACATCTCTGCATGGTGCAACGGATTCTGCAGTTCCGTAGACAAAAAAAGTTTCTTAGCAAAGGAATTTCAGAATCTGATATGAAAAATAAATATCGTAATATTATCTTATATACATTCACCTCCCACTAGACCAGATTGTTCAACAACACATCTAACCTGGCCTTGAATGCTGCCAGGGAAGGGATATACACAACTTCCCTGGGCAACCTCTTCCACCTTGACAATAAATAATTTCTTCTGTGTATCTCACCTAAATTTTCTCTCTTTAAGTTTGAAATCCTTCTATTTAAGCTGAGGAGTTCAATGGTTAGGGTAGATTGCTCTAGAAGCATTTTTTCCCATCTAAATTTAAGTAATTAAAAAGAAATATGATGTTAAACAGTTGTGGCAAGACCAATATTTTATAGGTGTCAACTCCCATCTATTTTTGATTTTTTACATCTAAAACCTACATTGTTAGATACAACTCATTCATAAAATACAGAGCTACTGTAAGAGCTTCAAATAGAAACAGTGGCCAGTGCTCAATTATGAGTTAGCTAATAGGACTAATATATTCCAAGACAAATAAGTACAGAAGCTTGCTCACTGCATTTGACCAAGTTATCCGCAAGGTGTCAATATGGATTCATAATAATTTCTATGGCTATAAACAAATAATTGTATTGTTAAAAATAGAAATTTGGAAATGACAATTTACAGGTGCTGGGGGCATCTCTTCTGTTCCAAGTTTTGAAAGAGACATATTTTCTCAATCTTTTTTTCATGAGCAATTTAATAACGGTAGAAGTTTCATATTTCTTCTTTTGAAGGCACTAAAGGGTATTTTAGTAATGTGTTTATCTATAGCTAACAACCATAATTAGCTTAAGTTATGGAATGCCCCAAATAAATGAAGAGCAGTTTATAGTTGTTCAGAAACACAGTTTGTTCTGCTGGTGTTCTGTTAAATATTTGCAGAAAACATGATTTGCATCATTTGCAAGTTACATAAACCTTTATAATTATGGCCTAAGGTATTATACAAAAGTTATTTAAGTAATTCCCAAAGATTGCCACTCAGTGCACCAAGCATTAATCATCTGTTGTGTCTATTATAAATGCAGAAGCAATTAAGTAGATCTGTGATGAGAACAGGTTATTGCCAGGTTTATACAACATTTTTCAATGGTATCATTACTAATGAAGTCTGTTGTGAGTTGTTTCTTTCTTAGTGAAGAATAAATAAAATTACTTTATCCAAAATTCTTTGGGTTTTTTTTTTAAATTAAGTGTGTAACAACAGAAATGTGATAAATCCTAAATAGATTTAAAATTCATATAATGGAAAAAAAATCCCCTCTTTCCCCGCAAGAAGCAGCAAAAAATTATTTTTATATTAGAAAATTAATATATATCAATGTCCTAAAATTGAACAGGAATTGTTCCAAAAGCATACATAAGAATCAGCCTCACCTGCAATTACTTTGCAATTTTGAGGACTAACATTTTAATGTAAAATCTGCTGTCTTTGACCTGTGAATTCACTGAAGGCAATGAAAGTTTTACTTGAATAAAATATAATAAAAACATACTATCAGGCATGTAAAAAGATATTACATGAGGAAACAAAGAGAATGGAGCAGAAACTCTTTGTCAAGTTAACATGCTTGCACGCATATTTTAACAACCTACTGCCACTTTACCATTAGAGTTTTCCTTTGCTGATCTTGAGTAACTGATAATAATCTGCTCCTGCTCTGTAAAATATTGTTTAACTGCCTTATGAGAGTTCTGCCACCTTGGAACATGCTTAAATTATTTTTACTTATATAAGCATATAGATTTTCTTGAACCATTAAAAAGGTTGCTGTTGCAAGAGTTGAGAACCACCCCTGAATATATCATACAGCATACTAAAGACTGGGCTAATCCTGAGATGAAGTCAGTTTGGAGCTTTCATTAAATAGTCTATAGCTTGCGCATGCTCTGATTTACAGCTTCAATTACCTGAGAAAAAAAGCCCCCTTATAAGTGTAGCTGTGGGACTGCCTCCTTTAGGTGCTCAGGAACATCTCAAAAACCTGCATTCTTAAATCTGTCAAATAATCCAAGATTACTTTGTGTTTTTTTAAGTTTGGGATGCAACATACAATTACAATTGAATTGTATAATGAGCTAGCCAGTTCCCAAGTGTTTAATTTATTATGTTTTGTGATACCAAAACTGGCATTGTTTCATTGCAGCCTTTATAACGACTGAAAAGCACACTAGCTCCTTCTCTGGTTGGCTACATCTGGTGCTCAACAGAAAGGAATTTAGTTGGGTCTTTTCTTCTTTACTTTGCTATTCTTTCTTGGAAATACACAGTTCTGTAATGGGCACAGCTATTACAAAATGTTCATGTATTTGGCACATCTTCAGACATTAGTATCTTGCAGTCTAATCTTTTGCAATGTCCTCTGAAAATCTGCCCAAATGTTCAACAGGAAAAAAATCCCAAACCCTAAGTATAGCAAGAAAATAGAAGCTCTCTAGATATATACTTGATTAAAGTAATACTATCCACATTCATTTTACTAGTCATTATGTGTAATCAGCATCTCATCATATTAATTACTGTTAGGAATTAAGAGACTCTAAGACACATGATATTTAAAGACAACATGACAGAGACCTTTATGTCACTACTGGCTCCAGGAAGCCATCTGTTTAGTTGAATATAATAAATTTTCCATTAGCTGTTGGTTTCTTGGTCAAGGTACAATATGTTAGTCATAGACAACTTTCTAACGTTCTTAATGCTATATGCAGCAAGCACATTAGCACATGAAAAATCAAGGCAGTTTTCAATTAAACATATTGGAGGAATCTCTCTCCAAGTGTTTATTAAACATGGGACTGTTTTGGGACATGGGACACCTAAATTTGTATCACAGTTACTATTACAAAAATAATTACTTCCATTTTCCCCTTTTGGGTTGCTACACAGGACTTCATTAGAAGAAATATCGTACAAAAGAAATTGGTAAAAAGTTGTCCATTTAAAGTAAACTCTTGTGAGCACCTTTACTTTTTGGGAATTTGCTGTGCTTTTCGCCCTAGACACTCAAATTTAATAAAATTTTAAATGTTTATTTTTCATAAAGGGAAAAATTTGTAAGGACAACCTGTTGCTTGTAATCCAGGTGAATGGGAGAATTTGCAAGGACCTTAATTTCCACTTGGGATCTTCAGGTTAGAAATTAGTGAAAAACTGTAGAGGTTAGGAGCAGTGTTAGAGGTCTATGTGCACTCTGTCACCAGGAGGTATTTAGGAACAAGATAAATGAGGCATCTCCTTAGAGTAACTCCTTGCAGTAGGAGATACAACCATGAAGCACGGGAGTGCAGTAGGTGACCTCAAGGTCCCTTCCAGCTCTCTGAGTTTATGTATTGGCAGAAGTAAGTTTATTTAAAGGGTCAGATTGACTATTCCTCTGTACTGCAGTGCCTCACCTCCATGCATTGCTCTTCTCTTTCATGACTACAAGTAAAAAAGAGCTAAGGGTAAACAGAGGCTGTTTACATCAATTACTGTTTTCTTTTGCCCAGCAAACACAGGGAGCAGATTATATATCTGTACCTCGAGTCTCCACACACAGAGTCTACAGAGAAACCTCAGAGGAATGGACTGAGATCTTGAAGTGGTAATATGTTACACAGAAGGAAACGGAAAAAGTCCTTCTTGTAAGGATTCAGTGAATAGACACCCATATCTCCTAAATGGTAAACTATAATGAAATAAAGAAAATAAAGGCTATTCCAAAGATCCATGGCTCAGACCTTCAGCTATGATCAGGGATCTTGGAATACATTCAACTTGAATTCTGTTGTAGCAATGTTCAGATTTTGAAAAAATTAGTATTGACTTGTAAATATTTCATTTAAAGACTACTAGAGAAAACTAATGATGTTTCCTATTCCTGTAGCAAGCAATTCCATACCAAGTGAAGTCAAAGATTGGTATCCTGTCACCAATGGCAACTTGGCAGTATCCCTTCTTATTTTTCTACTGTGCAGCAATGATTGCAGTGAAATTTATTTAGAAAAAAGAAATAAGCCCCCTCCCTCACCCAAAAAAAGCAAATGACAAAACAAAAAAACATACAAGACCCTAAAATGAAGATAACAAAATTAAGTACCTCTGGTATGACAAAATGAGAAAAGACAAAATTAAAAATGGAGAATAAAAGAAAGTTTTCAACAACAACTAGTGGAAAATGCAGTTTATAGTTTATTTTTGTTTTTAGCTAGTAGGAAAAAAACCTCTGCCTGCCTTTTCAGAGGTGGAAAGCAGGAAAACACAGGATGCATAGGCAAGGAAGGATTAATGTCTCTGTTGAGGCTTGAGCTCCCAATTGACAAGTAAGCATCCTGTAGGGTTTCCCAGTATATTGGGAAGGTAATGCTGAAGTGCCAAATTAGGGCACTGTTTCAAACTAGATTACAGTGCCTTTTACAGTATTACCTGATTTTAGTCCTGGCCACCAACTGTATTACAATACTTCTTATTTCTTGTATGAACTATAGTAACTATGTAGCTTACTATTTTGATAGTCTCACAGATATGTTCAGATTTTTTTCTTGAATAAGCAGCACCTAACTGAACTCACATCACAATTTAATATGTCATATAAATTAATCAGATTTCCCAGAAGATAATTTGTATCCTTGAAAATAGCCACTGACATTCACAGGTGAAAGAATTCACTTTTACAGTGTGAGTGCTGCAACTTGTGTTTTTCAGTAAAAAAAAATTACAGCAATGTTTTATGGTTCTTGCCATAATAGAGCAGACCAATGCATCTCAGCATCACAAAATTTAGCATGCATCCTGACCCTGCAGTTATAAAGACTGTTCTAAGTTTAAAAGCAGTTATAAATATCCAAACAACAGGATTTAAATATCATACCTGCCTCTCATTATGATCAAAGTAGCAGCAAAACCCAGTACTTCTTAAAAGAGGAAGGGGAAACTTTCAAGTGTAGCTGATATCTAAACAACTAGAAGCGTCTCCCTCAACTCCTGTTTCTTTTGGTAGTGTTTGATGTCTCAAAAGAATTTTTGGAATTAAAGGTATTGTATTTAAATAAATTTATAAAACAAATTTTTTGCACTTGGCCTTGATTCTCCCCACACTTATAGCAGCAAAATATCAGAAAAATGTTAATTTTTTTTTTTTGACACACATAAAATTTAAGACACTCAAGTCATGATTGCTAGAAAGAACAGTTTGTCTCCTCCACATGACAACTATGAAACTAAAAATAAATATATTAAATGTCAGCACCCCAACATACTGCAATTAACACTACCCAAAGTACTTTGAACATTTTAGTGCTGTTTATTGTCGAACATAACCTTTGATCACTCAAAGCATAGAAAGTACCAGGATCAAGACTCAATCATTATGCCTCTCTTTACATTGCTGTTAAGGCACTGCATGAATATAGAGCATAAAACTCTCATACAATATTTATCCTAATACAGCAGGTTGACAGAGGGTACTTACTAGCAATGCACCTTTTTAATCTATGCTTTCCAGTTGCCACTTTTAGAAAAATCTGTTGCCAGGGTCTCCCATTCTGTACCTGCAAAGTAAGTTACACAAGTCAGAGGAATAAGTGAAAAGTAAAACAAAAAATCCATTTAAACTATTAAAAGGATAATGTAGATTTTCAATCACAATTATATACTTATTTCTAAAACTCATCTGTACGTGAAAGTGTTGTAGGATTTTCTACATTGATGAAAATAACAAAAATCAAGGAAGCAGATGGATCTCAACAAGATACAGAGTATTTGTATATAGAGGAGGTGGAGAACCCAGGGCTCTAAAAAAAGGCCTGAGAATAAAATTTTGGGTGTAAAATTACAAAAAAAGAAAAAAAAAAAGGCAGTAAAAGGTGTTGATACTGATAGCACGTCAGTGTCAGTGTTTTCGAAATGAATGAACTTCTTTTTCCTCAGAAATTTTCTGAATGTAGTGCCCTTTAAAGTGCAAAAAATTCATTAGTGTCTAAGAATGGAACCACTTCAAAACCATGCATCAGTAATTTGGTGTGAAATATAGGTAAATGGGAGCAAACAAGTTTTTCTTAGAGCCTGATAATTGTCCATTTAATCAGGTTTTGTAAAATTATATGCCCATTTGTTCCAAAGAGTTCATAAGTTAAAGTGGTAAGATGAAGTTTGTGTAGAGGCAGGTAGCAAAGGAAATCTTACATGGAGAAGAAAATCCAGTCTGGAGGCTTGGTCAGAGCAAGGCAATGTTATGTAAGGCAAGAGTGATTTACTCTGCAGAAATAGTTCTCTGTACCTTCATTGGGAGGGTTTGGTGATTTTCTGGAGTTTTTAAATGAAACTAACAATAGAGAGAGGAGAGGTGGCCATCTCTGTCTTACACTGCAGGCAAATGGCAAAGACAGGCTTGGAATTGGTGTTACTTGGACTGCAGCAGAATGCTCTAGTCTATATGAACAAAAAACCAAATGTGTGAAAAGAAGTTGAAATCCTGGACCTGAACAGCAGCACATTTCACATATGGTTTCAGATTTAAAGTTTACTTAAACATTAGATAAATGTATTCCATTATGTGAAATTCCAAAAAATCTTTTTTTTACAGCAGAGGAGGCAGAATTGTAAATTTCTAATATTTTCTGATAAGCAGATTGTATTGAATCAGCTACAGACCAACTCATGCCATACAAAATAAAACAGAAGCATCACTGAACATGTTTCTTAAGGCTAGAATCCCCTTTTTTCCTACATCTAATTCTGTTCTGCAGCACTCCTTCAAGTTTTTAATACAAGTTGCTTGTTCATTTTATTCGTATTAGTTATTTCTTGCAGATTATGTTTTTATAATTAGTAATGGCAATATTTCTGCCTAAGATAAGTGTTTTACAGAATTAAGTGTGTTGATGTGTATGCCATAGTTAATTGCATTCTCTAAATTTAGGTAATGTTGTGGGGAATAATTTCAATTAGTTTGCTTTTCTTCATGGTTATTAAATTAATTTGAAAAAAAAAAGGAGAAAAAACCCTAACAGCAGAGTGATGGGAGTTCTGAAATAGCAGGTTATAGCTTAGCAAATCTTGAAGCCATTTGCAGGTATAACCATAATTTATCTCATTCATTTAGGGGAAACGAAGAATAAAAATAACCAACACAACCAACCAAAAAGACCACCTCCTCCCCCAAAAAATAATCTCCAAACCAAGATAAAACCAACAGTCACATAATAATAGAGAAATTTAATCTGCTTTCTCCTGACTTGAATACAACAGAATTAGAAAAAACTTCCAATTCAATATTACTTTTCACATTGGCCCTCTCTATAAGATTGTTCTAATATTTAATAATAGTATTATAATTTGTCTAAGATTAAACAATTGAAATAATTAATATCCATCATGCTGCAATGGCTCCACATCCCCTCCCTGAACAGACAAAACTAAGAGTAATTATTGGGATAAACAAAACCATACTCTCACATCATTGACAATCCCAGTAAGCCTGGTTTCTACCAATGGTCTTCAGTGCAAAATAAAAAGGTAAATCTAGATGAAATTAAAAAATTAGGATGGCCAAGTAAGGAGGAAAGGCAGATTAGACTGGGTTTGATTTAATATAATGGGATTTCATACCTAGTGAGAGTCTGTTCCTCTTGGGAAAGTAATTCTTTTAAATTTTGTGCAGGAGCCTGCAGTTGCTCATCTTGCACAGATAAAGAAAGCTGTGTAAAGCAGTTGTAAAGACTTCCAGGCAGAGATGGGGCCATGGTGTCACAGGGCTCTCCAGGCAGCCTCTTGGCATATTGACTCACCTGCTGCTGCTCTCCATGACACTGATTGAAGGGACATTTCTTGAACAAAGCCGCTGGGACCCTTGCTCTCATCTTGCTTGCAGACTCTCCTCCAGGGTTTGCAAACCATTTTCTTACAGCATTGCATGAGCACACTGTGCCAGAGTATCTTAATAAATTGATTGAGTTGGGATGGCTCTGTGTGCCTGTAATTAACAAAGCCAATATCTAATACTGGCCGCTGTGATGGGCTAATGGACATTCTGGTGACCTTAACATTGCTCAAAACTTCAGAGGAAATTCTGTGTGAGATTAGGTAAGTGGAATGGAAAGCAGGACAAAAAACCAAAAGTCTGCAAAATTAAGCTATCTTTTTCTAATAAGCTATATTTTGTTAACAACTGTCATAAAGAGTATGAACATGCCAATGCCATCACAGAGAGCTGTCATCTTGCTGTGATGGCAAGAAAAAGTGATGGAGTGACAGAGATGAAGACACATCTAAGAATGAGGATCTGAAAAGACTAACCTGCTATTCCATTTTTAACTTCATCATTTGTTCAAATTATACCAGATGTTCTGGGCCTTGACACGGGGGTTGATCAAAAGCTGTGGGATCTGACAACTGAACAGTAGGCATGGGAGCTGAACATGTTTCTCTGTACTGAGGCAGTACATGACCAGACCTCCCTACTCACTTTATGATTCTTGCAGAGTAGAAACAGCACAGTGCAGTGACATAAATCCTTCCTTCTGTTGCTTGAATAAGTTACACGTGGTGAGAAATAGCAAAACCACAGTTTTTGAATTCTGAAGTGGTGAAATACCTGACTTCTTCTACACACTGAATCAACAAATCAAGTTCTAATTTTAGGACAATATTGAATGCACTTCTCATACCCTGCCATCTTTGATAAATGCTCCTAATACTATTATCTCTTTGATATTTACTTAAACCTCAGCTGAATTAAATCTGCGCTCACTCTTTGACCACAGCTTTACTCAAACTGCAGCTATACTCACATTTCTGGTTCCAGAGAACAGAAATCTGATTTGCACAAGTAGCCTCCCACCCTATCCTCCACTTGCCCTTGCAAGTGCCTCAAAACACAACTGAAGGTGGAATGTGATGAAATGCAACTGAACTTTGCTGCCTGTAAGGAGGGTATCAGTTTCTGCAGATATTTTCATGGCTTTGAGCACTGACCTATTGAGGGAATAAAGATAGCTGTGGAAGTGAAAGCCCTCATTTCCAGTGGAACACTTCTGAGTGTACAATGGTCTAACTCTTGATGAAAGCTATTCTATACATGTGCAGATAGAAAGGGAGAAGCCAGAACAGATTTTCTTAAAGGTTTGAGAGCTACCACATACTGAGAAAATGAGGGCTATTTCTAACTCATATCAGAAGGGGGCAATAGTTATCACCCAAAAATAAGCTAGGAAACTAATACCTAAGTAAGAGCTTAAAACAAATTCACATGCCCTTTTATAGTTTTTGCTTCCTGCCACATGTTTATTTTATTCATTTTAAGTATCCATTGACTATTAAAAGGTCACCAACAGAAAGCTATTATCAGTTTTAGCAAGCCTTCCATAAAACATTTTTTTCTTAAGGAAAGTTTATCATGTGGAAAATTTTCATTTGGTTAATAATGCCAGTTGAAAGAGAATGCTTCTATATATACTACTTTTAACAATACTTTTAAAAAACAGTGATTTGTGTCTTTTAGTATCTCTCTTAACAGAAGTCTAATTACAGAGTTATGAGTTTTCCACAATTTGACCCAATGCATAATTTTTAAAAAATGCTTGCAAAAATGAAAGAAAGACTTTTTGGAATGAATACTACTACCTTAATAAAGTGAAGAGGCAAAGTATTTTAGATTACTGTCTATACTTTCTGATGATAGTTTTAGTGCCAATACAGGAACCCTATTCTGAACCCAAGTGATCTATTTCCATACCTTTTCTGCATCTAATGGAGACCCTTTTCCCCTTTAACAAGAGCAGAAAGAAAGTAAGGCTTTGAACTGTTGAGAACAATTTGTAGCTGTCCAGCTAAGAATCCATAGTTAAGTTTTTTAAGTTTTTCAACAAAAGATCACACTTTCCTTTCTTTTTTTTTTTTTTTTTTTTTTTTTTTTTTTTTTTTAGAAGCAGGTTTAATTTTAAATTAATTTTCTATGAATGCCCATGCTTGACTAAAGTTTCTGCTCTGCAGAAGTGCTGAATACCATGTCTGCTTGCTAATATTCAACCCCAAGCAAGGAAGGATTTTGTGACCAGTGAAGCTGAATGCTCTGTGCTGCTGGTACATGCAATTATCTCATGACATTTAATATACAGACTCTGAGAGAGAAAGAGACAATCCTTGAACTGCTGAATCACTGTATGGATGGCTTATTATCACACTAATCTCATTCTGCAGGATTTCAAAAATGGGAGGAAGAGTGTTCCAAACATTCACAGGAAGGGATATTCTGGCTAAATATCATTCTTTATGTGCCAATCAAAATAATGGGTTTTTAAAAGGCAACTGAGTGTGATCAGTGCTCTACTTGGAAGTTAAAAATGGAACAGTCCTAAGTCTTAGTTCCCTTGAACAGAATTTAAAATTTGCATTGAGAGAAAAAATGGAACATATATTAAGATTCAGCCTCAATTTGTAATTTCAAAATTTCATTAGCTTCCATTTTCCTTACATAACTTTACTATTATGATTTATCTTCCCTGTGCTTTATCTCCTTTAATCTTTTTGATGAAACATACTTTTCATGAAATATTTGTTAAAATCAGCAAATTTCCAATTAATTTAGTTTCATTTATTCAACTTAAAAGATTTGCAGGCCAGCTTTCCATAATGAAGTAAATGTAATTTTCCTTACATTTTTTTAGTCAGAAAATTAAAATACTCTGCCAGAAGAATTGGCAAGTAGATATCAAAGAAATATCAAAAAAGACCAAGTTGCTCTGTAGCAAATGAAAAGAAAGAGAAAAAAGGATGTAGTCCTCTTTCCCAAGCCATGGCAAATTGATAGTGAGGGATCATAATCAGAAGTGTCGCCCTTGTATTTAGTAATGCCAATGGAATTTTTCACTATGATTTCTTAAATAATTTTTTGAATCTATGTAAACATTCTTCATCTGTAGCCTCCTATAAGAAATAGGAGAAGAATAGGAGTATCAGAAAGAAATTTGTGATTTGAGGCTCTAAATTTCAATTCAATACAATGTCAGGAACAGATTTAGACTAATATAGAGCTATTTTCCCTTAAACTGAGCTTCTCAACTTCACTATTTTTTGCAGAAGTATATGAAAGCTCATAATAGCTGCAATTCTGATATTGTTCAACAACCTTTAAAATCTTTCTAGTGTACAGTAGGTTTCTAGAAACCACTACAGTATACAACATCTGTCTGGATCTAACTCACAATGACAATGACATCCTTTTGGCTTTAAAAGGCAAAAGACAGCTAGCACTGAATAAGGTAGAAGACAGGCGTTATTTTGATACATGCAATTACAGTAAGATTTTATTTGCAGGTAGAAGAATGAAAATGACATCATAAAAGGGCTATAAAAGCTTAAACCTATTCTTTGCTCTGGAGTCTAATGTGGTTCTCAGCAGATCTTCCTGGTCTTGTGCCAAATGCTTCCAGTGAAGATTTAAAGAGATTAACAAGTGATAGGGACATATGGGATAATTCTTTCCCCACATGATCATTTTGCCCTCAAGCCTGTACCTAAGTGTTAGCTTATTTCCTGAAGAAAGAGCTTTTACATTTCTTTCAGTGTAATAGTTAATCTTGAATATAATTTTTAAATAAAAATTGCTATGTTGCTGGTCTGTGCAGTGTTCTGTAGAAGTAACTGTAGAGTAACTTCTTTGGAATGGAAAAGATATTTTGTAAAGTTTTGTGATATGTCACTCTTCAACATTTGCAGCGTTGGGTTTTTCTCTGCCCCAGTCCTGGGCAGCTGGGGGTGTCCAACTAGGCACGCTGTTTTTCTACGGTGACCAGGGTTGCCGTGTGGGTGCGGAACTCTAGGGCTGAACCTCCATGTGGGTTGGCCGCTTTCGTAGCCACACGCTGAGATGACACAAAGGGAGAACAAAGGCGCACACTGCCCCGCAGTGCTGAGAACTGTTTATTCCCCATGTGGCTGCCACGGTGGCCGCGGCAGCGGTTTCCAGGTGCGCACATGGGCAAAATGGCAGATTGGATAAAGGGAGCATGGGGTTAAATAGGGGGCAGGCAGACAGGGGCAGAAGCCCCCCTTGCCCAATGGGGACGGACAACAGCGGAGTGACGCAAACCATGGCAACCTATGGCAACATAATAGGGGTGTGTACAGCGTTCTGGGACAAATGGGATACCAGAGGTGATTGACACAGAACTTTCTATGGGGAAGAAGGGCATGGTTACAAGATTGACATGACAGAGCTCCTGTGATACAGCTTGGTGCAAATCATTATGAGGGGGAAATGGGGGTACATAGAACCAACCTAAGTAACATTTATTAAAACCCCTAACTGAACCAACCCGGCATGCAACAAACATTGCAAGAGTACTAGGTAGCTTCAGATATTTTCAGAGCATAATATGATCAAAATTATTATGGTTTATTATTCTGGTTTTCTTATTTTACATAATAAGAATGAATTCTCCATAAAAGTTAAGGCATGATCATGAATTGTTAAAGTCTCCAGTTTTAAATTTTCTTTTGTAATTAATCATCAGTATTAATTTCTAATCTTTATTTACTGGCTCTTAAGCTTATTTTAGGGTGTCAGCACTTCATTTCTATCTCAACTGATAAGGAAATGTCTTCTCAAAACATTATCAAACTTCTTATACTTGCAATATATTCAAGTAGTTTAAGTTACTATTAAGTAATTTACCATTATATAATATTTATATATTGTGTATATATATATATATATATACAAATATGTGTTAAGTATATCTATAGAGAGCATATATTTTAATAGAAGATCAAGCAACTTACAATTGACTATAATCCTTTTAAAATTTTCCCTTGATATTTATCATACAAGAAAATAAATATAAAGCGACATTATTGCATATCTTTTTTGTCTAATGATATTAATTTTCTAGATTCTTGATCTTTATATGATCATGTAAACATAGTTTTTAATCAGATTTATACTTTTTTTTGTATGCTCACAATATTTAACTGGGATAGAAATCTTTAACTTAATACCTTATAAAATCTTTGCTTAAGAAAGTACATAATTATGAATGAACAACCACACAATACCTCAAATGATATCCTAGAGTAGCAATTCTCTTCTGCCTTAGAAATCACCAACTAAGTTCTTCTCAAACAGGGGTAAAAGAGAGCAGGTATTTATGACGATTATCAAACTTCAATATTAGCATTAGTAAGATGCACTAAAAATTAGGAAGCCTTCATCCTGATCTTAAAAGATACTTCAAACACTTTGGGAAGACTTAAATAAAAACACTATCTTGGTTAAAGTTTATTATCTTAAAATTTCCTGATTTTCAAAATCAATATGATACCTTATTGAGCAGCCTCTATTCCAAAATTGTTTAGAATGTTTTTATTGAGATCAAATAGACTCAGATTTTAAAGAAAAAAAAAAAGGATCATAAGTGTTTGGATAATGACCATTCCCTACTTTCATTTTTCCCAGTGCCTGCTTTGATTTCATAAGAAGAATAAAGGGAAAGATTTTACCATACAAATACATGCCTGTATATACTGAAGATTTAGAAAACAGGTGAATTGTGTATTAACTTTTAGAATAAATAAATCACTGTATTTTTTAATAAATATTATATAGATATATTGCATTTGATTTCAAAACACCACTTTGGAGTTCTTATGAATTTGAATTACTTTATTCATGTAAAGAGAGAAGAGTAATTAAAAAGTCAAATTTAAATGTTATATTAAAATAAAACTACAAAGCATTTTTTCAAGTACCTTTTTTCCCATCACTTGCCAATAGAAATAATTGTTTATAAAGGACAGTGTAATGGAAATTTTCTATCAGAATGTATAATGAAGAAAAAAATGTTGAAAAGAAGAACGGGTTGCACTTGTGTATATATATATATATATATATATATATATATACACATATATATATATAAGTAAGCAAGAAGCTAAAATGGTTAGAAAAGATTCTCAGCTGATTTTGCTTTCACATATATTTGGGTGGCTTGCGTTAGCAATGCGATGCATAAAATTTCTAAGCAAAGATTTTAGACCAGTACCAGGTCATCTGAAAATTGACATTTGTTGAGAGCAAATAAAGATTGTTTTAGTACCAAGAAAGATGAATAAGTAAAAAGTGAAAATGAATATCAGACATGCAGGAGTAATAAATCCAGACTGCTACTGAATTTTAAAAGAGAAAATAAGTTTATCTTAACAGAACCCAGGTCAGAGAAAAGTCAAGTCCAAGCAAGACAAAATGGAAATCTCATTACACTATAAAAGACAGGAGGAAATACAAGACACCATATCTTTTAATGAAAGCTATTTTACAAAACCCTAGCTCTTAGCTGATGGAAATTCATTGACTTCAGAGAAGGTATAGCAACAAAGGTTCATTTTCAACAAAATGACCTTCATATTACATAGAATACTATAGAAGGCAACATTTACCATTCTAATTAATAATAGTTCATACCCTATTATATTATTGTCTTCAATAACAATGGATCCAACATGATGAGAAAACAGATTCTGAACTTATTTAAATCTGCAGGAATCTCTTTCTATGATATATTCAGAAGTGTCAGATAGAACCCTGGTTATATTTGTAATTTTTCATGACATATAAAACTGCTTCTGGCAAAAGTCTTGCATTTTTTTCTTTAATTTCTTTTTTCAGTTTGTCTTTAAATACAACTTAGAACAAATCAATTCCATTCCTTTACATTTTCCATCCTCCCCTCATTAAAATAAAAAGAAAAAAAAAGTAAAGAAAAAAATACCAATATACCTCAGTTGTGTCATTTAATGTATTAATGAAGAATGCAAATTTTTTCAAAACTTTGCTTCTAGGATGTCCCTTTTCAGCCATCTAGAGGAGTATCTTAGGATACTTAGGTCAGGAATTCCTGAGGTTTCAGGAATAAATGCATGGGTTTGGACAGAAATTTTAAAAGCAAGACACCTCGAATGAATCATTTTATTTTCAAGTGAAATAGCAATCTTTAATGAGAAATATCAGAAAAGTCAATAGTAATTGATGTGAATTTGCCCAAATTAATATTCTATTTCACCGAAACTGGAAGGTAGGTCTGGATAATTATGAGAATCTGGGAGAAAAAATGCCATTTTTTAGACAAATCTGAAGTTAATGTTTTACTCTGCCTCTTATTTAGCAGGCTCATTTAAAATATTCATGTGTAATCAAGTATCATGATTCCAGATGAAGAGAATAGGGATTCTGGACATCTCTAGTTGTTGGAATACAGGCATAAACAGTGCCCCATTAGAAAAATAACAACCAAACAAAAAGAGAAAAAAAAAGACTGCCGAAAACCAACCAAAATCCTCACACCATATATTCCTATCAAGATAAGCCATTGCTTTAGCTTGTGGCAAACCATGTGGATGTAAATTTCTCTATGCTTGCCTCTTAATCTTAACAGTTAAAAAAACAAGCATCATGTAATGTAAAGAGACAATATAGATTAAATTTCACAGGACAGTGCTTGATAGTCTTGTTTAGCTATCCTGTACTCTGCAATCTGGATGTACTATCTGAATCAAAAGGTCAGAGTACTTTTCTTATTAGAACAGCTAGTTTGTGTCAAACAACCTTTGAAGCCATAGAGTTAGAGATATCCCACAGATTTTCATTCTGAGAGCTGAGCCATTTCTACCTTCAGTGGAGCTATTTTTTTCTGGAAAATAAGTACTTGTTTGTGATGATACAGTTGTGCATCACACCAGTCAGGCAACAGGATGTAGGAACTTCAGCATAGCTATTTATTTTAGTGGTAAAAATAGGTGTTTCAGATCAAGAAAGTTTAAGAAACACTCATCAAAGGGACAACATGTTCCTCCAAAACTTTGACAATTCCTTGAGTCACAGTTATTTATATAATTTAGATTACTTTACTACTTCTTTTTTACTACTTTGTGTTTATTAAGACAAGAATACATTGGTGCACCTGTGAGTTTCATTAGAGAAAAGTTATCCCTGAGGTTCAAAATCATTCATCACTTTTTCCCTAATTTAAAAATCCCAGTAATCTCTGACATCTCTCTAATCCCATAAGCAACACCACACATAGACCATAACCTCCCTTGCAGGGCTCTTTTTGCCAACATTACCTTTCAGATTTACTCTTCAAGTGAGGTAATTACAGGTAACGTATTCCTGCTGTTCTTGCAAGAAGCCCTTGTTTATGTTTCTGGAGATAATACAGATCAATTTAATCTATATCAGTTGTTTTAAAGATTATTAAATTAAAAAAAAAAAAAATCACAGCTATTTACCCCTATATGTGTATGAAGGTGTTGTTTCACAACTGTCCACTGAAATACAGATCCTAGAGAGTAATTTGAAGACTGGCAATTTGGCTCTGTCCCTGCCCAGCAAACACATCACTGGAAACACATAATCCCTGGTAAATTTGAAGTTCATAGCATGCAGAAAAAAAACCTAACAAAAGCATCTTAATTACACTAATTTTGCTTTACACCCTCTCAGCTCAGTTAGCTTCTCATCCCTGCTGTTTTTTTTTTTGTTTGGTTTGTTTTTTTTTTTTTGTTTTTTTTTTTTTTTTGTTTTGTTTTTTTGTTTTTTTTTTTTTTTTTACCTTCATCACTGACAAACACACTTTCTGCAGCAAGTTGGACTGGCTATCAATTTCACACGGATTTTGCCTAAGCATCCTTTTCTCCATGCTAAACAACCACAGCTCCCCCAGCTACCCCTCACAGGATTTGTGCTCCAGACCCTTCACCATCTCCACTGCTGTTCTCTGGACACACTACAGTACACCAATGCCTTTCTTGTAGTGAGGGACCCAGAACTGAACACAGGATTCAAGGTGTGGCCTCACCAGTGCCAAACAGAGGAAGATGATCCTTCCCAAAACCTATTGACCACAGTATTTCTGATACAGGCCAGGATGCCATTGACTTTCTCGGCCCCTTAGGCACACACTGGCTCATGTTCAGATGCTGTTGACCAGAAAGGCCCGATCCTTTTCTATCCAGCAGCTTTCCAGACACTCTGCCCCAGCCTTTGGAGCTCCCTGAGGTTGTTGTGACTCATGTGCAAGATCCAGCACTTTGCGTTTTTCAGTGTCATACAATTGGCTTTGGGTCATCAATCCAGCCTTTCCAGAAGTCTCTGCAGAGCTTTCATCAGACTGACTCTCCTACCAAACACAGAGCTGTCTGCAAACTGACTGAATGTGCACTCAATCCCCTCATCCAAATCATTGATAAACATATTAGACAGAACTTACCCAATAATAAGCCCAGGGAAACCCCACTTGTGACCAGCCACCAAAGAGTTGTGACATTTGCTAATCTCCAGTCAACTGGCACCTCCCTTGTCATCCAGGACTGCTGAAAAAGAATGGCGAATGGCTCAGTGAATACTTCCATCTGTCTCAGTTCTCTTGAGTGAATCCCATTCAGCCTCATACACTTGTGCCTCTCTCAGCGGTGTAGCAGGTAATTGACTAATTCCACTTGGATTACCAAGACTTCACTCTGCTCCCCGTTGCTGTCTTCCAGTTCAAGGACTAGGTATTCTGAGAATAGTTGGTCTCTCCAATAAAAACTGATCAAAGATGGCATTAAGTATGTAGTCTTTTTCTCATCCTTTCCCCCCCACATCTAATAAAAATGGAGTTATTCCTTAGCCCTCCTTTCATTGCTAATTAATTCATAGAAACATTTTTTATTTTCTTTTAAGGTAGCAGCCTTGTTAAGTTACAGTTGGGCTTTGGCCTTTTTATTTTTCTCCTTTCATAACCTCATAATACCTATGTAGTCCTCCTGAATTGCCTACTGCTTCTTCCAAAGGCCATAAATTCTCTCTGTTTCTTGAATTCCAGCCAAATTCTCCTTTCAGCCTGGCCAATGGTCTTCCCCACTTGTTTGACTTTTGGTACATGAGGATGGCCTGGATGCATTTTTAAGAGTTCCTTCTTTGAAGAATGTCCAGCTTTCTTGAACTCCTTTGCCCTTCAGAAATGTCTCTCAAGGGCCCTGTCAGACAGTCCCCTAAAAAGGTCAAAGGCTGCCCTCTGGAATTTCAAGGTAACAGTTCTGCTGATCACCACTCCTTACTTCTCTGACATCAAAACCTATCATACTGTGCCCAAGTAAGCCTCCAACCGATAAGTCCTTTTCTGTTTGAAAAGTACAGATTCAGTGGGGAGCAATCAACATCTGTGCCAGAAAAGTGTCTTTCTGACACTGCAGAAACCTCCTATACTTTTTCCTCTCTATTGTATCCCATTTGTAGCAGGCATCTTGGCAAATTAAAGTACCCCACAACAACAAGAGCTAGTGAATATGAGACTTCTCCCAGATGTTTTAGAATATTTTGTCTGCCTCTTCATCCTGATGGAGTAATTTATAATAGATTCCCACAATGTCACTTGCCTTGTTGGCCATCCCCCTCATTTTTATTCACAAATACTCAACCATATAATCATCATCATCACTCAGATCCAGACAATCAAGACCCTCCTTTCTTGCCTACTGCTTCTGGAGAGTTTATAGCTATCCATTGCAACATTTTTGTAAGTCAGCTGAAGTTCTCATGATGGCAACTAAATAATTGTTTTCCTGCTGCACAGTGGCTTCCAACTCCACCTGGCTTTTGCTTGTGCCCCATGCACTTAGTCAAAGCAGTTCCTCCCAGGATTCACTAAAGCTGTTATTTTCTATATAATTGGCAAATCCAGTCCTATGTCTGAAAATAACACATAATGAGACAGATTTCAGAGCTGCCTTCAAGATTTTCAAGGTCTGTCTTGGGAGTACAAGTAATTGTGATACAGCTCTCAGTGGGTGAACAACAGGTTCTTACAGAAACATTTGGGAATTGCTGCTTTACATGTTCATTAATTCTTCACTGTTTTCCAACTTCAGATGACTTCACTTTTTTAATGTGGTAATCCTTGTTTTCAGTTTCCCTTCTGAAAAATGTCTCATCTTTTGATGGGCTTTTTAGTCAGAACATACAATCAGCCCCCCTCTAGGAAAAAAAAAGGAAGCAAAGGCTCCAATGTAATTCATATAAAAATACTTCACCCCTCTTTTAAATCACTAAAATCTGCTGCTGTCCACCTGAAGCGCCATATTTATCTCCCTCAAGGTAAGGAGTTGTCCCTCAGAACATAGCAGTCCTTATTATTGCTGTTAGAGCTGTGAACATCTTTCAATATTCTCTGCTTAATCCAATCTTTAATTTTCTTAATTTGGTAGCACATTCATTTAAAAGTTAATTTGAAAGAATTCAAAAGTACTTGGCTTTTCTGAAGGTAATTTTTCTTTTTGCTTAAGGTAGAAGTACCAAAAGAGGTGCTTTACCAACTTTTTTGGAAAGAGGAAAAAAATTGTTTCCCAGAAGATGAATATCACCTTTGCGCTTTATTCACCAAGATCATTCTGGATGCATGTTTTGATCAAATAGTTTAAAAGCTTCTCGCATTCCCTGACAAAATTCTTTACAACTCATCCCTGTCTAATCCTCTTCTCCTCTCAACTCAATCTTTAAGACTCCACATAGATGCAAGTATTTTACAGTATGGTCACAAGACTTCTAATGACCATCCTTTCTATACCACATTTCCCAAAATAACTTTAATTTGTAGTATGGAAATAAAAAGTCCATATTCATGCATAAAGAAGAAAACCCCAGAGATTACCACTTATATCTTCAGTTTTACAGGACCTTCTTCATAGCACTACCGCTTTGGAGATACATTATGGAAAGCATCTCTAAATCTTCAATTTATATTTCAAAAATAAAATTGATTTGGAATATTTGATTCTTTAGACCACTTGCTTTTCTATTTTGTTTATAGTAAAGCAATGAATGATACATTTAACATGTGAATAAAACAAGGTGAGATTTTTCTTTCATATGAAGTTTTCTTTTTTAATCTGAAATGCCGTTCATTCATGCCTGTCAGTCATCTATCCACTCATTCTGCTCTCTCACATCTTCTTTCTCCAATACTTACAACTGGTCTTTACCCCCTGCAAAATAATTTGCATGTTCTTCTGCTCCTAAAAACTCAATATTATTCCAATGTTTCATAATAATTTTCTCTCTTCAGAGCTGCCTAAGGAATCCCACAAGCAAGTTTCCAAATTAAGTTGATTTTGTTTTAAGTCGCTCAAGGTTATCAGAATCCAGCTGACCCTTTTGCTAAATGTTTACTTTATAACTGCAAAATTTGAAACAGACAGGATTTGACTTTTTTATTTTTAGGTTGCAGGTTTTTTGTCTTGCTTTGAAAATACCACTTGGTAAGAAAATAAACTGAGCCTTCCTAGAAACTGAAGTGATATATTCCTGAAGCTACAGAAATATAGCTTGGTTAACAAAGAGTAAGTTTTTGAAGTTTTTGCTGGAGGTGGTGGAGACAGATAATCAGTAATGCACATCATTACTTCTAACACATATTCACAGGAATACACTGCTACAGCTGTGAGATTGCATAAGTGATTCTAAAATATCTCGTGACCAAATCTGTAAATCAGATGCCACTAAAACGAGTCCCAAAACTTGCTCTGACTTCTGGTCAGAAAGGGATGATTTACTGGAACCAGAATGTTTCATGAAAACTCACATCTGAGTTCAGAAAGAGAGATTTGTAAGATTTGTTTTCTTCAGATGACAGAGATAATGCTTTTCCAGTTATGGAATATTCATTGCCATGAATTATACCAACCTTGGAAATAGTGGACCAAGTTTAAAAATCCAGTGTCACTTTGAAACCAGGTACTTTACATTCCTGGAGTGTAATCTCATCATGGGTCTGCAGAATCAGGATCTTACACTACAGACTTCTGTAATTTGTGTTAAGTATCTCTTGAGCCACAAAAAAAGACACAGATAGTGTATCTTGGTGGACAGGTGGCTGACAGATTATGTGAGCTACTTAATTAGGGTCTGAGAGTTCAAGATTCTCTACATCAGTGAGTATTCATTTATTAAAATAGAAAAACTCTGACAGGAGACACTCTGAGAAAATTTGCATCAGTTGTCAAACATGAAGGACTTATCTGTGATGTAGGGTTGATAAAATGAAGGCTTTTGCCAGGATCAGGTGAAGCAGAAGCTTAAATGTGTAACCCTTCTTCTTACAGGGGAAGCACATGCTTAATCTAGTAGTTGGATCCCTGAAATAAAAGGCTTGTTTGCTTTTGAGATTATTTTTTTAAAGGAAAAAAACAACTATTTCCACATTTTAATTGCTACATACAATTTAAAACCAAATCCTGAATACAATGTTAATATAAGACACAGATTCTTGCTGACCCTCTTCTTTTTGTATCTATTTCCTTTCCCTTCTTATTTTGTCTCTCCCATCTTGCTGGGTTTCTTAGCTTGTTGTTAAAATGCTGTTGCTTAGATTTTTGGGGGTTTTTTGTTTCTTTTTAAACTGCAAATGAAGTAAGCACCATGAAAAGCATATTTCTACTTCCTTATGGGTATTTTTTGTCCTTTTCTGTTTTCAGGGAACTGGGACTGAAAAAGAAATTCTTCCTTCAGTAAGCTGCAACTAATTTCTGTTCTGTTCTTTTGGAAGGACAGCCATTATCCTATTTTAGAGCTTAAAAAAAGCTATTAAATTGATGCTTCTTTCCTATAAGTCTTTCTAGAGATAATTTGAAAATAAAAAAATTAAATACGTATCTTAATATTCAACACTGTAAATTATTTTTCTCTTTCATTGGGAAAGTAGAGGGGATTCTAGATAAAGTAATTGCTACCCATTTTAAATTAATGCTTGCAAACTGAGGTCTTCATTGATTACCCTAAATGGAAGAAAAAAGTATTTGGATTCTTTTTTTTTTTTTTTTTTTTGCACATGAAATTTAAAAAAAGAAAAAACACAACTGATAAAAAAAATTTAGAGGAAGAAGAAAAAAAATTAAGGTTTAAACTTCTACTAGTTTCTAGCCAGTACTTGATTACTGAGTCTTCTAGTTTGCCAACCATAGTTTGGTGGACTTAATATAAGAGAAAGGCTTAAAAACATATATTTTAGTGTCCTCAAACCATCTTAATAGTTCATTAGTCATATATAGCGATCTTAGTATGAGAAGTGGCATATTTAAGGCTTGGCCCAAAGACTTCCGTATTCGCACCCCTCAGGGGATTTTAATTTTCTACACAGAAATCAGTGTGTGTCTTTTCAAGTGGACAGTTCACCCCTGTTAAGATGTTTAAAAATAACAATTTAATTGTGGATGACATTGTGGATGAAATGGGTTTGCTAAGCAATTTCAACAGTGGAACACAAGCAGATGATGTACTTTATTTTAAAAAAACATATTTTTTTTCCTTTAAGAAGGAAAGAGAAAATCAGGATTTTCCCTGGGCTCTTTCACTCCTACTAAAGTAACTTTTTACTTTTTTGGCTGGAAAATGGCAGACAATGGCCTCAATTTTCCCTGCAGGTGTGGAAAGCCATGGAGAGCGCTGTGTAGTTTTGTTGTTATATCTGAAATCAGGAGACTGGATGGCATAGCCATTAATCAGTTATACTCTGAGGCTCCAGACAGCTAAAAAGAGTAGTCATGAAGAATCTTGTTTTCTCTTATTAAACTGCTGAGAAAACAACCCAAATATATTCGACCCACCATGTACTCGCATACTGCCTTGATGAAATCAGGGAATAATACTCCTAGGAGTACATATGGGACCATTGATTCTGAATCGCATCGCAACGGCTCTGCAAAATTGAATTCCTACAGAGCAGGTATTCAGGCATGGCTCCAGGGCAGTCACCAAGGCTCTGTCTCATAGCAGGAGGCATATGTTTGATTTACACTTACTAGGTTGGGTATTGCCATCAGTGTAGCCATAGCAACACGTTGCTTAGCCTGAGCTCATCTCTGATCTGCAGCAGACCTGTGTTAGCAGCCAGAACACTTACTACTCACTCTAAAACTAGCTTGGGTGTTCTTGCTTGATCTGAAGTGCCTGAACTGAGCACCTACTCTGAGAATACCAGGAGGTAGAAAACTTACCAGTTTTGAAAATCTTTGTGCACACCAGCTAGCTGCTGGAAGATTGAACTTTCAGATCAGTCTGATCCATCTTCTTTAGAAAGAGAAATGTTTTAAAAACAAGTTATTTCATTTATATGAGGGCTATCATGAGTGCTGTTCTAGAATTGAACTCCTTGAAATCTTTATTATTATTACTGTTATAAACTTATTTTGCTTTTGATGCTGCTGGATATGGAAGAGCTCTAAACTATGTTTACTCTGTTCCAGATACACTTGCATACATATATTCATAAACATCAACAATTAAAAAAAATTGCCCAGAGGAAGATATAATTTGAAAGACAAATCAGAAAATGTTACTATTTTGCTGGAGTTTCCTGGTTATATATTTGCAGCCTTGTAGGAGTTAAATATTTAAGCACCAAACCCTTCATAATTAGCAAAAACTAATATAAGTATGGATGTGGGAAAGTTCTATATGTAAGGAAAGAGATTAAGGAACACATTTCTATGTGGTTGTTTCATCTACAAATTTAATGTCTATTCTGTTTCCCGGATAATTAATAAAATATGAATAAAACATGATTTTGATGGAACAAATCACTTGTTTTCCTTTTGTTTGTAGTTTTTCAGTCTGTACAATCCATTGGGAATAGAGTTCATAATTTTAAACAACTTAAATAATTTTTAAAGCAAGATTTTTGAGGCTGTTGCTTACTTTCATTATAAATCTGTCTCTCTGTATATGGTCAGATCTTTTCCAGTCCATCACTTTTTGACAAAGAATATGGAGTTCACAGAGAGAGATTTGTGAAAATATGCTGGTTGATGAAAACTACATTTAAAAGTATAGAAAGCATTTTGTGACTCATTAATTATTCTATGTGACATTTTTGGAGCAGAGCTTTTCATTTTTAAAATTTTATTTGTAAAATATTAATACTAAGATAGCTGAAAGAATTTTTTCAGCAACATAAAAAAGAGGATTCAACAAGATTCTTATATTAATTGTTTCAGAAAGAGTTTTTTCCCCATTTTTTTCTTCAGATATAAAATGCAACATCTAGTAAAAATGATGGAAAATTAAATAATCTACAAAGCTTTCTTCCACAATTTAATATCTTCATTTTCATAAGAAAAAATTAGATTTGTCCAATAACACCATTTTCACACATTTTTGCTAATGTCAACCTTATTCTCCAGTCTATTAACATGATTAATTGTAAGAAGTAGGAATATTAGGTAGGAATATGCCTCTCATTTTCCGTGAGTGCTTTTCTCTAGTTTTTATACATACAAAATCTCCTCCAAAATAAATGGAGACTTGTTAAACGAAGGATTACTGTACTGCTAAGACAAAATGCTGACAAGTACTTTTCAGTTGGAGATTTTTTTTAATGTATGGATTTTGAGCGTAAGTTTGTGTCAAGTTTTTCTGTACAAACCTTTACAGCAGATGTTTCCAAATTAAATGTAATTCCCCCAGGTGGTAATGCTGGAAGGTGTAGGTAAGAGTAGTGAACCTGACAGATATTCAATAGCTCCTACATAGACTTATGAGCTCACTGGAAGCAAAGCTAGAAACTCAAAATGGATTCTTGAACCACACTTTACTATTCAAGAAGGCCCTGCCTGTTTCTTTTTATCTTCCTGGTTAACTCATCTTCATCACTACATTTTTCAGCAAATCACCACATTTTTCAGTTGGAAAACATCTGTAATTGTTCAGTGAAATGGAAGAAAAGCTCAAAAGCATTGATCCCTGCTGTGAAAGCCATGAGAAAGACAGATAACATCCACAGAGAAGTGGCTGCCTATGGTCCTCCACATAGCTTTAAAATTAACCTTATTTCACTTCCAATAGCTTTCATCTCAAAGCAGTATAGAACTTTACTATGACTTTTCAAATAAAAATGGGGACATTCCTACTTCTACATGCCAAGAATTATGCTGTGAAGGAAACAGCAGCTCTGAGGTGACTATCTCAAATAAACCATGATATCTGAATTCTCACTGCTTTGGCATATTTCAAATTGCATCTTTGCCAATAACCTATTTGAAAGCCACCTGTGTAATGCTGTCCTCTCCCAACACTGGGTTTTTGGATAGTCCAAGATAACAGTTGAGAAGTTCTTTCTCAGGCATGTGAAAATTCATTTCATTCAGTGATAACTGAGTGATGTCAGACAGAAAGTGTATATGCCCCTGAAATTTCTGATTTTCAAAATATTTTCAAGTTAATTTGGAACGTGGAAGTATGGATACCATTCTCTAGCACAGCTGGTCAAGCACTGATTATAGCAGACAATTCCAGGTGCTTCCTAATAAAGATATTGTACTGTAGGAAAAAATAATCTACTTGCTGATAGCAGATTTTTGTGGAGTCCCTTCTCATTACTTGGATGAAAAAATGTCACTGTCAATTATAAGACTTGAAGAAAAAGGTGACAGGAAACCAATTTAGCAGCACTTTTTCAGTTCATCTGTTGGAGCTGCTAATTCAGGAAGGATTTCCATCCAAATAGGGAAATTAATTTTTTTTACAGGTTCTAGAATTTTATTTTCTCCTGAAAGGTAAACCTTTTCTTCCACATACAATAAAGGCCAGAATGAGGAGCAGGTAGGCAGTTGGAAAAGACAAAATTATAACACGGCTAAGAAAAATGCTACAGAGCTCAGTTAATAGAAGGACGTGACTGGAAGAATTCTCTTCTAGCTTTTCCATCATAATGGAAAAATAGATCTGATCTGGATTTTTGGCACATGCTCATGAAAAGGACTACACATCCCATGAGGCTCTGAGAAACCTGGTCTAGTGGTAGGTACCCTGGCCCACTGGGGAAAGGAGGCAGCAGGCAGCAGGTGATTTTTAAGGTCCCTTCCTACCCCTTCCAAAGCATTCTATGATTCTATGAAGAAAGGCTGTTGTATGGACAGGAAGTTGACCTGTCCATCACCTTGTACAGTTTATGGCTGAGAGGTTAGGAGGCAAAAATATTATGTAGACAGATGAATAGAAGATATCTATGGATTCGTTAAGTCTGAGGAATACTTCCTATCTAAATCAGAGGTTATTACTGTTAGGCTTCTCTGAACTTGTGTCTGTGCCTTTTTACATACTGTGAAATAAAATTTTACTGACTCAAAATCAAAAATGATCAGTCTTGAGAGGAGGAAGAAAGGAAGGTCAAAGGCAGCAGCAGATGTGGTTGCTCACCAGAGCTGCTGAGACACAAACTGGCAACATCTGTAGGCTCAGAGGTGTCTCAGCCCAGTATGTCCTGCTTTTCCTGGCCAGTGTTTGTCCATATTCAGGGATCACCAGGGTTAAAAAAAAAAAAAAAAGCTTCAAATTCAGGAATGATTGATCTGCTCCTTCCCAAGTAATCAAAGTAGGGAAACATTTTTGAAGCATTTTTATTACACTAAACCTTTGAATCATCAATAATTTAATAAAGTATGTGCAAGAACAAACTTGAAGAATCTGACTGAAAGATTTAAATACTGTTTGGGCTGCCTTAGCTACTAACACAGTCCATCAAGCTCCTAGAAGTAATCAAGAAAATATAGTTCCAAAAGTACTAGACAGAGGAATATCCAGACAGAAATATGGGGATACGAGTATTTAAAAAAATTATTTATTGTTCTTTCCCCAGAAGCACGTGTATGAAGCAAGGATGAGACCATCCCACAGCTTGTTGCTGTCAGATGTCTTGCAAAACATGAGGGCTGAATTATATGTCTTTCTAAGAACAGTAGTTTCTTTTTCTTTTATACGATTTATAGTTTCAATGTAAGCAAATATAGTTTTAGTGACAAGCTGTCACCTCAAACTTTTGCAGAATATAACCTTTATAAAAAGGGGTTTCAATTTCTACCTAATGTTCTTTAGATAAGCCATTTCTTGCTTATTTTCATGGTACTTTTACATTATTTTCTTAGTCAAACATTTGTGTCAGTTTATGTTGTGTTTCTTTACAGAAGCTGTAAATTATTTTTCCTTCTGAACCTTTTTTTGGTCATCATAAAATTTGCTTATTATCACTCATGAGAATTTAGGTCAACATCAAACATATTAACTGTGAAAAACTTCAAAACATTAAACTTGTAATATTTAGAATATTGCTAATATAGCAATCTTAGATGACTCATGTATTCCCTTTAATTACACTAGATAAAATAATTTATAACTGAAATTAAAATAGGGCAATTTGTACCTTTTTCAATAAACCACAGATTTCTTTTATTCTACTATTTTCTTTTATTCTATTATTTTCTTTTATTCTCTTTTATTTCTTTTTTATTCTCTTTTATTTGCCAGATCACATAAATTATTTGTGTGTGTTCAAAATCAGTAAGTCTGTATTTAGTATATATTTTATAATTTTCTTTAGCAGTTTTCTCTGAATGATTGGAACTGTAATACTGGAAATGTGGAAATGTAGATCTGTAGACAGAACAGTATAATTAAAATAACTCATATAATACATATAATCATGAGGACTTGCACCCAGCTATACCCCAAATTTCATACAATCTATATGATGCTTGCTATATCAATAACACTATTCAGTGATTTCTGCACCTCTCTGGTTTATCTTTTGTGTTCTTTCATTTTGTAAGTAATTTCATCTAAATTACTGTTCTGGAAGCTCTTTCTTTTACAAAACTTCAGAAAATACTATGAAAGAAAATAAAATTTTTTACTAAATAAGACTGGGCTGCATGGCTTTCTTGGTTGTGAAGCCATGTACATTTAAAATTAGATATCTGCCATGTCCAAAATTGGGATAGTTGTTTCTTTCCTGTATTGTCTGCTACAGTTATGCTTCCATTCTTTTATGACCTGTGCATTTGGGTAGTATCTAATAGCATTTAAAGAGAGTGAATCACCCCTAAGACTAAGATTAACAGTATAGAGTTAAAATTTAGTATTT
Organism: Anomalospiza imberbis; assembly: GCF_031753505.1. NCBI lineage: Eukaryota > Metazoa > Chordata > Aves > Passeriformes > Viduidae > Anomalospiza > Anomalospiza imberbis. The sequence goes on from NC_089681.1 coordinate 44,541,149, forward strand.
TGATCTAAAACTAATATCTTTATGACCAGGCAAAGTAAACATATTTGAATATTGTGCTAAGTCTTGCTATTCATAAAAATATTTAAAATTATTGAGGAAGAAAACACAAAAGAAATGAAGGAGAGAGGGAATTTTCACTTTTAAAAGAAAACTCCTTGCAGCATTAAATTATAGAATCAAAGTCTTGGAAACTGTTCTCACCCAGCCACCTGCAAAAGCCACTGACAAGCTGGGCCAAAGAAGTCAAGAGTAAATATGTATAAATAGTATAGAAACGTTGCCCAAAGTATAACAAGATTTCTTGCTTTCCTCTGACACAGAAATTGGCAATGAGGCCTTTCTGCACCCTGAGTTTAGAAACCATGAGTTTTTACTGAGATATGGAGGCAAATGCCTACTGTGATTTGTTAACTGAGAAGAGAAAGAAACAAAAACTTTGAACACCATCCTACAGTACAAACTTTATTTTGGTGGGTTTTAGAAGTTATTTTACTTAAGTAAAATCATGTGTCTTGTACTAAATGTAAATATCAATACCTGTTACTCTCTTTCCTTCAATATAAAGTTTAAATTTCCTGACCAAACTCCCATTCAAACACAAAGTAAAGGCTCCACAACATTGAAATGGAGCCACTCTTCCACCCTTGGAACTCTCATGCTCCCTGTGTACTGGGAAACAGAGAGCTTCACTCCTCTGAGATTCCTTTTTATCTTTATGTGCCTTTTCTCTAAAAGGAAGAATTCCAGTAAGTCTGTTCCCAGTAAATAGGCAATGCTGGGAAGTCAGTTCTAATCCTTAGAAAATGAGGCTGAATCCCATAGCAATAACCATATTGAGTAAGCCATCACACTATCTTTTTTTTTTTTTTTTTTTTGTTCATTCTAAGAGACTGCATTTTATCTTCAAATTAATGAGAATTATGTACAGAAGCTCCAATTGTCCAAACCGATTTCCTCTTGCAGTTTTCTTTTCTTTTCTTTTCTTTTCAAATCCCTAGCCAGCAGTCATGCAGAGATAAAAACTCCTGAAGCTGTTTTGCCTTTTAAATCCAGTGGAACAGGCAGCACTTCACAGGCAGCTTGTAGAGTGCACACACACCAAAGTGACTTGCTGATTGGATTGACATGTTCTGTCCTGTAAATCAGCACAGAGAATTAGTGATCACACAGAAAATCATCCCTCTAGGAGAAAATTACTTTTATTTGGATTTGTGTAAACATTCAGAAGTAAAACATACTAGAAAAAATCTGCTTTTTCATCCTTCCCATGTTTCTCTCTTTCCTGTGATGAAGAATATAAATTTATTGCAGTTTCTATATTTTTTTTTCTTTTTGCTTGGGCAATTTTAATCAAATTCACTGTAGTTCCTGCATATAACTCTGAATGAACTTTAATAAGTAAATTCCAAAGACAGATTCCTTGTTTTGCTGTAGTGGAAACAAGTCACGGGTCTGGTAGGCCTGGTGGATACAGTTCTAGATGCATCCCTGCCTGAGTATCTGGTGTCAAATGGCATGGCAATTTCAGTCAGATGTTCATGGACATCAATATTATTACAGGATAGGAAAGATTTCACATAAGACATATCATATGTCTTATTAAGACAATTATTCATTGTTCAAGTTTGTGAACACAAATTTAAATAATAAGCAATTTATGGAGAAGTGTAAGCATATGCAATATTGTACAGTAATATATTGTTTAATTTAGGTATTTTCTTTTGTGGTTTCAAACTATTTACTTCTTTATGTAACAGTCTATGGTCTTTTATAATCTCACTCTAAAGTTAACATCATTCACCCTTAACACACCTTTTAAAATTTGATTAATGCTATGCAGGTTTAATTCTGATAAGATTTTTTTATTATTCTACATATTTATGGAATCTAAATTCTGCTGGCAGTAATCTGAGAGCTATATCCTAATATAAATCCTGTTTATATTAGGACTGCTAGAGCTGTTTGTCAATACTGTTCCTTTTATGAAGACCAAAGGTACTCCTTACCATAAATAATTCAGCTTACACAACATTTACCAGCATCTCCTTGCCCTGTTGACAAAATACAGTTTTGCACATGGTAACAGTTTCAGTTGAGTTGACATGGAAAAAAGTCAGAAGACTGCCTGTGCCACAAGAACATATGTTCAAATCAAGCTCTCCACAGAATGGGCAAGGTCAGGAAACATAATTTTTTCAAATAAGATAAAAATCTTTATGTAATACAAATGTGTCAGTAAAATAGGAACTGAGTCAACTGAGAAGAATCAATAAACTCCCCAGAGAGTTTCTCCTTACTCTTAATCCTAACAAAATCCACTTTGAAAGATGCATGTGAAGGGTGGTTGTGACCACAGGTACTACCAGAATATTATATAGTTGGTTGCCTGTGGTAATTCAGACAAAGGGAATTGATATCATTCTTGTTATCTCTTTCAGTTACTTTATGTTATCAGACATCTTAGTTTTTTCCTGAATAGATTTCAGCTAATGGTTTGGTAATCAGGTACTAAAGATAGATAAATCAATATGCACACAGGAAATATATGGACAATATTCTCCTGCCTGTGTCCATAGTATACCTTAGTGACCTGAGAAGATTCCATAGTATTTTCTGTGAAGTAAGATGATAGCTCCAGTCCATGCCATAAAGTGGGAGCATTTTAGATTATTAAAGCTGTTCAGGGTTCAGGGCAATTTAAAGGGGACATTATTTCACAGATTCTGTAATGACATCTTCTGTCTCCTGGGCTGGGACTTAAAAAAAAAATCTCTTTTGCTTATCTGTTTTCTGGTACTCATATAAGTGTGCTTACATTTTGCTTCTATGAAGTGCGATCAGAAAACTGTTAGAGATACCTGAAAAGTGAATATTTCATTGTCAATACAAATTATCAATTAACTTGTCAATACCGACTTTAGGTCTCCCATTCCAGGCTGGATGAAGTGAGGTTCCCTGGAAACAAATGTCATAACTGAATTTTCTCATGTGGATTTAAGCTCCATGGACCAGCAAAGCTGCATGGCTCATAGAGGCAGCAATTAGGGAGTAGCTGTAGAGGGACCTGCCTCCTGAGGACGAAAGTACATGGAGGAAAGTGGTAAGGAAACATTCTTTCCAGATAATGTGAATAAGAAAGAAAATGTATTTGTAAATTGTTGTAGGAGAGGCTGGTAAGGGCTGTCAGAGGCAACTGATAGATGGAGTGTTTTGAGTTGGCACCTTTCCTACAGCAGCAAACAAAGGCTGAGATTAGTGGAGGAATGTGGAACCTTTCAGATAAGACTCCTCTTGAGACAGCTGACATAAACTGACTGATAAAAAAATAATTTAATCCCTTTAGCCACTTCCCCTCCACATCTTAAACATGGCTGAGAAGTTCAGACTTCTATCACAGGATCAGATCAAAGTTGTTGAGCAGCAACAAAGGACAGCTGCTGAAACCCAAAGATGACAATCTTTGGAGTCATTGAGGGGCACTTTTTAGGTTTTACATGTGCACTGATTTGAACGGGTACACCACTAAGGAGGAAAAAAGCAATTCATGAGATGTGGTCTGTTAGGAAGGAGTTTGGACATAGTATTTGAGGTGAGAACAGAGAAAAAAAGTCATCCCAGAGACTGGAGAAATTGTAAACAAGATAAAAAATCGTGTAAAGAACAGAGGAGGCCAGATCTTTAGCAAGTGTGATTGTGGACACCTGTAGCTGGGAATGGAGCTGTGGACCCAAGACCTTTGGAGCACCAAAGGGAAAACTCCTTGAAACATCCACTCCATTAAGCTTATGCTCAAGCAACTTGGAGTTGGAGTGAATTTGAACTCCAGTACTAAGAAATGTAGAAGGGAAAGTTGATGAATTTGTAATTCAGTAGTAATTATAATTCATAATAATAATTCATACATTTAAAATTTTCTTATGGTATGAAAAATTAATAACTGTAGTTTTGAAATAGTAACTAATTTATTATTTATTTAACATAATGATTTTAGACTTACTTTATTTACTTCTTGTTACTGTTACCTAATCAACAAATGCATTTGTCTCTTGGCTAGTTACATCTCAAGTTTATAGTCTTAAAGATATAATCAGACTCTGAAGTAAGAGCAGGTCCTTCATTGGAAACCCAGATCTCCTGGTTCTGAATCACCTCTCAGCACTTCATGAAGTCATGGAGATGAATAATTTGAATGAACTGCAATAAAAGATGAACCTCACAGAAGATAAAAAAATGAATCATCCAGCACCAATTCAGGCACAAGGCAAATGAGTACAATTCTTGACAGTGTGGTGAAAAGAATAACAGGATACAAGATCTGTTCCAGCAATTATCAGGACATCAATGTTATGAAATGACCTGAGGTAACAGATGTCAGCTTTTAGAGCACTGCCAAACAAGGCTGCACAAAGGAAAAATGCAGTGAACGCCATTCCTTCCTCCTTTATCACTGCAGCGCTTTTTTCAAGTTTGTGAAGGGCTGCTCACTTGTCATGGATAAAAATCTAGAGAAGACTCATCAGATGGCAAGTACTCAGGATGGAGCAGACATTTGTCTTCAGAGAGTGAGATGGCAGACAAAGGTAACTGTGATCTGGCCTAGTACACCTAATGCTAGACATGTGGAATTCTAGAAGCCAGCTGAATTTCTGAAAGATTTAAATAACTAAGACCTTTGGAACAAGAGAAGCATGCTAGTCTCTTTCCAGTAGAACTGAAAAAGAAATGAGGATTGCAGGCTACTGAAGCACAAAACATACTTCAAGAGAGGCTGTGAGAAAGAGAGGAAAAAAAACATCTGCTGATTCTTAAAAGACTGTTTAGAGCAAGGATGCTAAGAGATTTGAGTATTGGACAGAGTATTAGCTGCATGCAGAGGCTGTAATTTGCTGATTTTTTCATGTGAATTATGAAGTTGTGGCACTCGTATAGACAGGTAAGTAAAAATGCTTGAAGAGAAAGGTGGCAAAAAACCCTTCTCAAAATACAGCATCCCAATGTAGAAGAGCTCTGTTAATCACGATCATCCTCTTAGAGATCCTGTGGAAAGGATCCCACCTGCAATAGACTGAATATCTAATCAACATGTAATACCTTTCCAGAGTGCACACTGAAAGGCAGGAAGTAGAAGTCAACATCAGAACTTCTCTCTACAGAAGAACCTGTTAAGTTTTCGCTTATCAGAGGAAATAACTGTGGATGAAGGGAAGGATGTTAGAAAGATTTACGCTGACCAGCTGTAGCACATGATGCAGCATGTAATGTGGAAGCATACACCTGTATGCTCTGTGTGGGGAAAATTAACTGGTTTAAGAGCTCTTTTATTCTTTCCAGAAAACTAGATGATTTTTGCACAGGAGCTCTTCCTAATGTTACCTTTGAAAGTCCTGGAAAGCTGTCAGAATTTAAGGGTATTAGAGGGTGGTCAACATAATTCTAACATTAGATTGGGAAAAGCGGTGACCTAGAGCTCTGTATATTGACATCAGTAATGGAAGATTAATGAAAATTGTGCAAAATAGTGGAAGTCTTAATTGAGGACTCTGACCCAAAATAATTGGAAATTGAAAACATTATTTAATGCCAGTCAACATGGTTTAAAGAAATGCAAGGTTTTAATAAAATTCCCTTTCCTACTGACAAGATTATAAGTCTGATTGTTACAGACAGTCATGTTGATAAACACAGTTGACATTCCATTTTGATTTACATCTTTAGCTGTATGAAATAATAAAGTCTATACTCAGTCTATATTAAGGTGTTCCCAAATGGGAGTAGCTAAAAAATGGGGACATATCAGTGTGCCATAGAAACTTTGGCAGGGCATAGCCCTTGTTGGGTCAGGTAGTTGCTAGACATGTCTGCAGGGTGAGCTTGGATAAGCCTTGCTGGTGCCCATCACTCCCCCTTTGCTTGAGAGCTGCATTTATATGCAGGTACTTCCCCTGGTCCTAAAGGACCCACGCTGTAGTTATGCTTGCCAAGTTCCTTGCTCATCCTTACCTTCTGACTTGACTTTCCAGCTTGACCTCAGGCCTGCCTCATTGCTGTGGATTTACAAAGAAATTGTTGAGTTGTTGGTGACACTGGTACTACCACAGGATCTGCTCTGCCCTTCCTGCTGAACTATATGATAAGGCTGCTTCCTGTGAGGATGAAGGTACTTCCATGCCAGATGTTTTGTCAGCCTGGATTCCCAGCTTCTTGAAACCTTTGACGCAGCCAGTCCTGCTGCTCCCTGGTGTGATGTACAAATTCTTGTCAACCATATTATCTAGGGATTTTCTCCTGACATGGTGCTGCTCTGAAAACGAAAGTTGTCTCCTTTCTCTAAAATTGATGTGTTCTAAAGATGTCTCCTTTGCCTATAAAAAATGCTCCATATCTTGTAGCCATTTCTTGCAGTTCCCTATCTTATCCAGGAGTAAAAAGAATGGGACTTCTTTGGGATTATCTTTCTGGCTAATTTTGAGTGATCAAAATTTATAGATGCTCAAGAGTTTGAAAATATTGTTGGTACTGCTGTCTTTTATTGCAGCTGTAAACAAAGTGTTTCTTGTGGTCTGAGAGAAGGACAAAAAGGGAGGGACAAAGGGCAAATATAAATAGAAAATAGATGAGAAGAGTATAAAGGAAAAAACATGAGAGAAAAAGTCAAAAACAAACAAACAAACAAAAAAAAACTTAGCCGTGGTCAGTAAGCTGTGTTAATGTAATGAATATATTCCGTGAGCTGCCATGGCTACACTTATGTAGACACAAAAAAAAATTAACTACTTTTCCCTGAACAAGAAGACTACTCTGATGTCCCTTGCCCTCCAAAATGCAGCTACTGAGGTGGTCCCTGGCAGTGTAATTGCAGCTAAAACTCCTGCCGGAGGCAAACTGTACTGCTTAATGTTGTTATTCTCTGTTTCATGTCTTTGGAGACACCAATCAATGAGGATTATTTTGATACTGTAAGCTCAGTATTATTGTACATTAATACACTAATGACACTGTATCATCTTTTCATGTCCTCAGGCAGCACCGGGGAGTTAGAGCTATATAAAAATAAATTAGAAGTGAAACTTAGATGCAAAACTAAGCAGAGAGCTCCAAACAGAAGACAGAAGTTGGCTGCAAACAACAGATTCAGCGGAGGAAATGTAAACCAGCAAACTAACATTTAAAAGGATCTCAAAGGAGAGACATAAAGTTAAGACTGTCAGTGCTATTACTTGATGTATTTCAAAGAGTTGTTGGGAGACCAAAGTGACAAGCTCAGTGGGAGATTCTATTTTTCCCCCTCCAAACAGCACATCAGCTTTTGTGTAACAGAAAAAGAAACTGAAAAAATATTATGATAATCATTTGGGATACTGAGACATTCATCCGGAATCTGGGAACAAACTTTTTCCCAGGTAATTTTATATGTACTGCAGAGTCTTTGGCAGGTTTTTATTAATTGATATGATAATTACTCCACTTGAAGAAAGGGAGCTGCTAATTTCCCAGTGTGTCCTGCACTCTTTGATGACTCTTGCAGCAGTCTGGAGGCTTCTAGAGGTAGAAGTGACCACTTTATTTAACTCTGTGTAGGCACTACCTTTGATTGTACTGAGAGGGCCCCAAACCATGGGATCTGAGCAAAACAAAACATGGGGTCTTAGGAAGGCCTGTCAGTCAGTCCAGTCTCAAAATGATGTTACCACTGTATATAGCAGAGTACACACTAAGATGTATTTTGAAAAATTTCCACTGGATAAAATTGTGCATTTGTATTGGAGTGGATCAACAAGGCTGTGACATACAAGGAAGGCATGCTGAAAACAGTACCCTTCAAAAATCCAACAATAATTTACTGCCTGAAATTTATTCTTCAGTGTATCTTTATTACTTATCCCTAAAAGAGCTACTGAATTATGCAGTTCTGATGCCTACAGTTTCCTGTCTCATTCTCAAAAAGTGTCTGCTTTCTAGCAGTGTATATAGTGAAATTCTGCATCTAACTGAAGCAGAGCATAAAGTGACTGGGTTTTTCTCCTTCCATATGACATCTATCAAGAAGGAGATGTGAAATGCTGAGACTGGTTTGGAGCTACACCTGTGCTGATTAGCTAGCCCATACACATGTATTGATTGGCCAAACTGCTGCTGCTGAAACTCTTAGTGCTGCTGTGTTCTAACTTTTAGGAAATACGAAGAGGTTCTAAGCCCATCAAGCCAAACAAGACAGAGCTGTGAACCATCAAGCCAAACAAGACAGAGCTGTGAACCATCTCCAAAGGTGCTTTGTCTGTGTTAGCTTTATCAAGGAATGTGCAGAAGACATCACCCCTGTGAGGAGGCTTCAACTGCCAGGAACAGGTCAATGAAGAAAAAAATTTGGGGAGGTGGGTGGGGGAGGAACCCAACAAACTCACTAATGAAATATGACTTTTTTTTTCACTAAGTGTCTCACTGTTCTGATCAGCTGAGTTTATGCAATGGTGATGTAACAAGCATCAGGAAGGAATATTATAAATCAGTGCTATCATTATACTGATATGCTTAGAAGCCAGTGTATTAAATGCACAATAGTCAATATAAACACTTTTTGTTGACTTAGCTAGTATTCCAGTTGTAAAGTTGTCATTTCAACACCATTAGCAGTGTCTTTGCTTTAAAATAGATGATATGTAAATGTTTTTTAAGGTAAAACCACTTGAATGTTTGCATCTTCCCGCTCTTTAAAGAAAATATTATTTACTTATAATGAAAGATCAAATTTGTAGCATCATTGTAAAATAAAGTTAAACATAAAAGAGAAGTTTTTAATATTTTTCAAGAAATATGCCATACATTAGATTATAATAAAAATCTAGGAACACTGATATGGAAGTACAGTAACTTGATGTAATAGAGAATGGCAGGTAGAGGTCATATATCAAGCCAAATGCAAGTAAACTTCCCTAATACTTGTCATCACAGGTGTGAGAAAATTGATGTGTTAATTTATACCACATTAACATCTGTTGCCACGGTCCTTAGAAAAATATAAAACCAGCATATAAAGATGGGTGATTGTATGTGACAACTTAGAAAATATTTGTCATCTTTAGTCATTGTCCTGTACAAAGCATGAAATTTAGAGAGCAGAAGTTGAAGTATCCCACGCTGCTGATTCTGGTCCTGGTATTTACTACAAGAAAAAAAAAAAAAAAAAAAAAAAGCAAAGAGTTTGGGGCAGCAGCAAACAAAGAAATAAAAAGGAAGATATACAAGGTTTTTAAACCAAACAGAAGCTGAGAGTCTGAAATTTTAATGGCACAATTCACTTTTTGATGTGAATGCTGATGATCTCAGAGTCACGGCGTTATCAGTCTTGTCTTCCTACTTTCATTCCTAAAGTGTAGGGTTTACAACTTACATTTTAGGACCTTTTCTGCCCTGGACATTACTCACTTTCTGCTATTCTTAGAACAACTTCAGATAAAATACCCATTAGATGACAGAGCTATAGATAATGTGGACTTTAAGCACTGCTGCAATTGAAAGCCATTTAGAGCTGGAATATATTCTAATTTAACTTCAGAGCAGACATGGTGGGGCCCTCAGTTTTGGTTTCTGAACCATTGCCACAGTGTTCAGACCTTATCAGTGAGAGATGGAAGGGGGAAAAAAGAGAGGTGGGGAGAGGCAAATAAATAAAACTGACCTTGGCTAAGCTGAACATGTTGCCTTGACAGATTTCTGAGCACTGTTCTAAACACTTGGTTTTATCCCAGCAGGGCTGCCCTCTCAGAGCCCTTTGTACAAAATTGGTGGTCATTCAATTAGAAACATTTCCAGACATTGACTCAGAAATGCTGGCATTGAATATGTCTAAACAAATGGGGTGGCTGCGAGAAAGGCGAAAGGACGATGGTTTTCTTCTGCTAGCATACTTTGTGATGTGATAACGAGTTGCTCTTTTTGTAATAGGCCATAGTATTGTGTAGGTATGAGGATTTCACACACCAGCAAATTTCAAAGAACTGTTTTCAGTATTCCAGGAAATTAAGTGATAGAACAAGGCTTTATACTCAGTGTGCATTCTCTGCTCCCACACTGTACACCTCTAATGCAATTTACCAGTGAATTAAGCATAAGATGTGATTTATCCCACCAACCTAATATTTCATGTTAGTCAGGGGGTGACTGCTTTTATGGCTTAGCTTTATAATGCCATTATACTTGAGCACACTCTTGCCTTAGCAGTATGCTTAAGGGGTCTGTCTTTGATATGTGCATGTAGCTCTTATTAACTTCAAATTCTTCCTTGATGCAAGCTCCCTGTAGTCAATAGAGCTAAAGCAGGGTTCTTTGCACCTTCTGACTAAGCTTTTTCTGTCAGATTTTATGGAAACAAAATGGTGCCAACGTGGCATAAATTTACACAACCCCTGCTCACAGCATATATTGATGGAAAAGAGGGATGGATTAGTTCCTCTCTATTTCAGGATGGAATATTTTAAAGCACAGGTTTCACCTTTTAGGTTATTGTATGCTAACTAAATTAAATTATATTGTATGACACAACCAGTCCTTGAACAGGTTTGTTATCGCCATATAACTAGAAATTCATTGAGGAAAAGCCCAATTAAATTAACACAAAAGAGAAGGAACATTCAGTACTAATGACCAACTCTCATTCTAGACAAAGGGAGTTTCTCTTGATTTTCTTTAGGTTTGAGTTTTATAGGGATGTTGGGAGGTTTTGTTTGTTTGTTTTTCTGGGATTTTTTGTTGGGGTTTTTTTGTTTCTTTGTTTTAATTTTTTTTTTTTTTACTTTCTACCCTATAGAATCACAGATTACCTGTATTGTACTTGATCTTTTCCTGCAAATGACACCACATTAATGGGAAGGTGTGGAACTGGGTCTTTTTCTTTTTCCTATTTACAAATCTGCTTAAAGTTATCTTCACAACCATTACAGGCTGCATCTAGACTGTCTGTAACTTTTCCTGATCTCTCATGCACTATGACATTTTACATTGTTAGGTAAAGGTAATATATTTTGTAGAGTGCTGTAATATTATTGTGGTACTAAGCATGACTGCAGCACAGTGTTGACATTCAAGAAAGATGGAAAGTTTCTGTACAGTCCATGCTCCAGTCACTTTTTTAATCATTAAAAAAGTGCAGTCCTATCTCCTTTTATGTGTGTTATGGTCTACTTTGTTAAAGCGATCTATAGTATAGTGGAGCTATATAGTGGATGAAAAAACACTGTTAGTTATGAATTTCTCCCAAATCAAAATATATCTGCAAGCATTTAAAAATGCCAATTTCAGGGTAATATTTTGCTACCAAAGCTAAAGGACTAAAGCATTCACTTACAGAGTCTGATATGAAAATGTAGAAGAGAAGGTCACTTACTGTTTATAAAATCATTATTTATGTTTATACAACTGCAAACAAATTACTAGGTCCTGGGGTTTGTGGGGAAGAAAAGCTCTAGAACTTGAAAAATATTTTCTCCAATTTAGATACAGCTGTAAAGAGATCAAGGTCTCAGTTAGACTAATATTCTAATGCCTTATTAAGAATGGAAGTGTTGACAGTTTGATCCTTGTGGAAAAAAATAACAGATAAATATCTGAAGGGATTTATTTTTATATTTCATCCTCCTTGTCCTTTAAGTCAGAATTTGTTATGACAATATCTTGTAATGAAGAAAAAATATTTTTGTATTTGTCAGTTTTTAATTTTTTTAAATTATTTTTTTAATTTGTAGGAGGAACAATTTAAATTTGAACCCATGGAATAGATAACATGAAAAATCACAACACTCTTTTATGTGATCACATAACACTGTGAAAATAAATTCTTATCAAAATGGAAAAATAATGCTTTAAAGGAACCTTTTAAATGAAAGATATAAAGAAGAAATGCTGATAGGTAGAAAAAACATAATGTAAGTGGGGAAAGAAGTAAAATCTCAAGTGCAAAATGGAGAGAAAAGGGGAAAGAATAAAAGTTTTTGAAAAGAGTGCAAAAACAAGAACAAAATTGAAAGGGAGAACAATTAAACATTGGGATACAAGCAAAGAGAAGGTAAAAGATGCTAGTGAGGTTTTCTTTTATGCTTCTTTTTACAGTATGCAGGAACATTGCCATAGAGAGACAAATATACTGGATACTGGTCTGGTATTTCCAAATATTTACCACTGAGAAATCAGGAATGAGGGAATGGCTTTTTACATCTCACTCTTCCCACAAAACTGGCCAGCATGGCTAAAATTTTTGTAGGAAAGCTGTACAGTGCAAAGTAAAAAGAGGATTAGATACAAATAGTATTGAAGTGGGCTACAAAGACTCTGAAAAGTCAGTGTTTTTCATTTTCTGGGGACTCCAGAGCTGGATGTAGCTCTCTAGATGGGGTCTCACCAGAGCAGAGGGGCAGAATCCCCTCCTTCAGTCTGCTGACTATGTTGGTTTTGATGCAGCCCAGGACACATTTGGCCTTTTTGGCTGCAAGCCCATGTTGCCTGGTCATGTCCAGCTTCTCATCCCCCAGCACCTCCAAGTCCTTCTCAGCCAGGTTGTTCTCAACATGCTCATCCCCCATACTGATACTGAGGGTGGCCTTGACCAGGTGCAAGACAGTACACTTGGCCTTATTCAAACTTCATTACATTCCATATGAGCCCATTGCTCAAGTTTGTCCAGATCCCTCTGGATGGCTTTTGGCCCTTCAGGTGTGTCAACTGGACAGCTTAGCTTGATGTCATCTCCAAATTTGTTGAGGGTGCACTCGAACTTGTATGTCATTAATGAAGATATTAAATAGCACTGATCCCAATACAGACCCTTGAGGGACACCACCTCTCACTGATGTTCAATGGGGCTCTGAGCTATTGAACACTCCCACCTGGATGCAATCATCCAACCATTTTATTATCCACCTAACAGTCCACCGATCAAATCCATCTCTCTCTAATTTACAGAGAAGGATGATGTGGAGAACCATGTAAAAAGATTTACAGAAGTCCAGGAAGTCCAGATAAAGGACTTTGTCCACTGATGTAGCCACTCCATTGTAGAAGACCATGATGGAGTGCCTACATCAGTGAACAAATATGTGTCCAGTGAACCTGGACAATGGTCACAAGCAAGACTGAAGAGAACACTAAAGGGAATTAAATACCAAAAATCATGAGTAAAGGAAAAACAGCTAATAAAAAATAATAGGAGCCCTACTACTTTTCATTTACAGAAATTCACATGAACCTGAGAATAATAACATGTCAGTCAGGAGAATTACTTTTTGTGTTTTCCTTATGGGATAAACTCATCTGAATCCATAAAATAGATGCCTTAAAAAGCTGTATCTTCTCTTTCTTTTCTCCCCATTTTGCCGTATATTTTATTTTAAGAAATTACTGTGGGGCTTTTAAATATACATATGAGCTGCACAACATAACTTCAAATGGCCTCTGAAATCACTAAGGAATTTTACACTATGTTGTAATTTTCTTTTATTTCTCCCATTTTCCAGCGTCACTGGATTTAACAAGAGACTTAAATACCAGCATAGTATAACAGGGAAGCATGGATGTCAGTCTCTAAATCTCAGGCATTCCTCCCATATGAACATTGTAAACTTAAAAAAAAAAAAAAACTTCAATTAAATCCTTCAACTAGATAAAATACTACTTTGTATTCCTTTGTCAAAATAATATCTTGGTTTTCCATATATATTCTTCAGTAAGAATCAGTCTTACGTTGCTCCAGAATACTGGAGGGATGGAAAATTACCCCTAATATGGGGCAAAAATATTTGACACTAGATGAATGGAGAAAAGCACGCTTCATTTTCTGAGCAGTGAACACATTCCACTGCTTTGTATCCCTGCAGGTGTTTCACAGGCACCTTCTGATCCCCAGCCTGTAATCCCCAAATTGCTATATCTCTGCTACTCCAGAGCTAGAAGACTGACATTTGTTTGTGAAGACCGCACACTACTCAAGGCATGTCACCACTGGGAGGAGCACAGGGCCATGGTCGTATCTGCTTTCAAACGTCTCATTTACTGGTAGTGATTTGGGAAGCTGAGCATGTAAAATCATGGTTCTGTATGTAGAGATGCTAGTTCTGTCAGAATGAATACTAGCCTTCCTACCTGCTGATTGAAACTGGGATGTAGAAATACAGATCAGCCACGCAGGCAACTCAGAGCAGAGTGGGGAAATCAGAGAAATCTACAATATTCTAATTCCAGTTCAATTCACTGGGGATTTCAAATATACCTAAGGTGCTGACCAGAAGCACCAGGTGCTCATTTGTGACCTTAGATTTCTTGCACAGTCCAATAGTCACATCAGAGTTTTGGGGTAATGTTCTATTTCCCCCCTCGCCTCCATACCAGCACAGGTATTTACTTGCTGTGACCTCAGAATCAGTTTAGTTTTATTAAACCTATTTAGTCTAAAATCAGAGACTGCCCATGAAATTACAATTCATGTTATAATGATATTACTTTCAGTGACATTTTACCTGAGACGGGATTTGACTTTAAGAGGATTGCAGGATAATCAGGAGAAAATACCATCCCCCCAGTTTAGCTTTGTTTTATGAATGCTAAAACTGCTGGACTGTGGCATTTGAAAAGCCAGGCACAGTCAACAATTAGATATCTTATTTTGTGTATCCACCCTGATCTCCTACATGGTTTCAAACATTGCTGAGTGATCAGTGTGCAAAGCAAGACTGGTAAAATTAACTGTTTTGTTTCTAGTTTATATTTGTAAAGGTAATGAACTTCAGATTTTCGGGTGAATATGTTTGTATAGTAGTGATATATCTCCTGGGTAGTGGGAAATTGGAGTTGCTGTGCTATAAATTGTTCTTCAGGATCTGTATTTCAGTGCACAGATGTCAAATACACCCACTTACATACACAGGGTAAATAATCTGGAAGACTTTTATTTTTTTAAAGGTTTTTTTTTCTCTAGTCATTGTTAAACCAACTAAAGCTGGTTAAATTGGTCTATAGCATCTTCAGAATCTAAAAACATTGTGATATTTAATCAGCATTTGTCAAGGTACGTGACTAGATTTACAAGCTGAGGTGCAAGAAAACTACCTATTTATGTGCTTTCATGAGCTACTTCATGAACTGCTCTTGCAACTACCCAGTAATTCAGTTTGGATACATGGACATATGTCAGAAATTCTCCAATATAATACATTATTTTGCTTAAAATTCTGAATAACATACAAAGAAGATTTGGTCCATCTAGCCTTGTTTGATTTGGCTGTGATATATCTTGATGTCAGTTGCTATGGGATAGGTTTATGAATCACATAACATGGAAGCTCTTGTAGAGGAAAATTGCTTTATGCTTCCCCTCTGAAAGAAACTTTCCCTATATACAGTTGTAGAGTAATACAGATTGAAAAATATATGTTCATAACAATTACAAAACAAAGTGGCAAACATGGTTTGGAAATAAATTAATGGTATTTATTTATTATAAGTAATATGAACAAAAAAAAAAAAAGAAAGAGATGGTTGCTTTGCATGAAGAAAAAAAAAATATTTAGTATCTCTCATGAAAGAATGAAATCTACTATATATACGATGTTCCGACCATAACTGGAGACTTCATGAGAAGGATGAAACAAGGGAAAACAAAAAACAACATAGATAGAGATGCAAAAAGCATTTGCAGGCATTACTGGGGAAGAGTGGGCAATGTGTTCATATAAGTTTAGCTTTCAGAAGACTGAAACTCCTTCCAGGATCATCTCACCCTGCGGGTATGCCCAGAGTAATATTTTGACAGCGTAGAATTGTAGATAAACTGATGCTTAAGTAAAATAATATCTTCTCAGTTTTAAATGCAAAAGAAATAAATATAATTATTCTTATATTCTGACATTCTTATTTTTGCAAGAATATCATGGACAAAACTAGAATTTCTGAGAAGTCTTTATAATTTATTTATGGCAAAGAATATTTGACCTTGAAAAATTGGGCTATGTGGTGATTGTGGTGTAAATTTTTCTTTGTCATGGATTATAATAACATTCTCAAACTCTTGGGATCCCACTGATTATTTTTTTTCCCCTAAACCCCCTGGGTGCCAAGACTTACTGCTTGAAAAGCAGTGGTGGATATAAATGTCAAACAACAATAAACAAAAAAACAAGAGGATTTTTTTTTTGCTTATGTATATTCATTAGGTCAAGCAGTCAACTGCTTAATGTAGAAAACTACTTTTTAAGTTAACTTTGTTGATAATTTAAGTGGATGTTGAATGATGTAGATATAAGTGGCTGAGTAAATTCTTGAGAATGTTTAAGAAAAACTTACTATCCTGGTAAGAGAATTTTCTTTTTCATTATCATTATTGGGATACCAAACACTCTCACAATTTAAAATGTAATCATTTAAGTAAGACTACCTGGACATTAAGTCTGCTAAGCCTTCATAGCTGATGCTCACTGCATGCCAAAGGCAGGTATAGTGGGTTTTTTTGGTAGGTTTTTTTTTCATATCTAACTTATAAGCTGCTTTCAAGAGACTAGGTGGTGAACAGGAAATATAATAATATGTGCTTGCAGTCCAAAAGGCCAACCACATCCTGGGCTACATCAAAAGAGGAGTGACCAGCAGGTCTAGGGAGGTGATTCTCCTGCTCTACTCTGCCCTTGTGAGACTCCCCCCCCTGGAATAATGTGTCCAAGTCTGGGGTCCTCAGCATAAAAGAGATGTGGACCTCTTGAAACAGGTCCAGAGAATGTCCATGAAGATGATGAGAGGATGGAACACTTCTCCTACAATGACAAGCTGAGGGGGTTGGTGTTCTTCAGCCTGGAGAAGATATTATGGCCTTCCAATACTTAGATGGTGTTGCAGGCAGGTAGAAAAATTTTAAAAGAAAGGCCTCATAAAATCAGGCCTTCTCTGTTAAATGGCCTGTCATTTTTTCTAAGTGTAGCTAGCACTTTGCGAGTTTCCATTTGAAAACAATCCTGGTATGAATCATTTGTTAATATAGCAGTCTATTCCTCAGTAAAAACAACTAGCACCTGCATAAAAAATTAAATCTATCCCATGAGAATCAGTGCAGAAAATATGTAAACAGTTTAAGAATAGAGAGATTTGATGGACAAGTAAAATACCTTTTACTAGTCAATAGAGTAATTGGCAAGGAAGTTATTAACCAATTAAAGTTGCACTGAGGTCTGTAAAAACTGAAAAAATGAGTTGTGTGAATAAATAGGAGGTTTTTTGGATGAAAAAAATAGAGTCTTGCATGATTCATTCTGATGGATTTGACTTATAAAAAACAGGAAGAACAACTTTTGGCATGGGTGAGTAATGATAGGGCAAGGAAGAATGGTTTTAAACTAAAAGAGGAGAGATTTGCCAACTGCATACAAAATCCTAATTACATGTACTGATCAATATAAATCCAACAGTACACTAGAAAAATTTTGCAGTGATTTTTTTTAATTCTAAGAGTAATATTTGCTACCTGAAGATTTCAATCAAAATCCACAACCTTTTATAAAATATAGTGCATCCAACTGCAGTATGTATAGAATACAGTTGGAGAAAGTCATGACATGGATATAGAAACATCCAATTTATTTGGTTTAGCTGAATGTAATTTTTAGATTTGTTTCAGAATAATTTTATTCATATTTATTTCTGAAATCAAAGATGATATTGCAAAACAAAATTTCCAAAAACATCAATTTTTAAATATAAGAGGATCATACTTCCAAATGTGAACATTGGATATTATAGCTATTTCTTTGCAGTGCAGCTCCTTGGCACAAATGAGAATTTGTCACTGGTGCTATTTACTGAATCATTGTATTTTTGTTGTGAAACAGAGGTAAAACTTTTTCAGCCTCATCTGTTCTGTGACGGGTAATATAAATGGTACTACTCTGACCTTTTTAGTATTCTGTAATTTGATTCGCTTGCCATTCCTATCTTCTTCTGCTTTGTGACCTCAGCAACCTGTGACTAGAATGGACACTCAGTCAAAACACAGAATACTGAAAAGGTCACAGAAGTAGAATTTACTGCATCTGCTTCTCAGGACACACTGAGCAATAAAGTAGTGGTACCTGGTTCTGATCATTTATTTCCAAGAGGGCTGAAAGAGAGGTAATCTAGTGCCCTTGCGATAACACCTCTGACAGGAAAAGTTCTGCCTGCACCTATATGCATGCTCTCATGGTGATTAGCAATCTAGTCAGGACACACACTGCGTTAATTTCTTTCTATTTAAAATGGCAATAAATTCAATAAAGCATATTTTAGAAATTTACTGGCTTTTAAATTATTTTTCTTCTTCAGTTCAGTTGAGAAGATAAGTAAATGAGGTGGGAATTTTGCAGTCTATTAAAGAGAGTTTATCAGGATGGAAAAAATCATTGTGCAGCTAATGTAAAATGTTCAAAGTGCACAAAACATTCCTGAAATTTTTTTTCAGTCTCAGGTACTCACATTTGCAATGCCTTGTCTTTTAATACATTGTGTTTCATAATTCTATTCAAAATGTATTTCTTTGAAGGAATACATAACTAATGGTCTCTTACAGTGTTTTCCCATGTAAGCATGAATGGTTTCTTCTCTTAAGTGTAATCCTCCTTCCCCAAATTCCATAGTGTTTACTAAATTAAGGTGTTCAGCTCTCCAGAACTGCAAGCAGGAAAAAATTAAGCCTGAGAAACCTGCCTAATGAATAATCTGTGACTAAGTCAATATTTGAGTCAAAGATTCTCCACTTTTGTATGGTAAACCCATAGACACTATAGCACTGTTTTATTAGCTGGGAAAAATATGAGAGTTTATTAGTTTTGAATATGCAGACTGTGCATTATGTATTCTGGATATTTTGGTTTTAGAAATAAAACAATAAGTGCAGCTGTCAACTGGATATACATTTATGTTAGGCAGCTGTGTTGTGGTCAATAAGAACTCAATACTCTAAAATATTAGCTACATATGGATGTAAAATTGGTTGGAAAAACAATAAAGAGGTGATATGAATGGTATTTTTAATGAATAGATGATTTGAAGTGTTTCTCAGTGCAAAGGTCCAGCCTGTGCCTCTAAGAGTAAGTAAGGTGTAAGTGCATCCCTGGGCTGTGTCTATAGCAGCTGGCAGCAATTCTTTGCTTTCTGCAAGGCATGTACCAGTCCTCATTCTATGGTCATCCAGACATACTGGAGCACCAGTAACCTCCCAGTAACCAGTAACCTCTCAGTCCCTGCATTTCTTTCCAAGGAAGTATGTGGAAGGAGAATTTCCACTGAGGTCTCATTGCCACACTGGGAAGGATGTGACCAGGAAACCCACTTAATTAAAGAGCATGCAGGAGTTGGAGGGGTAAATCCTGAGCAGAACTAAGAGCTAGCTTGATTCTACAACTTTATTATTTGATGAGAAAAAACAGTTTTGAAAATGTGCCAAAATTCAGATAATTTTGAAGGTAGTAGGAGTCTTCCCATTCACTTTAGCAATATGGAAGCGGGTATCAGGGGGATGACAATTTCTTTCTTTTCACAAGACTGCTAGGCATATCAATTGCAACTGAAGGAAAACTTGCTTGACAGGACATATGTGACCCTATTACTGTCTCCCAAAATACCAAGTATGGCAGCCTATTAACTCTGTTTTCAACCTGTCATACACAGAGAAAATAATGGCTGTTTCTCTATTTTAGTTTTTTGTTAAATTGATTATTTGTTAGCTTGAAGTCACATATGTTATTTTTAAAGTGATGAAGAATCCTCATTTAATATATTAACCTAATGGATTGTATGCAAATAGAAGCACCTTTAAAATTATTTCTGAATATATGTATATAAAGGGAAGGGATGATGACTATATCTAGCTGGTAATGTTCAATTAGCTTTTTTGAAGATACTTTTTGCCTGAATTGCAGTACATCTGTTCCTCTGACAGTCAATCTTTTCCAAAGACCTTTTGATTTTAGGGTTAAATCCCAATATAATTTAACAGAGGTGTCAAGCAAATTTCAAGATTGGTAAAAATTAATATTGAAAAGAAGAAATTAGTATCCTCATTGACAGAGAACGCAATGTCTGTCCCTGCAAGTCTGGCTCACCATGCACAAATCAACTGGTAAACGCATAGCTTAGAAAGGGACAAAGCATATCACAGGGGGATGCTTTGGGGAATCTGAGAAACATACATAATTCCTATATGAAATTATAGAATTAGCCCTTAGCCTTTCCATAGCTTGGGATATTTCAAGTGGGGGCATAATGTACAGCATTCATTAGGAAAAAAAAAATCCTTAATTTAACTATTCAAGTAACAACCATTTTACTTCCCACCTTGTATCTGACTTTTTTTTTTTTTGGCTACCAGAATATGAAAATATATACCAAAAATAACCATCATTTTTTTCTTCTCATCCCATTTCAACAGATGTCAGCTGATAGTCGCTCCATCATACAAAAGATACTGAGCTATATCAACTTTTGTTCGAGTCTAAGTTTTTTATGTTATTTTCTTTTGTACCTGAAAGAAAGAGGTTAAATCCCTATGTTTCTGTTGCCATTTCTTTGCCACCTGTGAAAAGAAACCTGGAAAAACAAACCCAGTTGTCTTCCTGACCTAAAAAAAAATCCTTATGATTGTTCGCTCTTGTTCCCAGCTCCTATTCAGAGCAGGAATAGAAGATGATTTTGACTCTTTATAGTAAATATATACAATAAAGTCAAATTAATATGTTAAAGTGCTAAGAAAGTGAACAGTTCTTGGACATTGGAACTTGATTGTTTATGCTGTTTAGCTGTTGGGAAAATCCCTTGTATGGCTGTGTCTTGGACCAGCTAACACTGAGCATGGCTGGAAAATGGTAAGGAAAAGAGAATTTAATAGTATAGACAGAGTCCATCCATGCCCAGCTGTCTTCAGTGCCAGGAAATGATGCCAAATATGTTTAATTTACCACTCTAGTCACAGTCTAAGTACTGGACTAAAAATAAATACATTCTCTGAATATTTTAATCATGCAGCAATTTTTACTTACTACCTCAAATTACTTTCATGCTACAAAACCTTCTATCTCAAATTCAGGCTCACCATTTTCTAGAAGAGACAGAAAGCAATATCATACAGCTTTCTGTCCTCACAGGTGTTGCTGATGCTGAGAATCTACTCCAGACCTCTTATTCAGGAAGGTTACATAAAGAAGCTAGGAATTTTAACTGCTTGTGAGTAGAAAGGGTGTGCTGATGAGAGCAGCCCTGAGGCAAAAGACTTGAAGCTGTTGGTTGATAAGAAGCTTGACATGAGCCAGAAATGTGTGCTGGCGGCCCAGAAAGCCAACTGTGTCCTGGGCTGCATCCAAAGTGTGGCCAGCGGGTGGAGAGAGGTGATTTTCATCTTCTACTCTGCTCTCAGTAACACACTAAAATCCTTTCTCCTTAAGTTGTGTTGCTTTCCAGCCTAGGTATGCATTTTTATGGAAGGGAATGGCAGCTAACAAACTGGCCTGAGAGAAAGTTCCTTTCTTTTGTGTTGTTCACTGGAGTACATTCACATTCCAGTCCAGCTATAGCATCCACTTGTGGGATACAACCACTGCTGTCTTTGACAAAAACCTGTGATTTATTAAAAAGAATAATTTCTTCTGTTTTCCTTTAAAAGTTCATTTTGTTCACTCGTTATTATATATCAAACAATGCTTGGAAAAGGATTGCAGTCTTTAGAGTAAGCTTAATGAAAAATGCTATTCTGTAACTGGAGGGAGTAATGGTGGAGCATATGTGATCTTTCTGTAGAAAACAGACTAAAGATATTGACCTTTATGTTTTTCAAGAATGTAATTTTCAATCAAAGTAATTTATTATAGTAGTTCTGTATCAACAGATTATTTTTATGCTAAAATTTTGTTTTTCTAGGGTTGAAGTTCTTCATTACAATATGTGGAAGCAAAGCAGTCCATATGTTCCGAAAGTGAAACAGACAAATGGAAAACTGTGATGTAACCTGTTAATGTTTTCAACACAACAAGCATCCTGCCTTGCGCAAGGATGTTCTAAGACTCCCTCAGCAGTTTTGTGCATGATTTTGAGGATGTAACACAAGAAGGGAAGCTAATCCTATGGTGGAAAATTGAGCAAAAATTAATCTTGAGCAGGCATACAGGAGAATAATACAAGATATGGCAAATGGACTTTTCTGTGGTAAAAAAAAAAATAGGTAAAACAAGTTTCTGCAAGCTGGAAGAAATCAGCTGGAGCTGTGTTTCATCAGGATATATAGCAAAACAATGTGGATAAAACTTGTCATTTGCTTTAAGACACAGGTTGATGAAGTTCATTAAGACCACAATCAGAGTTCAAAACACCAGTTTTATTATTAATAGATCTGTAATGTTTCTTTTGGATTTCTCTATCAGTTCATATCTTGTAATGAAGGGCAGGAAAATGTTACTCTTCCAATTATAATATTATTTTAATTGGAAAAAATTCAGGCAAAAAAAGAAAGCTGTTATGAAACCTCTCTTATACATGGACTGCTCTTAATGTCCTTATATCAACACAAACATTCTTATTTACTTCTGTGAAAGCAAACTCAGATGAAAGGTGAATTTGCAATAGCTCTAGGTTAAAGACAACCTTTTCAAACCAGAATGTCTAAATGCAGGCGCCGAAACACCTAACAGAAAGTTATAGCAGTGGCCAGCATTACTTCGTTGACATTTAAGTTTGAATATTTTCCTTTATGTGACTTGTTCATACTGACACTACTGATCTGAAACATAGCTGAAAAATCTTGATTTTTTGTCATTTCATAGGAGCTGCATTGTGTCATTATACAGTCAAATTCTGAAAGTTTTTATGCACTTGTGAAAGTCTACGCTTCTGTCACACCATTGAGAGCACAGTCACTGACATGGAAGTAAACCAAAAAACTCCACTGCATTAATAATAGGGGACAATAATTAGGAATGCTGCTTCATTTTAATTATAGTGAGCTGCTTGCATCTAGAAGGAAGTTAGAACAAAAATACAGTCTTTGAGTTAGATTCACAGAAAGAATATATCAGCAACTTACAATGGAAAGTGCTCATCTTCTACTCCGTGGAAACTCCTAACCAAATGCCAATTATAATTGATTGTCTAGGCAGTGTATGCCACTACTCTTAAAACAGAATGAGCTACCTTTTTGCCTACAGCTAAGAATCCAACATTCTGAAAATCCTTTATATATTTTCCCAAAAGAAAATTTGTAAGGTTTTACACTTGACAAGTATTTTATGTTCTTACTTTCTCAGTAATATATGTTTTCCTCAGTTTTATAATGAACAACTTATCCAAAAATGAACAGTTCATTATGAAAAGTGTAATTGCTTTATTGTGATACAGAAAGAAGGTCATTGTTATTAAAGTAGTTGTGGTTACCTGGAAGGTAATTCATTCTCAAAAACTAGCATTAAAAGGAAGATAGTTTTTCTTTTGTAATACATTTACAAACAGTTTTAAAGATAGCATTTCAATAAAATAAATTATTCTAGTTTTTATTAATGGGGAATAAAATGTCAGCATAATTATCATGTAGATTATGGGGATTATATCCTCAAACCTTCCCATATAACTGTTTTCATATTCTTTCCTGCTTTGTCATATCGGCAGACTTCGGCTTTGTACTCTAGAGAGCAATTTTAATAATTGGACTCAATGATCTTGGAGGTCTTTTCCAGTCTTAGCAGTTCTATGATTCTATGAAATGCTCTAAATGACAGAAAATTACATTTTCCCTATACAATAGAAATTAGTGAAAAAATGTCCTATCTATGTGTGCATATATACTTTTGAATCATTACATTCTGATGTTCTCTTGTAGCCTGCCTGGTAACTTTGCATAAGAACTGACAGGAAAACAGCTAGTATATCCCAAAACACTGCAATGTCAAAGAAAACATAAATTAATCAGCAAGTCAAATTGTTACATTAATTAAAATCTGAGTATAGAGTAATTATTGTTTATCCATTGTTTCAGAAATTACTTTTGTTTTCTTTGTAAAAATTTAAAAATAGAATAGTGCTTTTGAGCTGCTATAAATTGGCATAGCTTTATTGATTTAAGGTGATTTGCACCTGATTTACATTTCCTCAAAACCCAGCCCACTTCTGCACCTGCTGTCACGGATCAATATGCATTCACTCTCCACAGATGAGGACAGCAAGAGACAATGCAAATTCTGTTTTCGTTATATTCACTGTGCCACAGTGGGACAGAAAGAGAGACAGAGAGGATATAATTTTTTTTAATATTTAATTTGAAGAAAGAAACAAATTTAAAACTGCCAATACTCTAAAGAGTTAATGAGCATATGCTGCTCATAGTCAGTCACTGTAAAGATCGGTTCATTTCTTTCCACTGAGTTTAACTGGACTATAAAGGAAAGTAATGGAAAATTTTGAAATCCCTCACTAGTAGTCATATTTTTTCCCATCTGAAGCATTGTAAATCTGTTTAGTTTTTCTCCTCATACATGCTATGCTTTACAAAATAATAATGCACTCAGTAATTGGTTTCTGTTTGTTAAAAATGGATGTGTATAAAATCCCACATGAATTATGTGTTAAAGGAGAATTGCTTTTCAATTCAATCATCTCAGACATTAGCTGCTGTAAAATACCAGCCTGAGGTAGAAACTGAATACAAGTAATGAAGTTTTAGGCCTACGGATTTCAGAGCCTCAACTTTACCCCAAAATTGAACATCCATTTTTTGTCTGAATTGAGACACTATGGAAGTTCCAGGCTCAGAATTTCTTCATGTAAGAAATTTAAGAAATTAGCAACTTTGTGTAAGTATGATAGATAAACGAACCTTAATGTACCTGAATTAGTCAGTCTTTGCAAATACGAGAGAAGAAATGTATGGTGAGGAGAAAACCTAAATCACTCATCTGTAAAGTGTGCCCACACACAAACACTCAGATACATGCACAGAGTTTGTGAGCACAGATGTACATGCACAAATATACTACATGAAGTGCCGTCAGCCCCCCAATTTCCTAAATTTAGAACCACATTACCCAACTTGAATTGTTCATTCTATTTCTGCAGACTAACTTTGACAAAATACACAATTTTTGCAAATTCTTTTACTTACTTACTAACCTCTAGGCCCTTAAAATTAATTTGCATATGCTTTAAATATTCATTGGGTCTATATTAGGTAATAATATATTTACCTTATGTTCTCTTTTTTATGATATAATAACAAAATAATTCAGTTTGAAATATTACCTGATTTTACTCTGCCATGGTTGCATATCTAATAGTTTGAAATATAAAAAGTTATTTCCACATTTTTCTGCGATTATTAGTTTAAGTCATCCTTAAAATAATTCTTTTACCCCATTACAATATTATTTTATGTGCTGTTCCTTAGAAATGTAAAAGTACAGATTTCTTTTGCAGTTCTAGCATTCTTTTGCCCACCTTTCATGGAATGATAGAATAGTTTAGATTGGAAGGAACACTTAAGGTTATCTAGTTCCAACTCTGCGCCATGGGACAGGAACACTTTCCAGCTGCTCAGAGCTCCAGCCAGCCAGGCCTTGAACACTTTCAGGGGTGGGACATCCCCAGCTTCTCTGGACAACCTATTTCTGCATCTCACCACCTTCAAAATAAAGAATTCCTTCCTAATACCTAATCTAGATCTGCTTTTTTTCAGTTTTAAGACATTACCCCTTGTCCAGTCACTCATTTGTCCCCAAACGCGTGGCTCCAGGGGGAACCATGTAGATGTACACATACTGTTCACAGTGGCAGTAGTCACAGATGTACAGAAACAAAACTGACATAGCTTGTATTCATAGCCAGCAGGGAGACCTGCATATACTCTCCCAATTGGAAAGTTGCTGCCTGTGCACTAGGCTGCCTTTTGTCAGGCCTTATTATGTTTCAGCAGTGCACAATCGTTTCATGTCATACAAATATGAATAATTGAAACAAATGTAATTATTCTTCTCTCTTTTTATTTCTTGTTCAGTGTATATAATAACTTATTAATGATTTTTTTTGTCATAAAAATACAATTTAGACTGAACTATTTCTTGTTGAGGCAACTGTTGTAGGCTGGTTCAGAGTGACTGATTCATGAAGCGGATGTATGATAGTCAAGATTTTTAACATCTTGTTGAAAGATAGTGTGAAATAGGCTGAGCAATAACACTGAAGACAAGAAGAAAACCAATATAGCTAATTGTCAGCTACTTCTGCAATAGTAATTTATATAACCATAAATCTGATGAAGGCACAAAAAGTGCCACTCTGCACTTCTCTGTCAGCACTGGAAGAGAGCTCACCAAGCAGTGTTAATAAAAGAGTCTGGGCCACTCATAAATGTACCTCTAAGGTTACATTTGTCCAGTCTGTCACTTCAGACTGCCCATAATTTGCAGGTTTTTGATATTTTCATTATTTTTTTAAAAAACAGAACCACAACAGCAATTTTGGGGAGAGATTATAATTAACAGCAGTAAACATTCAGTACATGGGAAAAAAAGCCCTGAAAAGTCAATAAATTGAAGAAAACATGGGTAACATTTAAGAGAAGATGACTCTGCTTCATGGCAGTATAATTCTATATCTAGGACACAGAAGCAGGTCTCCAGTTCTATCTCTGACCTTCAGGTAAATCATATGCCTCTATTTTATCTGTCACTGAATACCAATCTTCCCTTTGAAAAAGAAATTGGTTTTATGTAGCATGTTTGCACTGTGGTGACCACAGTCAAAGTATGAGTTCAGCCCAGGCCTCTGAGCATTGCATGAATAATAATAGGATCACATTCATAATTTGGAATACAGTTTCATCATTTGAGAATTTTAGAGGTACTTTTTGAAGACAGAGAATAAAACAGAATTATACAAAATAATACCTATAATACTCTATTATAAATTGCAAATTTGATGCAGAAATTATTGTGCACAGTTCTGTGTCCCGTGATGTTAGTACAAGCAATCAGAAATTTTTCTTCAGGCATTAAAACCAATGAATCACTGAATAGTAATGTGACAGGCTTTATTTCCTATACTTCAAATTAAATTCAAATTGCTTTAGATTTTTTTTAATATCATAAATGCAATCTTAATATGATATTTCTTGCAATATGGCCAAGCTAATGCCTAAGGAGAAATCTCTTTCTTTAAAAGCTCATTTCCCTTAGAGAGCTCAATTTTTCATGTTTAACATTAAATTAACTTGAGCTTTTGTGCCATTTTTTTCTGTTCTTAAACCAATCAACATTAATCTGCATAACCAGCCCCCTGAATAAATATAATATCCAAGTTTTAATAGGGCATCGTTTGGTATATTGAGAATGCTTAACCAATTCCAGTTGGGAAGTGAAATGGTTAAGTCAATTGACTTATTGCAATTTCACCCAGACTTCTTTATCTGTAGTATGAGACTTTGTAGAGCAATACACATCTTCAGCTTCAATCTGCTATCCCCTGGAATTTATTAAGAACATTCTGGTGAATAATTATTTCCCCCTTTCTTATTTTTTAAACTTCTTATCTAAAAGAATCAGGGTTTTCCCATAACTTCTATCCAGCATATAACTCCAATACTTTGTGTTTTTCTAGGTACATCTGCGTTTATATTGTCATTCATCATGGCAGAGATATGTGGAAATAGCTCCATATTTCATTTTGTTGTATCAGTGCAGTAGTAATGGGAACATCTTTGACTCAATTCCCTAGTTTAATGGAATTGTAGAAACCCTCTATCTCAAGGTTTCAAAACTCACTTCATGCTCACAATAATTCTCAGGCTTGATGATGCCAGCCAGTTTTTATTCCTCTATTCAGAATAAAATATAACTACAAATTCAAGGCTTTTAATGCTGTGCATATCACCTGTAGTCTGGTAATTTGGGCACTGAAGTTCTTTGTCATCTTTATGCATTTGAGATGTTCCCGTGTTGAAGCACCAAGGGAAATATGTATTTTTAAGGCAAGTAATTTACTTAGAAGTATGTGAATTGCATATTGGGATTTAATAGTAATTTAGAAAGTATCAGAGTAATAGATCAAAATAGGAGTGCATATGAAATAACAGACTAGAAGAGAAATTATCCAGAGTTAAAAATAGGAAGTTTTTTGTAATGTGAGGCAAGAAGACCAGAAAAAAAAAAAAAAGCTACTAAATTTGCTACAATTAGAAAACCGGTAGATGCTCTTGCAAATGCCATATGGAAACCCTGGGAACATTCAGAAATTTTTAAATGCTGTTAAGTTGGTTTGGTCCTGTGCTTTGAAAGGACACCACCAACTTAAAATGGATGACTTATTTGATTTTTTTCATGCAGCATCAATTTTTCTTGGAATAAAGATGGTGTTGCTTATCTATCCATCTGCAATCTGTACTGAGTCCCTTTATTGAAAAGATTTTATCCTTCTGTGGGGAGGACAACAGACACCTCTAGGGTAATATTCTAGGAATTTATCTCTGATTAACAGTGCAACCAGCAAGGAAGCTGGTAAAACAGAAAAGTAGCATAAAATTTCTTATGCAGAAAGAAGGCACTTGCTGTAAAGGTCTTGCTTCTGGGTCATCTGAAATACTTGACAAATTACAAGAGCTGTTGGTATCACCTGGCACTTGGTCATCCCATGTATATTTCATCAGGCTTTAAATGGACATCTCTTAGTGTAGAGAGGTTCCTAAATTAGCTGAAACCTAATCAGAAATCCATCTGGTACAATCTCACAATAAGTTGCTAGGTGTGATTGATAAAGATAATATTATGTGTTTCTGCAGGGCATTATTAGTGCTTTTCTTGCATGTTTTCGAAAATGAAACATGACTCATCTGTACACCAAAGCACTGGGCCAGCCCTATTATGCTAATAGTCTTGCTGCTTAGATGACCCAGGAAAATGCATACTTTTAGCAGCTCAGTATGTTCTATCAATCACCTGGCTGCACACTGAGGAAGAGAAATGAGGAAAAAACCCTCACAAACTCCAGACCCTTTTACTGGAGACTAAAAATGTCTTACTGCATCAGCTGGAACCAGATATATCACGATTATCTGATCATCAAAAACCTTGTAAAGGAACTAAGTAATTAATGCTTTACTAGGAAAAATAATCTTCAAATATTAATACCTGGAATAACTATAGGCATGTTCAGCATTCAGATCAGAATGCTTTTGTGACTATTTTTTCATGTAAATCCCTAGTTTCTTTCAAGCCAATGAGAATATTCCCTTGAAGCAAAGAGTTTTAAATGACCTGTTGAACAATCTTTATAAAAATAAAGAGAACATAAAGGCTGAGAGTGAGCCATGGGATCAGTCTAGCATGGAGAGTGACTCAGCTGCCCAAATCTTGTTTCTTCTGCTCTCATTCATATGATTTTCTAGGGAAAGAGCAGAAAGAGGTATGAATGCTTCCATTAAAGTCCTGCAAAACTGGTCATATTTCCTTCACTGCTTTGCTAACATTACACAGCCCTTCTAATTGCAAACCCTGTAAGAATCATAATGAAAAAATGATCTCTTCTTTCCTCTTCTTGGAAAAAGGATCTTATAGAAGTCTCTGGTTTTCATATTTAATGATATATTTGGAGAAGCATCATTTGCCTTCTGGTTTGTAAGTCATGGTTTGAAGCTTTTTGTGGCAACATCTTTCAAAAGGAAAAGATGAGATTTCAATGAATTTTCATTTGGAAAGAGCTGGAGAAGTGACCAAGCTGTAAGAAGTTTGTAAACAGAAGGAAGAAGCTGTTGGGAATTTTCACATGCTTTATCTCATGGTTTCATGTGGTTAATTTTGTATTTCCAATATACCAATTGACCCAGCAAGGTTCATATTCTTGATTACTTTTCTATTATCTTAACCAGAGAATGTTAGAGGGGAATTCACATTTATGTCTTTTATACTGGGTCTGCAGATTATCTTGAACACTTAGATAATTCCGTTTGATGTGTAAATATATTCTTCAGCCTATTTGGCTGCATTACTGATTCTTTAAAGCTTCTCTGTTATTATTTGTTCACGATTATATAAATGTTCTAGTGTTTTTTTTTTTCTTTTTATTTTCATTAATTGTCACACAGTTTCTCAAAATTAAAATTTGTGGCGTTCAGCTTTTCTTCGCCCCAGTACCGGGCAGCTTGGGGTGTCCAGCTAGCACGCTGCACTAGGCAAGACTGGGGTCGCCGCGTGTGTGCGGAGCTCTACGTCTGAGCCTCCGCGTGGGTCTGCCGTGCCATAGCCAGACGCTGAGGCAAGACAAAGGGTGAGAGAAGGCGCACTTTCCCTGCGTGGCTGAGAACTCTTTATTCCCACATGGCTGCAGCAGTGGACAATGCAGCTGTTCCCGAGCCCGCATGGGCAAAGTGGTGCTGGGGCACAGGGAACAGGGGATTAAATAGGGGGTGGGCCGACAGGGGCGGAAGCCCCCCTTGCCCAATGGGGACAGACAACAGGGGAGTGACCCAGAACACAGCAGCCTATAGGAACATAACAGGGGTGTGTACAGGGTTCTGGGACGAATGGGATTACAGAGGTGGGGTGATTGATACAGAATATTCTGAGGGGGAGTGGTTACAAGATTGACATATGTAAGCTCCTGTAGCAGACAGCTCGGAGCAAACCATTATGAGGGGGAAATAGGGGTACATAGAACCGATCTAACTAACATTTATTAAATTCCCTAACTGAATCAACCCGGGATGCAACAAAAATTGTAACCCACTAGAGGTGTTCAATTGTGCAGTCACTGTTGTCTTAGCAAGAAGAGAAAAATAAGGTTTATTCTTGGTTAAATTTGTAAAGACTTTTGATGTGAAAGACTTATTAGTGCACAGATTGTTAAGAAAACAGTTCTTTTCAAACTAACTACCCTGAGTGGTCCTGTATGACTTTCTGAGGTAGGGGAGGGGGCAGAGTGCTAAAGGTCTCACCTGTGCTTTCACTCCCCCTCTAAGGATGGCAACAACTGCCTTTGAACCAAGTGGAGCAAATGAAGCATTAGATAAGAATGCAGGGATGAACAACTTACTGGATTTATTCTTCAGAGACAGCCTAGGGATGGAGGTGAGTTTTACAGGCTGATTCTATAGCACTGGGCCAGGTCTCTTCCAGGAGAGGCTGTATGATTGAGGATATGCCTCTACTTCCATGACATCTTAATTTTCTGAGGATGTGGATAGGGTGGTATAAAAATAAGAGCTGTACATCCTTTAGTGATTCAGTCACCTTATGTTAGATTTCAACAGCTTCGGTTGGCAAGTCCCCCTGCCTTTTTTTTTTTTTTTTTTTTTTTGCACATGATCACCAGTGCAAAGGCTTTTGGTGGTAACATGTACTTCCTGAGTTCCCATGGATGTACAGTTATTTATACCACATAGGGTAACATACCTTTTTTTTTTTTTGAAAAGGTCTCCTGACTTCACACAATGTTCATCTACCCACTGCATAGGTTACTGGATCCTCTCAGCTCCTCACACACTCATGGGTTTGAAGAATCAGGTTCCACTCGAGCTGATGCATAAGCATCATGAAAACAGAGACTGCTTCTTCCCAAGAGGTGAGAGAGTGTGGAGAGGACAGTGTCACAGCTTAGGAACAAACCAACCACTTCCAACAGAATTCAGAGCTGCATACAGACAGCGTGGGGACCTTTTTGTATTTGCATATCTGTGCAAAGCCATCAAACATTTCTTGTACAGAAAGTGTAACAGCTAGATTATCGTGAGTTGAATTTGTATTCCCTCTCCACAACAAACAATAATACTTTTTAAATATTTGATTGGAGGCTATTTTAACTTAGTTGCTTTTCTTATGAAATTATGATTGTTGATGTCCCTCACACTCCCTCCTCTGCTTTATTCTTATGTCTTATTTCACATGAGCCTGTCATCAGGGAAGCAGGTCTACCCTGCACGCATATTTTTTAATGGCAACATTTCTGGCAAAAGCTAAATGTCAAGATGTGCTGCAGTTGTATAGCCAGTTGTGCGACATCCTCACAGCTAGCAAATACAATGATAACTCATTCAGCTTTAAGGGATTTGAATCAGACCTTCAACTCATGAAAATCAATGCCTTTCTACCACAACTGAAGGAACTATGACTATTTACCCTCTTGGCAGCCCCTAGATTTCTGTAATAGATTTGACATTTACGTTTTAAGCATAATAAATACATAAAAGTGTCCTTAACTCTGCTAGAATGTTTCAGTATCATGTAGGGGTCGCAATGCTCATGCCCTAAATCAGGAAAACAATTAACCACTAGACTTTTTGAGGTCATCCATGAGCAGGAAAATAATTAGGTCTAGATCCTCACAGATAAAAAATTAGCTGCCAAAATGCACAGATGGAATTTTAAAATAATGCTTAATAAGGTGAGATGCCTAACTCATATTGATTCCTTTGAAAATCTGACCTTTAGAGCTGAATTTTAAGATTTCCCATTATGGTTTAAGAGGGTGTGAAAACTTAAGTATGCGCTTGAATGAGTTTCTTTTAGGAAGACTCTTCCACAGACAAAACTGAAATATAGAGCAAGACATGGCAAAGGCAGCCTGAATCAAGAGGGATTTTGTTGGTGTGTTTTGTGTGGCAGCAGTCTGAACAATGCCCTTTTCCAATTAAGATTAGTTCAGGAGGAGCAGGTTTCGAATGAGTTATTTCAGGCACATACATATGTAATTCCAAGAGAAAAATATCTACCCCTGGCCGTGGTTTGTGAAGCAAGATGGATTGCTAGTCCCTCAATAAAACCCAGTCCCGTCTTCTTTGTTATGCTTATCTTCTGCTCTTATACCCTGTGACACCCTGCAGTGGAGGCACTAAGTATTCATGGTGATGTAAATAGAAAAGGAAGGTAGAAAGACAGAGTATAAATTCTCAGAAATTCAGGATAAATTAACTTAGGTATGTGGGGAGAAGGAAATTCACAGTTTAACAGACTGTTATAATGGATTTTGTGGCCTAGAATCAACTGACATTGCTGCATTGTTCTTTAAATTGACAGCATGGAGCAAAGGATGGCTTTTTGCTGGTATAAAAATTTTTGATTTAAATGTCCACCATGCTTCTCTGAAATCACTGACGATCGGGATATCTTTTTTTCAGTCCTGTGTATCTTTTTGTTCTCATTTTAGAGAGACCACCCAGAAATAATAGTACAGGGCTGTGCAAGCACAAATGAAAAGATTTTTGGATGGTAGGAATATGAATGAGACACTCTGTTTAGTATGTACTACCTCTTATGCAAACAAATAGATCTGAAAATTTCTAGCCACCATTTCTGAGAAATGAATAAAAATGGAGGAATGCAACCATAATTTTCAGTGAATGAAAAGAAAAATAAATTAATTTGGCTAGTGGGATTTTGTTTGGGGTTATTTTATTTGTTTTGATTTGAGACTTTTTTTGGGTTTTTTTAGCATCTGAGGTTCCAGATCTATCTTCAGTTCAGAGATTTGTTGCATTCAAGTAAAGACCTCATAACAACAAATTACATTTTTATAATAAACTAAAATCAGCTGAAGAATAAAATATATAAAAAGTACTTTGCAATTTATTAGTAAAACCTCAGTTTTATGGAATAAGTAAATTTTCTCTAATTTGTGTCTCTAGAAGGATATAAAGACTATATTTGTACATAGTGTCTATTATACTTAAAAAAAAATTTCTTTATCCCCAGATGTTGGCAGTTTACCTGGAATATCTGTAAATCCACACGCTATTAAGTTTCCAAAAACATGCATGAGGGAGTTAGCTTCTAAATCCTGCCAAAATGGGGCTGATATTTGTTCAAGTTGATCCTTTAAACTACAAACAAGATGGGAACCATACAGTGCACAGTGTGGTTTTGTATTTGATTCATTTTCTACATTTGTGGAAAGCATGGAACTTTTTTGCAAGCTGGTAAAGTAAGTGATTAAGACAATACAGACTTTGCAAATGCCATACTGAAGGTGCTAAAACATCTTGGAAGTACATTTGCATCTTATTATTCACATTTCTGCTTTGTCTGCAAAGAGTGCAGAAGAATTTACTTTCAAAAGAAATATAAAAACAAAAGAAATGCCATTATACCTATTTCTGCTTTGTAAAACTTCAATAGAATTATTTTGACCTTAACACGTGACTAAGAAGTTTGGAATGATATGAATTTTCTGTCCAATAAAGTTTACCTTTATGGATTTTTATGGATTGAAAGATTTATATTTTACTAACTTGTTCCTCTGAAAAGAAACCATGTTCATTGGTTTGGCTATTTCTTGCATGTATTTGAAATGTTCCCCCGGTATTGCAGATTACCTATCAAAGACCCTTTCACACGTTACACATTCTTATTACTTGTATTGTCACTGTGAATTGTGAGGAGAAAGTGTATCAAAAATTCTTTTTGAAAGAATGTGGACGGAAAGTGAAAGGAATTAGAAAATAAGGCAGGCTCTGGTACCTTTACTGCTTATAGTGAAACACATAAACATGGTACTTTTGATGGAATTCTAATGCAGATTTATTACTGGAATCTGCACCTTGCTGTAAAATGTAGTCAAAAGAACAAATAAAGAGCAGTGCATAGAAAGTAAAGATGTCAGATAGTAAAATGTCTCTTTTTAAATGCCTGTCTTTTTCACAAGCTTTTTTATGAACTTTTTATGAAGTTTCTAGAGCAGACCAAAATAATTAGGGAAAAATGACCTTGGGGTTTATGCTGTGTTCAGAACAGTGACTTGTCCAATCACTGTAGGAAAGGGTGGCAGATTGTGATTGATGTTTTCAGAAGAACTACAAAGTGAAGTGTATGAATGGTACCTTAGGTTTCTAACCATGTATGACAAATGTGAGCACTGTGAGAAGCTCTTTATCCCCAAATGCTGTGAAAGCACATAACAAATTTCATATGGATGAGCCTATGAGTAGACTACCTAAAGAGCTAATCTAAAATCTCATTTTCAGAATTGATTCTGGTGTTTCAAAAGAGAAATATCCCTGAATATAGATCTTATATCAGGAGGATTAGGACGTCAGTGATTAATATGAATTTCATTTTTAGACACGTCGTGGGATTTCTATGGCATATATAAAACACTGAACTTGTTGAACAGCACGTCCCATTTCAATTACAGTTTTAATGAAGAAATTACTTTTACAAGGAAAAACTCTCATGGGCTTAATATTACAAAAAGCTGATTCTTCCTCTATTCCCCTCTGTCCCCTTTAAATCAGGTACATTTGGTTGTTCTTGATAAAACAATAACATATTCATTATCCTGCCTGGCTGTACTATTTTATAATGAAGCAAACCAGCTCTTGTCTCTTTTATGCTTATTTACCCCTCTACAGCTTCACCAGCACCTTGGGAAAGAGAACAGTTTGAGTGAAGTCTAGTGACAGGCTTTAAAAAAAAGTTAGTAGTTACCTAATTCCCATCCCAGGTCAAAGGGCTTTGAGTATCCTGTCAGCCTTTTAGCTGACATTTAATTTTAAAGGGATTTGTGTATATGACACTCACAGAATACACAGAACCAGTAAGGTTGAAAGGGACCACTGGAGGTCATCTGGTCCAACCTCCCTACACAAGCAAAATCCCACA
Source organism: Anomalospiza imberbis (assembly GCF_031753505.1). Lineage (NCBI taxonomy): Eukaryota > Metazoa > Chordata > Aves > Passeriformes > Viduidae > Anomalospiza > Anomalospiza imberbis. The sequence goes on from NC_089681.1 coordinate 44,576,761, forward strand.
CAGAGCGCTCAGGATTTTGTCCAGACAGCTTTTGAATATCTTCAGCCAGGGAGACTTCACAACATCTCAGGACAATCTGTTCCAGTGTCACCTGCACAGCAAAGTCCTCTCTCGTATTTTGGTGAAACTTCCTGAGCATAATTTTCTGCCTGTTGCCTCTGCCCTATTGCTTGGCACCACTGAGAAGAGTCTACCTCCATCCTCTTCTCTCAGTATTTTCCAGGCTAAACAAGACAAGTTCCCTCAGATTTTTGTCATAAATGAAGTGTTTCAGTCTCCAATCATCTTCATATGCATATGTTAGCAAATCAAGAATCTCCCTGTCTCTTGTACTGAGAAACACAGAACTGGACACAATGCTCCAGGAGCAGAAGGAAAGGTTCACCTTCTCCACCTTCCAGAAATACTGTTCCTAATACATTTGAGGATACCACTGGTCTTCTTGGTCAGGTTGGGCTGAGTGAAGTGTTTCTACAGCTCTTGAATGGCAAGAAGGAAAATACCTAGCAGCAGTCCAAAAAAACACATAGCACCAGGTGGTGATTGCCAGAATCACCACCAACCCCTCTGATTTTCTTCCAGAGTCATGCTATGTTAATTTAGCCCTAACAATTTTTAAAAACCTCTCTATTGTTGACTGAGACTTTACAGAGCAGTACTAATTTGTTAATGCTCTTTATGCAGGCTGCAGGTGGCCCCCAAAGGAGGGGGTGGAACTTCTAGTCAAGTTTATGCACACTGATAAATAATTTCAGAACAAAAAAAGATTTCATAATAATTATAGTAACCTATATTCCAGTCACTTGTACCTTTTTTTAAGTTGCAATTTATAAGATAATCAGACCTACCTTTGATTTATACCTATGAAACTTAAAGTCTGATTTCTAAATTAGTCTGGAAATTGTTTGGCTGAGAAAGGCATTACTGGGCATAAAGCATTTTCCCTCATCTCTTACCTTATGTATGTAGTGTGAAAACTGACATGAAATACAAAACATAAATTTTCATTCTGTTGTTTTCCATTCATAGTAATTCCATGCATAAATACTCTTCATTATTACTTGACCCATCTACATTTGAACCCTCCGTTTTTTCAATTAAGATGTAAGCAAAGATGGAAGATGTTTTCAGCTATGGGAAATGTTATCACAAAGTCATCAGTTTTCTTCCTGATGAATTGTCCACTAAATTCTTTGAATATAGCAACATGAAGGTTTGAGATCAATTGATTGACTATTTTAAGCTTTGTGCCACTGTCTGAAATTTTGAACTCTCATCTTCCTTCAAAATCAGAATGAGCATGTTTGAGTGAAAAATCTCTCTTTGTGAAATATTAATGGTAAGAACATAGTACACATTTATGAAAGTGATAAAGGCCAAGTTCCTGTGGTTAAAAAAGTATTGAAACTTGCAGTCATCATTTCATAAATGGTGCCAGTGTTTGAATGTCATTCACCAGGGAGTTATGATTCACATCTCTTTTCAATACAGTTTGCTCTGTTGGCAACATAAGAAACCTGTGGACCCGCAGGAGTTCTTTCACATAATGCACTGAAATTGCCTTTGAAAACACGTGCACAAGGTGCACACAAATGGTCTTTTATTTTGCAGTTGTGGATCAGATGAAAATGTAGAATGGATGCCATATAAATTCTTAGAAAATAAACTAAACATGTCCCTGGTCTTCTTTTTAAATATCAATAGCAATTTTATTTTAATGTAATGACTAAATAATTAAAATAAAATAAAAAATATAATAATATTTTATATGATAATTAAATAAGATACAAGAGATTAGAATTGGTTCAAAGTAACCACCTCTGTTCTTGACTATGTAAGGATTTCTCTTGACAGAGATTTTCTGTCTTTCCTAGAACAGAGAAGCTATTGAAATACATAATTTTTATTTGGCTAGAGGACATTTTTTTCTTCCAAAGCAGTTATGAAACTGTGTTTCTGTTTAATCCTCTGGGCTTGTTTTTGATTCTGGGTTACATCATGCAGCATCTTCTCTAATCTCTCCCTATGGGTGCCCCTAGTATGTTGTGGGGATCACAAAAATCCATTGCAGGACTGCAGTGGATTCTGTGGGCTGAAGATGCTTGACTCATAAACTCCTACTGGTGCTTTCTTGTTCAGGTTCTGTTACTCATTTTTGTTAGTCTTAGAATGGATTAAGAATGGATTATGGGCTCACAATAAATTAGGGAGTTAAAACAGTCTATGGCTCTTTAGCGTAACTTTAGTTTGACCAACTCATTCATGAGATTAATCTACTTTTATAAATAGCATTTAATGTGGTCACTGTGTCTCAGATGTGTATTCAAAGAGTCCCAAAAGTTTTTTATTTGTTTCTTTCTCATTTTTAAATATTATCTAAAGCCTTTGAGCTTCTGGGTTTGATATAACTGTATGCATTTCAGGTGTTTTTTCAACAGTCTCTGGGGTTCTGAAAATATTTTCCATGCTCCTTTAATGGTGACATGTCTCTGTAAGTTTTCCTCGAAAACAACCTGTACAAAATAATTGCTCCATCTTCGGTCTCATACAACTTCTGACAATGTGTAAATGTTCAGAAAGCAATTAGTAGTCAAGTTTGGCAGGAAGGAAGGAGTAGAGCCTACTGTTGACTACATAAACAGATAAAGTCAACTGTTTGAGTTTGCTGAAGCTTATGGAAGCATCTCGTCTCACAAATAGACACGCTTAAATTTGTATTCGATGTTAACATAGACATTCATTGTTATTCCTTCTTGTAGGAACATTAAATCAGCCTTGAAACTTGTCAGAAAAATTTATTGACCCTAGCCTGAAGATTCAGGTGGGATGCTTTTGACTCTGGAAATATATTTCATATCAACATTTAATATGATATTATCATTTTGATACCTTTCTATTCATTGAGTTTATGATAAAACCTTTTTATTATAAGCCCTTCATCCAAGTGCTGACCAAAAAAAAAAAAAAAAGTAAAATAGATAGAATCTTAAAAATACTCTTACTAAAATAAAATAGTTTTAATAATATGGTTTTAAATCAGGTCTTCAGACATTTGTGATGTGCTTCTTCAAATTTTGCCACTTATCTTGTCAATACCACACAATCTACCTAATTTAATTTCTGATCTGACTGCAGATAAATTGCTTTTTCCTTACAACTTTACAATTATAAAACTTTACAATTATACATGTATACAAATATACCTACACACCTTTTAAAGCAATCATATGCTGTTTTGACTTTGAAAAAGAGGCTTACTGAAAAAATTAATAGCCATACTGAGTCAACATTAAAAAAAAACATAAAATGCAATACAAAAATATCAATTTTAGTCTGGATTATCTGGATTTGATGACTAATGTGTTGAATGGAAGCTGCTGTTATATAAAAAATACTGTAATCATTGAGATAGAATAAAAACAGATGGAAAGAGTTCCTGTAAAGAACAGATAGAAGAATGTTGTTGAAGATTTCAGAAAGGACAAATGTTTGATGGCAAGATATCCTGGAGTATTGCTGTTTTTCTTGAGAATAAAGAAAGTTATTTCAGCTCTGTAATAACATTTGAATCACATGTTTGCTGAATATGTTTGTGAAGCAAATAATTTTATACCCTCTACATTTGGTCAGCCATCAGGGTAAGTCAGCTGACCCTCTGTGGATATTATAATTTTTTTTGCTTATTCCCTGTGCAGGCAGCCTGTGATATGCTGGACCATCTTCCTCAGATAACACAGGACACAATTCTAATTAATTTTATAGCTGTGAATTTAGGTTCTAACAATTCTTAGAACTGCTTGGATTTTCTGGTCATCTTTTATTGGTTTTGGTTTTTTGATTTTTTTTTCTGGCATAAATAAATTAAGCTTGCATCCTTTTTTCCTAAAAGAAAGGGATATTGAGGGTTTGCTGGCCAAACATGTCTTCTTTCTACTCTCAGGAATTACATGTGCTCATTTTTCTGCGCTCTTTCTTTCCTACCCTATAATCCTAAGGATAGGAATAATTTGGGATAACTGGGATTTTTTTTTTCCAGCTCAATGCTGTGATCTTTTGGGAATCTTTCTTTTCCCTGTAAGAGATCTCCTAAAATTTTCTTGACTTTTCATTGCAGTGTCATTCCTGGTGAGTCTGAAGATCTGACACATTTTGATTCATTTTTGTTTTCTTTCATCCTTCTAATACACTTGAAAGACATTCTTCTCTTCCTCACCCCTTCCCAATTTACTAACTACTGGCACTTTTGCCTGATGTATTTGGCTTTGGGGCAGAAGCCATTCTTCTATCCAGAGTATCTTAAATAGTGCATCTGGCTGCTTTGCCAATGCTAATTGTGGTGTTGACAACCAAACTTTCCACTGCACCTGGGTCTGACTTAGTTAATAAATGCTCCATTTGTTTCCAGAGTAGTAGCCCATTCATCTTCAGTTGCAGTGCTTTCCACTTGTTCCATGAAAACATTCTCTGTGCTAATCATGCTGTTAGCAATCCTCTATTCATACTGTGCACAGTTTTCTGGCACATGACATCTCCGGCTCCTGTTTTACTTTTGATGGATCTTCTTGCAGCCTTTCCTTCTTCTTTTAATTTTTCCCAGATTTCAGACACCCACTTGCCTTTTGAGAATGGCCACAGCAGATGAACTTATGTGGTGTCACACTGGTTCACACTCAGAGCCCCACTCTCCTGGCTGTTTTAGTCCCATTCTGTTACTGGTTGCATCAACGGTATAAGACCATTGCTTCTCTTCCTTAATCCTTCAGGCAGAAAACTGGTGGTCTTTCTTTTCTCAAGGAACTGGAAATCATCTATTAATATTTAATTCTGTGTCTTTCCAACAACCTGTGAGATGTAGCCCAGGATCGCAAAGATTATAGGGTGTCTTTGTGTTGTATCCTTAATGGTTTAAGATTTTAAAACTGATTTTATAACTTTAAAGGCTTAACAAATTTTCTGTTCAACAATAACCTTTCTGCTCACTGTAACAGCAATTTTTTATGTTTATGGTCACCATTGCATTCACTTTCTAACTATATATTTATATATCATCAGTATACAGTATTAATTTCTTTCATGCTTATTTGCAATCTTTTTATATTTACCCTTTCTGCCAGAGTTGTATGAAAATTATTAACCATGGTCTTCAGAATAAAATATCCTGGGTAAATAAAGCATGGACAGCTCCCATGTTTTTTTGTTTTGGTTTTTTTTTTTTTTTTTTTTTTTTTTCTTTTTTCCTTTTTTTTGTATGCCCTTCTTGCTGGTAGAAAATAAATAGTTTTTTTGTTAAATATTAAGATAAATCTAATCAAATTGCAATCCCTCCAAACTTCTCCTCTACAGCAAATGCATCTGACAAAAGTCTTCTTTCTGTCTCAATGATCGATCTGTTCATCATTAGCTCTCATCTGAGCTACTTCACAGTAGGCCATAAGAAACAAAATTTGCTCTAGAGTTTGACTAGTAGAAGTACTTTCATATGGCCTGACTTTATCTTGTCACAGAGGAAAAAACTTGTCATCAGTGTCCTCTCCCAGGCAAAGAATCATAGAATGGTTTGAGTTGAGCAGAATCTCTACAGACCATCCAGTTCCAACCCCACTGTTATAGGCAGAGACACCTTCCCTTACAACAGATTTCTTGAAGCTCCATCCAGCCTTGCCTTGACCAATTCCAGGGACAGAGCATAATACTGGCAGTACCAAAGAATTCTACCTGAGAAATCATAATGTTGCTTCCTTTAACTGGACTCTATCTTCAGTCTTTTACCTTCCTTGGCCTTTACAGGTGATCAAATACTGGTTTGATCTATTTAATGAGAGACCCTTGCTGATAGCTTTTTTCTTTTTGGATCACTCCCATTCTCCAAATCTGGAAGATGAACCTCTCTCATGGTTCTTGCCCCCTCCTTCTCTTTTTCTTTTCAGGTATGGCATGTTAACTAACTCAAGCCTTGTCAGCCACATATAGTATAGTCCTTACAGTCTGCTTAAGCACTTTCTTTCCTGTCAATAAAGAGGAATGTATTTCATCCAATATTTTTTACCAATAAACTGAATTTAATCCTGCAAGGCGCAGCATGTCAGTAAATCATGTCATCCTTAACAAGCCCATTTGATTCCAGAGGGGTTTACGTTTCACAACTGTAAGCATCAGATTTCATGGAGCTTGGTGAAGACTTGTGCTTACCTAAGATGACGTCCCTCACATCATGCTGGGCTAAGAAGTAGGATTTGGTTTATAACACAAAACTGAGAAATTTGAAAGTTCAATTTTTCTATTTTTCATTTTGACTAAAATTATACAATACAAAAATATATTCTTCTATGTACTACCAGCATATCTGGGTAGAATCATTTAATCAGACAGAATCTATGGAGAAAGAACAGGAAGATAGCACTGATTTTACTCCTTGCACTCTCAGTTTCTGACCTGACAGATGTCAAACTCTTTCATAAGACTGGAACACTTTTAAAATTTCATATTTAAGCAAAAGCTCTCAGGGCTGAAATAATATCTTTGCTAGCACATACTTGTTCTGTCATTCAATCCTATTTTAAAGTATCCAAAGTTCAGACAAATCCATCAACCTTAAAAAAGAGTGATGAGAAAAAAGATCTGGCCTGGTAATGAAGCTTTAAATCCTACTAACAAAAGAGTAAGCACAGAGAAGGTACAGAGAATTAGCACAGATTCACTGTGCCTGTGCTAAATTTTGCTAAATGTTGTATTAAACATTTAAAAGTACAGTTTCAAAAATACTTGGGGCTTTCGCAGCAAAATTTTCCATGACACTAATGGGTATCACGTGATTCATTTCCCACACACAGCTTTGAGCATCCATTCTGTTCTGTCCTATACATTTTCTTCTGCCAGAACCATCATTATAACATCTCAGCTCCTTCCAGTAGTGCTGAGAACTCTGTGAGTTATATTTTAATGAGTGACTTCTTCTTTTACATATACCCTTAATTTTAATGTTTTATATGTAAATTAAGTATTTCAATGCAGTTATTCTTGCCTGAAAGTAGCTCATGCCCTTTCCTTCCTCCCTCCCTCCCTCCCTCCCTTCCTCCCTTCCTCCCTCCCTCCCTCCCTTTCTTCCTCCCTTCCTTCCTTCCTCCCTCCCTCCCTCCCTCTCTTCCTCTCTCCCTCCCTCCCTCCCTCCCTCCCTCCCTCCCTCCCTCCCTCCCTTCCTCCCTCCCTCCCTCCCTCCCTTTCTTCCTCCCTTCCTTCCTTCCTCCCTCCCTCCCTCCCTCTCTTCCTCTCTCCCTCCCTCCCTCCCTCCCTCCCTCCCTCCCTCCCTCCCTCCCTTCCTTCCTTCCTTCCTTCCTTCCTTCCTTCCTTCCTTCCTTCCTTCCTTCCTTCCTTCCTTCCTTCCTTCCTTCCTTCCTTCCTTCCTTCCTTCCTTCCTTCCTTCCTTCCTTCCTTCCTTCCTTCCTTCCTTCCTTCCTTCCTTCCTTCCTTCCTTCCTTCCTTCCTTCCTTCCTTCCTTCCTTCCTTCCTTCCTTCCTTCCTTCCTTCCTTCCTTCCTTCCTTCCTTCCTTCCTTCCTTCCTTCCTTCCTTCCTTCCTTCCTTCCTTCCTTCCTTCCTTCCTTCCTTCCTTCCTTCCTTCCTTCCTTCCTTCCTTCCTTCCTTCCTTCCTTCCTTCCTTCCTTCCTTCCTTCCTTCCTTCCTTCCTTCCTCCCTCCCTCCCTCCCTCCCTCCCTCCCTCCCTCCCTCCCTCCCTCTGCCTCCCTCTCTCCCTCCCTCTCTCCTTCCGTCCCTCTCTCCTTCCCTCCCTCCCTCCCTCCCTCCCTCCTATTTAACTTTAAAATAACCAAGATTTTTACTCACAGTTGTTCACAGAAACTTGGAGGAGAGGAAAGGAATGAAATTTACAAGTGTGCAAATTTTCTAAACTCTGTATCTGGTTCTTCTAATCAACAACTCTTTTTGCTGCTCTTGAGATCAATAAACCCAAGGATCTCTGTTGTATGACTAGGTTCAATATTGCCATATGTGAGTTTTTAAAAATTTCTTTAAACGCCTCCGATTATCAGGTATTATGATTTTATATGACAGCTGTGTCATAGGTCATCTCAGTTTTATTTCCATTACTTACTTAATGTTTCCTTAGTTAGAAATGTACCTTTTCACTGAAGTTGATAAAAAAACTTGTGTCATGTAACATTTAAGAGTGTGCAATGTGTTAGAAGAAAACTTTATCTTAAAATGAATAAGATTTTTTAAATCAACGTTTTCCAATCTAGCAAACTCAAATGCTAAGAAGAAAATAAAACTATCTTTTAAAAGATATCACAAAAGGTATTTTTTAGAAAAGAAATTAGTGGGGGGGATGGTTAGCAACAGCATACCAGCATACAGCAACACCCCAGTGTTAAAATACTGAACATACATACTGGAATATTATTGACTGAGTTTTAGCAAAATGTGCACATTTAAAAAATTTCAGCCCTCTGAAATTTTTCTGTCTGATATGCATGTACAATTCCTATAGAACAGACTGTCAATGTAGCATTGAGAGTGAGGTCTAGAACTATTAATTAGATTTTAATCTTTCATTACCTGGGGTGTTCAATGACATTTTGTTTTGCTGTGAAGAAGCTGGACAATTTATCAAATTGCATCCTCCTGAAAGTAAAAATAAAAGGGTACTCTGCACAACAGGATCATATCCATATTTAGTCTAAGAAAGTCTAAATATTTACCTCATTACAGGGAAGAACAGGAAGAATTTAGTAGTCAACAAAAATAATAGAGTAAGAAAGAAGAAAAGATATGCATACCTTAGATGACACATTTTGTGAATTTGAAGAGAGACTTATTTTCCTGGCACCAGGCTGATAACCTCTTTCCCATCCCCAACACCAAAGCATCAGCAACAATAAAACCATGAACTCTCAGCACCTCCAAAAACAGAGTTGTGAGAAAGTATAATCCCACCCCGCTCCTCCGGCAATCCAGCCTGGCATTTTAAGATGTGAAAATGAAGCATTTCTGGAACAGCAGAGGGAAAGAGATTTTTTCAACAAAGTGACCACCTTTTGGTCACTCATAAATTTCCAGTCAAGGATGAGGTGACCAAAGCTGAAAAATTCAGTAAATTACTTCCAACAGAAGCATCAGGTCATGTACATCAAAGAGACCAAAAAGGTATTTTCTTTCTCTTTATACAGGGGATGTAAATTGTGCTTTAGAAGCAAAGATTTCTCTGCTTGGTGCAATGGAAAAGAATCCAGAACTTTTAAACCCAGGGAGCCTTTGAAAGCTATTTTTAAAATTGGTTTTTCCTGCAGGGTTCTACTGAGCTTAATGAACCTAGTGGGTTTGGCAGGCAGTCCTGCTGGCTCGTGCAGCCTGTGGGAAGTGGGGTTACTCTGGAGCTCATCCATCTCCACATCACATCTCAAAGCAGCAGCTCTACCAGATGTGCTAGTGGAACAGTTCTGCCAGCCCAGTTGATAAGCACTTACGTATTTAAATTCTTTGCCTACTAAATTTAAATTACCCCTGTGCACTTAAAGCTACACATGCACACACACAAACACACACACGTATGCTAACAGGCAAGTCACCTACAAGCCTAGCAAGCATAGTAGTGTCCAGATGAAGGCTGCTCAAGCCATTCCTTGCAAATCCCAGCTCAAACTAGGCATTTTATTAAATCTGTATTGAAAATATCTCCTTCACATAAAGAGTTTGTGTAACTATTTCTAACAGCATTGCTACTCCTGCTGTTTGAATTCACAGGCTGATATGTAACAAGTTGATGGCTATATGCAGGCTTACCTTGCTGCATTAAAGTGAGATATAGAAATGCAAAAAGCTCCTTCTAAAAAAAAATAAATTAGAAGCCAAGTAATTTATTAGGTTCTGTAAATAAAAGCCATTAAAAGTTTCTAACAACTTTGTAAGATTTTAAAGTCTCACCAAAACTCAGCAAATCAGTAGAAATTAATATTAAATTGAGATATTAAGATGAACTATTTTTACTTTTAGAAGATAAGAGAGCATCGATTGCAAAGTACACATCCAGGAAGGCAAAAAGGTACCATTATCTGCCCCAGAACTGAAAGTAGGAAGTATATTGTAATTTACTTGTAGAAATTATTCTGCTGTTGATGCAAACTCTGTAAACTCATCAAATCTGCTAGTCCTCTCAAGTTCCCATTATGCCAACTTGCCCTTTAATTTCTCTAGGACTTGAAGGAGAAACTGTGTATGAGCTTGACATCTCTCCAGTGGAATCAATATCAATATTTTCACTGATTTAATTGGAGAACAATTAGGCCTTATGACACACAAAAAAGCCTAATCAGGAAATTTATAGAAACAGCTCTACACTCTGAATCAGAATCTTATAGGTGCAGAGACAGTCCAGTAATATCCCAAAAGGGACTTACACTTCAGCCTGAAATTGTGGAGGTCTTCTTTCTTTCTGCTCTTTTCCCTTGACTGTGGGAATGTCTTAAAGAAGGTTCAGTCTTGATATCATAGGCTGCAAAGTTGGAAAACCACAGGTATACAGGGGTCAATACTGATGTCTAAACTTGTGGCACCTATTGATTAACATAACCACCCTTGAGTTTTTCTTAATGCCACTTTATCGCCTGTTCCTACATTAATACTTGACAAACACAGAGAAGAAACCTAATTTATGTGTTTCCAATGGATAGGCTTCAGAAGCATACAAATGTACGCAAAGTATCTCAGTAGGGCATTTTCACAGTGCCACTTCTGTAGGAACACCTAATATGCCACTGCAGATTACAGAATAAAACTACTGGAGAGGAATGCAGCCCAAGCCAATGCCAGAGAATAGGACTGATTTCATAAACCTTTTCCCTAGCTCCTGTTTTGGGTTCTGGCCTTTGCATTTTTTAGTTTAACACAGTTTCATTGGAGTATGAACCAAAGAGATTGCAGAGCTAGGAAACCTTTGAATAATGGGAAGAGGTGAACTGAAAAATTGGATTCCTTCAAGCTTCGTGGCTTAAGTTGCCATATTTATTTCCCCACCCAGCCTCCCTTCTTTATATCCATTGCTACCAGTGGTCAAAACACTTTATTAGACAGTGATTTTGTTTTGTCAAAACCCAACAAGTTACAGGATCTATAACTTTTGAGGAGTGAAAATTAGTCATTTCGATCTCACAGGCAAAGTGATTTGAAGATTACACAACTTGAGAAGCAAAAACAAGACAGTTCATAAAAATGAAAATGCCTGGCCTTCTACTTTAAACATAATAATAATTAGTTCACTGAAGCATCCAGACTTGGTGGGGGAGGAGGGGAGGGAAGGCTTTGGGGGCTATTTTTGGCTTATTTTTAGTGATTTTCCAATATTTTAATTGTGTTGAAAATAGATATCTGTGGAGAAAATACCTTGATATTTAATGTTCTGCCTGGCTGAAGGGAATGAGTCCCACCATTTTCCACATCCACATGTTTTTTGAATACTTCCAGGGGTGGTGATTGCACCACTTCCCTGGGCAGTCTGTTCCAGTGTCTGACTACTCTTCCAATGAAAAATTTTTTCTTCTCTAATTTAGACCTTCCCTGGTTGAGGAGCTTGAAAAAGAAATTTCAGATATCTAATCTGAACAAGTTAGAGAAACAACATTTATGAAAAGACTTTTAGATTGTTCTCATTCAGCGTGCTTTAAGAAAGGACTTAGGTTTCTGTTTTCTCATAAACTTCTTATCATCATCAGTTTATAGAAGTGCATAAAAGTATATATCAGTTTTTAAAAATGCATTATTTTAACTCAGGTATCCTTAGTTTACTTTTGCTGACATCTTCTAGATAATTTTAATTTATTTCAGGAGGAAGTGGTATCTTCAAATATATGGAAGTATATAAAGAAAAGGGAAAAATACTTCCTTCTGCCTGAGAAGTGTGACAAATCTGTAGCTGCTTCCTAGAAAAAACATTGGAAAATTTGAGGTGTCAAGCAGCTTGGACTGTCTGTGAAGTTGGAATAAAATGTATTCACAGGTTGGTCGCAGTTTGGTCTCTACCATTTCAATATTAGTTGAGAAGACATAATTAAATTAATTATAGAAAAATCTCTTTCAAAATATTATCTGATAGAAACTGAACATGCTTTCAAAAGTGCAGATGAAATTAAAAATTTGCCCTGCAAACACAATAACAATAGGAAATGCTATTTAGAGATGTTGAGGCTCTGGATTCAATTTCACTGACTGTTGAATCTAAATGCGAATTCAGGCAGAAAGGTCTAAGAGGCAGAATGCAAAAATGATTTCTGCACTACAACTTTAAAACTGGAAGATTAAATCTTCCATTTGTACTTTTAAATTAAAGGTAAATATCTTACAGTATGAGAGGGGGATAAAGTTCTAATGAAGAAATGTGCAAAAGCTGACAAGTGAATCTTTGCAATTTTTGTAAAATGTTTTTATGTGCATCAGATCTAGACTATGGCAAGGTGGTTTTGACCAGCCTTTGTTTTGGGCTAGTGGATTAAAAGTAAAAAAAAATGTAATTCAAAACTCTGGAAAGGTTCATTCTGCTGCCCCATGAATTGTCACATTAGCTTGTATTTTGGGTCATATGACTTGATATATATTAGCATAATTCAGCAAAACATTATGTAAAAGGTTCGTGGCATGTTGGAAATTTGGAAAAAAAAATAATTACTTCGGAAGAACTGCTCTGCCTGGAAGATAATGGACCACCTCCTTCTTTTTCCTTCTAAATCACTCACTATGTTGCTAATTTTTCAAATCATTGTAGAATTACTGCATACTGATAACGCAATCATAATCACAAAAACTCTGCTGGACATCACCCTCAATACAAAAAGAGCAAAGAATGTAAAGGACAAGCACATAGCTCTGCATCAATCTCACAACTCGACTCTGCACAAATACAATCACACACTTGAATGTTCCTAACATAACTGTTATGGATCAAAAGAAACATGTAACTGTCACAAAGATGCTCTGAGACAAATGCACTGGTCCAAGGAAAATGGCAGCATGTTGTAACTGATTTGCTACAGGTGTTGGATAAAAACTTATAAAATAATGTAGAAATAAGATATCAATTAATTTCAAGGGCAAAAAATGTTGGTAGGAGTAAAATATGTATCACGGATAAAACATTTATGATATTTAGAAATGTAATTTTTCCACTTCTTATTTTAGAAGATTTAATCTTCTAAATTTTTACCTCAGTATTTTAGAAGATTTAATCTAAAGACCAGAAAGCTAAAGTATATTCTAACTCTCTTTAAAAGAGTTTGAATAAGGCTTTAGCTAAAACCCTAAAGCTTCAGTCTTAAACAAAAACAAGTGAAACTGGGAATCTTTTTATTGATTTCAGAGGAAGTTTGATTGGATGCATATTAGATTGTCATTATACAGAATCCTGCATTGTAACAAACTGAACAGGACATAGGTTATTTAGATCAAATGTTGCTTTTGAAGGTTTTGTTGGTTTTGTTTGTTTGCATTTTTTAAACCAGATTTCAATTTGATTCTGTGACTTAAATAATTTTTTTATTTATTCAGTTTCATTTATATGTAAAAGAGAACAGCTTTTCTCCTGTCTTTTGGCAATCAGAGGTTTTTTCCACTCAAACAACCTTGTATTTATTTTGTAAGAAACTATTCACTCATGTGAAAAAAATTCTAGCTCTTCCAATTTTCATTTAATTTGCTTTAGTACCTTGGCGTGACTCAGAGATTCAATTTTTCCAAATACATAATTTTTAGCTTTACTGCTTGAGTTTTAAGTAGTGCTGGAGGCAAAGAGCTGCACCAGAATAACAAGGTGCACAAATAATATTGTTCTGTTACCAAAATTAAGATCTGATAAAGTTCCTTAATGAATCAAGATACAGATGTGCTATAACAAGCTGTTAGTGATATATTTTGTTATCACACTACAAAGCTTTAAAGATCATTCTAATTTCCTAACCCAAACTTGTTAATGTACCCTATTTTCCCATTTTCCATTCTTCTTATTCATTTAGAAAGAAAAAATTACTGTAACACAGACTGATTGTATTTACACTAAAATTCTATGTAGTTAACATTTGCAAATCGGTTTCTTTTGGCTCTCTGGAGATATTTCAACACTGGATAGATAATTAGAATTAATCTTGAAGTAATATTAAAAGATCTACCCACATGTGAACAGCAAACCTATCAATACTATCCTTTTGCATTTCACTATGACAGCAAAATCTTTGCTCACCCATGCATGGACTCTGACTCACATGACAATCACTTCCTAGACTATCTACTAAAAATACAAGAATTCATAGTGAATTGTGTGTTCAAAACATTGCCATGCCTGTTTTATTATGGGGAATTTTTTTTTTTGGCTGTCTGAAATCATCAAAGAGCAGTAGAAGATGCAAATAATCCACGTTATTCATAAGACATAGAACACTTACCGTAGAAAAGACCCATTAGAGAATGACTTATGATACCCATTTTATACACATTTTTAGGATAAAATTAGTTGTTTGCCTCTTTCTTTCCTCACTCTCCCCTTTCCCTTCTTTGCTCCATAAGTGCTTAAACAATTAAGATAGCTAAATGTAAATAGCTTAAATGTAAATATAAATGTGAATAACTTAATATAGCTAAATGTAAATGAGAAGAATGCCTTCATAAAGTGTAGTGAAAAAGAAGGAGTATTGGGAAAGAAACAAAGAAATATGGATTGATAAGACAAGGCCAACTGTATGAGGTTCAACAAGGCCCAGTGCTGGGTCCTGAACTTGGGTCACAACAACCCCATACAGAGTTACAGGCCAGGGCAATAGCAGCTGGAAAACTGCCCAGAGGAAAAGGACCTGGGGGTGCTGGCTGAACATGAGTCAGACGTGTGCCCAGCTGGCCAAGAACACCAATGGCATCCTGCTCTGTGTCAGGAGTAGTGTAGGCAGCAGGTCTGGGGCAGTAATTCTCCTCCCCCTTGTACTCTTCACTGGTGAGGCTGCACCTTTAGGGCTGTTCAGTTCTGGACCCCTCACTTCAAAAGGACATTGAGGGGCTACAGCATGTCCAGAGAAGGGCTATGGAACTGGTAAAGGGCCTAGAGAGTAAGTCCTGTGAGATGCAGTTGAGGGAACTAGAGTTGTTTAGCCTGGAGAAAAGGAAGCTCAGGAGGAACCTTATCACTCTCTACAATTCCCTGAAAGGAGGCTGTAGCCAGATAGGGTCTCTTCTCCCAGGCAATCAGCAACAGAGCAGGATGACATAGCCTCAACCTGCACTGGGGAAGGTTTAGTGGACATCAGAAAGAATTTCTTCACTGAAAGGGTTGTCAAGCATTGGAATGGACTTCCCAGGGAGATGGAAGAATCATCACCTGTGGAGGTGTTCAAGACATTACTAAATGTGGCACTTAGTGCTGTGGGCTTGTTGACAAGGTGATGGTCAGTGAAAGGTTGAACTCAATGTTCTTGGAGGTCTGTTCCAGCCTTAAAGATTCTGATTCTGTGAAAGGGAGACTTCATTCTATGTCTGTAGGTATAGCCATATAACTGTAGATATGATCTGTAGCATATGTCTGCAGATGTCCTAGTAATATAGCAACAGGAACTGAGTATATGACTTTGCTATGATATGAGTGGTCTGAACAGAAAACCCCAAAGTGTACAAACTGCAGTTACCTTATAAACATAGTGAATGAAAAGGACAACAGCAAATATTCCAGGATTTGTCTCACTTTGGCTACAACATGGATATATACCCTTCTCAAATCAAATTATCTATGTCTACGTGAATCTACTACCTTCCTGCAACCTGCACCATGTACCTTTGTTAGCCTTTTACGACACGATCATGTCCTTATTTTCTTTCCTCCCTAAACTGTTCTTCTGCAATTCCTGAAGTTTTCTGGGGCTTCCTTCCTCTTCTCTATTAGTGGTGGCCCGGGGGGGAAAGGGTCTTACCTGTTTCCTGCTGTAGAGGTGCAGCTTAATGAGCCTATTATATGTCCATTGCAAACATTCCCTCACTTCTTGTATGTGATTTTTACTTTTGAGGGCCTGTCTTTCTTACTATTTCTTAAGTCATATATCTTAAAAAAATCCTCCAGCTCTTTTTCAGATTGTTTTTTGAGGTTATGTGGTCAAGGCAGAGAAAGGAAACATTAAGACTGTGATTTACAGCACTGTGCTGTGCAGTGGTAATAAGCAAAGCTTCAGATTTTCTCTTTTCAGCACAAACTCTGATGCCTGGGGAGATCTGCAGCTGAGGAAGGAACTCTAACAGGTAACATTTCTACCATACTACACTTCTCCCCAACAAACAAGACAAAAGTTGCTTCACAAACTATTCCTTGGTGTCCTCAATAAAACGTTGATGATATTAGCTCTTTCTATCTGTCTTTATTAGTCTTTTATTCCCAAAGCACATGCAAAAAATGTTTCATCAGGTTTCTGTTAGCTGGGGAACTTTATGTGAGTAGAACAAGACAGGTGGCATGAACGGGAAATCAGATTTGAGGCTACAGACTTTCATTTCTGACATTTTGCAAGGAAAGAAGTCCCTTTGGCTAAGTTTTTATGGCTTCATGTATGACATTTTGTCATTAAATTTGACTTGAGATTGGGTGTTATTTCTACCAGAAAAAAAAGAGAGAGAAATATGTCAGAGAAGCATATGTGAGAGCAGCTCTCTCACGTAAGGGCTGTTTAAATGTTGTTTTTGTCAGTGTTGAAGACTGAAACTTACAGTATCACACTAGACTATAGGGATTACTATAATTTTTTTAAATAAGCATTGCACTATACACTGTTGGAAGCTTTTTTCCTGCCTAACTCTAAATCTTCCAGATAAAACATTCTATGAGTGAAGATAACAGAAGACAAAAACCAGTATAAAATAAAAACTGTAACATAAAAAGATATCTGTTCTTGCAAAGAAATGTATTTTCTCATGGTAAGAAGAATAAATTTGCTAAAAATGCCTGATAAATGGATTTTGAACAAGGAGGTAAATAATCAAGGTAGAAAGTAAAAGGGACATTACTCAAAGGATTGTTAAGAAGCAACTAGACCAGATTTTGCAACTCCCCTTGGATCACAAGGGCCAAAGAAATAAAAGGTTTATGCTGTGCCTATTGTATTGATTCAAACTCTGGCTGGCTAAAGATCAGGTCCTCTCACTTACCCTAAGAATGACTTAGATACCACAGAAAACTGCAAAGTGCTTTTAAAGTGTTCACCCATGCAGTAAAGTAATACTATGTTTTCCCTTTCCCAATGAGTAGGCAAATGTATATATTTTTCATAGGGTAAGCAGGCACATAAATGAGATCCTGGTGTGCTGAACCAAAATGTAGCTTTACCTCCAGGGTGGTTCAATATGCATATAACAGAAAAACATTTTGGCATTTTGCCAATGTCTGGATTTTGGGAAATACTACAAGTAGAAATAGTAGAAAACAGTACAACAATTTTTGCAAATTGTACTTGTGAAAGAACAAGAGGCAGTCTCATTTTCAGAATTTATTCTTTTTACAGTAGCCCTGTGGTCGATACACTCTGAGACTGTATGAGATTCAGTTCACTTGTTCTCCTGGAGACATTTGGGTCCCTGTGAAAAAAAACCCAAAGAAATGACTGTTTTAGCCATCAGTCTGGATAGAAGATGCACTGGGATGGGTGGATGAATGATGCTTGTGGTATGTTTTCATTTTTGCCTGGAGTAACAGTACACATCATCTTGCACGCATGGCTAATATATTCCCATTGGGAACAAAATGATGAGTGGGATTCAGTCATTGGTTTATGCTTGCTCCTGAGGAGTTTGTTCATTGTAACCTGCATTTGATCCGCTCCATGCTTGTGATGTATTTTGGTAATAAGGATGGATAATTATGAGGCAAAAAAAAAAAAAAAAGGAATAAATAAAATAATTTTTTTCTGTCTCATCCATCTAACCTCTTTTTTTCTGTTCAGTTATCAAAACCCCAAAATTATATTTATATAAGTAGGTAAACTATATAATGAAAGTAAAACTAATTAGATGTTAAAATTTATATTATATATGTATTAAATGTTACAGTTTGCATTTAAGGCCTGTAGACCTTGAAGCTATGCATAGCTCAAGAAAACTGCAAGTTTGTGTAGAGACATCAAGTCTGTTCAACCTCTGGGAGTTGCTGTGATATGTTTAATACATCACTTTCCATTTTATTTTTAATTATACATATATTATTCAGGGACATTTGGTAACCAAGATAAGTCCTTAGACTAAAGGCATGGGGAAAGTATCAGACAGTAACAGTACCAATGCACAGATGGCTGTGTCACTTGGCCTTCAGCTTTAAACCTAATAGGCCATCTGAGGCAAGATGACACACATCCTGTCATATCACATGGTTTGATAATGTAAGAAATATTATCACAAAGAAGTATGGATCTTTAGCATGAGCCAGTGATTGTACAGAGAACAGCAATTTCCATGGGCTTGGCCAGTGCTTTTGAAAGGAGAAGTTAGGTGTGGCTGTTTACTAAGTCAGAGAGAAAGGATTGCCTTTTGTTTGGTGAGGTCTTTTATTAAGAGAGCTTACAGTAATTAAATGCATAGTGAGTATATATAAATTGAATCCCTCACCACAGCTCTGGTGTCAGCCAATGTAAATTTAGATTTATGTTCCTTTTAACTGACTGTTAGTGTAAGTACTTCATTTCACCAGACTCAGAAATCTTCTGGTAGCAGTATATATATACTTTACATTTTAATTTTCTTTTCATCATACAGCTAAGAATAAAACTGTGTTATAAGTAAAATAGAAAAAAATGAATTCTCTTGAGATTTAGGAAAATTATTTTGATTACTGAAGTATGAACAATGTATTATTTCTTTCGATCTCTAAACAATCACTATGGACATTGATTTCTGTTTGATATTATTGGAAATATACATGAAGAAATCCATTATTTTGTAGGCATGGACCTTTTGCCCTCAATGTTTGATTTTGACTGTGACATTTGGAAATAAGAGCTAGTAGTCATTGAAAAATGTGTTTAATTTAAATAATTCCTAATGTGAAATTGATTTTTTTAATAGAAAGTTCAACTAAGCTACAAACAGTATACTATAAATAAAGTTCTTAAAAGATATAACAAGCTAAAACTTTTTTGTTGGCATTTTTAGCAGAAGTTTAGGGTGGATTTTTTGATTATTTTTTAAATGTAAATGGTGCCTTTGAAGTCCATTCCACTATATTTTAGGGATAAATTAGGAGGACCATAGTTTTTTACTGAATCTGTGTATTGATATGAATCAGTTGATCACTTCATCTATCCACACTCTCAAACTGCCAATAACATTTTATGAATGAACTGCTACTGGAACAGCTTTCTGCTTTTAGTGCTTTAGTGGGGCCCTTCATTGCCACAGTGTCTTGGTTTGAAAAATAGGTGTCTGCTAAGGAAGGCAGAAGCCTCCCCTGAAATGGAAAATGTGAAACCCTCCCTCTGAATTGTTTATAATTTTGAAATTAAGAGGGCTTTCAGGCAAAGATATGGGACCAAGAATATCAGTTCTTTATTAGGGAAGAAAATAAATAAAAATAAAATAAACAATGCAGTAATTCCAAACAACACTGTCAGAGTCAGAATACAACCTGACACTCTGTTGGTCAGGGTGCTGGTAGCAGTCTAATTGAAATGGTGGCTGCAGTCCTCCTGAAGTGGCAGATGTGGTTCTGTTGAAGCAGTGATTCTGTAGAAGGGTGTAGTCCTCCTCTGAAGATCCAGTGGTGGTGTAGATGGGCCTGGTCTTCCTCAGAATTCAGTATGAAAGGTCTGCTCCTCTGGGAATCCAGCGGAAAAAGCTGGCTGTGGTCTTCCAGATCTCTGATTATATCCAGGTAGGAATGCTTGGCTCCTCCCTCTTGGCAGAGCTTCTCACAATTGGATGATGTAATTTTATCAGTCATGCAGTGAGACTCAATGGCCTATTAACAGAAGATATCTCCCCAGAGGGAGGATTGTTTGTAGAAGAGATAAAGAAAACTGCCCAATTAACAGAAGATAACTGCTCCACTGATGGAAATAGAATACACATACCCATTTCCAATGTAAGACACACAGATGCTGCTACTCTTTTGGAGAATGTTTAGATTTCTGTGAAGATCTAGAGCTGCAATTCTCATATTCTCATACAAGCTCTGAACATAATTACATAGCCTAAACTGAAATGGGAATATGTTCTTTCATGGCGGGTTGACCCTGGCTGGACACCAGGTGCCCACCAAAGTCTCGCTATCACTCCCCTCCTCATCTGGGAATGGGAAAGAGAATTTAACAAAAGGCTAATGCATCAAGAAAAGGTCAGGAAGAGATCTCTCACCAATTACTGTCATGGGCAAAAGAAACTAAGGAAAACCAATCAGAGCAGAGCAGGATAAAAAGACATAAAACTAAGTCTTCAGACATTTTCCCCCAACCCTTCCCATCTTCCTGGGCTCAATTTCATTGTCAGATGAAATTGACAATTCAGATCTGATAAAATTCAGATTTTATCAACCTGTTCCCCTCCAGCAGCATAGGAAGGCAGAGGTAATGCTCCTAACACCCCTCTCCTGCTCCAACGTGGAGACTTTCCCATGGGAGACAGTTCTCTGTGAATTTCTCCAACATGAGTCCTTTCCACAGGCTGCTGCTTTTCATGAAGTGCTCCAGCATGAGTCCCTTCCACAGAGTACAGTTCTTTAGGAACAGGATGCTTCTGCGTGGGTTCCCTCTGCTCCAGCACCTGGAGAACCTCATCCTGCTCCTTCATTGACTTTGGTGTCTGCAGGGTTGTTTCTTTTACATATTCTCACTCCTTTCTCCATTTTCAATTTGCTTTTGTGCAGGGTTATTTTTTTTTTTTTTTCTGTCCTTGACTTTGTTAAGCCCTGGGGTGCTCCCTCTGTTGCGGATGGCCAGTGGTGAGTCCGTTTTAGAGCCAATTGGTATTGGTTCTGTCAGACATAGGGGAAGTTTCTACCAGCTTCTCACAGAAGCCACTCCTGTAGCCTCCCACTACCTGTCTGTGCAAACCCAATACACCTTTCTAACTTCAAAAATTCTGATATAATCCCTACATTCTTGAAAAAAAAGTTCTGATACTTCACTGCATAGTCACAACTTGGGAGATTTGCCATTTTTTTCAGTGACAGTCTCTGAAACTCCAGAAGGTGTTATAAAAAGGGAATACTGATTTAATAAGACATTAATAGATCAATAAGAATCCTCATCTATCCAAACTGTCTTTTACTTTAGGTAAAGAGCAGCTTGAACCAATATGTGAACATGTCTAGGCTCCATCTAAAACCTATCAAGATGTTGCATCCCAGATTTTGGGTTCAGATTAGGGGTTTTGATATGAATTACTTAGCCGGTTTTGTGTATCCCTTTGTACACCCCTGTTCCCCCCGTGATGTCCAGCTCCAGATCAATTCCAGCAACCACCCCCTGCTCCTTCCTGAGACTTCCCTGTTGGTTACCCCATCCCCGCAACACCATTTGCCCCGAAGCCCGTGTCCACCCCTATCATGTCCCCTCTGGTCACCCCAGTCCACGCCACACCCTTGTAGCCTGCCCCCATTGGGCGAGGGGTCCTGCGCCTCCCTCGGCCTGCCCCCTATAAAACCCCACTCCGATCTTTGCTTGCCACCATTTTGTCCACACAGCACTGGAGAGTACCAGCGCTTCTCCATTGCAGCTCCATGCACCAATAAAAACTCCCCAGCCAACCACGCGGACAGAGTAGACGATTCCTTACTTCTTCGTCTCATCCCTCGCACCCAGCAACAGAATGCGGCCTGCCCACCCCGGTGCGCAGAATGCAAAAGCACCCAGAAGCAAGCAGCGGCCCCGAGTCCCGCTGAGAAGCAGTGCCATTCCAGGCTCACTGGAGCTGTGTGGGGCCGGGGAAAAGAATGTAACGTCGCATCAAGATACTGATTGTTGTTTGATATAAACAACAGGACAATATACCAAAAACCTTTGCTAAATATTCATTTGGAAGAGACAATAACCAAAGATGAAATAAATATCTCTTTGGTTTTCTACCCTTAAACCTAAGTTTCAATCCTTATTTTATAAAATTTTACAAAGATTCCCTAAACGCAAATATGAAACCATTTAGATCTTCACAACTAAGATTCCTATCATATGCACCAAGGGAGTGACACCAGTCAAATATTATTTTTCTGACTTTTGGACATTAGAAGCATGATAGTCATATAAATCAGGGTAGTATTTCTGGAATAACAGTGAAGAAGTTCTGTAGAAAAAAAAGCCCTGCAGTGCAAATTTTTGTTCTTCTTTCATCTACTGCATATTCCTGTGTTTGTTTCAACGTAAGGCGGTACATTAGCCCTATCGCCACTCTGGTAGGATTCCCAGAGACACAGAGAGACATAGAACATATAAATAAAGCTATTATAAAGGTAGAGAGGAGAAGTTTGCCTGCTCATAAGATAGGAAGGTCTTCGTATTACAGAGCATCCTTTAAAAAAATGTGGTAAAATACTGGCCCCACTGAAGACACTGAAACAGTGTCTCTTGACTGGTGTTTCAGGACCTGACCAGTGAATCTTAGATCTGCTAGTGCAAAAGGCAGCTTCATTTTAAGGGAATGACTGATACTGGGCCAGGATCATATACATTGTATGGCATGAAACTGTATGTCATTTTAAAAGTTCTTACACAAAATTGAATGATATCATACAATACTGATTTCAATGATCTAATCAAATTTATTAAAATCTCTTGAGAAAAGTGCTTGCTTTCACTAAGTAAAAGAAAGTAATGTGCTCTTTTTTCTCCAAATCAAAGTAAGGATAGCAATGGCTATGTCTTGTCAAACAAGTTGTTACTACCATATTACAGCATTAGATACTCAGCCAACAAAAGCTGAGTGATATGCCAAAATGACAAGAGCTGATTTTGTCTGACTGCCTTAGAGACACTTACTGGTGGTGTCTAGATTTGCCATCTGCTTAATTAGGAAAAAATAGATCTATTTCTGTCAATAAACTCTGATTTCTTTACTCATAAAAATATCTTCAGCGTAGAGGTAGTTTTAATGCTGACAGGACAAAGGACTCTGTAACCAGAGTATTACAGATTAATATTATAGATGTTTAAACATATAACGTCTAGTAAATCCAACTGAAAAAGTGAAATCTACACAAGATTGCTGAACACCAGTTTGACTTCAATAAAACTGGCAGGTCATATTTATTCTTGTAAGCAGTCTGCTACACTTAGTACTGTTTCAGGCACATTTTGGCACATTCTCTTCTGCAAAAGCTATTTTTAAAGATACAATAATTCTCACAAAGACCAGTAGCCCTTATTGCAGTGGTTCTCAAACATATATGAAAACTAATTAAATATTCTTCAATTTCATAATTTTACTTCCTAAAAGAACCTGGTTCACTTGAAGCTTTTCCAGTGTTATAACACATGAGCAGTCCATGACAATACCATTCAGAAGTCTTTGTATGTTAAATTTGATGCAGTCCCTGTCTTTTGCATTAGAGGTGTGAGGAGAAAAGGCAGGAGGCATAGAGGCCCTCTGAGTATGACACATCAGCTCTCTGGCCCTGAGAAGGCTTATCTAGAGAACTGCAGGATAGTTAATGCAGGGTTTGGGGAGTTGGGAGAATCCCTGACAGAGCAGTGCCCTTATCCACATGGGATGCAGTCCTAAGGTATCCCAGCAAGGAGAGCGCAGGAAGTTTGGCTGTTTCAGTATCAGGCACAGCCCAGATCTCCATACAAACACAATACAGGTCAGCAAGGAGAATTCAGGCAGAGATCAAGGGCAAGGACCAGACCAGCACCCAAGACAGGTGGGGAGGTGCCAGCCAACAGCTCCTTCTCACAATGTTGCTGTTTTCAGAGCAGCCTTATCCACAGGTGCAGCTGCACAGTAACAGAACTGACTTTGCACACCAGCTGACAGTCCCCAGGGAAGTGCTGAGGTTGCAGAACCTGCTTGTGCCAGCACATGGACACAACCTGGGACATCTGGACATGTGTGCAGTTTGGGTACAGGTCATGAGAAAATAAAGAGCTTTATAGTAACAGGAGGACAGCTGGCAATGTGAGAAGCTGAACTTGAGCCAAGGATGTGCCCTCGTCACAAACCAGGCCAATGTATTTGTACACTGTCCCACATTAGACAATGTATTGCCCAACATATGGTCAAGGGAAGTGATCCTTCCCATCTGCTCAGCACGGATGAAGCCACACATGGAGTACTATGTCCAGTTCTGGGATCATATACATGAGAGACAGGGACATACTGGAGAGTCCGGTGAGGGGCCATAAAGACGATGAGATACTGGAGTAGTTATTGAGGATGGGCTTAGACTTGTGGAACTGTTTAGCCAGGAGAAGAGAAGGCTCAGGGGGGAACTTATTATTAAATGATGAGTACATAAATGATAGATAGATAGATAGATAGATAGACAGATACATAGGAAATATATCTTATATCACATATAGCAGACAAATAATAATAATTATCTAAATATCAGAAGGGAGAATGCAAAGAGAACAGAGCCGGGCTCTTTTCAGTAGTACCCACTGACAGGGCGAGAAGAAATGGGCATGAACTGAAACACAGGCTCTTCCCTGTAAACATCAGGAAAATGTTTATCCCTGTGAGGATGATAAAGCAATGTCACAGGCTGCCCAGAGAGATTGTGGAGATATTCAAAAGCCTTCTAGACATGGTCCTGAGCTCTAGGTGGTCCTTCTTGAGCAAGGTTGGTGAACAAGATAACTTCCAGAAGGTTTTTCCAACTTCAAGAACTCTGATTCTGGGATTCCTCCAGGATGAAGAGATTCAACTGGATTGGCTGCAGCAGCTACCTTATTTGCCTAAGCCTCCTGCACCCTCAGGTCACATCATTCCTCTGGAGGGCTGGAACATCTTGTTTGCAGCCTGCCTAGGAACTGTTCTCTTCTTTTGTCTGAAGAACAGGACAGTGTGACTGACACCTTAATGACACAGAAAGGAATGAGACAGGTGGGTAATGCTCCCATGTTCCCACAAAGTTAAACATCCTTCTGAGAAGTGTTACATTGAATATTTTGGGATTGGGTCACACAGCAAATGTAGGCTCCTATTAATGAGATTTTACTTACTAGGCTAGTGGTCAGTTACTTTAATATGTAAAGAAGAGAGAAAGACAGGAAAAAAGGAGGATTCCTCTTTTTCACCTCTAGTGGTGATATAAACTGAGAATTCTCTCTATAGAGTTTTGGGTGTGCTCTTGAATACCAGGATTTCAAGTACCTTCTTTGGTGAAGCTCATTGAACTCACCTGTATTCAAACTGGGGCACTTGTGCAGAAAGCATGTAGGGAATTAAAACATTAACTGCAGCTCATATGGAACTAGGGTTTCTCGATAAATTAGCTAATTTCATTGATGACTTTAGATTCATAGACCCTCCCTATTTATAATTTATTTAGATTCTTAAACTTCCTTATTTTTTGAATTTTAATAAGTCATCACATTTCTATATTTTTAAATTTTTACTTATTTTGTTTTTATATTTTTTAAATCATTCTTCAACATTTATCTTCAGTCTGCTGCCTTGCAGTTAACAGCATCATTTTGGGACTGTCTGACTGAGTGAAATTTAGAATGTAGCTAAGATCATTAAGAAGGTACCAATCGAAATGGTACTATATTTAGGTTTAATTTGGGTGGTTGGTGAAAGTAGATGGTTTAGACATCATCTGTTGTTGATGGTCATTTGCGTTATTATTATGCTGTTCCCTGTGCACCATAATGAAAGTTATCAAGAATGTGCTGAAGAGATTAAGATTCTAAACATCAGATTTTGAGTACAGACATTTCCTGAAATAGGTATAGATCACATTTCTCATTATCTTACCTTGTGTCTTTCTGACATGGGTTTACATAGGTCTGTTTCTAATGTCATTTAAACTGTTGGCTCTAGAAGGCAGATGAGATGCTTTTCTTTTAAAATCCCACCTGCCAGAGTAAGCATTTTTCCAAATTAATTTTCTTCGCTCAGTGTAAGGCAGTGATTTGTTTATTAATTGGCTCTTCACCTACAGAAAAAAAAAGATAAGTACATGCATTTCAAGGACTGCTATGCACTGACTCTGTTTCCATACTGAAGATGTTTTAGGGAATGGAACGATGTCCAAGGGTAGGAGTTGCTAGTGCTTTGTAGCAGAGGAGGGTGCAACAAAGGAAATACAATAGCTAAAGTAGAGTGACCATATCCAAAGAACTTCACTGATAGTTATTTACTGTACCTTTTTCCTTCATTGAAAGAATTTCTGCTGCAATCACCCATATGTCTTATTTTCCTCAAAAAGATCAAAGAGTCAGAGGGGAGATGATCAGTTACATTGAAATTTTTCAGAAAGAAACTGTACAAATAATAATTAAGAGCAATAACCTTATTACAACACTCATCTCTGAAGATTTCATATAGGTATAGCACTAAATGGCCAGTACTGAGCATGGTAGTGAGGCCTTCATGTAACATAGAGGTCTGTCACTTGTATTAAAACTAATGTTTAATTACTAATTATCCTATCACATGTGAGTATAAGCATATTAAACAGAAATAACCAAAATAGCCACACCAAGTCTCATATGATAACTTGCATATTTTGGGAGGCCAAGAGGCTTATTAGCTGCAGCAAGCCCAGTTACCAAAAAAAATTAACATCCTGTCTTGGTTTAGCACAGCCTATTTTTTTGGTAGCAGGGGGAGGGGAGGGCACAGGGATAGCCTATGTGAGAAGCAGCTAGAAGCTTCCACCATGTCCGACAGAGCCAATCTCTGATGGCTCTGAAGATGGACATGCTTCTGGCACAATTAGAGAGGTTGGTAACACCTCTGCAATGATATATTTAAGAAGAAAATCAAAATGCGTGCACACAGATATTTTTTCCAGGTGTGGTAAAGTGCCACTGCTGGGGGCCATTTCAGTGTGACCCGTGGCAAGCCTTGCCTGCCTGGCTGCCCCTAGGCAGGTGCACTGCAGGCAAAGAGGGCAGGGGCAGTGGTGGCAGCTCCCCCTTCCCAGAGCCCTGCATGAAGAGAGACATTAAATAGCGCCAGCACTGCAGTGGCCACCTCTGCCCATGTGATGGCAGCAAGGCTGCCTGGCCGGCAACAGAAATATGACGAGTTCCCCATTGTGGGACCTAGACAAAATCAACTTTTTGGCATCGTGGGATCTTACAAGAATCTTTGAATTAGTGGATCTTGTTGACAATGGTACCTACAAGCAGAAATTTTTCTTCTAGTCAGAGAAAAAGAGGAAGGGAGGACACGTGAGGGAAAACAACATGGAGACACCAAGGTCAGTGGAAAAAAAGGGGGGATAGGAGGTGCTTCATGTGTGGAAGCTGAGATTCCTCTGCAGTCTCTGGTGAAGACTATGGTAAAACAAGCTGTTCCCTTGTAATGCATGAAGTCCACAGGGGATGCTCATGCTGGAGCGGGTAGATGCTAGAGAAAGCTGTGTTCTAGTGGGAAACCAGAATAAAGAAAGAGAGGGCCCTGGCTTCCTTCCAGAGATAGAGAGGGCCCTTGCTTCCAAATTAGAGCAGCCCACCTTTGAAGGACTGCACCCTGTAGAAGAGTGACCCACACCACAACAGTTTTGTAAAGACTGTTTGCCCATGGGAGGCACTCCATGACACAGCAGAAAAAAGACTCCTCTCCCCGGGCAAATAGAAGATCTTGAGTGATGAACTGACCAAAACTCCCACGTCCTGTCCCCGTGAGCTGTTGGTGGGAAGGGAGGAGAGGCTGGGGAGAAAAAAAGGTGTTTTAAGGGCTTATTTTGCTTCTAATTATCCTCCTCTGACTCTATTAATAATAAATTTACTTTATACCTCTAAATTTAAACCTGTTTTGCCCTTAGAGTGTTTTTCTCTCAAGCCTTATCTCAACTAATTTATTAATTTTTTTCCTTCACCTCTGCCCAGCTATAGCCAAAGAGAGTAAGTGAATGACTGTTGTGGGTGCCTGGCATTTGGGCAGCATATCCATAGGAGGGTATATTATGTCTAATATGTTGAAAACCAATGAACAAATACAATTTGTAATTCCCTCAATAATCTGCTGTTTGGAAGTCCATAAGGCCAGTAATATGAAAAGACATATAGATTGATTCATATTAGATTATTCAACACCTGTAATGTGAAGGAAAATTAAAAATAAATTCTTGCAGAGACAAAACGCACTTTGTAAAAACAGACCCTTGGTTCTGTACATTTCTTTATTTAATTCCCTCCCCACATAAAGAGGACATAAGCTCAGATGTACAATGCACAGTAAGAACAACTGCTTGTCTAAAATGAGAGAAAAAAGGTGATGATCTTGAGTGGGATTAGGGGAAAAAGCCCACAGAACTACTCTTTTCTACACAAAGTAATAAGGCCAAACAAAGGAAAATTTCTCTGGCATCTGCACATGTGGAGAATGACTTTCAAAGATTTTCCATCCACATTTCAATCACTCCCTGTTGTCTCTTCTAACCTTGTTTTTTTCATGATGAGGAGCAAAAGCACAAGTACCTTGAGATTTACAAGTGTTTTCTGCCTAACCTCTTACTCCCACATGAAGACTAAGCTAACCAACTCTGATGTTTTCTCTGTTTACTGTGAACTGTGCAGTGAGTTTATGAATCAAGACCTCACTGCAGAGGATTATGCCTAGAGCATAACCTTTCTCATGTTCAGATAAAGCAGTAGCTCACACTGGGGTTGAAATTTAATGACATTGTGTTCCCTGCTGTGCTCTGTACAAAGAGTTGCAGAAAAAAGACTCTGGTACGCATAAACTGTAATACATTTAACATGCAAATAATTTAATCAAATTATTTTACAATATAGCAAACAAAAATGAAGAAACACTTTCATTGATCTTTTTCGCTGAGAGATATGAAACTATTTAACCAATTTATTACATTAAAATGGTTCAGTTTATGTTGCCATATTATCTAAATGCCCTAATCTGAGTCAGAATGAAATGTGAAATCATACCGTACTTAATAGTTCCAGCCTCAGTCCTAAAGGACTTACAGTGTAAACTGACAACATAAACAAGGAGTAAATGAAGACACATTCAAAAACTAATATCAAAACAGCAATATTAGAAATTAGTGAGTTAGTGATACATTTTCCTTCTACTTTAACAGTAGCTGCCTTAAACACATTAAAAAAAGGAAAGAAATCCTTCAACAATTCTCTTTTTCCATGCTTTTCAGAGGTTATACACGTTAACCAATAACAGAATGTTTGTTGTGGAACTATGGGTAATTGAAAATACCTTTTATGTAAATGATTTTGGCTGAGCTTTCCTGTGCCCTTTAAAGTGAAGAGGAAACATCCTGAAATTTTCAGTCAAAATATAATTATCTTTTTAAGTCTGAAATTTGTAATGTTAATAAAATTATTTAAATCTCAGAGTTCCTTTTTTAATGAATCCTATTTTTTAAGAAGTAATGAGTCAATGCTGCAATGTTTCTTGAAGACACAGAGATATGCTGTGTTGTAGTTAATTCCTATTTCACAGGGATTTTTTTCCTCACAGAGAAATTTCTAAAGTGTCTCTTGAACTTCTTATAATGAAGTTGAAAAGACACAAGCCTTATAAACAGAGATTTGTCAAATTAAGTCATATGAATTAATAGAGGTTGCTGTCTTTGAGTGAGTAATGGAAACTTGCATGATTTTTGTGTTAATGTGTGGGAGTGTGCACTGAAAATTAATTTTTGCTGGCCATGGTGCTTTAACTATGCAGTGGGAAGAGAATTTACCTTGCAATCAGTATCACTTTAGAAACTGGTTAGAAAAAAAGACATTTTAGCCACATATTTAGCATAATATAAAGATTCAAGGTGATAAAGATAAATCCAGAAGCAAATTATAGCAATTGTTCAAATATACAAACATTTGAGACCAAGCCCACTGCCTTAAAATATGAAGTTTCTCGGTATTAATTGTCATAAATGTTTTGGCTGTGTGGTTTGTCATTGATGGGAGGGCAAAGCAGCGCTGTCTCTATTATGCTCTTATGTTGTAGCTAATTGGATAAGATAAAAAGAAGAAAGCTTCATGCTCTGAAAAAAGAATCTTCATGACCAAAAAATGCTGTTGTAACTCTATATTGAGTCTAGTAAAGAAAATCGCAAGTCCTCTTGGCACAAGGAAGGGCATTCATAGTAATCAAAGATGAAACTTTTCTCCTTAGGTTCATTTTCTATTATGAGGGAACAAGACATCTTCCTCCCAGGGGCTGATGCGAACATCTACTGTGGGTGTGCATGCTGAAATGCTTCTGAAACACATCCCTTTCATACAGTGACATGTCTTTATACTGATTAACTCTTCAGAGATTTTTGAAAAAGTCATCTGAGTTTCACATCACACACACTGCCTCCCTCACCATGTCTGTTTTGTAGATTTGGTAAATTATTGCACTAAATCTATTCAGCATAGGTAGCTGTGGGAAATCAACTTTATGAAAGAGGATTCTTGATGCAACCTCACTATTCCTTTGTATTAATTGCATGGGAAGAATGAGAGGAGGGAACGGAGGAATGGAGAAATGAGAGGCGAGGAGAGAGGGAAGGGAATGACAGGGAATGGAAGGGAGGGAGTGAGGGAGTGAGGGAGTGAGGGAGTGAGGGAGTGAGGGAGTGAGGGAGGGAGTGAGGGAGGGAGGGAGGGAGGGAGGAAGGAAGGAAGGAAGGAAGGAAGGAAGGAAGGAAGGAAGGAAGGAAGGAAGGAAGGCATTCTCACAGCATGTCTGCACTTCCCCTGGAAGATTCTCCCTTGGCACTTCAACATGGATCTGGGATGGAAAACAGAGAAAAAGCACAGGATTTCTGTGAGCAACCCCATAGTTCCTAAACTTTAGATAGTGACTGAGGCGCACAGCTATGCATGTACATAACAATATACAATATATACAATGTACAAGATGTATTCATGAATGGCAGCAGAGCACATTACAAAATGCCAGATAAAATTGTTTCAACCTTCTCTTTATCCTCTGAACATGCAACTTCACCTCATATTGTAGCATTTCAGTAAATAACAGCCTCTAGTTCTTACACTAATATACTTTTTTCCTTTTAAATAGTGATTTTAATTAATTCATCCTTTCTGACATTTGCATTTGTCTTTAAATGCCACTAGATAACAGGGTCTTAATCATTCCAAATAGCTTTTTAATTATAGACCTAATTACTTTTGCAGAAGGTTAAGCTGCACAAACGGGAATAAAACTGTTTGCTTGTGCTCTGTGTTAAGAATGATGTAGTGTTTTCTCATTAGGTATTCTGTAAACTTACTTGGTCAGTTTCATGTGACATTTGAAGAAAAAAAAAGGTCCCAAAATGTGCATCAGAAGGCTGGAATTAGATTCTAGGACAGCTTAATACCCAGCTGTGTGGAACAGCCATTGATCTTTTAATAAATTATGAAATCAAAGTTAAGCATTCTTTTCCACTGCCATGGTCATTTTGGGCTGACATATTTGAAAATGTAAATGTGCAGGGTAACATATAATATTACAGAATCACAGATTCTCAGAACTCTTAGGATTGGAAGGAACCTTGGGGCAATCATTCAGTTCAACCCCCTACCAATGCAGGGTCACCTAGAGCAGGTGACACAGGAATGCTTCCAGGTGGGTTTTGAATGTCTATAGAGAGGGAGCTCCCACAGCCTCTCTGGGCAGCCTGTTCCAGTGCTCTGCCAGCCTCAGTGGTTCTGAGGTGAAATTTCTTGTGCTGGATAAAAGTTTTTTCTTTGCAAACAATTCTTCATATATTTTTTTTCCTCAGAATATTTTTCACCACTAATGGTACCCTGATGGGTCAATGGAAAATGTTTTCTTAGTTTTTAGCGTTCTATGCCTCTACTGGAGGGTAACCAGTATGTGAAAGTAAAGCCAAGAGTTAATTTACACATTATTTTTTGTATTCTTCTTCACTTATAATTCATCCTTTCTGGGAAATGAAGGTCTGAAAAAGATCTGTGTGGGCAGGAGCTCTTCCATTCCCGTTTTAAAACATGTCAGGTATATTTATATTCTATGGTGTTTCTATTACACCAGAATAGATGCCTAATTGCATAGCTTAATTTGTACATCCGTGGCTATATACAGTATACTTGAAAATCATCATGCTATATTTAGCTCAGAAAATAAAAAATATAAATTTTGCTGTTCCTCTAGTCCAAATGGGCTAATTAGAACTGAAAAGCCAAAATATATTCTTCACCTATGGACTTGACTCCCATTTGATGTCTATATTTAACTGTGGTTAAACAATCTCAAGATAATAACATATATATAGTCTGTCAGAGTTTATTCCACCCCTTTGCCCACTAATGATTTAATCATGCTAATATTTATATTGAATCTATACTTTTCCAATTTTCTTGGTTTTATTCTATTCTGAGG
Source organism: Anomalospiza imberbis (assembly GCF_031753505.1). NCBI lineage: Eukaryota > Metazoa > Chordata > Aves > Passeriformes > Viduidae > Anomalospiza > Anomalospiza imberbis. Next base: position 44,609,249 of record NC_089681.1, read on the forward strand.
AAGGTTACTGTTAGGTTGTGCTATAACCAAATTGCTTTAGATGAAGTAAACTTGTTTCAAAGGAGCTAAAAATAAAATTAACCCTAGGCACAAAGTTTAGGGTAAGAAAAAGGATTTAAAGGCTTTTACCAAACAATCATAAAATCACAGAATCTTTTTGACTAGAAAAGAACTGTAAGATCATCAAGTCCAACCACCAACCAAGCACTGCCAACTCCACCACTAAACTATTTTCTGAGAAACCACAGCTACACATCTTTTATGTGCTTTTTGGTATGGTGACTCCACCACTTCCCTGGGCAGATTATTCCACTTTCTGACCACCCAGTAGTGAAGAAACCTAAATCTCTTGCTGCAACTGGAGGCAAATTCCTCTTGTCTTATCACTTGTTGTTTAGGAGAAAGGACTGACCCTCACCTCGCTAAACCCTCCTTTCAGGTAAGTTTAGAGAGTGATAAGGTGTCCCCAAAGCCTTCTTTTCTGCAGGCTAAAGAACCCCAGCTCCCTGAGCCACTCCTCAAGAAACCTGTGCTCCAGACCCTCCACCAGGTTCATTGCCCTTCTCTGGACACATTCCAGCACCTCAATCTCTTTCTTGTAGGGGACCCTGATCTCATTCATGAGACCTTATCTTAGGGCCTGATAAGATGCCTTCCAGAGACTTGAGGGAATTATCAGATGCAGTTACTAATCAACTCTACATCATATTTGAAAAGTCATGCCAGTCAGGTAAAGTCCCCATTTACCAGAGAAAATGCTAATAAAGAAAACCCTGGAAATTATCCACCAGTCAGCCTCTCCTCCATGCCTGCTAAGATCATGGGAACGGATCCTCATAAAAGATATGTCAAAACATCTGGAAGACAGGGCAGTTTTTAGAGACAGACAACATGGTTTCACTAGGGGCAGATCCACCTGACTCATCTATTTGCCTTCTACAGTGGAGTGACTCCACCAGTAGAGAAGGGAAGAGCTATGGATGTCATCTGCCTGGACTCCTGAAAGGTCTTTGATACAGTCCTTGCTGCTAAATTGATGAAAAGTGGGTTTGGTGGATGCACTGTTAGAAGGATAAGGAATTGGCTGGATGTCCATGTCCAAAATTTTGCAGACAATCACATAATGTCTAAATGGAAACCAGTAACTCATGGTGGCTCTTAAGGATCTGTAGTGGCACAAATATTATTCAGTATCTTAATTAGTGACATATTGTGATTGAGTGGAACCTCAGCACGTCTGCAGAAAACCTGTTGATTTTTTTGAAGGAAGGGATGTCATCCAGAGGGACTTTGAAATGTCAGAGGAGTGTGTCCATGTGAATTTCATTCAATAAGGCTAAATAGGACAAGGTCCTGCACATGGTTTGGGGAAGTCCTCAGTATCAGGCAACCCAGAGAAGTTGTGGATTCCTTATCATTAGAAGTGTCCCTGCCAATGGCAGGAAAGTTGGAACTAGATATCTTTAGAGGCCACTTTCATTCTATGATTCTCTGCAGGTGTGTTTTCTGTGGAATTCTTCCAGGCAGATCCTTGAGCAGTCTGTTCTTCTGAAATCCAGAGTTATTATCCTGCTTTTTCTTCTTGTCATTTTTCTGAACTTCAACAACCCATTGCCAATGGTAGCCAAGAGTGACATCAGTTTTCACATTCCTGACCGGTTCTTCCCTGCGTATAAGTATGAAGCCATATCTGAATTTTCAGCATGTCAACTGACTTTTCAGTTTGAGAATTCTCGGATTCTCTAAATGGTAATTTACCTTTATTCAGCTTCCAGTTGATCAGTAGAATCTCGCAAAGACAGAACCATGGGTATAGCAGTAGCTTCATAACATCTTCCTGCGTAAGAAAGAGGGGACCATCAGGTATTTTTAGGATACTGATGTTATCTTTCTTACTCTATTTTTTTGGTTATGATCCCTGGATTCAGCTGCTGTGAATGCCAAGATCTGTAAGATGCATGAGGTCAAATAAGTAAATTCTCCTAAGTGGCTGACAGAATGGACTCATTTATGCCTATCAAATATACTGCTTTTTATATTTCAAATATTAGACTTTATTACAAGATTCTGAACTCACAAAGGGAGTCACTTTCTTGAGTGTAGAACTATGAACATAATTGCTTATGATTATTCAATTCCATATTTTCTCCTCCTAAATGAACCTATAATAGCACTTTACAAAAATATAATTTTCACCTGACAGTTCTTAATGTATTTATAGATTGTTGCATTTCTCTCTGGGCTGTTAAATTATAAAAAAGATGGGTAGGCCAGATGCAGTAAAAACAACCTGGATTTTTTGCTGAGTCTCCACACTAAAAACATGAGATTAGTTCTTTGATATCTCTTTGGCTCTGCCCTTATTGCTCTTATTCAAGGTTAATTTGGTAACCAATAACTGAAGTCTCATTAATGCAAGATCAGGTTCTCCTTTGCTGTCCAATGCTTATAATTTCCTTTTGTGTACTTACAACATTATGCTCAGGCTGTTCAGCAAAAGATAAAGTAAAATGTCTCAGATCCATTTTGATGACTCAGAAGCAAAAAATAAGAGATGGCCATAAGATTGGTGCATATCATTCCATACTTAGAAGTCCCTGTCTTCCATTTTGTTGCCAAAAGAAGACTGAATAATTTTTCAAAGGAATGTGAGCCAGAAATTGTTTTATAGCAGCATGAGGTAGATATCAAGCCAAAAATTCATATGGTGTTGGATAGAAAGAGTGACTAAAAAAGAAATAATGAGTCCAGAATACTGAACAATATGGTTTTATTGTCTTATTAACTTTCTTGGATAGTTACAGCTCAATAATTTTTCTTCTTGATGAAATTATTTGCACACAGACATCCATTGCCATTTGAGATGCATTAGATGTAGTTATAATCCATCTCCAGCTGGCATTCCAGAGAGTAATGGGTTGAATGTGCTATTATATCTACCAGACTGAGGCACACCTCTCAGGTACCCCAAATCATAGAAAGTAGCACTGGATGCCTAAGTGCAGTCAAATGACAAGTCTTTGGTCAGGAAAGCTAAGGGGACTCTAGAGTTATTTAACTGGACCCACAGTGGTGTCCTCTTTGAGTTGAGCAGCTCTTAAACAGCCACAGACACCACTGGCCATAACAGCTCATTCATGGCTGACATCTAACACCATATTGGGAGGCCAGGTTGGGTGCTCCTGAGCATCTGAAATCATACCGGAGATCTGAGTGAAGACAGCTTACCTCTTTCTCTCATTTTCACTCATGGAATGGGATTCAGATGCCTAAGACCTGGGCATCTTGTGCCATCTTTTTGATGCTGGGACAATACTGAATTTTTTTTCAGCTCCTGCCACAGAGGCATGTAGTCATGCATCATACCTGATGTCTAACTACATTAATCTGTTAATCTGAAGTTGAATACTACAAAAATCTTTTCATTAACAAATTTGGTTTAGCAATTTTATTTATACAGATGAATGAAATGAATAGTGCTGATTTCACTCTAAAATTGTGTTCATTGTACTAAACTACATATTGCATTAAAAGGAATGAAAGCTCAGCTCCAGTTAATTATTCCTAAATAAACTAAAAATTCTTGAGTGTTCTTGACCTCATTTTATGAACATTAAAAAAAATCAACAGTTTTAATTGTAAGTGAAAAATTCCTGGTCACAATGAAAGATATCATGTAGGTGCTAAGCAATGCACTTTGAGATGTTTTTATTTTGTAGTCGGGTCTAAATGTAAACACAATAATAGTGTCCAAAGATATTTTTTTCCACTGGTGGCAGCTATAAATCAACACCAGCAACAGCAATTATTTTTTCCTATGAAAAATTTTGTGCTTATGAACTACTCCTTGCTTATCATATTTTAAGAAGATGTGATCATCCCCATGAATTCATACTATAAAGAAAATTGATTATGCAGCATGCTCATCTTAATTTGTGCTCGTTTGGATTTCAATTAGGAAAAGTAAAAGGGGTAAAGGTAAGTGAAATGTGAGCCTATCTCACTGTGGCATTTATGAATGTGGGAACACTGGTATTTTATGCAAATTGCAAGTAACTTTCATTCCTTGCAACGTGGCTATTTCTATTTCTGTTAATGCTCCCTTATCTCTCCACCTCTTCTAAATGTAAATGTCACTGATATTACAAGGCTTGATATCATCATTCTTCAAACACTGGGAACATAGCCTTAAAATTAAAATTGACTCACATGTTGCTGACACAGTAAAATGTTGCCTAGTCTGTCCTGAATTATGCTAAATCATTGAACTTCAATCCCATGGCAGACAAAGTCTACATTAAAAAACCCCAACCAAACAAACATTAACTATTCTGTGCAGAAATAGTCAAAGGTTTTCCTCATATCTTTTATGAGAATGAGTAACGTTTATTATTCTTTTTTAGGATGATATTCCCTTCAAATTAATGTCACTTAAAGTGTGGAGACCCCAGAATCCTTCTAGAATTATCTAGCAGTGACTCAGAATATCTACAAATCTGTGTAAAGGGGATGAGAGCCAAACAGGTAACACTTTCTAAGAGTACCCTACCAAAATGTTTCTAAGAATATCTTTGAAGATGTTTACAGCTTTTGAGAGTAAAGAGTAAAGCCAGCAAATCTGTGTAAATTAAGGCCACTCCCAACTTGGTTATTGTGTGTCTGAACTTCTGGGTCACAGATCATGAGTTTTGGTAGGAAAATGCTGGCTAAAATGTCAGAAGTGAAAGCAAATTCTAGTAAAAAAAAGTTTATCTGAAACAAATGGCAAAGGTTGCCATGAAATTTAATAGACTGGACAAAAAATTTATTTAGCTTGATTTTTTAATAGATAAGTGCATTTTCTGTCTATCACTCACAATATATTTAAATTGGACTGAATATGCAGGAAAAATTACATATCTGAGTTCAGGAAATAAGTGTCTTAATTGACAGAGCCAATATAAAGAAGGGCTCTAGTTTAGGGGACAGACAGACCATGTCTAATTATGTTAAAAGTCACTCACAATTTAATTTGGGACGGAATACAAAAACATGTAATAATATCCCATCATAGCAGTAAAAGGATGTTTTCAAAGCGAATTTTATTTTTACAGCTGCCATTTATTCTTGGATCTTGTAGGATCCAAGCAGTGAGCCCATGCTTCCTGTCCCAGAGAGTGGGCTGAGTGGGAGAAGAAGAATGTGGCTGTTCTCTTTAGAAATGAGGGGAAATAAACATTTCTAGCAACAACTGACTCTTCTGATCCCTTTTTAATGCTCCACAGCATCAAGGACAGGAAGCCTCAGTGCTGGTTTGTAGCTTATCAACAGCTGACCATCCTTTCCCAAATGCTTTCCCATCCCACACAGATTTTGACAGAAACAACCTGAGAGGCATTGGATTGTATTAATGACATGGGAGTGGTTGCACAACAAAAGGCAGAAGAAAGCAGTTCTGATGGACTTTTTGAGACGAAGGGAATGTAGGCTATTCACAGAAGTATGGGAAAAGAGCTCTGTGGGGCACAGACTTGAGGAGGCTATGACCGTGGTTCCGTTCTCCAGGTAAGTTTTCAAAGCAGAGAATCAGACAAAGAAATATCTGGAGTCAAATATCTGACATATTTGGCACATGATGACCCAGTTTAACACGTACTATGTGCTATATTTGAAATCATTGCATTGCTTTAATTTTCAAAAAATACATCCTCTAGATTTCTTGGAATCGATCTGTTCCTTGACAACATGGAGCATCATTATGAAAGATCTCTGCTTACACAATTGATGCTGTCATGGCAGAGAGAAAACATGTAATTAGCCAAGATAAGTACTGTAGCTGGAGTCAGTAATCCAAACAGGCAAAGCTAATTAGTTATCTGGTGCTGGGAGTTCATATGAGCACCTTGTTTCCAGAACAGACTAATGCATATGACATATTTCTACAGTTAATACCATGCCACTGTTTTGCTTCCCAGTGAATTGAAGTGACATGGTGTATGTTAAAAGTAAAAGGTTGCTTATATAGTTCTAAGAAATGAACAAATTATATTCTGTTGTTTTAAAGTGAAAACATTGTTGCCACTTAGCAAAACATGTAATTTCAATTTCACCATGTTCCACAAGGAAATCAAGCTGTTGGCAGATTTCCCATTTCCCTTCAAGAACATCCCAGGATAAACCAGCTAACAGATGAAACTGGTGAAAAAAGGACAAAAAAAAAAAAACTGTGGTAAGTGCAAGGCATTGTAATGTTGAGCAGATCTAATAGCTACAAGGTAAGAATTTATAATGATAATTAATGCACAACTGAGCAAAGAATGTCACCAGAGAAATGAAGTTTTCCTACTGACGCATTTTTGTACACAAGATTAAATGAAATTATAGGTCTATTTCACAAAGTCTCTCTTGTGGAAGTCTTTTTTTTTTCACTGAAGTTCTGAGCATGGAAATTTTCCAGAATACTGTGTTTTTTCAGATAGGTTCTTCCATCTTTATAGGTACAGAATATTTGGCTTCCTCTATGTTCTCAAGTGTGAGTATAGAATTTCTTAAAATGAGGTGTTTTTTACCAGAAGCTATTATTCTCTTTGCAGTAAAGTTTCAATGAGGTAATCTTCTTAGACCTGTCATAAGTAGTCCCTATGGATTGTTTGGCTTTCAAAGGCATAGAATTCCTTGTTGTAGTTGTCTGAATCTCGTTATAACTGGGCAAAAGCATGGCCATTTTGTAATTTCCATATAATCTTGATAGGTTCTTACAGGAGTGTTAAAAGCAGCCAGCAAACTTTTGAAGTGGATAACTGTATAACTGTCTCATTTTCTATTTTGCATTGACTTGTATTTACTGACTTTTTTAATATAAAAAAGAATCAAATAGCAAAAGCGTTTAAAAAGATACAAAGTAAAATAAGATATAAAGTAAAAAAACTGTTTAATTATCTATAATAATTAAACTGATTAGAGAAAAGGTAAGATTTTGTTTCATTTGAAAAGTATACATTCAGGGAGACACTAATGACTTTGAGACAAATATAAATCTTCTTTGAAGGGAAAAAACTCTGAATTTGGCCCATAGACCTTTTCATAGCCCTCAACTGAGTAATGACAGCAGCTGATATGTTGACTGATTATTTAATGTCTTTTGAAAACCAAATGCTGTAGTGTTTACTAAAAAATAGAGAGAATTGCATATTTGTTAGATGTACATGAATAATTCATGACAAATCATTTATTCAGTGATTTCACCTCTTCTTCAAATTGAGTAGATTGCAATTTTCTTTAATATATGTTCATTAATTGAACAGCTTCAGTGAATAATTCTGTCATTCTCTCAACAGGAGTATGACACAGAGTATTCAAAAAAAAATTCATCTTGGTTTTAACCCAGAAAAATAGATTTTTTTTTCTAATATGATATATTCTTATTAAAAATATTTATATGAACATTTACTATTGAAATGGCAACTGAACAAAATAATTTCTGACACTAGCCACCAACTTTTCCTGCAAGTTCTTTTCTTCTGTGAACATGATTGTACTTGTTACTAGTTCTACAATAATAGTTGTTCTGAATATTAACTACATTTCTCTTTTCTGTGTCTGTTTTTCATAGTGAATTCAAGCTTCTGGGTAATGAAATAAGAATTTAATTTTGTGGAAGACAAAAGATTAAAATTATTATCCAACAATGCTTTTGTAACTTTGATTATTTAGTTGGTGGTTTTCTTTCAATAGAGGCACAACTGATTTATATTTTTCTTTTCTAGCTCCAAGTCTCTGTTGTCTTTTAGGACACAGTATTTATTTGTTCAGTCTAATTTCATTTTCACCTCCACATTTTACCTCTTACAGGTCATCACATAAATCTTAATATATGGTTTTAGTGGAATTGGTCAAAACTGTTTTTTTTTTTTTTGTAGCATTTCCCTTATGCCTACCTAATTGCTGGTGCTTGAAGCAAGCATCTTATGATCTATGTACCAAAATTTCATCCTTCACTGTCTGTGGGCTTTTCCAAAAGTTCTAAAATTGAAAGAAAATATATGGTCTTGGTATTTGTTACTTGGTAGTTGCCAGGGGACAAAAACTAGAGGATGATGTAATTTTTCTCCTGAACATGTCTTGAATTAGGGATTACTTTTAATCCAAAGCCATTAGGCAGTCCAAATATATTGGACATCCACTATAAATCTGAGCTTTCTACTTAAAAACAGCTCCTATAAAAGCTAAATGAATAATTGATTTTTTTGTTCCCCAGTTTGGTTGCTGAGATGAACCCTAATACCTGTTGAAATTGAATTTAATTTATTTTCTAGTTTTTAAGTACTGGGAAAAGAAATAAAATAAAACAAAACCAAGAAACACACTGCACTTTGTTATGTCAAACTGCAATTTCATTCTGTAGGAAGTGTTTCATTTTCAAATGAAAAAAAAAATCAATGAAGACCCAACTTGATAAACACAGCAAGTGAGGACCATCCTTTAAGAAGTGCTTGGACATCTCCAACAGGATGAAAAAGACCTTGTGTACCTTCTTCTAAGTAGGCCAAGAAAGTATGACGTAAGAAAAGTGGCAATCAATGTAGCCACTAAGAATTCCAACAGGAAAACTAGCATGGAAACATCAATCTTTCCCAATACATAGGGTCTGTTGGATTAAATACTTACTAGTGTTAGCAAATCTTCTTCTAAATAATCAATATTTATGCTTCCCAGTGGCCCCTGAAGTTCGATCTTCCTGTCCGGAGGTATTGGAGCAGACCACAGGTACTTTGCTGCCCACACATCCTGGTTTTATTTCAACTTAAATTGGGTCTTGAGAAGATGTTTCTGACATAGATTTAATTGCAATATGTAGGGAAATGGTTTTCCAGTTCCCCAACAGAAACACATGCTCTGAGTTGGGTAAGGAGACTGTATGGTCAAGTTTATAGAAAAAACATCTTCTAATAAAGTGAGTATCTGTGCTCTTGACTCTACTGCAGTGACATTTAAAGAGTTACAAAAGTAGAAATATATGTGAGGGATGTACATGGATGGATATGATGGACATGTTAATGTATGCCCATATTTCCTGCCACCTTTGATATGATATTGCAGCTACACTTCTTGTGAGGAAAAAAAAGTTATAGGAAACTCCTTTCCCCATACCTTTGGTGAAAAATTATAACATCACAATTCACAGTCACAACAGAAAGGCCAAAGAAAGTTGATGGCTCAGAGACTGATGCTGCCTCAAGTACACAGCTCCTTCACACAGGAATATTAGCACTGCAGTACAGCTCCAAATCTTCCATTAATATTTGGGAAATAGTCACGAAGTTACTTTGAGGCAGAAGCAAATCCTTTTCCTTCAGCACTCCTCTCCCTCTGTAAATCTTGAGAGTTCTTAATTTTGAAATACATAATAACAGTTGGACTTGATGACCTTAAAGGTCTTTTCTAACCTAAATGATTTTATGATTCTATAGCCACAATAACAATCTACTACCTTTGATGGGGCTGAAGTCATTAACTCGGCCTTGTTTTACATTGTTTTGTAGCATCCAATGACTGCAGTGCTAATATTCATTAGCTAAACTACAGCAGGTAGCCTAGAGCACTTATGTACTGCAAGTTTCTCCTGGATTTCACTGATTTTCATCTACAGAGCAGACACATTTGAGTACAAAGCAGGATATCTATTATTAAGCAAAAAAAAGGTGTTCTTCTCTCTACCCTTCTAAAGTTTTCTCTCTTCCTTCTAGAAAGAGGAAGAGACCATATTAATCCCCTTGGACTAAAATTAAAGATGTGATATCTGGTCTGTATCCACCATGTATTAAATTTAGCATTAACCCTGGGGTGTAACAAGAAACTGTAATAAAGTAAATATTTTTATACTTACTTGACTATTTTCAGGACAAGGGTGTAAAAGAAAAACAGAGCACACAATAAGGGACGACTTACACCACGGAAGTGCAAAGGCTTGCAAGTTTGGCCTTCCCTGGGCCGGTGGATAGCCAAATGGATCAGGATGGACCCGTTCAAACCTGCCCTTGAATCCCAGAAGATACAACCCAGAGCAACTTAGTAGGAGCAGATAATTTTTTTTCCTTTTCCTTTTTGTAACATAAGGCCTACTCCTTGCAGAGGAACACACACCGTCACCTGCCCAGACATCAGCTTTCCCATCATTAGGGAAAATCATATAATAGAGCACCATATTTCCATTTCATATCTACAAATTATTAATAATCATAATAAAAAACCCTTATAGGGTAAAAGTGTATCAGCCTGTGAAGTCATAATCCCAAATCATATGTGTTTTGCTGTCACTTAGATGTAGCAGTCTAGATCCTAACTATTATTTTTCAGTTCATCTTAGGTGTTTTCAGAGCACAGAAGTGCCCTCTTAACCTCTCTATGTGACTGAGAAGGTAGTTTTGCTGTCAGCTTTGGAAAAATATATTTCTATTGGTAGTTTCGTGTTTTAGGAGAAGGCTTCATTTCATATATGAACATCTTCTGTAAGAGTATACTGCTCACTTAAATGATTTTAAAGTAATTTATTGTCCCTGCAACATGAAATAAAATAAAAGTGTAACAAAAAAAAATCTGGAAAAATTTTGTATGACCAGGATACGTTTATTGCATGTCATGAGACTGGAAGCGGGCTTGTAGTATTTTCAAACATTAAGCTTCTTTGAAATGAAACATTGATTAAAAAAAAGAAATTGCATTTTGAATTCTGAGCTCATGCAGATGCTTGTGAGTTTTTTGCTTAATCTCTTGTTTAGTTATCAAAATCATAATTTGATGTAGTTAACATAAACCAAATATATTTCTGCAATAAAAGGGGAAGAAAGGTTTATGACTGACAGAAGGATGAGGCAGTAGTAGGGGAACAGCTGCTTCCTCTGAGTATTTTTCTTTTATGATTTTTACCTTAAGTTGTCTCTTTCTATTTCATCGTTGGGTATGGGTTGTCACAAAAGCTTTATGTAACCAAAATTTGCACTGTTTGGATGCCCTCTCTTCATGCACAGCCGTGGCATCAAGGGTGACACCTCACTGCTTCTTGGCTCTGAAGAGAGACCTCTGTCTTCCAAAAGTCTCTGGGCATCAGCGGGGTATGCCCACATGCCTTCAACCTCTACTGGGTAAATTATTTTAGGAAGGGATAATTTCTTCTTCTTTGTGGCTGAGCAGAAAGGACTAAGGATGCCCTTGTTTATGCTATGAGTGCCAATTATAAAAAAGGGGAGTTTCGTTATCCTTTAAAAAAAAATAGATTGATTACATTTTGCATAGCAGATGGTCTCTTGGTATGGAACTACCTGTTGAACTGTATGCAATTGAACACAGAGCTAAGGGACATAAATACTTTAATACTTTAAAGAAAAAGGCTTACTTTTCCCCTTTTTTTTAATCTGACTGTGATCTGACTACCTTAATGCAGAAATATATTTCATGCACATAGCTATGTTGTTCAATACCAAATTCTACACTAATTGCATGTCTTCTTCACTCTGAGTATATAAAACTAGCTATTTAGAACCCGAGCATCAGGTTTTAGTGAATCCTGTCTACCCTTCCAGAAGCATAAATTGCATTCCTGGCCTGCTTCCTTAAACAGTCTCTGAGGGGAGACAGCAGGCTGTGCCCATATGCTGCTCCCGCCATAGATGGTTAGATGGCCTCAGTGACTCTGTCTCCATGACTCACCTGGAACACACCTGAATTATTTTGGTCAGATTTAACCCATAACTTCTGCAACAGTGACAGGATCTTTTTGAGGCATTGTGGTTAAAAACATTCTCATCTACAGCAGCTTGCATTTCCAATTATTGATTGTCCATGATAGCTGCCTATTAAAGGCAGATAGAGTCTGATTTTCTTCCTTGAAGAAACAAAAAAAAGGGACATATTTGCATTCAGGAAAGGAATGTAGAGCTGGAGAAGAGGACTGAGAGATTATTTATTTCATCATCTTTAGCCTGTCTTCCAACATGTCTGCCAATCAGTGCTAGTATGAATGTCCTCTGTTATAAACTAGCAACAAGGAGGCAAATACATCTCAGAGGCTTGCACCTGGAGGCATGCATCTCTCAGGGTGGTTCATCATACACACTGTTCCTCGCTCAGGGCTGCGCTTACAGGCACAGTTTAGCTCACAGGTATTTGAGTTGCCTGCTCAGTTGTCTCATCCTCTCCTACGCCAACAGGAGAGGGCTCCCTTTAATGTATTCTGAAATGCTTTGTCCATTTCCTTTTTGAACTTGACAGCATAAATTACTTTCTCAATTTTACACAGAATTCTAGTCATAGTAATGAACATTTCACTTTTCAGTCAATCCTCATTTGGATGCAAACTCTGCTCTCGAGATGTGCATGGCTGATCTTGATTAAGATATTTCTTCTCCTTTTACAAACATAATCCTTTTGAAGTTCCATGCATATGGGGAGAGAATAATATTGGAGTGGAGATCTGCCTTGCAGATCTGAGAGGAAAATTCCTACCTTTTGATTAGGATCATCTTTTTTGAATATGACATAAGCAATTCAGTAGTCTATATTGTGTCTTCTATAATAAGGAAGAAATTTTGCAGGCATTCCTATGGGAATGATCAGATTCTTTAATGCATAGACTGCCCAAACCCTACTTATTTGATTTAAAATACTTTTTATAAAGAAATTATTTTATAAAACCAAAAATAACATGAACTGACTCAGATTATGCAGTCTTAAACACAAAAACTAATCTGATATGCTTAAGGGTTGATTTCGGTGTGTTCATATATATGTGAGAGAGGGACAGGAACACAGATGGGGGCTGTGGAAGTGGTATGGATATTTAATCCATTAAGAAAATCTGACCTCTGCTCAATAAGTCTGTTTGACCTGGGAATTGATGAACCCATCTAGCCAAGGTGGATTGGCTTCAAAAGTCTACTGAAAATACCAGATACAGTACTGGTCATCAAAGAAGTTACCTCAGTGTGCCTCCCAGAATGAGCATTTCAGCATAGCTATAACCAAAAATGCCTCATATTTCCTAAGAATAAAAATAATCATACCACAATTTCTAGAAAGTGTTGAAAACAGATTATTAACAATTCTAATAACTGTTGAGCACATTTAATAATAGAATATTAAGTAGTGTAACTACTTAATATAAAAAGACAATGATTATTTATTCATTCCAACATTTAAACTGGAAAGTAAGCACTGCTAGAGTCCATACAATTAAACAATTTAACTTTATAGCAAAGTGCAGTGTTACAAGCACAAGTACCATTGCCTTGGATTTCTGATGGAATTCAAGAATTATCATAAATTGCTGTGCCACTTTCTAAATCATAAAAACCACACTGAATTTTTAAAAATGAAGGCTTTTCAAATCTAAAGGACAAAACTGGCACAGTGTACTCCTCATGAAAATGTTACAGACCTTCTGTCAGCTGTGAAATAAATCCTTCAATTGACCCAAGGAATGTTTTGGGAGCTGTAGGAGTTGTTATCATTCTGCAGGAACAAGACATACCATAATTTTGTCCGAGTCTGAACACAGGACTGGTTGCTGCTTGCTTTAGGCTGTGAATAAGGGCAGGGGGAGCTCAAGAAATCTGGTTATTCCCCTCTAGTACTCCAAGGCACAAATTTTCATCTGAGCATGCAGAAACCATCTTGCAATGGTTTCTGCCAAAGATGTAGCATTTGCAAACCAGCTCTTTCTCACCTCCAGTCCAGTTCAGAGAAATGCAAGTAAATGCTACCATGTTCACCAAAGACAAAAAAAACCCAAAAAACCCACAAAAACAAAAACAAAAACAAAACCCCAAAAATAACAAAAAAGTAAAGCAGTAAAACCAAACCAGCAAAACTTTTGGTTCAACAACTGTAAAAATCAAAGACTCTTTTTTTTTTTTTCAGTTTCTTTAGATGTAACTAATTTTATAGTCCATATGCGATAGGATGCCATTTTATATCTTATGGTGAAAGAATGCTGTTTTATATCTTATATTGTGACTGAAAGTCACAGCTGCACCTGTACACAAAGGTAAGGTTCTTTTAAATCTCCATGTTTGAATCACTTCACGTGTCTCTGTGTATCTATAATCTTGCTAAAGCTTCTCAGGATTCATAAGAAAAAACATTATTACACAGTCCCATAAAGTGTAATTTCTCCTCAAATCTGAGTCTCAAATTCAGGGGATCCAGAGGATCCTGGGGGATGTTTTCCCATCACTTCCATGGGCATAATTAGGAAATTAAATTCTGCCAGAAGTCCAATAACAGAAGTTTATCACTGGGACATTTTATAATGATCTTTTTTCAAAATAAAGTCAGAAAGAGTAATAATGCAAAAGTATAAAAATATATCCAGAATAAATAGGGTATTTTATCATAGGTTTCATGTGTGGCTTAGTCCTGATGTATCTCTGATAAAGATCTTTCAATACCATACTTTCAATATTTGCCTGTAAAATGCATAATAATAAAGAGCCAGGTTATGTGTTGCTTTTAGGAAGAACAAAGATTCCACTTTTCCTTCAGCTGGTAAAAAAAAACACCTAAAATCTTCAAAAACGACTCATAAATCCTGTGTGTCGGGGGAGGTTTATGTGTGGCTAAATTCAATCTTTATTGCTGCACTTTTTAACTGTAGTTGAATGAATAAAATAACAGTGACTCTCTCTATATAGGGCATTAGAATGAAATTTGAATATGTTTCCAATTTTCTTGTTCATCATTGTTTTACTGCTGAAATCACTGGAATAAACTGGCTGTTTTCCAACTATTAGTAAAATCCCTCCAGCAACACCACTTCATACAGCCCTTGAAAATAACTTCAGTACATGTTCTGAGATATAAATCTTTTGCTTTATAAGGATAGATGCTGAGGTTATTTCACAATCTTGAATGTTAATGTCCACTACAATTAAAATGCTGTACACAGCACATAATGCATAAGTCGTGTCCCCCCACAAGCAGATACAAGACTTATTTGTGAAACACAGCCACTAGTTTCATAGCAAGCCAATATGCAAATAAGGAAAAAATGCATTATTTATCTTATGTTTCCCAAGCCAGGTAGGGAAATGTAATTTACAGGATGAAAACCCAGATATGGATGCTTTTAACTGTCATTCACAATTAAATTATATCGTTCCCTTCATTTAAGTAGCCAGAAATATTTCATTTTTCATATTTCAAAATGGCTGAAATATGCATGTTCTTTTTTTCTTTTCTTTGTGAAACAATGAAACAGTTCAAAAAATAATGTTTGTCAAGAATCTTTTTAGAGGTAAGAATTTGATTTAATACATGTGCTACATTAGTGTAGGAAGAACATTCCTTTGTCATTGTTCTGCCTGAAAAGCTTTCCTGCACTTGCTCTCAGAGAGAAAGAAAGGCAGAAGACAGCTGCTGGATTTCTTTATGCTATCCTTTTACTTGATGCACTAAATTCTGGAAGAAAAAACCCAAACTTTAATTGCCCATTTCCATTGGAACTCAATACATTTAATTGACTTAGGTTTGACTGTTTGGGAGTGGTAGAGACAGTGAGAAATCTGGTGTGCTCTGGGATGATTATTTACATGTGCTTGCTTGGTTGAATGGTTTTGCTTGGTTTTTTTCCCCAGAAAAGTGACCATGTAATGATTTTTTGAACCCTACATGTGTCTTTGATATCTGGTACCTATGGTTCACTACGGTGAACAAAAGTTCCTCCTCTGAGGACCTAGTCTGACTTTGCTAACCAAAATGAAACAACCTCTTCAATTTGGCCTTCACAGAAGAGTGTGATATTTTGAAGACTGGACTAAATATGTAATTTTCAATCAGGTCATAGATTTTGCCAGAAGTGATGAGCTGAAACACTATTCTCTGTTGTGATTTCTGTGAAAAACTGCATTGACTTGTTTGTTCATCGAGAATGTAGAATTAAAATAAAGAAAAATGTAAGGGTCAAAGCATAAAACTTACAGGCTTAAGCAGAACTGGTAACTGAAAACCAATATTGTGACACAATATAATGACTATATGTGGAAGAAAGACCTTGCAGGCTTAGCCGGAACTGATAACCGCAACGGAGGAGGCCCATCACCCTGCTTGTAAGATCAACCTATGCCCACTTAACGCAGCACGGAGAAAGACACGAACACGGAAGTTGTAGGAAGAGTATAAAAAGGGGACTGATAAGAAGGAAATGTGTGAGCCGTTGGCAGAGCGCAGACTCCCCGGCTGCACCCAGCGCTGTTTGCTTGCTATCGCTTGCTATAATTAATAAAATTGTTAATTGATCTTTACAGGCTGAATCAAATTATTTGCCAAAAATTTATAACAATTTCCAGTTTTCCAGTCTTCTTACTTGTGTTTTTGTGTTTTTCCTCCTACAGTGAGCTGTGCCACATACCAGACATTCAGCTATGGCAGCATAACAGTAACTTCTGTGTTAAAGAAACTCCTCGGCTTCATTGTTTTTATTAAATTATTTAATTTTATGGGTTTTTGGGGAAGATTACAAACTGAGAATGCTTGTATAGCTCAGTAACTGGGTGGTGGTGTTCATAGCTCAAATGCCAACTTGACAAAGTCTGAACACAAAGTGTCCATAAAAGAGAAGGAAATCCATCTTATTATCAAAAAACACTTATTTTTGAATATATATCCTTGTGTGCTGCAGTAAAAGTGACCATAAAGAAAAAGAAGCTTCTTCTTAAATATGACCAGCTAATTGTTTTGACTATTTCTGCCTGACCACAATACAGGCCTTGATGTAGACAAGAAGTTAAACACATATTGATATTTAGTCTAGTAACCTTTTCATGCAGACTGCTCACCTGCTTTCCTCAAATAACTAGTGAAATAGTTAATATTTGAAAAAATATGTAGGATTACTCTTATGATTCTAATGAATTCTGTTTCATTTATTGTTGGCTTTATTTTTCTTTGATGACAGTTGCTGCTTTTAGCTGTGGTCTTTTGAGTGCCTCTGCTTTGTGACTTGTAGCACTGCTGGTTGCAAGAGCAGGAAGGAGGGAAAGGTGTAAAATGAGATGTCTTGAGAAAACAGGATGAATTCAATTAAGGTAAATTTAAGTACTGACCTTCAATTTCAACTCATTCAACAGAAATGCTCATATATAATTTCTTAGTGGAAAAACCATCCAGAGAAGAATGGTGACGTCTGTTAAAACAAGAAATCACAATTATATTTTTTTTTCTTTCCCTAAAATGTCAAATTATTTTGATTGTTCCTTTGGAGCTCTGAAAAAGGGTTAGGACTGCTCAGTGTCATCTCCTCTCATAGAGAGATTCAAATCAAACCTACTCAATAATTGCTTTTGAAAACCCAGATCAGGTGTTTTCCCCTCTTTCTAAAATTGTTATTATTTTTATAACAGAAATGCTTTTCAAGACAGGAAGATTTTCACTGACTAAAAGCAGAAATATTGGGAGTTCATTTAACTTCCTTAAATTTTTGATGTTTTAAAAAGGAGTACTTCGAAACAAGAGGAAAGAAAAAATTCTCTTTTATTACTTTCTGACTGACATTTTTTTGCAAGGTTCTGTTGTAAAAACATGGGCACCTTAAAACAGCTGTATAAGTGAAAGAACTGTTTGGAAATCCAGTAATTGGAAGTGTCTGTAGGTTTCAGAATATGCTGCTCAGTTATCATTGAGGTTTGCTGCTTTCATTATACTTTAGTCTGCCAGTTGTATCTGATCCAAAAGTACAGAAACAGACTTGTTTAAACTCAGCCATTGTGTAGTGTTTGTGATGTGTGTATAATGAATTCTGAATGCAAATATATGGTGTAAAGTGAAATACTGAAAACCTGTATGACAAGCAGTAGGGCTGCACAACACAAAATGTGGCTTTATAGCATAAATATTCACTTGCGTCAAAAATATAGGAGCTGTTCAAAACAGAGCATTCTAATTATGCACAGTTTGTTCCTCACTCAGTTTCAGCTACTTGAACTCTTTCATTTGGAGTGTTTGACCTTCACTACAAGAACAAAACTGAAAGAGTAAATATCTGACTCATAAGATTCCCTCCCACAAACACAATTCTGCAGCAGCAGAGTATTTTCCACTTAATTGGCATATAGTTAGCTCTCTGAAAGCATTTAGAGACAATAGTTAGATTGTATTAGTTCGGGGTTGTTTTGGGTTTGTATTTTTTTTAATCTGAGACAAAATAAAAATGCCACTCCCTGAATATGAAAAAACATTTTATATCTGTAGAAAAAAGAACAGCTTATATCTCAGGCTGATTGATAATGTAAGCTAAGCAATGGTACAGGTGAGACACATAAGGTTATGGTTTTTAGGAACAACTTTAGAATTTCATATACAAGAGAATCTAAATTTCACTAGAGTCTCAAATAACTCTTTGTGCTCTCTCGTGCTGGTGCTCCCACAGTGTGTGCAACTGATGCTCTTTTGGCATTCCTCTGAATTGCTGAGTTGCACCAGTTGTGTCGACAGTTGTTTGCAGCTTCAGATATAGAGCTTCAAATCAGTGCCCTGAGGGCATTGTATGACATTATATATTTAAAAAAAATCCAAAAAAAACCAAACCAAAACAAGAAACAAACAAATAAGGAAGAAGCTAAGAAGAAATTAACCCTAAGGAGAAAAAAACCAAACAGACTGTTTAGTTGAGCTGAACTTAAATCAATTGTGGCAACTCATGTAACCTTTTTATTTGCTTTTAAATTTAATGGCCTTGTCTTTAGTTTTAGCAGCTGAAGACACATAGTTATTAAAGAGAAGGGAATGGACAACAATATTTCAGATCCTGACTGAAATGAAACCTGCAGAATATCCCACAAATAATAGAAAAATCAAAAGAAAAGAGCAAGACAGCAGCATTAGTCTGCAGAATTTCTTGTCAACAGCTTGGAAATTTACCAATTACATTCAGTTCAAGCCCCATGAAAAATGTCAGTTTGTTATACCTCTTTGTAATAAATAAATTCAACCAGAAAGGAAAGGAAACAAAACCTACCTGTTTGTTAAAATACAGACAGACACCTGTGCTGCACAATTTAGCAAATATTTGGAATCAGTTAAGACAGAAGACATGAGGACCAGACCATACAGTCAATCACAGAAGGAGAATATCCATAGTTGGAAGGACACCACAAGGATCACAGAAGTCCCACTCCTGGTGTCTCCTCAGAACAACCCTGAGCATCACACCATGTGCCTGCGAGCATTGTCCAAATTCTCGGAATCAAGAATTCTGTATTTTTTTCATATATGCAGATAGCTTCAGGGCTGGGCTGTGTTGTTGCAGTGTGAGACAGTAGCTGCTCCTGCATTTTGTTCAATGCCTCCTGTAGGACAAGTGTTTGCCCACAGGAATGCACAAATTCTCTCAGCTTCGTGCAACATTGCGGCTGCAGAGATAAATATGGGTGGACTGAACACTATGAAAATGGTTCTCACATTTTATTTTATAGGAAGAAACCACCTCAAGCCACCCAAACTCCTCCCCCTTCCCCCTCTTTACATGTCTAAATATTGGCAAAGTTTATAGTTTTTTAATGTTGTGCCTAATTTTCTGGATAGTAAACTGAAAAGCCGATTATAGGTACAGTTGGCACATCCAAGAACAGAAGTTCATTTTAAATGAGTTGGAAAGTATTAACATTAAAATATGTAAACTCCCTTTCAGGGATATTGGTCCAGATTCTTGTTCTTAGATAAATGGCATTTAAAATTCAGTCTGTGGCTATAACTTACTAGAAAAGAATTGGTTTAATATACACAAGAATGCACATGAAAAAAGCATCCTATCTTTCATCACACTTTCGCAAACACTGAAAAATATATTGCAAATTAACACTGCTCTATATGTATTGAAGGCCAGGGAACCATCTTTAACTGATCCTTTGAAGGATACACCATGAAACACAAAACTTTCTGAGAAAACAATTTAATTCCCAAGAATTATTCAAATTACAGTAATTTTCACCCCCTATACAACATATTACATAGTGCTGGAGTAAGACTTAGAAAAGGTACAGGCTAAATCTTCTAGTTATTTTGATAACTGAAACTTAGTATTTTTATGTGCCTGGAGAATTTTGAATAGAATTAATATATAGCTGTGGAAGATCCCCAGTCAAGGGAATCGTTCACTGTGTTGTCTCTGATGTCTGTATCCTCTGCAGCAAACTTAGATGATGACAGCAAAACAAATTTCCTAATTCAACGATTTCCAAACTGTTTGTGAATGAGTTTCTCAGTTATAATTAGTGTTTCTGTACTAAGACACACACTTTAATTTTCAAAGCCGTCAAATTGACTATTTTCCTGAGAATTAAATTCAATGAAAAAATACAATAACTTAAAAAAAAATGCCAACGAAGCCTGAATTTATGACTGCACTTTATGCTTCTCTCCCCTCTTAAGGAGCTGAAGCTGAAGAAAACATTCAGGAATTGTTTACGTGGATAACCTGAGTACAGGAAGGATTTTACTCTAAGTTAAGTTTATTTATGGCAGATAAGAACTACAGAACAAGAGTCTGGGTGTGAGGCTGTTTTCCCAATTCATGCAGTAATGTAGTGATTTTGCACCATCAAATGCTGTGCCTTGGAAATGCTCACTTTTCAGAGGTTAATTTTTACATGCAGAGCTACTATTACATTAAAAACTAAAATAATTCATTTTTCTAGCAATTTACACCCAATTTTATTTCTATTCTTTTGCTTTCCAGGCATCTAATTATTTTAGGCTTGATTTAATATGTGAAGATGTATGAATCCTTGTCTTGATGGACTCTAGACAGAGAGTGGGACTCGAAATAATGCTTATGATGCAGGTTTTCTCTACTTTTTACAACAATTCCTGTTTGCATACTACCTCATTTTCTCTTACAGAGTACTTTTGTGTTCATAGGAAATGTTCAGCCACAGTGTGGTTTCTGCCTCCTTTCAGCATAGTTGATAAATTCGTTTCCTAGAAGACCATTTGTTCTAAAATCTTTCTTTACGTATTAGTTCCTTTCATTTCTTTAAACTTATTTATATACCTGCAATGTTTGGCATCATCTTAAATACAATATTTTTGCACTGTCTTCTCCAGAGAATTCATCAGATTCTGACTTTTTTCTTCTTTTTAATGCATCTGCATTTTCAGGAGAAGACAACAATTATTTCCCAGGGATAACAACTATTTTTTTCTTAATTTTCTTTTCATTTTATCTGCAGATGTTTACCATATTTATTATCATGCCAGTGTACACCCATGTACATTTTTGCAAGCCTTTACATTTTGAATATTTTTGATTTACTTGTATTTACTTTTTCATTTTTATTATTTGAGGTAATTTTAACATAAATATAAATATATTGCATGTTTTTTTCTTGACAACTGACTTTCATTATCAGTATTTTTCATCTTATTGCCTCTCTATTATGATAGTCGTAGAAACTATATTTGTATTTCCTCCAAGCATATCCACTGGGTTTCCACCTACCAGGCCATCTAGGCCATGTACTTTCTATCTCTCCTTTTTTCTCTGATGAAAAATAGTTACTTAGTTGGAGTCCTGCTATAGAAATGAACTGGTTATTGGAACAAAATTGCTTTTAATTTGTTTTGAGTGGAATAACTGCTCCTGCTGCTAACTTTCCTCTTTTTGTTCATCAATCATTCCAAGTTTTTTATGAAATTGGCAATGATGGTAGTCACTATTTTCATCAATGTAATGGAGATTGGACTTTAGCCTTAAATCTTAAGAGTACATTGCATTTTCCTCTCCTACACTCAGTGCACTTTCCTCAAGACATCACCTGGTCTCTTTTCTCTTTTACTCATTCCATCCTATTTATTTTACTTCTGTGTTATACTTCAGCGAGCAAATGCCCTTGAATTTTCATTCTTTTTAAGACTTTCTGTTTTAAAATTCCTTTTCTCAGCCTTGTGTCCCATGAAAAAAGTGATTAGGCTTTACATAAATAGGTACAGGCCAGTTTTCAATTGTTTCTTTGCAAATTTGATGGCACTGACCTTGACTATTTTTCTGAATCTTCATCTTCGAAATATTTTAATCAGACCTGTGGCTTACATTATGTAGTGCACATGAATCCTACTGCAGTCAACCATAACTTAAACATTGCCCAGAAAATTTCCTGTGATTCCAACATTTTATCCAGAAAAAAACCCAGTTGTCTCAGAAAATAAAATGCAATAACTTATTTATTTACAAAGCAAATGCCAAGCAGATATTCTTGCACTCTAGAGTTCAAACAGAAAATTCAATTTGCCTAACTCATATCTAGGAACACAGACATGGGAGAGTGCTAGAGGGCAACACGAAGGACATCACAGAATAATCCCTGCATCAGTTGGTTCAGACATTCCTGTAGGATAAAGAAGAGGGAACAATAAAATTTTGAATTATCCACAAAAATGCAATTGGAGTATGAGTCTCAATGTGAAGAATACAAAACAGATAATGATGAATTGTGGGACAATGTTTCCATTGGGGGAGTTCTAGTGAAAGCATTAACTGCACAGCTAAAAGCATTATTTTCAATATGCTTATCTATTATTTTGTCTTACATAATTCATGGTTCCAGTAGCATCCAAGCTATAGCACATTTGCATTAGCATTTTTTTCTGTTTGACTAGAGGACAGGGCAAATACATACAAATAAATATTCTTTTTTTTTTTTGGTTTATCTCTGTTCTCTTGCTCTTCATTTGTCATGAAATCAAATAGCTTGACATTCTGACAGCCAATAATATATTCTTATGTGTAAAAGTCTGATTAAAAAAAAACTTACCTGATTTTCACTATCTTTCAACTAAGACTGCTTCTAGAATGAAGAAAATCATGGCAGTAGATTCTTACAATTTCTAGAAATTAATTTACTCCCATATTATTCAGGTATTCAGGTGCTCTGTGATGTCATTGCTGTAAATAACAGTATTTCCTCATGCTTTTTGTGCTGTGATTCTTGAATTTTGCTATATATTTGGCTGTCTCCCTATTGTTTCACAAAGTTTGCCTGGACATAACTTGCGAACTCAAGTTGCTTTTCCTAAATATCTCTTAGAAAAAAATTGGAAGGTGAAAGAATTTACAAAAAATTGATATGTGTAACATTACACAGTTTAAAAAAATCTGGATGCACTGAGGTGGGGATGCTTTCTGACTTAGGTAAGGACTTGCTGAGTCAGAAAGATCTGTGATTAGTATGCTGCAGGGTATATCTGAGATGATATAAATCCTCAGGTGCTCCACTCTGAAGAACATCTTATGTACTCATAGAACGCTGTCGCTCAATAAAATAAAAAGCATTTGGGAAAAAACAGAACATCTTGTTTTCATACAGACTCAGTTTTTTTCTTCTCTTGACAAATTTATTTTTAGTTTAAACTAATTCTTCCCTCTCCAATTTTCAAGTTCATAGCTCAAATACAAAACTGGTAACTCACAGAGAATTAGGTGGGAATCTTTGACACAAAATAAGATAGTTCAGACTTGACTGACTCTGTCACTGTACGTTAGTCCATCTTCTTGGCCTTTGTAACACAGTGTAATTTCTCTTGTCCTAATTGCTTCTTTCTCCTTTCCTATCTGATGTTTCATTCTTTTCCCTTGAGATTGCTTCACTTTCCTTCATTTAATTTCTTATATAATACATACAATACTTCTACAGCTTTTATATCACTGTAGCATCTCAGTATCTTTTTCCTTCCAGCTTTGTGCAATCAATTTTTTTCCTAATCTCTTTTCTCTCTTCCTTTTCTCATTTCTTTTCCTCTCCTTCTGTTTTTTATCCCCACTTTATCTCTTATTTATTTTCCTTCTTCTTCTGCTCTTCATCCTCTTTGGTTGCCCATTTTCTCATCACTCCTACTATGCCACAGATTTCTTCTACCTCATTCTCCATCCCACTCTTTCTATGTTTTTTCCCAGTTGTTTTCTCTGAAGCCTCCTGGCACACACTGTATCTCCTCTGCTTGAAATTCTTCTCCTCTGTTGTCTACTTTCCAGACTTTTAAAAAGTGATCTTAAACCCTTGAAGCCTTTCCAAGAGAAGACATTTTTGGATACATTATTTCTTTTGCATTTCCTATTACATAGAACTGGCTTCTCAAAATTAGTGTTTCAAGGGAGAAGAAGAAATTGAATATAGAGCAAACTTTCACAGCCTGGACAAATTACCCCAAATCTCTTTACCTCTTCAGCTCAGAGAAAACAATTGTCTGTGGCCATTAAAATTAAAGAAAAAGAAAATATTATGTTTTAATTTTTTTTTTTAATTCTTAATTGAAATTTTGGTGCAATGGACAAAAAAAGTTCATTTGAAATGAATTATTTTCTTTGCATTACTAGTGCAGCCAAAAGCAAAAGAAAATTTCTTGGTTTTGGGACTGATATGAACAATTACATGTACAGATGAATCTGTTCACTCTAGGTCATTGCAATACAGATATTGATTGTCCAAGCTATTGCAACATAAGGTTATACATGGCTTTACTAATATTTATCACTGTTTGTATGGAAATAGCTGAATTTAAATATAATGTAATAACAGTGTAAACAGAGTGCAAGCAGCGTCAATACCACATTCAAGTACTGCTCAGCAAGACATGGGAAATCCAAACAATGAGAAGTTGAACTTGTTAAACTGAGAAATAAATCAGAAATAGAACCTGAAAGGCTGAAAAACTATAATTTTTCTCTCCCTCCAATACTTTCTGTCTGCTGACTTACCCATTAAAAGTTAATTTTTTTATGCTTTAAAGTGAGCAAAGAATTCACTCTTACTCAGTGGAGCTCTGATATAATTTACTGCTTCTGGCATTGCATTTTGTACAGAGCATAACATGCATCTGCAATGATAGCAAATACTTTTGTCAAAATCTTGAATATGGCTATGTGTGAGAATTTCTGCTGTAAAAAATACAGCACTTTCATACACTATTCCTTGATTCTTGATAGGTATTCATCAGTAAAATTTAAAAAAAGAGTAGTGGTGGAAAACAAAGAGAAATATTCATGGTATAAGCACTAGATCCTTGAAGAAAGATAAAATTGCTCCTAAATAAAATACAACACATTCAAATAGCCCTGGACTTTCAAATGACAACTGCTAGATCTTAAAACAGTAGAATTTTGAACTTATTATTTTGTTTTGACTAGGCTTGACCATTCTCCTCAAAATAAAAGCTTATTCTTTGTACTTGGAATCCAAACTTCTGATAGACAATAAGAAAATCTGAAAACTAGCACAACATTTCTGAAGAAGCTGTAAAAAATTGTTAAAATAAGGAAAATTCTACACTAGCCTTGGTCACTGACACTAAAATTAAGGTTTATTTTTTAAATAGGTTAAAAAATTATTGTGGTATAATGGTATTGGATACGAGAAATACTCAAGGGGGCAATATGTGTAAGCTTTTTTTTTAAGGCAATCAACCACAGATGGGGGTATCAATGGATTTCTGCTTAATTTGATGGTGAGGAGGCTTATCCATGGCATGGGAGATTTGAGTTAAAGGACCATTTTGAGGCTCTGTATCTTTAACTAATATGTCTACTGTGTTATGCTAGAAAGAGGTTTGTCTTACTGTTACTGTCATGACTCTTTTTCCTCTGGTAAGAAACTGTACTGAATTAATTGGATTAGCACAGGTAGGCTCCCCTTTTCCCCCTCTTCTGTTCAATTTCCTTTTCCTTCTCTGACTACCATAGAATGAGGTGTAGACATTCCTTTTGCTTAACATCTTCTCCATCCTGGTTATTCCACATAAAATGAGACCATAGCTGGCCGCAGTATTATTTGCTCTAAAAGCAACAGCTCTCTAGCTCTTTTATTTCAGGAGAGACCCAGGTAGAGTAAATCTTAGAAAGGTGTCTAATAATCTAATATGTCATCTACTATCATATTTCTTTACCTTCAAGAGATCTATGTACCTTCAAAAGAGAAAAGTAATCTTCAAAGGATTGTTTCAGGATAATTTTCTGGATGTCTCCATCTCTGATAACATCTCAAATAACTGAGGTCACTAGCTTGTCTCTCTCCTACTTTCAGAAAAGTTTTAGTCCAAGCAATGGTTCTTATGTTTTTGCTGTACCACATATAAAATGTCTTTTTTTTTTTTTTTTTTTATGTTCTTAAAATAGGAATGTCAGAGAATTCAGTGGTCTTGTGCTTGAGGAATCAGGACATTTGGATTTTGTCCCAGGTTTCCAGAATCAATATAAAGGGATCAGTATTGATTCTCAGATTAATAAAGTAACAAATAAATAAAACTATTTAAAAGTCTTTTTAATAACTGAAAGAAGAAAAACTTAGTATAAAGATATATATATTTCTATTCTTTAAGAATTGTGGCACATCTGAAATAAACTGTTCAGACTTTTCATCTTAAAAAATATGTCCAAATCCAAAAAATAGATCACTTTTTACCTTTACTTTTATTTAAAGTTAGAGGTCATAACACTTGAATTTCAGTGGTATTAGAGCCACCAAAAATATCCACACTCTAAGTACTCTATCTCAGAAATTAGAATACCAAAGACTTTATAGGCAACTTAATTATTTCATGATCACAATTAGTTCATGTAGCTTATAGAAGAAGCACAGGCTCCTGTTATTGAAAACTACTAGATTTGGCTGGTAAAATTATTAAGGAGTTGCTCCCTGTTAATTAAACTAAATGAAGACCATATCATATTATTAATATAAAGAATAAATTATTGAAATACAGTATCTTTTACATTAAAAATATTATTGCTTCTTTTAATAACATATTAACATTAATAAAATACAAAAAAGGAACACAAGACTTGGAGTTAATGTGGAGTTTTTTTCCAGCTTCTGAATTTCTGCACATTTTATAATTGTATCAAGGTCATCAGCTCTCAGATAATGTAGCTAAAATTGATGTCTGAATAGTCTCCTGCTGTGCTTGATGTCATTTTTTTGTCCTTATAAAAGACAAAAAACTCCAGGAAGAAGATAAAAATTCTTGTTTTTCGCAAGATATTTTCTTTTTATGTCCTATTGTTGTCGTTCATTTACGTGCAGATTTGTTTATCTGATGATCAACCCAGAAGAAAAGTTAACTATTCCTAAGTTTAATGTTCCTTTCTAGAAACTTTACATAAATATATCTAACAATGCCTTTTTGAATTAATAATTGTGTGTACTGAACAAGAAATTTTTCACAATATTTTTGAGTCTTTATTTTTTTCATCTTATTGTGCTGTTTTTTTGAAACTATCTATTTATGGTTTGATATTTTCATAAGCCAAAAAATTCTCTGAGGCAAAAGGAGCCTGATACCCAAATGAATCAGCATTTTGAATTTTATTTAATCAGGAAGCCAAAAAGCAATGCATAAAGTAAGTAATTTTAAAAGAAATTTAATTATATTTTTTAAAATAGTAATTCAAAAGCTCATACAGACATTACCCCTCTTTTTTCCTCTTCCTTCTGCAAGAAATGTAAATTGACTTCAGTTCTTTCATTACATTAATTGTTGTAGCACCTTGCTACCAATAAACTTCCACCTACTTTCCTGCAGGGAGAAGGAAACACTTGCAAAGTCAGAATACACAAGAAGCCCAGTTTAAGGCAACATCTGGAAAATGCTAATTTCACAAGTTATTTCTGCTGCTAATTAAACAAATTAACCTAAAACCAGAAGCTTCCAGAATATTAGGAGTGTGCCAATGAGTACTGGGGAATGGCAACAACACCACACTTGTGACATGAAGTAAAAGATAATAAGGAACTGGCAAGAGAACTAAAACTGCAAAAAGAAGCCATGAAAGAGTCTTTAAAGTTATACCATGAAGCCATAGAAGAGAAGAAAGAAACAATCTGAATTTTGGAAGAAAATGAAAGAGAAGGCCAATGACTGCTTGAAGATAAAGGAGTATGAGAAATTGTTAGGAGTGAGGTTCAGGCAAACACATTTAGCAAGTGAATTTTATTTGTGCCATCAAAATTTGCATGCCTCTGATTCTAAAGTTAAGGACAATGTGTGTAATAAAAAAATTAATAGAAAGTATTCCTCAAAGCAGCTCTGACAAAGTTATATCAAAACTATTAGTGTCAGTTTTCAGAGGGGTATTTTGTTTGAAAAATGTCAACCCTATGCATATAATGCTAAAAGCTTCTGGGAACCAGTGTTGTGATTCTCATAACTGATGTAAAAATGGAGTAACAAGGCAAAAACTTTCAGTACAAACCTAAGATGAGACATCAGAAACAATGGAAGGGATCTGTTTTTTTCATATCTCTATCCTCTATCTGTTTACGTGTTTGAAACACTATTACATCAACGGAATATCATTCTCCTAGGAAAATTTAAATGCTTATTGGCATAGTAATTTGGGGAAAGTAATAAAAAACAATCATCTAATTTAAATCTATGATAGAACACACCACTTTTTCTTTGTAATCAATAAAGGAAATATTTTTAAACTCAGAGGTGAGCAAGTGCCCAAACAACGCATCTGGATTAAGTTGGAATCATCATATACAAAATATGTTAAATTTTAGACAGATAATAGAAACATGTCAGAGCATCTTATTGATTTTCACTAAAGAAACTTATAGGTATTTTTTATCACTATTTTTTTATTCTTTCAAGAAAATTTTGCACTTCTTTCTGCAAAGGTTTAGTTGTATGCAAACTGCATTTACTTCACTTAAATTTTGATTTCATTATTCTGAAAATAATGTATTAAAAACACCAGCATAATGCAACCCTTTTATGAGTTACATTTTATACATTTTATAGGTTGAACTTAGAAGATAACAAAAAAGCCTCTCCTGTGATTTTTCACAGCAGATTTAAATAGACTGACATCTCAGGAGAAGAGTAGTCTGTCTCTATGACACCTTGAAATATCCAGTTACCATCGTATCCACAATTTTAAAAGGTTGGTCATTCCAAACCATTTAGTAGGTGCATGAAGGAGCTAATCCAGAGTGTGTTTAAATGCCTCAGTGCCCTATTATTCCACATAATAGCAAGTTTTACAAGATAACTAGGGCTTTGTTTAAATGCTCGGTCTGTTACTGTTTCCATTGTAGCATCTTGCATGAAAAAAAAAATTACTACAAGGTGGAAAAACAGGCAATAAGTTGTTCTTGAGGCTATTTATAAGGACAATTTTTAAAGCACGTGAGCCCAGAAAACTAAAATAATTTTTCTTTGTTTTTCTGTTCAATTTAGCCGAAATATTTCAAAGGTTCTGTCTGAGTAATCTTTTACAGATAACTCTGAGCAAGCTGAGTGCATGTCTCAGGCAATTAGAGGCTATATATATTTTCAAAGCTTTCTATCCTATTTGGAGATACTAATTTTCATATCCAATGGGAAGTATTTACCTAATTCATTGTTATCAGCTTTGTACCTTTTTACTTCATTCACTAGATTAATATCTTGTCAAAGGACAAACCATTTGATGCAGAAGATTATGGGATATCCTTCAGAGAGGTGATTATAAGTAGAGAACTGGATGACTTCACAAAGTAGGATCCTGCAGACTTGCAGAAAAAGGGAAATTAATGGGAAGGAATATTCAATAAAATATTCTGAATGGTTGAAAATGTTACTGGAAGTACTGAAGAAGTTGCTTAGCATCCATACTTTAGAAGCATGATGAAAGATTAAAGTCAGTGAAGAAAATGCACTGGTAGCATACTGGCTTAAAGAAAATCTTTACAGTAAAAGCTATAAAAAGCTTGAATGTTTATATTATCAAAGAGAAAGTAAAATAAAGTCTCATATGTTTTAAATTAGTAACTTCATAGATATCTCAACTATGGCTAAAGAAATTTAAGAGATGCTAGTTGGAGGAAATTAGGCTGAGTTGGTAGAAACTAAACTGAGATAGATTCAAATTTTTTGACAAGACACATATTTTTGATCATGCAGGCTGGTAATTGTTGATACATTTGCCAAAGGAAATTTCAAATTCTTTACATTTTGATAGTCTCAAGTTAATGGGGATGTAATTTGTCAGTGTTGCATTTTGCCTCACAGAAGTACCTGGGCTCAGTTTCTATACCATCTGAGGAATGACATTGTAAAGGTGCTACTAGAATTTAATTTTTTTTAAAAATTAAAGGCCTTGAGTTAGAGGTGAAGTCCTTCTTAAACACTGACATTATTACTGCCCTGGGTCTTACAAAACCTTACACAATTCCTTTATTTTATACATTTTGTAATTAATTAATGCACTGACAATGTAGCAGAGATTAAGAGCTATTGATAAAATGTCCCAAGTAATGGTTATATGAACTGATGACCAATTTACTTTTCTTAGTTTAGTGATAGGAAAGTAAGGCTGGAGTTTTCAACCTAGTGATCTCTGGAAAGAGGAAAGAGCTGGGGCTGCACCTCAAGGTTAGTTGCCAATATTTGTTGAACTAAACTGGTAAGAGTGAAATTGAGAGAGTTTAGATGAGTGTTCACATCCAGGTACCACAGAATATCAAAGATATCTGACCCCATCTCAGTTAACATGCACAGGAAAAGTGAAAGCCAACATTTTTTTTCATGATACTGCCTTGTAAAAAAACCTGCAAGCCCTATTTTAATTTTTTTTAGTTCTGCCAAAAATCTATCAAGTTAGGAAAAAACTTTGCTCCAAAAGTGATTTAAGTGTTTAACTCCACTGTTTCAGTCTAATTTAACCTATGGATATATCAATAATTTGTGTTTAAATGACAAGAAAATATTCAATTCCACAACAGAGAGCAGGAAAGGCCCATTATTTACCATGGACAGTTGGCTTAATCATAATAGAGATGGTCAAGGGCTTTCTCACTAGAGGCTGAGATGCTGAGCTCTGCAACTAGGTCCTCAAATTCTGCTTGGATAGACTGAAGGGCACATTAACAAAGGCAATTTGTATTGGGAAGTGTAAGTTTAATTTGATCCTAGTTTAAAGCAAAATAATTGTATATGGATTTTTATGCATGGATAGTATTTTACTATCCATGCATAAAAATTAGAGAACTACTTATGCAGAAAGTTCAATTCCTATTTTAAAGCTCTTGGACTGTGTAACTTAAACTGTGTTTATTGCATGCAGCACAGTCCTGATCAAGCATGTAAAAATGTATTGGTATGTCTCTTACACAGAAGAAATATAAAATGTGTGCTTTTTGCTGTAAACTATTCAAAACCTAATTCAAATATTACACAGGAAATAAAAGAGACTTTCCCTTTTGCAATTGCTGGATATGAAAAGTAGAGATAAGTGACCACAAAATTATTTCAGTTGACCTCAAGTTGTCAAAATCATAAAAACAATTGAAATATAAAATCCTGCTCTGTAATCAAGGCACACATTCCGAATTTCAGAGTACCTGGCAGGTGAAACAAGTCTGTACCTGGCTTTTCGGACAAATAAAACAAACCTGTGGGTTTCCTCATGTTTTGTCAAGGAACAATAGCTCGTTAAGGGATGTTCTCTGAAACTGGAATTTCTGCAACACAGGAACTCATAAACACACAAATTGACTCCTTACAATAACTCATACTGAGCCTGTTCTTGCTGGCTAAGGCAAGTTGTCAGGTGTGGACTGCTGGCCTGTGAGGGTTTCCTCATACATTGGGAGTAGCTAGTTGTCTGTTCTGGGAAGCAAATATAACACACATGCATAGCAAGAGTCAGGAACTCTGGTCTGTTCTTTACATTATAAGCATCTAATATGTTCAAGTGCCTTAAAATTATAGCAATCTTAGAACCCCTTTTTCCTCAAACTATGAAACACAAAAAAACCTTGACCATTGTTCCAGAAGCCTAAATTTAATAGATTCCTCTTTCTTTTGATGAGGGGTTTTCAAACCTCATAATTTCACATACATCAGCAAGTTTGACTGATGGCTACCTGAAAGAGGAGTGAGTGACTAGTGGTATAAAATGGATAGCAATTATAGAGGACTGGCAGATGGCAGCTGAGCACAGGACTGGCAGTGGAAAACCACAGAGCAGACAGCAATGCTTACAGTGATGACAGATTGTCTGACTGGAAAAAAAACTTCAATTCTCTCGTGTTGTTTTCCCCAGTGTTTTAATGGTCGAAACAGAAGTTGAAATTTAGCTTTACATCTATCTTTTGGAAATATAATCTAAATCAAACATTAAGCATACAGTATCTTTTTTTTTTTTTTTTTTTTTTTTTTGTCATGAAGTAGCCCCTTTCTCCTATGACTGTGATTATTAAAAGAAATCTACAATGTCTCAAGGAGTATAAGTCCACTGTGGTACTTGTAAAAATATTAAGCCAATTAAAATACATAAAAGAAAGTAGCACATAAACTTGCATATTTTCTAAAAGTATAATTCATGAAAAAATTATATTTTTTTTCTCCAACAGACCTCATTTCACTGCTTAATCCAGATAACCTTAAATCAGACCTGGACTCCATCCTCCCCAATTTTTTGAAATGTAAATTTATCCCTAGAGTCACTTGTATAGACTGAAGAAAGACACTCCAAACCTTCTCATAGTTATGTCACCTTTGTCCAGTGGACTTTATTAGCATTACAGTAGTTTTTGGTGCTACCATCTGAACAGAAAAATGTTATTTGCAGTGTTAACCATCCTTCTATTTCTTTTAAAATAAATCAATGAATGCTCTCTTTAATCTTATGCATTCTTGTGTGATGACAGTCTCAAAATGACCTTTGCTGTTTACAAAGTCAAGTGCAAAATAGCAGCAGCTAGGATAGTTCAAAGAATATTGGACTAAGAGTCTGACACTGACATCACATTTGATTTGCCTTTATCAGAATTCAGGGGCTATCAGGAAATCTTTAGCACTCCTCTCATAAAATAATTTTGCATTTCATATTCAGGTCCATTTTCACTCTCCAAAATCTTAAATGTTAAATCTTTTATCTTATAATTGCTTTTTAGTTCTCAATTCTATTGAATAGCTAATTTACAAAAATTTTTTAATATTCTTTTCAAACCTGTAGATAGTAGTAGTCATGATTACTGCTTTAACTTAATATTCTCTCTCCTTCCTATAATGTATTATTTTCCCAGTGATGCTGTTAGGTTATGTATCACTTTGATGCTAAAGATCCTTGAATTAGAATACAAATGTGTCATTTGTTTCTCTTTGACTTTCTTAAACACTTTGCCAGTTGGAAACGGATTTTCACTAATTATATTGCCCTAGAAGATGCTACTGCCATCAATATTGCAAAACTTTGCTGTCCATTCTGCTCATTTAGGCCACTTTATCCAATGCAATGTCTTTCCTAAAAGGACATACCCTTTCCAATAAAATAAAATAAAAATGTGAAAACAAGAAAAAAAGAATATTTAAAAATTTCTGATCGATAGCTACTGCATTAATGAATTTATAAATTATATTTATGGTTCATTAGATGCATTTATCGTGATTATAATTTAGCACATGCTTTATGGCATGCTTATATTTTTTATTAAATTAAGCTAATTCAAATAAAATTTCTCTAAAGATATAGCTTAGGAATTTGAAATGTCATTTCTGTTAAGAGTTTATGATTATTGGTTCAAAATTTCCATCATATTGAACTGTGCAAAACTGTTTTAGATGAAAATAGGAAAAAAAATTGTTCAAAATTTCAAGAAAGAAAAAGCTGAAATTATTTTTATAGTACTCTCCAGCCTGGAAATTAAAAGCAACCCTGAAATACCTTAGCAACGTATTTTGCTAGGCAAAAAGCCTCTATTCACAAAATTACTTCTTATGAGCAAATGCCGATTCTCTGTTGTAGAATAACCGTGAAGTACAAGCTCTCAATTACTTTGGTCCAGATTTTTATCAGTAACTTACATTTGAACAGCAAGCTACATAAGGAAGACACATTCCAGGCCTACTTGAATGTTTGCATCTAAGTGCATGCTAGGAGGTTTTGTAGGCACACAAATGGATCTGGTATGTCTATATAATCTGTAGACATCTAGTATTTCCTGTAGATGTGGCCTTTCATCTTCATTTTCTGTCTGCTAAAAATCTTATCTTTTAAGGAAAGTCTTTAAAACATTGAAACAATTTATGACTGAATGGAAAAATATACTTATCAATGTTTACTCCAAGACCACATCATGTCTTTGACAGATCTTATCCCTGAAAAATAAATAATCAGGTTGACAAATAATTTTTTTAGTGTAAAAACACAAAACATTGTACAGGTGGGGAATTTCTCTACCTCAGATTTCCCTTGGATTTTGTCCCAGAAAAAAGACATTATAATGAAATGCTTCACCTTCACTAAAAACAGAAAAGAACAGAATGACAAAGCATAACCTTAACGTCATTATAACTTGTGTTACAGACTGTGTATCTTGTATATTGTACAAATTTTTACTCTGAATTTTACTAAAAGGCTGCTCATCACCTTTACAAGAACACATGAATTAACTAGGAAGGAAATTAATAGAGTATGATAAATCCTATAAACTATAGTCACTGGAAAGTGCTGTAGTACAGATCATGCTGTGAAAGGCAGAGACGTAAAATTTACCTTCAAGGCGATGAGTAGAGGTACCAAGTGCAGAAAGATCTACTTGTTGACTCTAGCAAGAAAGACACACCCTTCCTCAGCCCCAGTTTGGGTTGTTTTAAGCCTTTTTTCTCTCCACACCAGCTTTTCTGTAGCTTTTTTCCCTAGGTAAATCAAACTTAAACTATTAATTGTAACCTATGGTGGAATTTCATATAAATGTGCCAGTCTGATTCTTCAGCACTGTGAAGGAGATAAAAACTGGTACATTTCATTTTCATTAGCTGACATACTGAACTTTTTGGAGGCTTGTTGTCTTCCTATCCTTAATTTTTACAATTTAATGTTAGTTTTTTCCACACTACTTTAAGTTTTCTCTTGGTAGACAATGTGACTGTGTTATTTTTAGAAGTCTTTTTTCTACTTTTTAATCCCTTGCTGGGCAAGTGTTTGACTTTTGGGAAATAAAGAGGAACATCAAATCTTAATAAAAGTTACAGATTAACAGTACCAAAATAACAATAGAATATTAACAAATTGATAAAGCACACAGAAGTTAAACTCCTATTGTGTGTTCCTCTTCCTACTGCAATTTTTTCCTCTTGTTTTCTTTTCCCAAGGTACTGACACATAATGTTTCCCTCCATTCATTCTGCTGCATTCATTTCCAGTTCCTAAATTAAAGATGCAGCCGTGTGGTGTAACTCACGCCCAGAGGGTTTTATATGGCCATCTTTATTCCACTGAAGATTGGCAGGAGATGATAGGGAAGTCTGGGGAAATGCTGTAATTTTTGTTTGCCCTGCTACTGCTATGCTTTAAAAAGCCTATATCTGGGCAGGGGCTGCTTGAGCAGATAAACTTTGTGTTCATCTAGGCTCTTTGTGCGTTCCTATGTTTTGTCCTGAAATATGCCTCCTACCCAAAAGTACACTCCAACATTGCTCTACATTTCCTTATTGTGGAGGTATAACGCTTATGCTGACAGGTTATCTTTCATTTGGAAAAATGTACAAATAGGTTTTCAAAATATTTAAATAGAGTGAGCTATTTTAGATATCCCTTTCCTTCTTATTTGTAAACCTGGAACCACAGTTGCTTTGGGCTTCTGTACCTTGTTTCAATTAAAAAAAAAAAGGGTACCAAATTTTTATCCCTTTCAATAAGCTGTGAAATCTTCTGGAAGGTTATTGGATTGGTAGGTACTTTTTAAGAATAACTGATGAGAGAGGTAGAGTGGATGTGATGAGAGAAGTCAGTTTGTCATGCCTAAGAGTCATAGAAGATAAGATGGATGTTACTGCAGTCCTCTGGAAACAAGGTACCAAAGGGAGATTTCTTCTTCAAACTTCTTATACAAATTTGGGAAAGGATACTGAAATTATTTCAATAATAAGAAACTAAACTTTTGCAGTCATTCTTCTTTTAGCCAGTGTGAGAATATCTTATCACTCACCCCATCCCTACATACTTATAAAGAAATAACAGCCTTGCAATGCATGTGTTCAGTATAAATTTTATTGCACAGTGGAGAGCAGCAAGTTTTTATAAACAGAAAACATATTTCTTGTGGAATAGTTAATGCTGTTTCCATCATCATTCTGCATTGAAAATGATCTCTCATTTAATTAGTATTCCTTTTTCATACTGGCCACCTTCATGTAAGAGCAGCACAACCTTCACTATAGGGAAATCACTGAATTTCCAGAGGAAACATACTGGGTTGTTAACTCTATAAATATGCATAAATTTTCCACACAAATTTTGCTCAGCTCATAAAAGAAAATGAGCAAACCAGTTGTTCCTGGCTTCCAGATTCAATACATAACTATGTATAAAATAAAAATCTTTGTTTCATTTAATGTGAACTCATATTTATTACAGTAAAATGAATCTGGATTTTAACAGAATTTATTTGTCAAGCCAGTCAAATTCACCATTAGTCTAATATTTTGTAACTGTTCAGAAGTAAAAATATAATTAAAGTATAATAAAACTTCACAACTTTTAAAAGTGCCATAAGTTATAAACAATATAACATTGTTTATAAATTATTATAAATATAATAATTTAAGTGCCATTAAATAATATAAATATGCTATGAATAGAAACAGAGAAAACACATAATTTTTTCATGCATATTTCCAGCAAAAAATTTCAAGCTTATATCTGGCTTTATGCTTTCCATCAGTGATCATGAAGTTGTATCACTGACAGTTCTCTACAAAAAAGGAGTGAAGAAGCAATCAGAAGCATTCTTTTTTTTAAAATCCTCTCTCACTATCTGACTTGTGGTAGCTGACCACGTACACATTTTCTCTCAGCATTCCATAATTTTGAAGCACAAGACATTAAGCTTTAGCTGCAAAAATGTTTCATTCTTAAGAGTAATCGTGTAACACAGCCAACAGAAACTGCATTGTCTGGTTTATAAAGCTGAGATAACAAATGAATTATAAAGATTACCTAAGCAACAGCTGAAGTCTATAGCTATATTGAAAGTATAAGTTACTAAAAAACCCCAGACAAATTATTTATATATATATATATATATATATATATGTACATAATTATGTATTTACACATATGCACACCAGTGATTAAAAAAGAAGGAACATCATATTGGAGGGAACTCATAAAAGGGAGTCATTAGGGAGAGGGTTACTTGCCTATACACTTACTTGTTTCCAGCACAGTGGATTCTTAATGTCTGAATAATTATATACTAGCCTGCAAAATCCTCTATAAAATGCACACAAATACAGTGTCAGAAGATAGATTGACCATGTAACCTGATAAGTCTACCTCTAGATTTTTATTTCTATGAATATCAGAGTCAACCAGAATTTCACTGGAAAATCTAAGAATAACTACAGATAATGAAACTATCAAATTGATGCCTCATATTCATATTTTCAGGTTCACTATGTAATAGAATAAAACAAAAAAAATTTTGTATCTCTTATTCAGACTCCTTCCCTTTAAGAGACAAATATTGCTCTTGCATAAGATATACAGGGGAAACAGCGAGTTATTAAATCATTCTAGATTTTTCACTAGAATTAGAGGCATTCCAAATAGAGTCCAAGATTCTCATATACTGATATATCCCTGAGGAATTTTGCTGTTCCCTCAACACTCAACTCAGAAATAGAAATAAGTATTGACATAATATTAGGAAGGAGCAGAAATCCTAAATTTTTCAGTCTGCTGTGAGTTTGTAGTGCGTAAGTTTTGGGACAGCATCACAGGCTCCTCTCTGGATTCAATGCTGGATCTGTTTATGCCAGTGCCATTTATAGCACTCTGGTGGCAGCTTTTGAGCAAGCCATTGATCTACCTGCAGACTTCACTTGGCACCCTGAATAGATCACTGAGGTGAAAGGAGAAAGTTGGTGATGTTATGCAGTGATCAGGAATGATCAGTCACGGGATGTTCTTGAGAAAAAGAGAGGCTTAGAGAAGGTAACAAGGTGTGTCCACAAAAAGTCCGCAGCATGTGAAGCAATGCAATAACCAACAGAGAGTAAGTGGTTGGACACTCCAGCAGCTCTTAAAATGTGATACAACTATCACTTGTGGCTTATGAGTGATGATAAAATTTACAAGATGAAATAAGAAGCTGTATGGATAAAATTTATAAAGATATTACCCAGCTGCTTGCAAGTTTTGATGAAGTAGCTGTTACTGCTTTTGGAAAGGTGGAGGCCAAGTGAAGGAAAGGATAAATACTCATTTTCTGTGTGTCTCAGAGACACTTTAGAACTTGGATTGTGTGTCGATTTCATTTTATCTCAATACTTAATAACTCTATGTTAAGAGATCAAAGTTACTGTTGATAGGACAAGAGCAGGCAGGAAATTTTCCAGTTTTTTGCATGGATTTGATTGAGAAAATAGAGATACAGTCATGAGTTCGTATAAAACCTTTCCCATTGAACATGAAAACAAAATATTCTTGCTATTGTGTTTTCTTGGCATGTGCTCTTGTGGCATATATATTGCTATGCCTTCCAATATATATCCATATCCAAAGAATAAAAAGTAACATTTTTTTTGCTACTTTTCATAAGTATTCCATTTTCATCCCAAGCAGTGAACATTTGTTTCAAAAATACATTTGGATGTAATTTTCATTTAAATAAGATGATGTTTAAGGGTTTTCTAATATATGTTCTTTTGCTCTTCTTTCAGTATTTTTCTCCATGGAGGGAATGTTTTGTTATGAGAAAATTGCAAGCAAAAGTATTGACATAAATTCAGAACAAGATCAGCCTTTTTTATATCAATGTAAAATAAACACTTCCCAGAAGCCTAAAACCGAGAAAGTTCATTTGGCTTTATTCTCAGCATCAAATGAAAGTGAGTACATAAATATCTTTTAATTTGAAAAACAGACTATAATGTTTAAAATTTTACTGTTGTTTCACACAATGTACATTTACACTACAGGACAAGACATGGTTCTGAACTATTCATAGCAGGTGAGGACACTTTCCACATGAGGGAACATCCAAAAATTCTCCATATCAAACTTTAGCTTCTCAGTTGTACTACTGATACCTGTAAAGGACGTATATTACAGCCCATAAGGATGATCAAAACTCCTTAACCTTTGCAGGACAGACAAGTAAAAGCTGCGTCAAATCCTTAACATGCTTCAGGGGTTTGGAATGTCATATTCCAAAACAGAGAGAAAATACTTCTAATTAATTGGGTAAATAGCACCTTTTCAAGAGGTACTTTGCAGCACTGTTTTCTAGAAGTGGTCCTTCATATTTTTATTCCATGTTCCAAGCATATTTAGAAACTACATTGTGGAGGCACAGCTGGGGAAGGAGCCTGGTCTGATAACACTTCTTTGAGGCATGTGAAGGGAGAAATAAGAAGTGGCAGTATTGACCAACTGAAGCAAACAGTTTCATTTTGAAAAAAAAGAGTGGAAGATTCCCTATCACTTCATGTTTGCAATTCAAAATGTATTTCCTTCTTGAAAGTTATGATTTTCTTGTAGTAAAGTTCAACAGTCTCTTCATCAGGTTTTGTTTTCTTAAACTGTAGATTTTTTTGTGTTTTTTAACAAATGATAATAACAGATTGACTAAAAATATTTTCAGTTCAGAGGCATGGTGAGTAGGTAAATTCTGTATAATCTATTAGAGAGATCTCAAACGTAAGAGAAATTGAATCCATCTGGTGTGCATAAGGAATAGGGAGTTACATAAGAATAAGAAGTTACAGACTATGAGAAGTTAAGAAGCATCAAGGAGTTGATACAACGTAAACTAAGATAAACAGGAAACTTTCCAATCATCTAGTATGCCAGGTACTGGCAGAAAAAAAGTGGTATAAGGCCCCCTTATATGTATGGATACCTGCAGTCAGAGAGGAAGAAAACAGATAGAAATGACTGAGGTGGGTTGCTGTTATGCAGCTTTCTCACCTTTTTTCCATGTCTGCGAAGAGGCAATAATGGCAACAGCATCCAGGTCTGAAAACAAGAGCAATGAAGTCACCGTTTGGGTGCAGACAGCCTTGACCAGTGTCCATTGCATATAATAAGTATGTAAAATCTCTTAGGGGGAAATTTTGTGCCAGAAAGTATTCCTAGGCCGGGTATTATAAGCAGAAAAAACCCAACAAAAACCAGGTCCTTCCACCTATCTTCCATTTTTTTGTTTATATTTCCAGACAGTGGCAAGATTGTCATGAGGTTACAAGAGGGGGAATTCTGTTATACCAAGAGACCCAATATCAATATATCAATATCCAAATCACTGAAGTCTGTTGCCATCCTGAAGGAACACAAAGAGTTCCTTAGTGTTGTATTAGCATGATGGGGGGGTAAAAAAAAAAAAAAAAAAAAAAAAAGTGATGAAATCAAAAGCAATTGAACTACAAGTTAGTGCTTCATAACTGCAAAGTCCCTGCTGATGATCTGCAATCTGTCAGCTTGTCCCACTCATCAACAAACAAGATTTCAGTTTAATTGCCTTCATGCGTCTAGCTTATGTACTGTCACATTCCTTGCTCACTTACTACAGTTATAAGTTGAAATTCTAGCCATAGGTCTTATACTTTTGGAACTGCCTTGTAAAGAAATATATAAATGTATTCTGATGTTGTTTATTATTCCCCCAAATTAATTTGTTTGCTTTTAGTACAGAAATACTGGTTTTTTAGAACTTCTACAACCATATAGCCCCATAGTACAGTATTCCCATTGCTATTTACAGGCCATAGTTTTGTTCTGAATTTTCAAGTCTCTGGGATTGAAGTTAGTTATATTTGCTCTATTTGAACTTCTCCTATGCTGCCTGTAATTTTATTTTACTCAGCTTAGCTGTGACAGCAATTACCCTAATTGACCTATGGTTAATTTGTTTTCCTTTTGTTTACCTTTGTGTGGTTCCAGCAACGTTTTGTATAGATTGCAGTAAAAGTAGGTATTTCAAGTAGAATGAAATATTTATGACTCTACTTTACAATGCAGTGTGGAGAAATACAGGTCTGGCACTAGAGAAGAGGAGACACAGGATAGAGGGCAGAGAAGTGTAGGCATTGAGTGGGGCACAAGTTTGACACTGAAGACTCTACGGCTATGAACACCTCAATAATTAATCAAAGAAATGCAGACCTGGAGCTAGTTTTAGGGCTAACAAATGAGTACATCTCCCACACTTAAGAGGTATTGTATACATTAAATTTAGATGTAGTGTGGAGCTGCAAATCAATGAAGAATGAGTAAAGGTGTGAAAGCATATTAGCAAATGTTTAAAAGATATTACAAGTGGATCCTATAGGGAGCAGGATGAGAGTGGGCAAAGAACCAGGAAAAGCAGAGGAAACTAAGTATGCAAACTGCATTGTTACTTTTCTTTTTCTTCAGTAATTAAATCTGCACTAATAATGATTAAACTCTTCAGACTTCATTTATACTAACAACAAATTCTTGCCTTTACTTGTCTATAAGGTATGCTTCTACTTTGCCTGTAAACAAGATTTTGAGCACAGTGCTGTCTTTCCTCAGGGTAATTCAAATGAGTCACCGATCCTAGGTCTTAATCATGTTATGCAGAAGTAAAGAAAACAGTCATTGCAAATTACTTTCTTGTATGCCTCCACAATCTGTTGTCTATTATAATCCAGTCTACTTTTGGGAAGCTGCTTGTCAATGCAGGTTTTTTCCTCCCAGAGATGCTGTATATCCACAAGATGACGAAACACTCTGACAAGACTGGAGGAGGAATGAAAGAAACACCAAGGGAGATCAACAAGGAGGTTAGGCTATTTTTCTCAGGATTTCTGGAAAATTAGGACTTAGGGAATAGTGGTAACAAACGTGATGTTGGGAGAATATGATATTGGGATTTTGGCAAATATATTCTATTGGGGGGGGGTGGCGGGAAACAGAGAAAAACGAAAAAAAAAAAGGATGTCTGAAAACAAAAGCTTTAGTGTTAAGCAGGGAAAAGCTTTAAGCCAGCCCAGAAGAATTCTGGGAAAATAAGCTATGTATGGAGTGGTGAACAATGTATCTAAGATATGGTGTTCTACTGACTTATCCTATTTAATTACTTGAATATCCCCACCACACTTTAGCCTGGGCAAGCTAGCACTCTCATAAACAAGGCACTGCTCAGAGAACAGCAAGGAGCAAACACAGTTCCCAGAGGGTAGAATGGATGATTCCAACCTGCTTGGATGAAGGTGGGGATAGAAAAGAGGGGTTGAGGCATATGATGGCACTGCGGCACAGTCCCTGGACAAAGAAGCAACTTAGACACTTTTTGTGTACTAGTCTAGATGCAGGCTGATGTGCCAGCTGGGACTACTGAGAGGGAAAAAATATTCTGTACTGCTTTGTGTTCTTCAGAAGAGCAGGTGCTACAATGGGATGCATGGAATAAAGAGTGTTTAAAGGAGTACCTGGGAAGTCTTGTGTACAGCTGTGACTTACAGAAAGTTAAATTTGACAAAGGTCACAAAGTACTAATTTACATAGTACTTGCAGCAGATACTGTTTGTTTCGTGATGCAAAACTTGTTTGTATGTCCAGAACAAGTCAGTTACCACAGATGGCCTTTTCAAGAAAAAGAGATCACATAATACAGGCACAATTAGATTTGCAGCTGGGTAACTTGGAACTGTGTGTACCAAACCCCTGATTTTTTATTCTTTCTGCAAATGATTTTCACAGAGCATAATATTCATGTACTCTGAAAACCACAATGCTGTTTCAAAAGAATTATATGCCAGTTTAGTACCCTGTAACAGGGTGTTACAGCACCATGAAAATCTGTCATGACTTTTTTATAGGAGCGATCACTTGTTACAACAGATGAAGTGTAGAGAAATACCTAAAAAAACTAATATTGGTTGGGTTATTTTTTTTTCCAAAATGATAAATGTGAAAAAAAAAAAGTTAAAACAAAGAGTGTTGAGTCTATACACAAAACCCCATAATTTGATTGGCCTTTATTTTTCTTTAGAAACTGTACTGCTTAGGCAATACCCATTTTATTTTTTCAAACACAGACCTTAGATGGTGTCCAATACATAAGATTAATATTTATTTGTAAAATATTTTTAGCATATTATCTTGAGAGAATAAACAAAACAAAAAAGTCCTGAAGGATAGCATTGTATGGCTATGGTGCTTTTTATTTCTGTTCTATCACTAATTATGACATCCCATGAACCCTTTTTTAAGTAACAGAATGAAAGGTAGAGCCTCATTCTGCAAAAGGTGAGGAGACAAGGATTTCTGTTTTGAAGAGAAAATATATATTTTGGAGTTCCAAGCAGGGATAAAATCTGTAAGTTTTCGTCCACAGAAAATGCTGCTCACCTATCTTCTTTTTTCAACCAACCAAGATAAAAATTTCAGCCTATGAGAAAACATGAGAAGTATTTACTTAGTTCAATTTTGTTTGCATTTGATTTTGAGTCTAAAATGCTTCAAGCATCAAAACAAAGAATGTATGGATTTTTAAATTTTCTCTCTGCAAAATAAAATTCTTATGGCACAGTTAGAGATTTGAAAATATCAAATTACAGTCATCAGCTAAAGCTGACACAAAATAATTCATGCCACAAAATGCACCTTTTGTACAAAAAAAATCCTGTGGAAAAATGCTGATTTAAACTTACTGTTGAGATTCAATTTATTTCTAAATATAAAAAAAAAATCCAA
Organism: Anomalospiza imberbis; assembly: GCF_031753505.1. Lineage (NCBI taxonomy): Eukaryota > Metazoa > Chordata > Aves > Passeriformes > Viduidae > Anomalospiza > Anomalospiza imberbis. Next base: position 44,652,924 of record NC_089681.1, read on the forward strand.
AACCTTCAGTCTCGATAATATCTACTTCTACACTGCAAACTAGAAGGTTATTTTTAATTTTCATATATTTTAAATAATATATGAAAATATATTTTAAAATATGAAAATAATATATAACATATTTTAAATATGTTAAAATGTTTATTCATTGATGGTCATGACCTAATAAAAGCAGGTTTGTGTCGTGTGTGTCAGTTTCACCAATAATAGCTTCAAAAACAGGTTAAAAAACAGTTGAGTATGCCAGAGAGCTCCACCACTTGTTTCATTTTCCCACACAACCAAGACAGCAGCAGAACAAAAAGGCTGGATGAAACTCTCCTCCACAAAACCAACCCTGTAAATGCCAAGTGGAGCAGGCATGCATGAGGTCAGGAGTGGTGGAAAGCAGTGGGAGACACCGGCAGCCAGGGGGGATTTGACATAAGTGCTCAAGCACAAGGTCTGAAAGTCTAGCCATACATGTTCAGTGGCCTGCAGGTCTTTGCAGATTTGGGAGTTTTAGCACTCAGACCACGCTGCTCTCCTTCTAGTTCCAGAGTTATTTCTGCCTCCCTTAGAGTGGCAATGGTTTCCTAGAATTCCATGACACTGGAGTAAGGAATGGTCTTCTTGGGGCCAACGTCACCTTGAGTAATTTACAGCAAATCCAAGACCTCGGGTCAGGTTTAGAATCAAGAAATTACAAATGGCATTTTTGTGCTCATATAATTGTGATATTATTTACGACAAAGTAAAAACATGTACTGTAAAAGAGCTTCATACTTGATCCCTTGTTTTTATTCTTGCCTCTTATTTTTTATTACTCTTCAAAATATTGTGAAAGCATTATTTAATTCATATGAACAACAATTTTCTGAGAAAACAATATCTTGGTATAAAAGTATATTCAAAGATTTTTAGCTATAGACTTAGATTTGCAACTTGGTTTAGTTTACCATGCGTAATATATAATAATGTAATCTTATACACTATAAAATCGATTATTCTATTAGTGATACTTATTACAAAAGATTTGCCACATCAGAGTGTACAAAAAGATGTTTTGGCATCAGAGACAAAATTCAGAGGAAGCTAATGCATTAAGGTTAAGGTAATGCATAAAACTGGGGGGTTGGGTTGCTAATTTAAGTTCCTCCAGTTTAATGAAAACTGCAATATTTCCTAATTTAAAGCAATTGCTCAATTTCTATTTGTGAAATTGACAATATAAGTGTTAGTGAAAAAATAATTCACAGAGTTAATGCAAGAATTCCAGGGATTGAAATCAGGTATATTTTTGTATTAGCAATGAAAATAGCTGTAGTCATAATTTCACTGATCTGAATTTTAGTACATTTGATGGCCAGATTGGCATATTAAAATTTTTATTTTATTAAAAAATGGCATAATTTACAGTAGTTTAAAGGAGCTCACTGTAGATCAATAGCATAGGAATAAAAAATAAAGTAAAAATGAAACACCATGAGTCCAAATATGCTCCTAGAATATAGATCTGAAACCTCAACTAAGGCAAATTAAAAGACCCCCATTCACACTGAAACCAATTTACAGATTATTTTGTGGAATACAAAAAAAATACCAATAAAATCAAAAACTCTTTCACTGCTTAGGAAGGAAAAACACCCTGACACAGAGGTCTGTTACAGCATATTTCCATTCTGGAAGCCTGATTTCAAAATTTAGGCTGTTTGGTTTTGCATATCTGTACATTATACACATCATTCCTACAGTCTAAAGTGGATGCCATATTTCAAAAAGCTGGCTTTCCCTCATATACACTTGATTCAACCACAATGCCAAAACATTCTCATAATTTTGTTTCCTTAGAAGAGCTTTCTGAAGTATTCTGGACATTTCATAAAAAAGATCAGCCTAATGCTTGATATATACAAATGTGATAATCTATAAACTGCCAATGATAAATTGCCTCTCCTAAATGGCAGTTATTAGGTTGAAACATTGCCCCATTTACTATTTCATCATCATTGGCAGTAACTTTTTATGAGAAGTGCGAAGCTGAAAGGAAATTATTGTACAGTTCAATACAATTAAGGTTTCTATTTTGCTAAGCAGGCTTAAAGGAAATTAATATAATTTGAAAACATATGATGACAACAAATAATTTGGATCAATGATGTCCAGGAAAACTAAACAGAATATTCAGTCTTTGCATTCAAGCCCAGTGACAGTCTGGAGGATAAATAATAAGAATGCTATTGAAATAATAGGAACAACATCTCAAATGAGAAGTCAGACACGTCAGGCATCAGTATAGTTAATTATTCTTTTGTTCTTTAGGAACAAAAGAATATTGTGCTGTCAGATCATGCAGTGCTTGTTTGATGCACCTTTCTAATGGAAGCTGGAAATATAGATCCAAGTCTGACATTTGTAATCCTGATCAATGCAAAAAAAAAAGAAATTAAACAAATATTGATTCACAACAAATGACACAACCATTTTTTCTATTTGATTTGGACTAAAATCTGTAAAATTGGATTAATCATTTTTAATATTTTATTACTATTGTTTTTCTTTCTGGTCACCATTTTTTTGAGAGCTTTCTTAAACAAAAGTTTTTATCATATGAGTTCTCAGTTTTTGATTGTTACCGATATGTTGATAAAATTTTACTTCAGATTTTAATGTATATTTTGGTAAAATTCAGAAAATTGTATTAATTCCTTTATTATTTGAGGACATGTTTTTACTTCTTTTTTTTCCCATCAGTTACTCTGCTAAAGTTTCTTGTAGAACTAGCTGAGAAAATGTTAGTTTTAAGTTTTCCTTATTAGAGAATCCTGTGATTTGTGTATAAATTTGTACTATCATTAAATTGTAAACCCCACAGATACATGTTTTAATTCTTAAACTAACTAAAAGGAGGCTGATTTTAATGGCAGTTGATCAGCCCAATCCCCTAATCAGCTTTGGAAATCTAAATGCAAAAGTCATGCTCACAAAATAAATTAAGCAACAACCTACTCATCCTTTTCATTCCCTAAGCACAGAGAAAAGCTTGATAAAAGGAAAGATGAAAGTAAAGGTTGATTCTATACATGAAGTTTAGCAGAGCAGAGTCCATTCTAAGCAACCCGCTCCTGGGGGTTGAAGCATTTCCTTGGACCACAAAAGCAGCAAATGAGCTATCTGACTAAAATCACAAAAAGTAACTGGGGTCAAACTGGGAACTTCCCCTTGTTTTCCTACATATTTATACCAAAAATGGAAATCAGATGCAATCTGATTGTTTGGCTTTAAAAACTGTATATACATATAAAAACAAATATATATAAGCTCTTAAAAAGTCTGTCATCTGCCACTTATGATCTCTGCTCCCACTATCAATCTGTCCTTTGCTTTCTTAGGCTTTTTGGGCGTCTAGTAAGCTTTCAAAGCTTCAGAGTTAAGAAGAATAGGAAGAGACATCAATGTATCCTTAATTTCATCACAGGCCTGAGTCACTGAAATTTTACAGCATGTTGATTAGAACTGTTAAGTCTGCTAGTTCAGATTTGTCAGAAAGTTTTTAGATGTCATTTGTACCTCTGCCTATCACGCCTATCATTCAAGTTAGAATCAGAGATTATTTCTGCCATTATTGAGTGAAATATTTTAATCATATTAATTATCTATTACTTGCAATCTTGTCATCTAAGATGTCTGTAGCTTAATCTTCTGATGCTATTGCATGTTTATACAATCAAATATTAGCTGCAGCCAAGACATAGAGGAACAGTTTAAAACCATTTGCCTTCATAATTTTTGCTTTCCTATATTTTATATTTGGTGTTCCTGTTTCATATAATCAGTGAGATATAAATGTTTCTGTGAAGAGCCATTCCATCATAATAGTTTGTCTATTCCAACATTGTTAGAACAATGACACTACAAAAAAATCTTTGCTTGCAGAGTCTAGAAAGTTGCTCAACCAACACCTTTTCCTTGCCATCAGGTCATCTAATGCAAGTCTAATTCTGGAAAACTCTTCTGAGTAATATTTTGTATTGAATGTGTTTGTTTGTTTTTCTGATACACAGTATAATCAAAATATAGTCAGCAGTGCTGAACTTCCCTTTATAGTAATATGTAATGAAATAAGAAATTATAAACCTATGCAGGTACATTCATTCAGTGGATTTACACATGATCTCAGCAAAGCAGGTTTATTAGCCTCATGATATGTTCTGAATATCAGTTCATTTATTCATTTGGATATGAATAACACATCCTAAGGGAAGAAAAAAAAAGCCAAAAGCCAAAACCAACAAACTATTCAGAAAGTGGCACTGATTCTTCTCTATAACTACTTCACTTCTCTTCCAATAACTCTTCTGTAGGAAAAAAAATAGATTACCTATGGCATGAGTGTAAGTATTAGAAAGTGAAACGTAAATGTTCAAAATACGGGGGGAGGGGGGGTTGTATAACATTCTGCTGATTTGAATCCTTGTAATTGGTGATGAAGTCTAAATAGTTGACTCATTATTACCCATTGAGCTTCATGATACTGCAAAAGTAGCACTGAAACTACTCTGTATATATTATATAAACATGCAGTAGAGAAATAAGTCTTGATGTATAACAAAATGACTTGTCACCTAAATTATAGACCTCTTGCATGTATTAATGAAATACACTCAAGAAACATAAAGGGTTCCTAATTTGTTTAACTTATCCTGAAATTTAAAGAAATAAAGAAGGAAAGATATATAAATGAGATACAGAAGAAATGTTTCAAAAAGGTTCAGATAATAATAGAGGTCACAGTAGTGTTTGCTGGATGACTATCCTCTGCAATGAGCCTTTGCTAAGCAGATATTTTCATTTTTTTACAAAATATATTAATCAAAATCCATTAATCATTGTTTCTTCACTTTTTTCAGGAAAACAAAATCAAGTTTATTGCCTTCACCTTAGAAATACTACATAGCTATTCCAGCAGGAAATTTCATCATTTTCCTAATGCCTTTTTTGTTGCTGTATTTTTTTTTTTCATTAACACCCCATTATTACCTGCCTTTGTAGCATTATTTTACTCCTTTTCATATCTGTTTCTTAATAAGCCAGGCTGCACTCTGGTATGTCACAGAAAGCTACCTATCAAGCAGCTGTCACTATGTCATGCTCAATCTCTTGTCCTTGACACGTAGTTATCCCCCCCACACTCATTTTCATTCAAAACACTCTTCAAGACCACCTCATTCAGTTGCATAACTCTCATTCCCAGACTAACGCCAATAAAACTATTTATGTTAGAGACAGGAAGGTGTATGAGGGTTAAAAACTGGACTGCACATTTTATCTGTGCTGCTGAACACCAGCAATCATGAGATGCTGAGTGAAAGGACAGCTTCTCCCTATGTCAGGTATTGCACAGTATGAACACATATCTTCAGTAAGGCATCTTAGTTTCAATATCACAAGTTGCAAGCATATGAAGTAAAAAAAATTCAATTATTTTTAATAGCTATCAAATCTTTGGGCTCTGATTGAAAGATCATGTGGCATGAGACTCATGATTTCTCTTTCAGATGGTGTCTAATTTTTAAAAATTAACAATACTTTAAAAAAATGTGTTGCTAACCTGAATCTCAATGGGTAAATTTCTTTGCAAATCTGACACTTAGCAGTAAATCACAAACATATGTAAATCTGTTCTTCATGTTAGTTCAAGTTAAGGAGTTTGTTTTGTGTATTGTTTCTTTTATACCACCCTCCCATAACTTTTTTTTTTTTTTTGAACTTTCTTTTTTTGAAAAAACTATTCTTGAAGAATTTGGTCAATAAAACAGCAAATCCATTTAGAGCCCTCCAATCTCATAGACTCTCTCAAACACAGCTGTAACTGTAGTTTGATAAAGATAAATTACCCTTCTTTCCTCAGACTTCAGATTACTTATTGTGTGTGCATTAGGCAATGCATAGGAGTACCTATTAACTCTGTGGCACCAGAACCTCTAACATAGGTTCAGTTGAATTAGACATAAAATTTACTGATTTTAATAATATTTTTTGACTCAAATGCTATTTCTTTACTGGACATTACTTAACACACTATTATCCCAGACACTGAAAAATTACATACACAAATGCCTTGGTGTAAGATCAAAAAATACCATTTTATCAGATACCAAAACACAGCTACTCAAAAATATTTTATCAGCGAATTATCTATAAAATCAGAAAGTGTTAACAGAGGGTAAAACATATATTTGAAGATGTCAGTAGTTCCCGTCAGGCAAAATAATTTATTTTCTTATCACAAGAGGGACAAGGATATGCTCACATATAAGATATGTGATTTTATTTTTCTGGTCTCTTTTTTTTTGCACAGAGCAGTAGAAAGCCTAATGAAGAGTTTATCAGCATCTATGTGTATCTTGTGTACATTTATTGTACACATTAATGTAGGTTAATTATGCCTAGGTTAATTATATAGATTTCATTAAGTTTTTCTACCCTTATTATTCTTCAAAATATGAAAAAAGTTATGGAAACATTCTGAGTTGTTCATACTTCATCTGCAAAAAAGTTTTTTGTTAGATAAGCATATGCTATATAATTCTCACCACAAAAATGTAATCAGTAATGACAGTAATATTCAAATATGTCATAGCAACATAAGCTGAAAACCAAGGAAAAAATTACTTGAAAGGAAAAATGACTGTGACCAAATCCTGCAAAAAAACATTTTACAGAAAGATCAATATCAAACAGTCTACATTACTGGTCTTATTTATCCTTGTTACTTTGTGTGAGCAAACTACCCTTCTTGACAGGACTAACTAGAACTATATGAAAAACCTGGAGTTTGACAGACTCCTAGGAGAACAATTACCCTCTTGGTAACATCTTAATCCCATCTACATATGCCCAGGTATTGTCCTTTTCTACTGTCTACTAACCCATCCCTGAACAGGATATTCTTCAGAGGATCTGACTGTGTTTTCTGAGTACATAAATAGTGAAACGATTGCCAGAATCAAGGAATTAATTTATAATAAGTGACAAAACCCCTGTTGCCCTCTGAATAGTATTTGATTTAAAAATGGTCCTCCAATCCCAGATACTGAACACCTCTGAAGGATACTGTTATTTTTTATAAAATGACATTGAAGAAAGTGCAGCAGCCATTACAGATGTGCTCAGCAATAGCTCACAGGCAATCTTAGGTAACAGTGAGTTTTACAGAGAAGAGATGCTGCCCACAAGAGTGCTATTATCTCCAGTTCTTATCTGAAAATGTCTCTTATGATTTTAGCATACATTTGGAAAACTGCCAGAGAGCTTGTTTTAAAATGTCACCTAAAGTATAGATAGCTCTTCCATCAGTAGAGCACTAGAGAGTGCCACTTTGAGACTTGAACCCATGACATTGTGTCAGGTGCAAAAGTCATAACAAATGAACCAGAGAGAACTTGGCAGCCTACCTCATGACTTCTTATCTTAACACAAATTGCTATGACAAAATGCATTACTTCTTAAAGAGAAATGTCATTTGCCCCTGGAATTACAACATCTGGTCTTTATTCTGTTAAATAACCAGAGTTTAAGGCTGTGTCTTCTTTTATAAACACTTAGGTTAATACTTCAAAGCAGAAAAGGGATCTGTGAATGTTAAATACAATTCTTAACAGTGATCTTAACTTTTTACCTTCCTATTTATTTCTGATTGCTGCTATATGTAGTTTTAGAATAACAGTAATGTCCCTTTAAATAATGAATTGCTAATGTAAGAACTAATTCTTTTATACTGAATGGAAAAAATGAAAAAAAAAAATTACCCTGTATAAAGTGTTATCATGTGTGAATTAATGGCAAAACTCATAAATTCAAAGATAAGAATTTGATAGAAATATATTCCTGGATATATATTCAAAATATTGGATAATTATTAATTCAAAGCACATTTTATGTATAATACAGATAATATTTTTTGCACCCCTCTTTTTAGCTTGTCCTAATGACTACTTAAATGTTTGTTCTATTCAGAAGGCCTAAATGAAGATGAGACCAATCTATTACTTAAGTGTTGCATTACCATCATTAGCCAGTAAATACTTCCAGTAAATTTTCAGAGAGATTTTTCTATACATATTAGAAACCATCTTAAAACACGACCTTACCATTTTTGTGATTGCCATAAATTTGTGTGCCTTTAATTCCTCCATCTAGCAGTCTAAAAAGCTGAAAATAATCTGACTAAACATGTGATTATCTTTAGGCATAGTCCTAAAAGGGAAAACACTCCCTGAAAGGGAAAACTTTCCCAGGATAGCTGTGCCATCTCTTTTGTAAAAAAACACACCTTCTGGCTGTCACTGCTATATTGCCAGACAGTAGAGTAGTCAGAAATTTTGTTGAGGTCTCCAAGCTTTTGAACCAGTGATAGAGGATACTGGCAAGTCATTTGTCTGTCACAATATTTTTAACTTTGTTTATTGCTCACTTGCTGAAATATCTATTTCACCATGCTCATTTTCTTCAATGACATAACTCCGCATTTGAGAGTATACAGAAGTTTCAGTTGCAGAAATGGACACTGATACCATATCACTCTGCAGAAACAGTCCTTTCTTTTCTGCCACTGATTTCCATAGGATAAATGGTACACAGGCATTAAAGTTATATAATTGGTTTCTTCTTTTAGGTACAAGATTTCTTTAATAATAAACACAAGCATTCTGTCACGCCATCAAGCTTCTAAAATAACTGAGATTCCAAGTAGTCCTTTATCTTAAGCCCCAGTTTTAGCTTATGTTCTATACAACTGCCTATCCAGTGAGGTACTTCTGTAGTATCTAAGGTAGTGCATGTTTAATACAGTGTTCTGTAATATATTCTGATTATCCAAATATTTTTTAGTTCTAATAAGAACATTGAAGTTTGTAAAAAGTTTGACAGTGGCACCTGCATCCTGACACATAAACAATAATTTACAATGCTTGTGATGTTTTCAATAGCATCTTCCTTTTAAATAGTGAAAAGTACATCAAGAAATTTTTCATTAAAATTCTGAAACCCCTCAAGCTAAAAAATATTTTGGGTAAACAAATTGTATGCCAGAATGAAGTATGTGTGCCACCATGCATTTTTAGGAGCAGTAGTTCTAGCATGCATTCCTTTTGAGCATACAGCGATTTTTCTTTTGAAAACACTTTTTGTTCTAAGTACAAAATTCTATTTTTAAGCACTTAATTTAATTTTTCATTAATTTCTTCACCGGCACACATTCTTAATGGATAGCTTGGGAAACCATAGACCTCTCCAAAACAAAACAGGGATGGTTTAAATTTCTCCATTGTTCACCTCTCAAGGAATACATTTTTGCTCAGCAAAGAACCAAAACTTTTAAGTTGTGGCTTCAGTGTCTGCACTGCAGAAGGAAGATTTTATGACATGAGTATAGTTAAAATAAGTCTGAAAATAGGAGATACGTGAGTCAGTACAACACACCTCAGGTAAATAGGTTTTCAAAGGCAAGGCTCCGTAGATAGTGCCCAGCACAGCAATTTATGTTTTCTAGGATTTACCTTACTGTTCATCCACAACTTTGAAACATATTCCATGAATCAGCTTTTTCTTAGGACCACATTCAGGGCTGCTCACCTTGTGCTGTGTTACAAGCTGTAAACATATCCTCAGGATTCAGCTGATAGAAGAAAAAACAAGGGCAAATTCCATTACTTTTACATTTTAGCAGGTGTAACAACATGACTGATTTATTTCACAGGAGTCACCATCAAGCAGATTTCAAATAGATGTAATGTTCTGACACTACCGATTCAAGGAATTTCTTAATTTAATTAGGTCACTATCAGACAAATATGAATAGCTGAATTTGGAGATTCTATTAATTCAAGCTTAATCTGTGAGAACACATTCTGCACTAATATTAATCATGTTTAGAGGGAAACTAAAATGAACTATTATTATCATTACAAACTTTAGAAATGAACAGATGACATCAGTGAATTATATTCTTTTTTTTTTTTTCTGTGACCTAATAAAGTGAAAGGATATGTTTCATGTATTTGATGTCTTTCTGTTAAATTTCCTATAACCCCATTTCTGATAACCTTCACTGCTTTGTCTGAACCTCTGTTCTCTTGAAATGCACTGCTCATACTCGTAGATGTGCTCAAGCCAGCTTTATTTTTGCTGTAAATTGATCACGTCAGCATCACACTTGGAAATACTTGGTAATAGTTACTGTAATCAAAATAAGTCCATTTACAAGGTAGACTTTACAGAATCAAAGCTGCACATAATGGTCTGGAAGAATGTTCTTTCTAAACCTTCCTGATTGAATCCACAAAGAGAACTCACAGAAGGACAGAACTGATGGAAATAAAATACCTGAAAAAAATACATTAATCATACATGTTTTAAATGGGTTTTGGTCCTTGTTACAGTTAAAAATATAAAAGAAATCAAATTCCTAAAACAAGTATAAGTCTTTGCAGTGTTGTAACTAATTAACAAAGCAAAAAGGATGCTTAACACTGACATAAGTACATCTAGTGAATTTTGATTAAAATTTGGTAATATCCCCAAAGGATAGGAAAGTAATGTGCAAGTATATGAAACCTATAAAAATCACTAGTATTAAATCACTCTGATTAATACCAAGCTGAGGAAAAAAAAATTTAAAAGATCAACACTCTCTACCTTTGCTTTTCTCATACTTGATGTTGATCAATTGCTCATTTCCAGTAAAATGGCTTTTTAGGTTACCATAATTCAAATTTAAATTATATTTCTTGCAGTATAAAAAGAAAAGAAAGTAAAATACATTAGATGTGATTCTAAGTGGGAAATTTTAACATGCAACCCTGCTTGACAGACACTTGTGTGTATTGTGTATTACTTAATTTGTTTCAGCTTAATATGCATTTCCATTCAGACTTCTTTTTTTTCAGGCAAATGTGAGCTACTTTCCAGCTTAATGTGACTATTTTCCTGTCGTCAGGATTTGAGCCTGCTTAATAAATTAAGATTTTCCTCCACTTTTGAAAAGGGAGAAAATAAATTTGAAACAAGGCTTCAGGAAAGAGTAAATGATGAACGAGTAAGTGATGTTTTCCTGTTTTCCTGCTTCATAGTGGATAAAACTGTTTGGCTATGAATTTAGAAGAGACCTTGTGCACTGCATTGCAAATAGATATGGAGGATAATATGGTACGCATTTTAGATTCACTTTCTGGGAAAAAAACCCCAAAAGAGGCAAGAAAATAAGTATGGAAGATTGCATGCAGTTTTTCTTCATTAAAACACTGTAAGAACAGGCAAATAATAATATGATGCCTCTCTGCTATCTCCCATGGCAACTATAGATTCAGGGAATTTTGCAAGTGCACATGAACAAATTGTTGTGAACAGGATTATTTTGAAGGTCAGTTTGTGATACTGTTTTTGGAAATGTTGTGAGAGAAAGGAAGATAGAGCAGTAGCCATGAGTAGAATTTTGCATTTTAGTTAATTTTAAATTGAAGAAGTATATAGAGTAGGAATTATTAGTGAAGCTGATTAGCAAATGATCTATTTTCAAAAGCTGAGAAGCTTAATGTATGTGTTAAAGGCTTGCTTTAACAAATGTTCTGAAGAAAGCTGAAAAAAGAATTTGTTATTTCTCTCCATTCCCTTCTCATCTCTGTCATTTATTTTTATTTGAAAAAATGAAAGACATGTCAGGAGAGGGAGGCTGAAGAGCAAGAAGAATGAGAAAATTTTTAAAAAGGAGGGTATTGGATGAAAATAATATTTTAACCTCTTTTAAATATAGATAACTTTGTACAATTTTAGGAATCTACAGAATGCATATTTTTAATCATTGAACAAAAGTCTTGGGAGACCAGGATCCATATTTGACATTGATTCATATGAAAGGTAGTATAATTATATTGCTGCATGGAAAAAATGAGATGAATGTCATGAGGGCAAATACAGAGAACCAGAAAAATCTGGAAGCTTTTTTTCCCTGCTTTGGACTCATTCAAGGACCTTCAGATCCTTCCTGACTCGTGGAACTCAGAACTGCATACAGCGCTCCAGGGAAGGCCACACCAACACTGAACACAGCAGGATAATTGCCTTTTTTGACTGTTGGTCATGTAGTGTTTGATGTGCCCCAGGCTGAGGTTTGCCCTCTGGGCTGCCAAGGCAATGCTGGCTCCCACTGAGCCTCCTGCTGGCCAAAACCCCCAGATCACTTTTCTCAGGACTGGTCTCCTTGTGCCTTGCGTTACTCCATTCTAGGTGCAGAATCCAACAAAGAATAGAATTACTTTTTACATTTCTAAGAAGAAAATGTTGTATTTCCCTTTGAGTTAAATTTCTATGTTTAAACATCTTAATGTCATTTCTGTTCTTTCCTGTCCGTTTATATTAGTGTTCATTGGTGCAAATGTTTTTTTTTTCAAGGGGAAAAAAAATGAGGAACACTTTATCTCATAGAAATTTGTTTTCTAGTGATGGGTAAATTAAATATCAAAGTCAAGAAGGCCCTTTGAGATTATTTCCAGCCACTCCTCTCCCAGTTTATATTCATGTCTGGTATTATTCCATCCCAGGTTCAGAATCCAGCATTTGTTGTTAAAGTTCATGCCATTGATGCACAAGAGCTGTTCAGCAATAACTAAAACATAGGCGTTATTAACGCTGTGTTCATAACAAATCCAAACTATAGCAACCTAAAAGCTATACTTGTCCCTTGTGAGAACACCTCCCAGTTTGATATTGCCAACAAATTTGCATCCAGGTTGTTGATATGCATGCAACATTGATAGATGTATTGAACAGAACTGTCCTTAGAACTGGGCCCTGAGAAGAACTGCTGGTGTTCATTTGCATGCCAGATATAAGCCCATTCATCAAAACACTTTGAGCTTTGCCCTGCAGCCAATTCTTCACCAAGCTGCTGTGTATCTGCCTATCTGACAGCTGGACAGCTTTTCCAGAAGGATGCTGTGAGGGAGAGCATCAGAGACTTGACTAAAATCCAGAAAAAAACTTCATTCACTGCCTTCTGCTCATCCACTAGCCAAGTGACCTTATCACAGAAGGATATCAAATCAGTTAGACAGGAATTTCCCTTTATGAATTTGTGTTGACTGTGCCTGATGAGTGCATTGCCCTTTAAATGCCTTTCAATAGCACCCAGTGTGACCTTCTCTGTATTTTTTTCCAGTTACTGAGGTTAACCTAACAGATCTGTGGTTTCTGCATTGCACTTCTCCATTACATAGCAGAAAATTCAGAACTCAGGAGAAAGGGGTATTTGATTTACCTTGCTCTTTTCAGACTACCTTTAGCAGAATTTAGACAGCAACAAGGACTGTTTTTCATTATTGAAACTAGGACTGACCCTTCCTCAGGAGAAATGTAACTGCTGAAAATCTTTGTAGTTCTCAGTATTGCAGGCTTAGTTCCAGATTTTTCTTCTAGATTTTCACTGGATTTTGTAAGAATACACCAGCAAGACCATATTTTAGTGATTATACCTACACTGTCTTGTTTCAGAAAATGGTCTAATATTTCACAGTTTCTCAGATCCGTGTTTGGCTTCCTTGACATGTAGGTAAGGGGCAGAGGATCTGGTTTGCACTTTTCACTGAATACCAGTCAAGACTCAGATTACCTAAAGGTAATTTTTCATTTTTTTAAGTTGTAAGCAATTGTCTGTGAACCAAATGTATAGACTTGTATCATTGCCAGTAGGTTAGGTGAGATACAGACTAATGTCAGGCCAGGTTAGTTTATGCTGCAGGTAAGGGTAAGGCTGAGGTCTTCACTATGATTACAAAGGATTTTTTCCCAATGACAATAATAAAAACTCTGGAACGTGCTACTTATATGTATTTGAGCTCAAGTTTATCTCACTTCTTATGTGATGTTTTGTGATGTTTTATTTTCTTATGGCTGTTTTCAAATATTGAGGTGAAGATTTTATATAATTTTATAACATATTTCCTTGCAAATATTTTAAAAATACCTAAAGTGAGATATAGAAAAACTGTTAATAAAGAGGACATATTCCATGCAGGTTTTGTTTGTGACAAAGGGCACAATTTTCCTCTATTATCTATCTATCTATCTATCTATCTATCTATCTATCTAATCTATCTATCTATCTATCTATCATCTCTATTTAATATCTACTTTAATATAAATGCCTATTTTTCTTGGCTAACAAATTGACAGCAGGGTTACTAGTCCAGATGTAGACAGACATCTATATACTGTAGATATCTCTCTATATTTTTCTGTAAATAATTCAAATGAAATTACACAAGAGAAAGTAACATTGTAATATTATTCACTGTTTAAACATTATGCTGCTTTTTTACTCCATTCTCAGAGTTTTTACCAACTTTGCCAGCAATTTGTCAAAGGGCAACAAGAAAACAGTTAAGTTTGTAGAAAAGATATATCAAAATACCAAAAATATGGAACTATACTGTTAATTACCACAAAAAATATTTTTGACTTTTTTTTTTAAGATAGCAGTTTTTTTGGTTTGTGAGTTTTTGAAGTTGTTTTTCCAAATGCAGAGAATAATTGAACTAATCACAAATTTAAAAAGCTATCAGTTTTATTTATAGAATGTTGAAGGTTAAATATATTCAATCACTAGTATAAACCTCCAAAAATTAAGACAGTCCAGTATGAGAGAACTGATGTTCAATGCACTGATGTCTTCTGTGTTCTCACTGACCTGTGACAACTTTGACCTTCACTAATTAGCTGCTTAAGCAAAATTGAATTCTTATAAAAGTGGTTCCAAGAAGAGGAGTATTATTCATAACCTGCAGATCATATGAAAGGTTTATGACTGTTAGATTTAACATTGCTAGATATGTGTGGACAGAGCTATTCACAGTAATCATACTGATCTCTGCAGTACTGACTGCATTTTGTGCATGTGCTGAAGACATGAAGGAATTTTGCAGTCCCTCTTGAGCATAAGCAACCTAAACCAAAAAAAAAAAAAAAAAAAAAAAAAAAAAAAAATGCTGAGCAACTAAAGCCAGCAAAAAATGATGAAGACATGGCTGTGTACCACTACCTCCACAAAACCCTCATTTGCCTTTGATGCCTCAGTTTTAGAATACAGAGTTTATTTACTCATAAGTCGGTAAGAATTCTCTCTATTTACTTGTGTAACAGATTATTTGCAGTTATTTACAGTAACCACTAGTAATGGTTTACAGACTTGGTTTATAGACTTTTTAATTATGGAGTCATATTTGCAAAATGGGTTCTATTTTCATCAGTATTATTACATTAAAAGCTGGCATGAATAAGTAAATTTCTGTTATATGAGAAATCCAATTTATAACCAACATTATTCCACTTGGGTCATGACCTCTATAAAGAACTACCAGCTCAGGATATGACTTCACAGAACAGCTCTAGGCACTGAAAAGATGCGTGGATTAAAGACCTGTACATCAAATAAACATGTCTAGAAATACTCTGTCTTTAGTAATTTGATCATTTAAACCAATAAATGTTCCTGTGCTCAGAAGGGAAAGAGATAAATTTCTTTTTAAAAAATGAAACTCTTTGTATCATCTTTGTGAAAAGTGAAGATCCAAGTCGATTAATAACAACTGCAGTGCTTTCTCACAATCAACAGCAAGTCTCTTGAATCAATAATGAGATGAGTCCAAAGTCCCAGAAACTAATAATTTGTGTACTTTCAGCACTAAGTGAACTCATTTTTCTTGTCTAGCTCTTCCAGTGTCAGAGAGATCCTGCATGTAATGCACCGTATCTGTTGTAACTTCTGAATTAACAGTGTAATTGCACTTGGCATTCAAGTTCCACTCTGTGCCAGGCAGTGAAAAAAGTGAGAAAGGAGACAGCTTGTCTCCAGATAGGATTGTACTCTCCTCTTTAAATTTCTACAGTGTAGGTGGCAGTGTATGAGATGGGTGTCTAGGCTTCCAAGAAATGCACAAGACAGGGAATCAAAAATAGTTAATGTAATCTGGGGAGTAATTTGTCTCCAGAATTAGGAAGGCAGGTATAGAGTCAGTTGCATGAACAGATTATGAGATGTTCTACCATATTTAAAATTTCTCAGGGATTTTGAACTAAATGAGGTTGGACTAGATGATCTCCAGAAGTCCCTTCCAACCCTAAAAATTCTGTGAATTTGTGATTCTATCTTACTCCAGCACAATGTTGAAAAATATGGTATTGGATCTACAGAAAACTTGTCCTCTTCTGAACTAGCAGCTAGAGGAAAAGTGGGACACAGAAGAGTAAATCTGTCTTTTCAGTGTAAAAATAAAAAAAATAATCTAAACCAGTACTTTAATAGATAAGAGGATACCCAGAAGTAATCATTATTGGTGATTTTTTCCCCATGTATTTGTCAGCATACTAAAGAAAAAAATAGAGGGAAGATGTTGAAGAATTTGAAGAAAGTAAATTAATTTTCTTTAAAAAGTGCAGATGAGCTTGCTGCACAGTAAGATTTTGAGCACAACTTCGGGAAAGAGGGTGTCATTAGCTGCAGTAAACTTGCAAATCTTGAAGAATTTGTGTAAATATATAAATCCTCAGGGTTTTTTATAGTCAGAGAGAAAGCAATGGTCTTCAAGTTTAATTTGAAATTTAGATTCTTCTGAGAAGGCTTCAATATCCTATCCATCCATTTCAAATAATCAACAGTTGATTCACTTCAGTAGTCTGATTAGAGCTACAAATACTATGAATCAGTAATCCATGTCTTGGCTACAGATACTTAAAAAAGAATGAAACATTTTCTTTTGCTTTGGCATAATCCCTTGATTTAAAATATTTCTGTTCATTCCTTTCTTGAGGCATTATCCATAGGAACAAATAATTTTGAGGGGTATCAAGTCATGCCAAGAACAATTAAGAAAGGATTTGATGGAAGTAAAACCAAAGTAATCCTAGATCTATGGCAAAGGAAGCTTTGACAAAAAGATTAAGGAAGAGAGGAAGGGTTTGAGGAATGTTACCTATTAGGCAGTAACACCAACTTAACCCTGTATGTACTACATGTATTAGCCATATACTCACAGAGGTGGGTAAAGTTAAGCCCATTTAGACTGATAATATTTTTCATTATACATATTTACTGATTTCAAAATACTGATAAAAGAAAAAATGGTACATTAAAGAGCTTTATGGACAAGCAGCAGAAAAAACTCTTTGTAAAATATTGTTCTGATCTGTTTTACTGCTTCTCCCCCACAAAAGATCTCTAGTGACTTAACATGCTTCTTTCTTATACATCTTGTTTTGATTGAGATTTAAGGCATATTTTTACCACATATTAAAACATTCAAATATGTAATTATTCTTGTTCATATAGAACAATTTATTTCATGTTAGAACACAAATTTTCTCTTACTGTTATTTTGATGGTTTTTCTTTTCAACTGTCGCCAAAAGATCAATCTGTTGGCAACACCATGGGCCAATGTAATCCATTTAAAAATAATTTTCAATCTATAATACCAAAGAACAATCATACAATTGTATTTGGGCTTAAAAGTTAATTTATGAATCTGCAGTCATTCTATAACTTCAGGCAATAAATAGCTACTGTTAGGACTTTGACACATAAAGTGTTTCAAATTGCATCCTCAATTTCATACATTTAGGAGACAAATTTGTCTAGGCCACATTTTAACAGCAATGCAAAAGTAGTGGTTCTTTAAGGGAAAAGATTGAGGTCTATCAGGTACGCATTGCTGAGATGAAGGGATACTGGGGGAGGTGGAATATGACAGCTTTGAACTGTCCCTACATCTTCTCAGCTGGTGGATCTGAATTATGACTGTTCACAACTTGAAGATCTACTTTGTTTCCTGCAGCAAACAACCCAAAGGGACTGATCTGGCAACCAGAACAAGAGATGTCTGATGCTCAGGAACTGTGACACACAACAATATTTCCCAGATCCATAACCTTGAGAGGAACCTGCATGTAAAGGGAATCAATGACTGGTTGGTTGACCCCATTGAATCCACTTTGCAGTTCAATTGACTTTAAAGGAAAAGATGAGGGTGTGTCTCAACAGGAGAAATAAATCTTACAGTTCTGGTTTATTAACTTTGGACTCCATTTGGGCTAAAGCATAGAATTATGGAAGGAAGAGCTGTATGCTCTGATGACTGATTGTAAGCTGTTTTTAAACTTTTAAGTTAAATTCTTATAGCCAAATTTTTAAAGGAAATTTAGATAATGAACAAAATTTTAACAGTTAAGAAAAAAATCCACAAAAAGTCAAGGCCAAACTGAAATAAGTAAAATGCAGTAGTCTAATTCTAATTTA
This sequence comes from Anomalospiza imberbis, assembly GCF_031753505.1. Taxonomy (NCBI): domain Eukaryota; kingdom Metazoa; phylum Chordata; class Aves; order Passeriformes; family Viduidae; genus Anomalospiza; species Anomalospiza imberbis. Next base: position 44,671,248 of record NC_089681.1, read on the forward strand.
TACTAGGCAGTTTTATGCTACTCTACTACCGCAGAGAGGTTTGGAAATACTTGCAAAAAGTAATTTATGCTGACTTTAAAGCCCATTTTCACTGCCAGAACAATGATAACTGAGTCACTGAGCTTCTGAGAGTCACAGCAGACAATATTCATCAAAAAATTCTAAGAGTGCACTCACTCATTACAAGTGTCTAAAAATATTATTCGTCCATGAACACTAAAAATATTACAGTCAGCAAATCAAGAAGGAAAAGCTGTCACATGAATCAGGCATCCAATTCCATCGCTCTGGAACTTTCAAATTGTAAAGCTTTAACTAACTTTACTGGGACCAGAAATAGACTTCTGCAGAGTGATCTTAAACTTCCCTTTAACAGAGAATATAGCTGAATTGGAATTAACTTTGCACAATCTGTAAATGGCAAATTATTTGGACAAAATTTCAATGATCATTTTAAAATGGCAAATTTTGGAGCAAATAAGATTCAGATTAGGTGAGCAATCAAATCTATGTTGGTATAAACTATGGTTATTCATTATAAATGGCTATTCCAGCTCTTCAAAAGAGTTATTCCAGAAGGAAACATAACTAAAATCATTATGACTAGCAGCAAAAGTTGACATATTTCTCTGATCCAAAATTTTGATATACATCTATCTTGAAAAAGTAAAAAAGAGGTAAGTAATTCTTTTCATGACAAAAATTTATAAAAAAAAAAAAAAAAAAAAAAAAGCGCCAAAATCCTAACATTACAAGATTCCAATATTTTACAAGCAGTGATGTCTTTTTTCTTAGAGATATCCTTCTTGAATTTATCCCTTTCTCTCACCTAATTTACTCTCTATTCAAAAAGATCAAAAATGTTCATTTCTAAAGATATTTCTAGTGGCAAAAATATATTAAGTCTCATATAATGCGACTGGAGATTTGAAAAGTATTCAATTTCTAAATGTCATTTCAGCTACTTGTTGAAATTGGGAACACTCTGTAAAAAGCCATCCACATTTAAGAGGCAAAGATTCATCATGTAATGATTAAATCCCTGATAGTCATTAAAATTAAGGAGCCTGCTGAAGAGCAGCTTCAGATAAAGACTTGCAGAGAATAAAGTAAAGATTATCACAGACAGAAAAACACATGGTACATGTGACATCAGTTCCAAAGAACTTACCCCTTTATTCTGTGAACTAATTCCAGACATAGTCAGCTAATGAGCAATATCTTATGACATAACTGAGACAGAGATTTTTCTTTTTTTCTTGTCTTCACCTTCTTTAATATTAATGTCAATTCACAATGCTAGAAAACTTTCAGCTCACACACTGAAAGCTGAAATTTAGAATATAATCCCACAATTGGGACAATGTGACAGATCAACTTGAATTTGCAGTTTGCATTTCTTCTATATTTGAAGTATCTTTAAATGTCTACATTAGGTTTAGTGTTAGCCTTTTGTCTTGGTGATGCTGGGGCATACCAGGTGGTCTCTAAAACTGTGGTAAAAAATCTGGACTCATATGTGAAATACAGTAAGTTCCCTTGTGTTGTTTGATGGGTTTCTTTGCACTATCCTATTTACTAGATAAAGCAAGAGCCTCTCCCTTCTGCTGATCTCTTTGGAAGAAATACCACACATGGGCTGTTTATTAAAGAACAGCAGAGTACTCTTTCTAGAAGCACATCTCTCAGAGTAACAGAATCCAATTTTTATATGCCTTTACAAATTCTGCATTCCTTCCAGACCATCTGCTTAACAGATAATAGGAACAGCTGACACATATTGAACAAAGTGTCACTCAGGTTTAAGGGAAAAGAGATTTCCTGGATTAATGATTAACAAATGATGGCATTAACTGGTTGATAAATCTTTCAGAATCTCTTATATATATATAACATGATGAGGAGAAGGCTTCTTCCTGCCTTACTTTAGAGTGCTTTGCTGAAGAATTTCTTTAAAGAAGTGAAAATGAGAAGATAAGGGTCAAAGATTACAGACTTCAAACATCAGTGGGTATGCAAGAACAGACTAAGAAAGAAGATATTTCTATGCTATATTAAATCTCAGAATCAAAGATTTGCATACCAAGATGTGCACCATTCATTTCTCAGTCATCTGCACATAAAACACCCATGAAAGTCAGGGAACTGAATTTTCAGTTCTTTAGTCTCTAAACTAAAATACACTGTTCACAGCTAATGTTCCTCCTAGACAAAACATTGGAAGCAAAAATCAGTGTGCAAAAAGTGGTCTGTACCCAAAAACATTGAAAATATGATATATTAAATACGTGTTAGGTTTTATGAGTGTGACCCTCAGAAGTTGCTTCAAGCCTGTAAGAAGGTAAAATATTTTTAATTTAATCAGTTTTTTGCAAAGACAATTGTAGCTGACCTGAAAAGCAGTGTCACCTTCACATGCAAACCACAAAACTGAAAATGCCATCTTTCTTAAACTATACTGGTGGTTATTGTCATCAGTAAGCATTCCACTGACTTTTTCCAAAATAAAATTTTTCATGTATTTATTTTCTCAGTTTCTTTCCTGCTCATTTTCACTACAACTATTCTAAAAGCATTTCAAGAAAATGCACTGATAAATGTAAACATACTGCTAAAATACCATTTTTATGTTAATTTGGATCTGCTTTAAGCTAATTCTAGTGAACTAAGTGGAAAAGGGGTAGTGGTGCAGTGCAGGGTGAAAGTGGGGGGAGTTGAAATATACCTGAAAATTACTTCTTAGCCATAGAATTAATCAGTACATAAAATGTTGTGACTCCTCTCTGCTTGAGTGACTTCTGGTCAGTGGATAGAAGCAAGGCCTAATTTAGCATCAATTTGTATCACATGAGACAATAGGTAGAATCATAAGAGTCTTTGGCATTCACTGGACAACTTTAACAATCTATGCAGCTGGGGAGAATTTCTGCTCAGAATCCTGCCTAAATCTGTGATTTTATTATTTCAGTGCTGTGCCCTGTCCTAACCCTGCCTCCATGCTGAATCTGATCAACAGCTCAATAGGAATTTTGAACTATTATCAACCATTACCTGCAAGTTTAGTCATATTACTGAGTATATGCCACTGCATTGTACCTACATTTATTCCTCAGCTATTTCTGTGGTTGTATTTTTAAGAACTGAGAATGCAAATATTTCCTCTAAATTCTCTTTAGAGTAGTCATATATGATGTTCTGCACTCTCTAAGCAATGAGGGTCAAAATAAATCTATTAGGCAACATTTTGGATGCAGTCTTATATTAATAGAAAAAAATTCAAATTACCACTTGGGAGACATAGACAAATTCTTTTATCCAATCCTTCTAGCTATTTTTTGTTAATCACAATTTCTCTAAAAAGTAAAGAGTTTATAAATGAAAGAAAAGGTTGAATTGAGAGAGTGAAAAAGAGCAAGAGAGCAATGTGGTGAAGCGGATGTAACACTGCAGTGGAAATAAACAACTGAATTATGCACTGACAAGTTTTCCCATTTCCACCATGACTGAAATACCTCACATCAGCTAATAAGGATTGAAGTGTGGTTAGATACTAGATTTCTAAAAGTAATATTATCTTTGGAAAATGACAAATTATGGTAAAGCTAAATTGATACTTTTCCATTTTGTTGGAAGATTTAGTCATTCCTACATTAAAATTTGTTCTCAGGTGTATCTATTGCTTTTTATCTTTTTCTGACAAGCATGACTTCTCTTGGGGTTTTAATCTACCTTTCTTCTAAAAATTCTACTCATGCCAAGCTACTTCAGGGCACCTAAAGCAATTCTGGTTTGCAGTCAATGTCTGGTAAGTGGAAATGAATTATCTCAAGTGCAAGACAAAATGTAACTAAAAATCTGCTGAACTATGTTTTAAAAGTACTTTTTGAAAATTGCAATATCAACCAATTATTAAAGAGATATGAACAAAACCAGAAAAAAATTACTGAAAATGTTTCATGTGAAAGTGAAAGAGTGATACTAAGAATGGAAAAGGAAACTGAAGAAAGTAGGTCTGTTTGAGAAGCCCAAATAATTGAGAAGCCCAAATCATTTTTACCATGAAAGAAAACTTAAATCAAAATTGAGATAAACCACTGTTTTCCAAGGAGGTGGTGTTCATTGCATAAAGCACTGGTTGCTACAATACCATAGAAATAAACAGACCAACGCTTAATCTAGAACACAAGAACCGAAATCACCATTTGATCGCCTTCATTGTCAGACAAAGATGAAAAAAATATGCAATATTTATCGTCATTGAAGCTCCTTAAAATATTCTTAACTGAGCTTGACTGTCATCAGACATACTCCATACACTAGATAAGATAGAGATATGAGAGATTTAGCTGTCAAACTAAAGAGCATAGAAAATAAATTCACAATAAAAGGACTAGCAACAGGCAAGCTTTTCTTACAGAAATTCATACATCAATTAGAAATATTTGATTAAAAATAAAAGAAGAATTTTGATGCCTCAGTGGGTCATATTCACTACTAGCAGGATAGTGTTTCTACTGTTTACTACAAAAAACATAATAAAAATATCTCATAAATAAATACAGAGTGCATTGTCATTTATAGATTAAGTGATACATATAAATAAGAATATGAAAAAGGATTGTTTTAGTCAAGCAGTTGTCACTTGCCAAAAGTACAAACAAAATAGTGATTTAAAGAAAGCCAAATGTGCACCCACTGACTAGGAGAAAATATTCTTTGACAGAATTCCATAAAATGAAAAAAATTAAAAAGAAAAGACAACTTCTAAGCTTCATAAAATTTCTCAGCCTAAAGAAGTGCCAAAGTTGAGCAGCACAATGTGGCTACAAGATTTCCCAAAGATACTTTAAACTGAGTAGGATCTAAGAATCATGCTAGAATGGACATATTGCAGTGAAGCCTCCTCATGCACATCCAGATATGCTTCTCAAAGCTCAGCATAGCACTTAAGTTATAATTAAAATTTTACAAAGGAAGTGGACAGCTCTGCATTCAGAACTGAACTGAAAAGTAATTCAGTTCATAAGGAAAGTGTGGACTTAAGTGAAGATAACTGACCGTGCTATATTGATGCCATTTTAAGTCAGCAGGCTACTGAAAAGAAAGTGTTGTAAAAGAGTCTGAGAAGCAGTAACTGATTTTTAGAAGGGGAAACTGAAAAGGTTTGAGAACCCACAGATTCAAAATACAAAAGTCTATGTGTCTATGCTTAGGGCTTTCTTAGGGTTTTTGTTTGTTTGGGTTGGTGCAATTTGGTGGTTGTTTGGGTTTTTTTTTTTTTGTTTTGTTTTTTTTTTTTTGTGTCTCTGTCTCTATTGTCTTAGAGGAAATTTGAAAGAACATTTTCTTCATAACTGTATGATTTGCTTTGTTTTCTTAATCCTCTTCCCTGTGCTGAAATATTGGTTAGCTCAGTATGCAAAGCAGTTTTGAATAACATGGATTGCACTGGTGTGGTAGGTTAACAAAGTCACTCAGTCCTTAACAAAATGGGGGGAAAAGAAGGTGAAAAACACTTGGGTAAGATGAAGACAGTTTAACAAAGGCTGCAAGTGGCTCTTAATAAATGCAACAGGCTTTAATAAAGGACATGTGCTAAAGTAAAGGGAACAAACAACCCTTGTTTCTGCTGAATACCAGGAGGCAATGCCCAGTCACTTCCATGGAAGTAGGGCCTCAGCATGCTTAGTAGTTGCTTTGGAGGACAAACTTGTTAATATCAAATTTCCCCCCTGTTCCTTTCTCTTAGCTTTTTATTACTGAGCACAATGTCATATGGTATGGAATACCCCTTTGGTCATTTTGGGCCAGCTGTGTTGGCTGTGTCCCTTCACAAACTCTTGCCCAGGCCCAGTTTACTGGCCTTTGGTGGTGGGATTGGAGAGAGAGCCTTGAAGCTGTTTGAGCACTGCTCAGCTTTACCCAAAACACTGGTGTGTTATAAACATCCTTCTAACGATAAAGCACAGTGGTACAAAAGCCACTATGGAAAAAGCTAAGTTCATCACAGCCAGAGCCAATATAAAAATCCAGTTCTTTGTTCACACAAACACTAAAGTTTCATAATAATCACCACCCCTTGAGACAACAATCGAGACAGAGCAGAAGGAAAATTATATCCATTGCTTACCCATGGATAAAGTTACTCATGCTACTTTTAGAAAGAAGTTTAGGGAGTGAAAATCAGCATGGTGATTTCTAAGATCGGTTCATTTCCTTTTAAAATGTGATTTTTTTTTTTTTAGAAAAACCCGCTTAAGCTTCATGCTGGAGTTTAAGAAACCCTACTGGCTGTGCATGTGGAGGCTTGCCATGCACTTAAGGTGCACACCCACCTTAGAGCGATGCTGGTGCTTTTTTTCCCCCTTGACTCACACTGAGCTATGCACCATTACACAAGATGGAACCTGGCTTTCCTTACCATACAGGTGATTTCCAATCTTGTATAAAAATATTTTTAATTTCTATTTTGTTTGTTCTTCTGCTCAGATTTCTCTGCACTTCTAAATCTCCTTCTGGTTCACAGGCACACATCTATAACATCCCTGAGTGATATTTTCACATTTCCAAAAGAGTAGCTGCAGGATTTGTTCAGGCTTGTCGTTCGAGGCATTTAGTAAGGCATTAATGAAAAAGTTCATAGATTTTCAATATATTTCCAGACTTGACAAAGATTATAAAATATATTTATTTTCTCAACACTAATCTTTTGATTTAGAGCGTAAAAAGTTCACTGTTCTAATAGACTGTTAAAGAAAATGCCAACCAATCAAAAAACAAAAAGACAGACTTAGGGTAAGCACATCTATATTAATAGGAAAGGCCTCTTCCTAATATATTTGATTACATTTTAAGAAATAACTTAAGCTAATGCTCCACTAGTTTATATACAGAATCAATCTCTTTAAGTAGGGGCAAAACTGGGCATTCATATCCATTTCCTTGTTAAAGGAGTCTTTTAAAAGAAATCCTGTATCAATCACTTTAAAACAATTGCCTATTATAATTGCCTTCTAATTAAAGAATTTACCTGTTTTGTATGACTTATTTAAGCATATTTCTATCAAGTTTTTTTGCCTTCTGCTGCCTTTCCACCAAGAGGACTATCATGTACATTTATATCCACTGAGGGAATACAAATTATCACAGTTCTATTCTCTGCTAGTAAAACTAATGTCAGCACTGATTATATAAACTTAAGCTTGTGAAAATCAATTTCTTTTGACCTTATTTTTAAAAGAATAATTAAAAAAAAGATTAAAAAAAAGATTTGTTGCTAAGTGTTAAAAAAAGAAGAGAGGGAAATATTAGGCTTTTAAGAAAAAAAATAGTAAGATAAACTAACCTTTTTATGGATTATGGAAAAACAGGTATCAATCTGCTGCCAAGTTTTGAATCCTAATTTAAAATGAGGTGTTCTTTGCAAGTTGCTAGCCTTAGAAGAAAGTTGTAGTTGCAAGGATGCAGATGACAAGACTGCTGTTCTCTCTCTGGCAAAAATATGTGCAGAGAGCGAATGACTTACTAAAGCCTGAATCATTGCTGGGCAAAGGGAGCAAATCTTAAATAATGTAACAATTTCTTTTCATATTATTATGAATAGTACTAAATCCAATGAAGAACAGTTTACTTGAAGCAACTTCTGCTAGATCCTCCCTCTACCAGTTTGCTTTGATGAAACCTCTTTTTCAGACTAATGCAAACATTATCTTGCAGGCAGGTATAATATATTTTATTGTACTCAGAAGTAGAAATAAAGAAGCAGAATACTACTGGCAAAGAATTTGCCACCCCACAGAGACTGGTCTGAATTTCAGGCGCTGCTTTAAAGAAACAAAACTACTTGAAAACATAAGTTCAGTTGAATTTTTATATTTTGGTAGAAGAGGACGTGGATCAGAAATAATGTATTACACCACTTATGTAGAGTGTTCTGATTCACAATATCCCATGTGAGTAATGAATGTGGATGTTTCTTTTTCTTAAAACAAGTAATTCTTCCATTAGCTCCCTTTCCCCATTTTTAAAGCTGTTAATTATTATGCTTTCATAGAGGCTCTTTGCACCATTGTTTCTGATAGTTGTCAATGCTGTGCTCTGAAATCTTACTATGGTTTTTTAAAGAATATCAAATAAATCTTTTTACAAAAATTGGTGTACCATTTTTTATATAAAATTAATGTCTTGCTTCTTAAAATATACTTGAAAATAAGGGGGTCCTAGAAACTCTAGGCTTTGAAAGCCCCAAAAATCAGCTTGAAATACGTGTCTAGAGAAAATAAGATATTACTTTCCAGTTTCTGCAAGGATATACACTGGAGAGAAAACAAATAATAGTTTTTCCAAAACACTTCCCAGCAACATTTTTAATCATAGGAACCCCCATTAAATTACAGTTAAGCATAGGGAAGAGAAGAGCAGTAGTTCAAAATACAGAAGGTTGGCTTGGCATTTAAAAAGTCTTTGCAATTAGAATCTTGAGAGTATTGGTTCATACCAATTGTTATAAATCAGATAACTGAAAGGATATTCCCAAGATGATTTTTTAGTTACACTGTTTTCTTTTATTCACAAATCAGTTTAATTGTATAAACCAATGAAAATGCTGTTAAATATATTATTAGATTTTTTTTTTGTAGAGTAATACTGAACAGATTAATAAAATGTGGTGTAGCCTGACTGTAGATGTAGCATAGTGTTCTAAAAGCTAGCTTTCTCTCATTTTAACAAAAATGTTGGGATAATCAATGTGGATATTTTAACAATTTTCATTTGCTTCAGAAAATATTGTGCATCTGCACAGCTGTAGATCAGTGAGTGAGATGGAGAGGGCTGTTTGATTTTCTTGTGTCCTTGAGAGTTCTTTTATTCTGTGCTAACAGCTCCTCAGAGTTTTCCAACAAATTAAGGCATAATAAGTTTTACATTGTCATCTTGACAGTTAAATGTATTTAGGGTTTATTACTTTGCAATATATTTCATACCAATCATATTTCATAAACAAACAAACAACATTACAAAGAGTGACAATTTAGTTTACTTACATGTATCCAACATTTTCAGAATACAGACACATAAAATAAAAAATTTTAATGGTCTCTCTGCTAGCTTTCTTTGACCACCCCTACACCACTAGGGTCATAATTTCATTTGTACTCCTGAATAAGTAAAATAACAGGTGTCTAAAGGGATTTGGATCCTCATTTTCAGACGGCCTCGGCAGTGTGACTGGGCTGGAATGTGCCTCAATTCTGGTCTATATTCCTGACTTCTTTTGTTAAAAAGAAAGAATTGAATATATGCAATGTGATCAAGGAGATTTTTAATAATTTATACTTTTCACTGCTGAGCAGTTCCTCCTGTGGATAAAATACTGCCAGAACTAACCCTCCAGACTAAAGGTTAAGACCTTGGACTGGAATTGGAGACCGTAAAGTCATTTCAGCTCTAGGCTTTAAATAATAATTCAGACTAACTTTTTGATCACCTACTTGCATTTAGATATAAATCCATGCCAAAGATTCTGTCTGAAACAAATGGGAATGAAAAACAAAGCTTCTGCTCAGATTTGTTACCTAACTGTTTCTTCAGTGCCTGTCTGTTATTTCTCTCCTTTAGTCCTGTAGGTTTTTCAGGTGTTTTTGCTGAAAGAATGGAAAAATGATGTCTCCTACGCAACATTGTATGATTTAGAGGGAGAGAGTTATGGGTGGTGGTGATCTTGATCCTTTGTTGCATACTATCCCATGTGATGGAGTGGGAGTTCTATTCAAGGTACGAAATCACAAAAGTGTGAAATGATGGCCAAGCATCAGCTGTGAAAATGGTGATGAAGGTACATGCATACTTCAAAAATTCCTTTGAAATATATCAAAAGGCTATTCTGGAAGCTTTCTGACAGCAATGTCTGTTTTCAAATCTGCTTCCATGCCTTCTGGTCCTATGTAGTCACACTTGTCTATGCTTGGACAAGCCTGTGATTGTTAGTGTTTTCATCATCTGGTCCAAATGATCAAGGGTTTGAATATTTTTTTCTAAATTATTTATTTATTTAATGGTTTCATTTTTTTCCCCATTTTTTCTCCCAGATAAAGTCACTGCCTTAACTAAAGGAGAAAAAACCAAAATACAAAACAAAAAAAAAAAAAAAAAAAAAAACAAACACACACAAAAAACCCAAACAATAAAAAACAACACCCAAAAAACCCCACCAAAAACCCAAAAACCCCCAACAATGGCAAAAACCAAATAGCTCCCCCCAGAAATGATTAAATTTACTTAAAATAAAATGTGTTTTTATAAACATTACTGAATTATTGTTATTGATACTAATGAATGAAAAATTCTGAAACATTTAAGACGAAAATTTGCTTTGCCCTAATTTTTCTTTCATTATGTTTTGCATCTGCTATGTAATCAACAAAAGTGACACTGCCTATCATAAGTAATGGAGGACATCAATAAAAAGTCGTTATTAAAGCTATCTCCTACAGTTTCAAAATATAATTTTAATAGCTATGAAAAAATGAGTCATATTAAAAAAAAATACCTACAGAGCAAAGACAACATGATCCAAACTAAAAATAAAAATAATAAACATCTAATTCTGGTGTTAAAAATTATTACATACAGCTATTGTCAAAAAACATAAGAAAAAAGCTGGTTTGCATACATTCTTAAAACAGATTTTAGCATTCATGGTATAAGATTTACAGTTTTCATTACTTTATGTTTAGTGTCTTATTTGGAATTTTTTTAACTTTTTATGTTGTCTATATTTCACACACCACAGCAACCTTTTCCATAGATTCATAAGGTAGGTCAGAGAAGGAGCAAAATACTACTATCTTACTTTTGAAACTTACACAACAGGAATAGCAAACATGTATTTATATGTTTTTTTCCAATGCTCTGAAACAATATACATGTGTGTCCACTAAATATATTCATGACCGCATGCTATCTGTAACTGTACAGCCTGTGATTTCAGTGAAAATTCAAAATGCTGAAAAATACATCTGCTTAGTTATGGCAGTAAAATGAGACTATATTTTAAAAAAGATGTATTAATTTAAAATGAAATTATGGGAAGAAAGAGACAGAGAGAGATTTGACTTTTTAATTCTGAATTTTCCTATTTCAAGAAATACACATGTAACAGGAAAATAGTGTTTGTAAACGTTTGTCTGAAGAAAATCTGTCCATCTGATATTATGGTATTTTCCAATTTTCCTAAAATTATTTTTGAAAAAGAACAAGCAGCAAGATAAGCAAAAATGAAACCTGACAAATAACATTTTTAATATGGAAACAAACATTACTTTAGAATTCTATCAAAATATTAAGATGACCTTTCTGATTTTTTTTATTGGTTTAGAAATTTTCCTATCTTGGAGAAGAAAAACTGTTATCTCAATTGCATAAGATTCCTCCAAAACAGAGCAAATTATGAAAAGATAAGTTTCATAAAGAATAATCACTGCAAGAAGTTCTAATGCAATCCACAGAGATTATGATGCTGTTGCATGAGTTTGATCAATCTTCTGCAATCCAAGTAAGTAAAATGGCAATTTACAAAGACAAGGATAGATCAAATGAGTAATTACAATTATTATGAGTAGATTTTTATAGAATTTTCTCATTCAATTATGTGTTATTTTTAATTAAAATATAACCACTTACCAAAAAGCAATGCCCGGCATTAGAACTGAAGCTACTGGAGTAAGTAGATCAAATATACGTACTAATAGCTTCTCTTTTTTTATTAGATTTACACTTGTCTGTGTCCCTGAAAGGACCATCTAAAATGTGCACTATGAGGTGCATGTATTTTATCAGCCAACACATGTCAAATGAATAAACTTGGACTGTAATAGCTGTGATGACTGCAACACCACCATCTGCTCTGGTTTTTTTCTGGAGACCTTCTTTGTAAGAGTAGCAACTGTATAACCTTATCTATTGATCTTCTAATTAAGGAATGCATTAGCAAGTGATAAAATTATTAAGGACTTAAATCCCAGGGATTTCAACTGTACTTTAACATTTTCCTAAGTGTTTTAAAGAAGGGAAACAGCAAGAAGAATATATTTTATAAAAAATACGTGTGTACTAGACCTGAACAACCAGGTCTAGTATCCCTCCAAATATTTTAAATACCAATGTAAACACCAGTAAAATCTAACTGTGAGGAAACCTATGCAAGCATTTAAACCACTGGATGAAAAAAATACAGAAAAAATTGAGTTGAACCTTTCATTCAATGCTAAGATTCCAAATTTTGGGACACTGTGTTTAACTCATTTTTGTTCATGTACCAGGTTTTGGTTCTGTTTTCAAATAATATATTCCCCGGCATTTTTTGGATTATAGAAGACATGATCTATGACTGAAGATAGTTACAGAATGCCTGCTAAAATGGTATAAGGTTCTTAAGTGTAAAATACACATGGAAGTGTAGGAGGTATCACTTTATATATAAAGTGTTGTCAAATTAAAAAAAAAAAAATAGATTACAAAAAAATTAGCACAGAACTTGTCAAATGGATCAAATGTCCAAGTCTTTCAGATTTTGTAGTGAATATTCCTCAAGGATTCTAGAATAATGCACTTACTAAAAAATATGGATTACTATTCTACAAGAAAATACTTCAATGGAAGTTTATGTTCTTTATATTTTACAGCAGATAGTATTATTTTGTCCATGTTATATTTTATAAATTTTATCCATCAGGATCAAATTTGGCAGTGATTTTCAAAGTTAATTTTGTATGTGATAAATCAAGAGGATTTCGGTGGGTTGGTTAATTGGTTGGTTGATTGGTTGTTAGGGATTTTTTGTTTTTTTTGTTTACTTGAGTACTACAATTATCTCAAAATATCAATTCAAAGATCTCTGCCTTCTATCCTTAACTAACAGTGCTTATCCAAATACACATCCAAATTATCTTCCCTGTTCTTCATAAGCAATCTTTGTCTCTTCACTTTTTAGGGGATGCAGGTTACATATATTCCACCCCAAATGTTGATTTCAGTGTCAACATTTCCATCAGACTCTGATCATGCTTTCATGGTGCAGAAATTTAGTTTTGCAATGGCATGGAGGAAGACAGTAAGTCCAGTATAGACTGAAGAAAGTCCCTTAAACTTTTTAATTGTGGAAACTGCCATGAGGCTAAAGTTGGATAATTTCCCCAACACTGATGAAACAAGAGGAATGTTGGGAAGGGAAAGGGGAAAGCAGACCAGAGATAACAGTCACATCATTCCTTGAGGTAAAATCCCAAACCACCTAAACCACAACACAAAGCAACCTGGCAACATTACCCACCTATTCTCCCTGAATGGTATCTTTAGAATGATTCTGTTATATCCATTTATTTGATGATTTAGTAACATTAAAATTTTTACTGTTTTGCACTACTAACATGAGTAGAAGAAAGTTCCTAGCTGAAATGTCATCCAAGTCTTCCTGCTGTCAGTGAAGAGGTGATTTAGAATGACAAATGTGGGTTCACATTTTAATTAATTTTTTCTAAGACTCATCACTCTACATCCATTGTCAGCTATTATTATGTGATTCCACTTTATTTCTGTTCTGTTAAATTTTGTTTATAATACTTAGATAACTGTAGATTTGGTGTGTGGTGTCTCTCATGTTTGCCAAAACCACACACATAAGTCACAGTCTGCTGATCCCTAGAGAGATAACTTGAGATGGTTTACTTCAGTGTTAAAAGAAGATTCTCTCTTTGGATGTGCTGGTATATAGATAGTCAATTTGTAATTCCCAATGATGTTTTTCAATAATAGTTAGCTATATAGCTTCTATTTGCCTTACGAAAATACAAAACATATATCTGAGTTAACAATATTCCAAGGAAAAATAAATTTCTTCTACATTTCTAAAGGGCATCCTACTACAGCAATTTCACTTTTCCTCAATAACTACTCATTTACTCCTATGTAACATTAGGATGAAGATGTGAAAAACTGAACCTGTCTCTAGATCTGATTTTTTTCCTGCAAAACTAGGCCAGCACTTATATTAGTAAAAGCATAGTTAAAATTGTCTGATTTGGAAACAAGTAGTGATTATTATACTGTTGTTGAGTCAGTAGAAGTTCAATTTAAAGGCATAAGATTGCATTTGAACCATATAATCAGTAGTACATATCAACTCTGTATTCTCTTGATAATCAATATTTTGGCCACCTTCTGAATTATCAAATACTTTCAACAAGTTTGATCACACACAGTACATTGAGGACTAAAAAGAAGAACATGAACAATTGATCATGAAATTTGCAATATAAGAATGTGCAGCAATATAGTGAAAACTGGTTGATTGAGATTATATGGGATAATATAATGTTACCCTGTTAAGCATTTCTGCCATAATAAAAATCCCTGCTACTGTATAAGCACTTAGTCTTTATCAAAAACAGATAAGTAAAGGAGTTAAAATGAATTCTCTAAACATGTATTTGTCAGTGCTTACGGAAAATGCATTGCAGCCTCCATCAGCTGTGCCTGCCAAACTCAATAAGCAAAACAATGTGGTATGGTCAATTTGTGCACGAGACAGATGTTTTGTGGAGTATTTATTATGCCTGCAGGGAGCTGAGTGACCACAGCTTCCAATCAGCAGTAGATGTAATATAACATCCTAACATTGCTTTCCTCTGCAACAAGATTTAGCATGTTGCACACAATACTAGCAAGATTGCTAGGTTTTCTCTGAATTGTTCCAAAAATGTCTGTTGGAATTGAATGTAAGTAGAAAAAATGTCACTGGAAAAACAAGAATGAAGTGCTGCATTGCTCTTTCATTTTAAGTTAATCTGTCAAACAGTAAGCTGTTTTCATCTTGTGGCAATCTAATTCAATGGAAAGAAAAGGATTATGGGACACAAATTCCTAAATATATATTTACTTTTTTCTTAGTAACCATACAGTTCTTGTTTCTCCTTTGAAAATCACTCCATACTACATCTCATGTGTACAGACCCCATTCTACAGAATTCTTCAAACTTGATGATATAAAGAAAAAGAAAGTCTCGCGGATCTCAAAGATGAATGCAGAAGAAAAAGATAATTGCTAACAGAGGAACTTAGATTTAATACTTAGCTCATGAACCAGAAATTTCTTTCAGAAGTGCAGGATTGTTCCGTCTCACTGCTGCCAAATTTTGTTTCTTCACAGTTTTCATTATATTTTCATTTCAGATAGTTTATTTTGATAGACTTGCTTACCTAGTCTGTTTAAATAGTATGTTCCCATTTTCAAAATAGAAACACTGAATCTAAAAATAATGAAAAATACTTAATTTTTTCCCTCAAAAATGTCCTACTTGTTGTGGATGATATGCCTAAAACTGGTTTGACTGTAATCTCAGTATTTTTAAATAATCTAGGAGAAAAGAAAAATTGACTGTAATAACCCCTATGCTACCTGGCATGCAAGAAATAAAGGTTTATCACTGTTTGGGGCATAATTGGTTATTAAGGTTCCAAGACACTATGTCCTTCAAATGGCTTCGTTCCTTATCAACTTTAACTCCTTTGAATGTGGTTTTGGTTTTCATGGATTTTTTCCCCATGTATTAGCTTTCAAGGAGGAAGCACTTTAGTGAACAATATAGCAATTTCAATATGTTTGGCTGAAGATGTGATGCTTGGGTAGTACCATTTCTACACCTTTTGCAACTGATACATCATTCTTGTCTTTACTTAGTGTGCCCTTGACACCAAGTCTGTTTGTCCTTTCTCTCCCAATACTTTTATTAAAAGCATGAGGTGAAACAGGCAGAAAGAGCTTTCCCAACTAGATAATTTTGTAAAAAATTGGTAAAAAAAAAAAAAGATGTAGATTTTAACTGGCTTATTATCTGTTACTTTAGGTTTTTAGAAAGCATATGACATGTTTCTGTCCATCTATGGAACCACACTGATTGATTTTATAAACTGAGAATATCTCCATTGGTTTAGGAGAATATCTTCATATTCAGGATGAAATTCAGGATTAAATAAATCAGAGAAGGTTTATCTGGAAGATTCATACCTCTCATGTTTGATAAGTTTTGTGATACATGACATACATCTGCAGATATTTATGCAGCTGGCTTCAAAAAATCTAAAGCCCGAAGCTTCAGAAACCCATTTTTCTCAAAAGAACCACTTCTCCAAATGAGGGCTGACAGCACAGAACAGGAGTCATGACTAGCAACAATCAGAAAGGACAATTATTACAGTAGAAGAAAAATTTAATTCTCCATTTTGTCATCCAGAGTGTTACTGGAACTACTGTGTGATATTTATATAATCCTTATATATAATGTATATATATATTTAATAAAGCCATGTTGCTATGTTTTAAATAGTATCTTGAGTGTAAGATAAATATAATAATTTTCAGTGAAGTCTGAAATGCCTGTGCAGTAGATGATCAAATAGCAAACTATTCCTCTACTTCAGCTGTGTAATCTGCAACTGGCTGGACACCAAAATTCCTTTTAGAGAGGTTCCTTCTAACCTTCTAACTTTTTAAGCCAAGCTTCAATAGCTTGCAATTTTTTAGAACCTAGAATAACAGGGCTTATAATGAAAATACTTATGCTCTTGTGGCTATAGATCTGCCAGCTACTGCTATAATAATCAGCAGATAATTACTTTTAGCTTTCCACTCAATGAATTAGCACATATGAAATTTTTCATTAAAAGATGAGATTTGCCGTAAGAAAGTTCATTTCAGGACATGTCCACAATGATAAACTAACTGCTGCTTGTTCTGTAATTTCTCGATACAATTTTTCTCTGTGTTTTTTTTTTTTCTTGTTTTTTTTTTTTTTTTTTTAATTCAGGAGGACAAGCATGACTAAAGATATTCAGAATGAAAGGGCAGGTAGCTAGCTGAGTGCAGTTGTCCTTAAAACCTGACCCATCAGCCCAGAGCTCATGGGTCAGTATGATGTGCTGAAGTGAATTGTGGTTGGATGAATCAGCTCCTGTGGAGAGTAGCCTGTAGATGTTCTCAAGAAGTTCTATGAGCTGTTTGATATTTAGATGAAAAATAAAAAATCCAAAAAATGTTGTTTGTCTCACAGCATGAAAATCACGCAACCTACCTTATTTTGTAGGAGTACTGATTTCTAGTGTTTTTTCTTTTCTTAGGAATGAAAACAACTAACCCATTGCCACCAGAAAAACAGTGATTATGAAGATCACATTATGAATTCTAACTTTTAAAATATTTCACTATTATTAAGTAGTCATTATTAAAAATGGTAAATCATACCAGGAATGGATATAGCAAAATAACATCTATTGTTATAATTTATCATTACTTTAGTAAATCAATCAGTGCTCAAAGCTCTTTTTTCTGGATGTTAATTTGACCCACAGCATAAATTTAAACTGTGTCAGGTGATGATTTCTTTCAGCATGAGAGGAGCTAACCATTTACCTAGAAAAACATTCTTTCTAATAAAAATTCCACAGAGTCATTAGATAATTATTTATTCTTTTTTTGCTTCCTAGTGTTGCTTTATAACTTAATTTACCCTCCTGAAAGCTTCTAGGACTGCTGGGGTAAGGGAAAAAGGAAGCAATGGACAAATGAAATATATTTGTATCTACTGTCTTCTGCTTTCTTATGTACTGATACTAGGTGACATGTGGCAGCCCAGAGGTACTTTAAAAAATAGTTACAGTACAAACAGATAAAATAATCTCACACTTTCACTAGTTTAGGAATGCAAATCTATATTTAGTTTTATTAGTAAAATTAGAATAATTTCAACTGAGCTCCTCTCTGTGAATTTAAAATATTATATAATTTATAACATATATATTTTAAATTAAAATGAATAAAAAGAACAGCTGCTCCTATTATGCTCAAGTTTAATTTTGCTTCCTTTCTTCAAGAAAAATAAAAAAAAAAGTCTTCATTTTCTTGTCAAATCCCATCCATTCCTCTTTCATATAATGCTTCTTAAAATAAGATATGGCCATTGTGACTGCAAAAAAACTAATGATTTCATGAATCAAATTAAATCAAATTGGGATTGCTAGAAGGACTCTAGAATTGGTGGTAACAACTGGAAAACTGACTAATTTCTCAATAGCTGAGAGTGAATGTTACTTTGTCATTTTGTTCACTAATTAATCATCTCTTCAGCCACACTCTAATGCGGCCTGGGGTCCCAGGGGTCCGTCCAGCCCCCCGGGCAGCCGCTGCCATGGGTGTCCCGGATAGCGCTGGGCTGATAGGCTCAGTCTGTCCAGGTCCTCAGGCTACCTCCCAGCCCAGGCATCTTAGCGAGCAGCTCTGGAGTGATTTCAGCTCTGGTGAATTCAGCGCATAAGTGATTTCGCTCTGTGCTCGCAAGTGCCTCGGCAGACGCAGGGATGAGAGAGGAGAAGGCTGTGTGGAGTTCTGCAGCAGTGCCTTTTATTGGCAGCTCCTGCGGAGGTTTCCAGTGACAGCTCTTCCGCCAAACTGGGCAGAGATGGGGGTTGATATAGGGTACTGGGGTGTTGGAAATTGTCCAATGGCCAGGGTTGAGAAGAATAAGACCTATGGCCTTACAGAGAGATAACAAGGGTCTGAGGGTGGAAGAGGGGCTGCTTTGGTCCAGTTACCATGACTAGGAATTTCTTATCTTAGGCGAGTGACTGCCAGGGAGGCCTTGCAGGGCCTCTGCCTGCTACAACACTGCTCTCAGCCTTGATTTCCATTTCCTTCTTTTCATTTTGTTTCTACAATGTGCTTTCCTGCAAGGTGTCAGATGGATTTTTCAAAAGGATATAATTATTTCATTAATTTTTCAGTTACAGAGCCCCCTTATGACAAATTCTTTCTATTGTATTCCCCACTTTCCTCCTCCCTTGCTCTGCTGTGCTAAACCTCCAGCCTATAAAGTTATGGTTATATGAGGAAAGTTCTCTTATCTAGACATTCAAATTGGAAAAAAATGATATTTCAGATTTCATCCAATCACAGATATTTCAACCACTATTAAAAAAAAAGATAAGAAAAATATTTGGTACTTAAAAAATCATAGAAATTTCACTCTTTTCCCTTTTGATTTTATTGGTGACTAAATTAATTTCTATTTTTAAATATGTCATATGAAGTCTGGAAAAAATACCCTACTTTCTCAAAATGGATAAATTAAATTTATTATTATTTACGCTGTCTAGTATAGGGAGAAATATATAAATATAGACACATATATCTGCAGTAGGAAATTTTCAAGAAGGGCAAAGAAATTTCTTTCTAAGAGAATTTTTTTTTTTTTTTGACAGTACTCTTCCCGCAATATGAGAATAGCACAGCCATCTTTCTTTGGTAATAGAGGAGTAAGACCAATATATATATTTCAAATGAGTGAATGACCTGCCACAGGACCTGCTAAGTGGATATTTCATCCTGTTTAATTTCACTGGAAGGTTAACTTGTAAACTAGTTTTGCCCAGACACAGAAAGGCACTGGGAAAGAACATGAGATATTTCCACTTTCTGTTACTTTTGAGAAGTCTTGAGAAGAATGAGTAATTTGAGATTATGTTATGTCAAGGTATCTTCATGAGCTACTACAGGTTTTTTTATCTTTGCTCCACTTGCACCCTATGGCCCAAAAGAATCTTTTGTGCTATACTAGACCACAGGCAGGTATTGATGTTTCCTTGTCCAGTTAGTCAGAGAAAGTAAAGAATGATAATTGCCCACATCCTTTGCTTGCTCTGAGTTTTTCCTGATGTTTCACTGAAGTTGGTCCCTGATATTTTAATTCAGACAATCAAATTTACAGATGTTCTCCTTACACATATGGAAGTGATTCCTGAGGCTTATGGACTAAAACCAGAATGTAATTTGATTTTCATAAAATGGTAAGTGTATTGACGTGCTGATTAAGAAGCTCAGATTTTGCTATGGAAGTTAAGAAGTATTGGGATTTAAATGTTCTAAAGCACCTGAAAACTGAAAAGGGAATGGGAAGATTTTTCTGTCTTTTGCCAGACTACAGAGAGATTCATGGTGCCTAATATTTAAAAAAAGGATCACAGTGCATAAAATAAGCTATAATTAATAATATTAGGATGTAGAATATCTCTGTGCATCTTTGCTTAACTCTGATACAGCCTAAAGATGCTTATAATGATAAAACATCATTAAGCTAATTGAATTTCCAATTAAATAATTTATGAAAATTGAGGGGCTTTTAGCAAGCACAATACTATACTTGTAAGATTATGTTTATATTTGGTCAAAGCATTTCACACTTCTCATCTCTTTAACTTCAAATATACAACACCTGTGGGGATTTATGGTAGTTTTGTGACTCCAACTTCTGTTGGAGTTGACACCTGCCAAACTTAGTTTATTCATTTTTTTAACGTATGGGCCCAGTGCAATGAACACATATTAGAAGTATAAGTAGATTCTCAGATATAAACTGTTTAGAGACTGTTTATGTGTAAAATCAATCTTGAGAACATTTGATTTTCATTTTGACTCAGGATGTGTATGCATAGCTACCTTTCTCCTTTTGCACTAATGTGAACTATAGTGTTTCAACTGATACTGGTGTGAAAAGGATCAGACACCTACTGAAACTTAAATTATCAGACTGTCATATGAGATTTCATCTTTCTCTGTGCTAAACCAACATATTAAAAACTGAAAGTGGAAGTAGAAATAAAACAACAAATTACTCTTAGTCTACAACATTTGACCATTGTCACTAAATCAGTTCTTTTACAAATAAATTAATTAAAACCAGAACAAGTGTTGCTATCAAACATTTGAAATCTCTGTGGAAAAAAAACTATTTCTCAAAGGTTAATAAAGACTGCTGGCAATTGTTATCCAGCAGTGGCTAAAAATGAAACCAATATGAACAAATAACACACAGAGTATATTATTGCATTTTCATAATGCAGTTTAATTTTGCAGTTTTTCAACAATAAAAGTAAGTGATTCAAGTTTAATAAAAAATGGAGTCAAAGTGAATGAAATATCTTACTTTTAGAGCCATGGGAACAATTTGTAATGCAGCATATCCAAGTGCAATAATAAGTTATGAGAGCAAGACTGACAGGAAAGAAATAATTTTACAGTGTTAAGACTGGCAAAAAATAGAACTAAATTAAACTTATTTGTGGAATAGCATCAGCCTGTACTGAATATATATATTAATATTATAATTTTTCCCTTTCTCTCATAAGTGCATGTTTGGTTTGAGTGGCATGGGTTTGGTAGCAGGTGTGCTGGAGAAATGGCTCTGTGAAAAGAGACCAAGAGTTTCCCTGTGTCTGAAAATGATTTTTCCAGCTGGCCCCAAACAGGACCTGCTGCTGCCCAAAACTCAGCCCCTCAGCAACACTGGTGGTGCCACTGTGATAACATATTTAAGAAAAGGTAAACAAATGCTGTGCAGCAGCTGTGACAGTGAGTGGAGTGAGGAGAATGTGAAAGAAGGTAAGGTTTTAAACATATAAAGGGTAACTTAGGATATATTAGAATACTGAAAAGCAGATTCTCAAATAAGAAAATGAACTTAAGTTTCCACTAATCTAGTTTTAGCCTTCAAGATTTTTAGGAAACAAAATGCTATGTATTTCACTGAAAAATATCCACTCAACTTTTCACTTTACTGTAGCTCTGGGTGGTTATCTTCTGAGTTTAAAGATAAATTCTGAATTTAAGTTTAAAATGAAAATGCAACACTAACTCCTTGATTCTTTGTGAACCCCATGGTGAGGTATCAGCTCTTCAGACAATGCAATCAGTGCAATTATGTAGATTTTCTCTGCCACAACTAATTTAATTCCAAATTCTTTGTGGAATTTGAAACATTTTACAACTAACGTGTCCAGAGATTCCTATGCTACTACACAGTTCCTGGAAGCCACAACCTTCATCAAGCACGGGTAAAACAGGTAAGTGCTCTGGGCAGAAAATCAGTGGCAGAAGAAGAATTGCATTCCCAAATACAGAAAATGGATCATATGTATACATTTATCTGTCTAAATAAAAAAGGAAAAAAAAAAAGTTTAGAAGGAAAGTGGGGAAAACTTGGGCACTGGATGCTAGCTCATCCAAACCACTTACATTTTTGCTCCAAGGCTCTTTTTTGTATCACCTCAATAGTGTGTTTTTCTAAAAAGACTCAAGCATGATCCTTGTCACGGTAGCACCTTGTTAGAACTTCTTCCAAGAGGCAATGTAGTGATGTAGCACCATAATGGGCTGTTCCAGGGTTTTTTAGCACTATTTCAGCAGGCTTTTGTCGCTGTTTTCATCTTGAATGATGCCACATCATCAAACTAGTTCTATAAAGCACTAATCTGGCATACTCTTGCAGACATTTTAAAGTGAGAAAGAGTACAAAGAATTACTGCTCATCCCTTAGACTCATAAGACTTAGAGAAAAAAACAATGTTGTGTGACATACCAGCTCACACCAGCCTTAAACAGGGTGAGTCAGTATGTGTGAGATAGTTTTTTGTATTTACTTGTTTGGCCACTTTGAAACAGCCTTGTGTTCATTTCACATGCACTCAAGATGTCTGTGAGTGCATTAGAGGTTGACAGATAAGCATTTTTTGAACATATTCTGGGCATGCATTTAAATACCCAGAACCTCTACTGATCTACTCCCCCAAGCTCTGCTCTCCCAGACCCTGTAGGAATGGACAGCAATGCAAGAAACAGAGAGAGAGAGCACGGTTGGGTTTTTTTCCTGGTTGGCAGCATTAGTGACAGAGGCAGAGTGAGCCAGACTGGTGTTTTGTGGATAGCTAATAGCATCAAAGGCATCTAGTATTTAAGTGAAGGAATTCATTTGTTTTGACCTGCCCTGAAGCTACTGCAGAATTAAACTTTGCTGGTTCATGAACTGAGGACAATAAAAAGGAATTTTATCTACTTTACAAAGGCACACTTAATCAACCCTGCTAAGTCTAAAAGACAGTATAAACTACTTGCAACTGTAGGAGATAGTTTTCAGCCGAGTATCTAATGCTATCTAAAATAACAGCTCTTCATGTTGACACTATTAATAAAAGCATGGTAAATTACTTGTTTCATCTGTTGGACATATAAATAACAAGAAGCTTGGCTTGTGAAGGGCAGGCCAACGTGCCATCATTAACACAGAAAGGTACTTTGATGGAGTACTCCAATGAAGTGCTCTCCTTCCCTGCAGATATCACTGTGGGGATGCAACCTTGTCCCATCCTCTAGAGTTTAGTGCCCTTCTTTATCCATACCATAGCTTCTACTCAGAACATGGGCTGCTGGTCTATATGACAAAGGCCATACATTTCTATTCCAGTTTTTTTGCTACAGTGAAAGTACAAGTGAATGAGATGGAATAAACACCTCTATAGAGTATAGAAATGTGTGAACTCTTGTCTAATCTTGTCTAATCATTTTCTCTTCTAGAAGCAACTTCAAGCTACATATTTAGAAGTGAAAGAATTATTATTTGGGCATTAACTTATTTAAACCTGAAAATCATTAGAAATCAAGCACACACACACACACACATATATTTATATATTAAAAAAATTGAACAAGCTGTCACATGTTAATGCTCCCTAGTTTAACCTCTCCATATCCTGAGTTTGCAGGGTCAGAGATTATCTTTTTTTAAATTAAATTATTCTCCTAGGAGATACTTGAACTTCTCATAACATCTCTGCATTAAAGTATTGACTCAGGTTACAGTTGCATGAAAAGTCATTGCTTCATAACTTGTCTTTTCATTCTGCTGAAATTTCTATACTTCAAAAATTACAAAAACACAGATTTGTATTTTTATGCCATTTATATTTGAAAAATATTTTTATTTTCTGTAAAGTATTGTATCATCATTTCTTCTTTACATTCTAAAAGTATTAATTCCTAACATGCTACTATACTCATATTTGGTGGATGTATTTAAATAATTTTATGAAATAGAAAATTTACTGCATCATATCAGATTTTCTCAAGATCCTTCACTATTTTGACATACCAGCATAAAACACTGATAAAAAATATCTATTAATAATTTCCCTCCCTTTCTTATTATTTTAAACACATATTCTTGCTGCTCTGCTGCCTTCTGATTTAGACCATCCTGAACTGTGCAAACTCAGCAGCCACGGTATATCCAGCTTACCTACTGCAGCGTTTACCCAAATGAAAATATATTGTTGGCATTCTATATGAAATCATATACCTGACACTCCGTAAGAGCTAGGAAAAAATCTAAATTGCAGCCTTGAGAAAATAATACAGAATCTGTTCTGTTGAATCACTCTTCATAGGTATCAGGATGTACAAAACCTGATGGCCTTTAATGACACTTGAAAGAGATTTAAAAAATTCCAGGATCTAGCCATGCAAGATAAAACAACAAAAAGAACAACATTTATTATTATTATTATTGTTATTATTATTATTATTTTAGGCTATGTCTGAAGCACTTTATCAGTTTCAAGACTCATTACCCTTTTCAACTAAGAGCAGCATCAAATACCTCTAAGAGGAAAATGTATGCACTGTTGTAATTATTTTCATAATTGTGGAATTATAGAATATGTGGAGTTGGAAGGAACACAACAGGATCACTGAGTCCAACTCCTGGCTCTAACAAGATAGTCTCAAGAAACACACCATAATTTGTTGTGCTCTTTTCCTTCTCTTTCCACTTCTCACAACATTCCAAGTTCATATTTCAGTAGCATATAAAATCTGAAAAAATTTTGAATATCCTTAATTCTTAAGAGCTATCTTTCATATTGTGAATATATATAGCCTGTATTCTCAGTTTTATAATCTGGAATAATATTGCTATTCAACAGGAGTGCACTGAAAGTTCTGTGTTTCAAACTCACATACATATATATATATATATATATATATATATATATATACAAGTTTTTTATCAGTTTATACATTTACTACACAGTAATGAGATATGAAGATCTTGTATGCATCTAGTTTTCATTGTACAGGAATGACATATTTTGTGGCACTGCACAAAAAAAGTGCCTTGCATTTTTTGTACATGCCTTTGTAGCTCTAGGGCTTTGATCATTTTAAATACCATGGACATTTCATAATTCCACCCCTGCTCCAAAAAGACATACATCAATGGAAAAAAAATCTGTCAGATGCAGTACTGTGTCAATAAAAAAAATTATCCCTCTTAGATGACAAATTAGCTAAATACAAAAAATCAGAATATTCTGACAAACCTTTCAGAAAAAGAAAAATATAATAACATATTGCACACCACTTTTTCTGCCATATGAGATATGTACCTTTCCCTGACTGGCCTATTTTCTACTTTAAGGCCTTTATATATTCACATATTGCCAGAAAGCCCTGCCTGAGTCTAATTTTCAAACTGGTCCGCCCAAATTAAAACAACAAGATTTTGGAACCAATTCAGCTTCTGTGTATACCTCTTCACCTTGGTTTTGTGCTATTCATCTCTAATATTACCCTATTGATTTTTTTTTTTTTTTTTTTGCTGGTACAACAGCTTGATCTCTCACAGAATTTTCATTTTTATGCTTTAAAAAGCTAGAAGAGACTGGTCTAGAATTAGTTGGGGTTTTGTTGTTGTTGTTTGTTTTTTATTCTTGTTCTGGGTTTTTTGTTGTTATTGCTTTAGTTTTAGCATGTGTGAACGTTAAAGGTAAAGTTTCTACTTTAGTAGAAGCATTTCTATTCTAGTTATTAAGGTTAAATACATGATACCTGATTTTGGTATATGATGGGAACTTTGGAATGGTGAGTGGTAGATGCAATCCCCTTTCCTCACCCTTGAGAGGTTCAATCTTTGCAAAGTCAAGTCTATTCCTCACAATAATTTCAGTATTTTACTCAATTAACAATGAATCCAACACATTTTATTGTTTGTTAAAATTATAAATTATAAGTAAAATAGAGCTCAAATAATTATTTAAGTCTATAAGTATTTTTCTGCCTTGTATATTTCAGTCCCATTTGTGCTCCAGCTGCAAATTATAATATTTAGAAATTCTTCAGAAACTTACTTTTTCTCTTGTGCCCCTGTGCACTCAGAGATGGTTGGGGCTCAGTTTAGTCAGTTACTGCCTTTGCTATCTCTGATATTGTGCATTAGAGTATGCTGGTAAAATATTTTCTTTACTTGGAGACATAACTGACTGATAGAATGGCATCATATCTTTGTCTTATAATGTAAATTAGTATTCACTGATTTCAGAAGATACAGTTGCCAGTCGATAGATGGGTCAAACATCCTGTCTGCTTAGAGCAGCTAGCCAGGGTGCTTGTTTCTTTTCACAATAAAGATATAAACCTTCCTACAGTTCAATTAGTCTATCTCCTCAGTTCCATCAATATGCATTTTTCATAGTAATTTTCTTATACTGTTCAAGTTTTTATTTATTGAGACACTTATTTTTATGTCTTAAGGGAAAGAAAAAAAAACAACCAACAATCATACAGTCAGACACAAGTGATAACTTCCTTATATGAATTAATTATATTTTTGTATGTATTCACAATATTGAAAATGATGGACTATTCCTGACATAGACACAAATATGAAAGAAACAGAAGCTGAAGGTAAATTTAAGAGTCTGTTCCATTGTGGAATTTTTTGAAGACATATTTAAAAATGTGATACAACTTTGAATCCAGGTATGGCCAATGTGTTCTCCTCAACATTAAGAAAAGTTTTTTCTAAGCAACAAAGGGATATTTGAGAACTCACTTTGGCTTTATTCAGTGCATATCTGTAGCAGTGTTATGTCTTATCTGAATCACTCTCCAGGTGAAAATCTGTTAGTGAAAATGAGAAATTTCTGAAAAATCATTTTCAGAAAACCACTTCCCCAAATACAGAGAAGTGTAAATATCTGTGGGTCTATTGACCCATGCGGTTAGACTTTGCATTTTCTTATGTTGAAATATTTTAGCAATAAAAGTCAGGAATTCAAGGCAGCTGCAGTGGAGTTGTGGCAATAATATTCCTGTAACTATTGAAAATATTCCAAACATAAACTTAGAATTTTTTTAGGATGTGGTCAGAATTGATTCAATTGGAGAAACCTTTCTTTGGCATTGCTCCTGCAGCTCTGCTGACTTTCCTTTCCTGTAAACAGGCATGTGTGGAAACAGCATATTTGATAAGGATTTAGTCTGAAGCACTGGGCACATTTCAGCTGCTCAGTCCTGCAATCACACAACTCCAGTGGGTACATAAGCATATGAAGAGCAAGGCCAAACCTGCTGCAAACAGAGGATGTTATGGGCAGAAGAACAATGCAAGAGAGCAACAGGTGATAGAAACAGAAGAGCCTTGAGGGAAAAAGATACAGGCAGCAAAGGAGAGGTTACAGGGAGAAACTGGACTATCAGCTACATGGCTCGATAACAGTAGCATAAAAAGAGGGAAAGAACAATTCATAACTGAAAGGAGCACTGGGAGGATAAAACACATCAATAAACCTCTTTAAAAAAATCATTTTCTCTGCAAAATAGTCTAGAATACAGAGGAAAGAACTTCTGAGATATGTGGCCTCAAGAGACAAGAATTAAATGGTGACTTGGGAGCCACGAATGGGATCAATATATGGGACTTCCTGACATATGATAGGTTGACTGGGAATAAATTTATTTGAGCATAGTTTTAAACTCTTCTCTAGGCTTACAAGGTTCATAAACAGACTTGTTTACTGAAATTCAATGGAGCATGTTAAAGTCAGACTGAAAAACACAGTCTGTTTCAGCACAGGGGAAGCCAGATTGGGCTGGTGTCACTCATCACTTCTTCTCAAGGTTATCAGGAAAGATGCAAGGACAGTGTACAGGGAGCCTAAGGACCATTCTGACCCATCTGAAGGTGTCGCCGTCTCCCTAATCTCTCATAGCAAAGTCTGTGACAGCTTCTCCATGACTTCCTGTGCCCCGTGGAGTGGGTCTGTCAATAAAAAAGTTGACAAAAAAATTGTGTCTGTGAATTGCTTAAAAGTATAACCTATTAAGATTTTTTGTGGAACCCAACCCTCTCAACTACTAAAGGAATGGCAAAGAATCAAAATTTTAGTGCAGACATTCACAGATAAAAGTGGTTTTAAGATTTTAGTTAATAAATAATGAAAATTCTTCCAGTTTTACATTTCTAAATTCAAAAGTTTAATATATGTGTGGCTCTCAAATGAGTGTTCATTTTCTATACAGTGCTTTCATTTTTTGCAGCTGTTTACTTCACCCTGCTAACATCCACTCAGGTAGGCCCACTGTCATCCACCAGCAGAAAATTCCCATACTTACATTTCCATCAGTCTTCCTTCAGTAAGCTTTGGAAAAGTGACTCTGACTCTGACCAAATTAAACTTAGTGCCAAAATTCTCACCCTGATTTCCTGTGCCTAGACAGTTCTATGAAGACTTGGTAAGAAATCTCATCTGTGCCTGTACATGGTGCGCCAATGACTTCCTTCCGTCCTGGAGACAACTCCAAGTGCACAATTACCTTGCAAAATTATGTTTTTTCCAACCTTAATGTTTCTCAGTCTGCCCTCAGGCTTGAGATCTTGCTTTGGACTTGTCTCTCCTGTCCCCAGCTTCCTGTGTCTAAAGAAAAGAATTGTCTCCTTCAGACAGAATACTCAGAAAAATTAAAATAAGAAATGGAAAGGGACAAAAGATGGACAGGGATTTTTTAGTAGCTTTTATAGTTTCTCCCCATTTCTTACTCCCTTGAGAACTGCACAACCACATCACAACCACTGCAAAGTGGCTTATTCTAAGAGAAGTATTATTGATTCATTTTATGTTCATTAAAATATTCTTTGTGTTTCCATCTCTCCTATTCTTAATTTCAACTAGTTTTTAAAAGCATGATGTGCTGTAATTTATCATTATAAGATTTTGTATATGGAGGCATATTTTCCATTTTTAAAGCTGTTTCTGAGTACATGAAGATGGAAAAGGTAGTAGGGAATAGCAAATATATGCTGATCAAAGGCAAATCATGACAGACAAACCTGGTCAAACTATTTATGATGAAATTACTCTGGAAAAGAGATAAGCAGCGAATGTTGCTTATCTCTCCTATAATAGGTATTTCTTCGTGATCTTCCACAGCATCCCTGTATCCCAGTTAGGATATTAAGATCTTAGATATGTGGACTACTATGTGGGCGAAAATCTGGGTGAGTTTTCAGACACATAATATGGTGGTAAATGGTTTTTCTATTGTCAATTAGAAGGGTTTCTTAGGGGTCAATGCGGGCAACATTCAATAGCTTTTATTTTGCTCAATCACTTTAACCTAGAAAAGGAGATGGGGTGCAGCCTAATAAAACCTTGGGATAATTCCAGACTGGGAGGTACACAAGGGCCATTAAGAAGGACTTCAGCTATATAAAGAAATAGTGTCAGCAGAAAACTGCAGCCTGTATTTTGAGAGACATGCGTATTCTCCTCTCAGAAGTATTGACAAGTTCAGTTGAAATATGAAATGTACTTTTGGGACTACAGAGCAGTAAGCTTTTTGATAAATGGAACCAAATTCATCTGGTCGCTGTTGACCTGCTTGAATTGGAAGGCTGAACCAGGGACCTACTGAGGCCCCTTTTGACCAGAATAGTTCTCCAATTCTAACGTCCACAGCTCATTTGTAAGACTGTGGCACTGTTATAAAGCATTAGGAAGTATGTAATTCTCATTTTATATATTTTGTGAGCTTGAGGTGTGCAAGATTGCTGAAACTGTTCCCTGAAATTATCTATCTGACTCTTCTTTAATTATCTCTTGGGAAAAGGCATTCTATTCCCTATAAACAGTGCTTTTTTTGGTGAAGTTCTTATTTGACTGAAGGACTATTCAGTGTGATTTTTCTTCTGCTTGTAGCCATAATGGCATTAATTCCATGGACTTGTTGAAAAGCCTTCAATAACAAAAGAGATTCATGTTTTGTCTTATGTTACTACCTTCAAGTACTCTGTCAAGCTAACATCTGATTTCTAACACTGAAACCATTCATATTTTTAGCTCTGTTGAAAAATGTGTTGATGACTAACTGTTCTTAGTTCAGCAATTCTGTTTCTTAATCTGTTAAAAACTAATCAGAGCTTCAGTCCACAGATTTGTTCGAAAATTCTCTCTGTGACTGAGGTTTCCAAATACCTGAGAGAGCAGGTGCAATATGTGATATTTTTAAACTCCAATTCCTCTTGAAATTATATGAATTGATTTTTTTTTGAAGTATGAGTTGTGTGCAAATTTTTAGTATGAATGAAGAATGTTGCTTTTTCCTAAGATTTTGGCATGATAGTTTTGTAGATGCTAACTTCTTCTTTAGTAAAACATTTTCAAGTGAGAGTACCTCAAGGAAGTGAGTATAACAGTGTAGAAGTAAAAAAACCACTCTTTCACCACCACTTTCCCCCCAACCCCACCATCATTGTAAGTTTTTTTATTTGACCATTTTTGTAGTTTCCACAGGCTTTTGATGCATGTACTCATTTCTGAGCAGTATAAGTAATGTTTGGCCCTTCCCTTTTAATTTTTTTTTTATTCTGCTGGTGAGCTACTTGTATTGGCTGTTAAGTTATAAATTCTATTTCCCATAACTTCTTGTATAACTTCTGGTATACATTCTTGTATTTTGGAGCAAGACCTAGTATTGAGAGAATCTGTAAACTCACATGACATAGTTGAAAACAGAGATTTGACCATCTAGTGATAACAATTGTTTTCTGCCAGTACAGGTTCTTATGTCTTCTTGCAACAGAATGTCTGTCCACATGTTTGAAATGGATTTCTATTTAAACTTGGGGCCTAGTCACATTGTTTGAAACATTTTAATACTGATGAACTATAATATGCACTAGAAAGACTTTCACAATATTAAGAAGAAAGCAGGGGAAAGAGCTTGGGGGCCTTTTTTGTAGTTCAGTTCTATTTAAGGGAAATATAACAAGAAATCAATGTTAATCTGACATTTATGAGATTTCTTAGAAGTTGTCCCTATAACTCCAGTTCCCTGGTTGCTTTGGTGTCTTTATTCCTTTTTTCTTCCCTTAATTTATTTCCTATTTTGATTCAAAATGCTCTGAAAGCATGTATTTATTAACAGGGCAGTTTTTGACTCATGATTTCAGATGGACAGTCTGGCTCCAAGGTCATTTGAAGAGACATCTAATGACAGCCCTAATGGTTCTAGCCTTTGACCATAACCTCATGTGAAGCTTCAATTATCCATTCTCTTCCCATAAAAATTATTCCACTACTTCCTTCACATTCATCTTGTCCAGGTTTCGTCTATTATTTTTATTTTATATTATAAAGGTGATTCAGAAATAGAAAAAAATGAAATCTAAAAAGGCAAGGTCCTGATACTGCCAAATTGTTTTACATAGGTTTCAGTACAGTCTGTGAGCATTTTGTCTTTGATGACACTGGGAGAAGAATTGGGCTCTACATATTCGTTGTAATTCAGTGGCTCAGTTGAAGAGTGCACGGTGTCACTAATAAGCTCCCTTCAGAGAACAGTAATGGGAAGCTGGTTTCCTGGCCCCAGCTGTATACCTTACTGTGCCCTGCTTCTGTTGAAAATGAAAATGACATATGAATTCTACTGATCAGAACATATTATGGCAACATGCAGGAAGGAGCAAGTTTCATCTTCCACAATAGAAAGGAAGATACACTGAAAAGGCTAAATGTTCCAAAGGACAAGCATCTTGGGTATACTCTGGGTAAAGGATAGATATCCTGGGAACACTTTGTATTAAACAGAGTTGAATGTCTGACAGCAAAGCAGGAGCAGTCAGATGAGCAAAACTGCCTGAAACATTAAAGAAAAAAGCTAATTACATGTTTAACTGTATCAATGATAAACCTGGGATTGCTGAGACTTCTTTATTGTTGTTTTGGTTTTGTTTTCCTTTGCAGTGCTTGTATTTTTTTTTTGGAATTGACTGATAGGTAGTGTTGGTCCTGAAAGGCCAATCTTATTCATCTCAATCTTCATCTTTCACAAGATGAAATCTCAGAGGCAGTCATAGCTATAAGCTCTCTCTTCAGTGCCTCTGTAGGCTGTCTTTTGAAGGTTAAGTGAGCACCAAAATGTTACCTTTTGTTTTCTTTTTTTATTTTTTTTTCTGTTTATCACAAGATTCCATCCTCCCTTTTGAACCTTATGGTGTCTATTTCTTGTGTGTTACCTCTAGTCCTCTCTTCTTTCTCTATTTCATTTTTTGTTTTCCTCTGCTCTTCAAGTTTTGTCTGTGCAATTCCTTGGAGTTTCATGCTGGAGATATGTGACTTGTCTGCAAGCTTTCAAGAGTCACAAATGAAACAAGCTTAGGAACTCCTTCTCTCTTGATACCAAGTGCAAAAAATTTGCCTAAATGCTGTAGTTTTGCCCATCAGTTACTGAAGCCTGAGAGAAATATATGCAGTAATAAAATTATAGGACATACTGCAAGGAAAACCAGAAATCAGGATCATTATTGATTCTTGTCATCTAGAGCAGAGCTTAAAAGCAAATAAAATCCGTAACTTTCAATAGCAGATATTTTGAAAGCCTCTGTGGAATGTTTCAAAATGTGCTGTACTGGAGTTACAATGTCTCTTTATTTTTGTACACTTCAGTCTTGTTACAAGTGAGATTTTTGCTCTTACATCATCAGAAACACCAATTTTCTAATAATAATAATCAGTATATTCATAGATTCAATTGTACCTGGTTTACTACCTTGTCCAGTTTTCTCAGTCAAACAGGATCTACCATGTCAAAATATAATCTGCACAGAAATACTAGAGCTTGCAGGAAAAAATCTGTAGACTTGGAAATCCCTGACCTTGATTCAGCATTGCTTTCAACCCCCAATGTATAGCAAGGGAGAATCATGGTCTTTGAAGTGTCTCTATTTCAACTAAAAAAGATGAAATCACCTGAGCTCTTTCAAAATCTGTGGTTTACTTGGGGTCATGTTGTCATCAGTTCAGATTTTCCTTCTTTCTTCCACTTATCCCATATATTTTCAGCAAACGTTAGAAGTACCTTCCCATGAAAGGTCTTTGGTGAATCAGATCTTAGAAAACTGGTGTACCTTATCTTCACCTATTTTCCATCTTCAATTTTAAGATGGCCTCTATTTCTTCCTGCAGTAAAAGATACAGGAGAAATCACAGTACCTTGATAGTGTGAGATTTTCAGCCAATTTTTTGCCCCCACATTCTTCACTTCAAGAGAAAGTACTGCCTTGGCACAATTCTATAGTATTCTCTTGGGTAGAAAAACTTAGAATCACAGATTTTTTTTTTTTTTTTTTGGTTTTGTCTATTTTTAGGAGGTTTTTTCCCCCTCTAGTTCTTGAAGCATTATTACAATATACCCTACACTCAACAAAAAATGCAATATTTCAGTGTCAAAACTGTTTGTATAGTACAAACTGAACTGCCTTGCTACATTGGATTATGGAAGCCAAGAACTGCTTGGATTTAAGAGAGAGCCCAGACAGCCTCTACTCCTGTATTAGTCCATCAGGGTAGTAGGAGTATTTCTAATCATTAGACAGAGAGATGGTTGCACAGTATGTTATGTTATTATAATTAGATCTGACTTTGTATACATATATGTTGCAGATAGATTTACCTGTATTAAAAAAAAAAAAAAAAAGAGAGAGCATTTACAGATCTGTTATTTTCACTTATAGCACTTAAAAAAAATTCTTTTCTTCTTATTTTACAGGAGTCCATGTAAAGAAGAATGATATTTAACCTGACTAAAAGAAAACTAATTTCTTTCTTCCCTCTCACTGTAAGTTTGATCAGTGAGAAGCACTTGTCATCCTTCCTCAGAAAACAGTAATAAAAAAAGCTGGTCAAGGATGCAACTAAGTCTATTTAGTATTTGTCTGATTTAGCCTTTTCCCAACTTGCTTATTCTTATACTCATTTGAGGACCAATAAGAAATATCATAGGTCCCTATCAGAACAAATTAGTGAATAGCTTTCTATATCATTACATATTAGTACAGGCTTTCTGCAGGGAATTATCAGACAGGCACTCTGTTGCATATAATAAATAAAATGGAATAAGTCGCACCATGTATCTCCTTCCCCATACTGTATCACAACTTCACGGTAAAGCCACTGACAGTTTATCTGAAATCTTCTATGCAGATATTTTCTGTTTTCCACCCACTAATGTATTTTGATTTCATTTTTTTTTTGTCTTAACTGAAGAACCCACAGCTATGAGAAATATATGCTTTTAGAACTGGTCATAATATTTTGTGATATATGCTGTTTTCCTTTGTAGCTTTAAGAAACCAGAGCTGGTACTTCCAACTGATACTTCTAGACAGCAAAAAAAAAAAAATTTACAGCTATGGAAAGGGCCTGTAGATTGCAAACAATAACTTCCACTAAGCACTATTAGTCTTGTTTTCAAAAATCCTGGGGAGTTTCTAGACTTTACAATCCTTCTGGAATCCTCAGTTACCTCTATGGTCATTTATGTATGGCAGTGCAAGTTGTCTCCTCAGGTTGCATCCACTGAGCATCAACCTGTGTTTCAGATCTTGTCAGGAGCAAATTTTCTGATTTTTTCATTAGTGTCTTTTCCAAGTTCTGTCTTCAAATGGCTGGCTTGCAAAAATCTGAAGTTTTTCCTTTTGTAAACTCTATTTTCTTCTATATCTTTCCCCTAATTCTTTCAGATAGAAGGTAATGATCATGATTTGGGAGTGACATAAAAGTGGGACCTGCAGAAAAAGTTATTTTCCATGTGAGAATTATGAAGAAAGTAATTCAGTGGACCGTCAACATCTGGTCCTTTCATAGCATTTCAAAACTGAAAAGAGCTGACTCCAAATGCTTTTAACTTCTAACATTAATCAAATGTTCACAAAACTTTCTAATTAATTAGAGACACTTGTATTCAGTTTTCTGAGTGACCTTTCAAACACTGAGTTCTGCAAAAATCGAGACAGTCTATTTTTCTGTGTTCTATGAAAAATTGAGACCATTTCTGTAAATGAAGAATAAGAACATTTAACCATTGTGAACAAGTAAATGTATATGTATAAGTATAAAACCACACATACAGATTCATATATACATATATATGTATATAATTCCAATTGTGCATTCTTCTTCCTAGCTCTCTGCTTGACATCTAATTTAGAAATCTATAAACCCATTGTAGGGAACAAAAATCTATTATTTTCGTTAGAGCATCACTGTTCCTACCACTGGTATCCAAATGTGTGTTTATAAAATTTGTCTCTCATTTTTGAAATTAAAGGGACATCAACAGGCTTGACAGAAGTATTTCAAAGTAGATCTGTTGTAGATATGGATTAAAATAAAAACAAAACCCAAAAATATCTTGTGAGTCCTTTCCAACTCAGCATATTCTGTGATTCTCTGAAAACAATTTGGAGGTTCTCTACTACTGCTACTACTACTACTACTACTACTACTACTACTACTACTACTACTACTGCTACTATTACTACTACTGCTAATTTGGTCATTTCTGCTATGGAAAACCTCAAGAGTTTTTATCCAGGTCTAATGAGTATAGTAATGGTGATGACAGAATGACAGAACCACAGAATAGTTAAGATTAAATGTGACTTCTGCCAAGGCTGTGTCAAATAAAGCAGGTTACACAGAAACATATGCAGGTGGGTTTTTAGTGTCTCCAGAGGGAAAGAATCCATGACCTCCCTGAGCTGCCTATTCCAGTGCTCTGCCACCCTCAAGGAAAAGAGGTGGTTCCTCATGTTTAGGTGAAATTTGTTGTGTTTTAGTTTATGGCCATTGTTCCTTGTCCTGTCACTGGGCACCATCCTCTTGACACCTGCCTTCGAGATATTCCTAAGCATTGAGATCTCCTCTCAGTCTTCTCCTAGCTGAACAGGCCCAGCTCCCACAGTCTCTCCTCATGAGAGAGATGCTCCAGACCCCTCATCATCTTTGTCACACTCACTGGACCCTCTCCAGTAACTCCTTTACTTTCTTGCACTGAGAAGATCAGAACTAGACACAGGATACCAGATGTAGCCTCTGTAGGGCTGAGTTGAGGGCGAGGATCACATTCCATGACCTGTTGGCAACACTTCCCTATTTATGCCAGGATTCCATTTGCCCTCCTTGCCACAAGGGCACACTGTTGTGTCATGGTCAACCTATCATTCCCCAGGACCCCCAGGTACTTCTCCACAGAGCTGCTCTCTAGAAGGTCAGCCCCAGGTCTGTGTTGGTACTTGGGGTTATTCATCCCCACGTGCAGGACCCTGCCCTTGTTGACCCTCATTGTGTTTCTCTCTGCCCAACTCCCCAGCCTGTCAAGGTTCTGCTGAAGGGCAGCACAGCCTTCAGGTGTATCAGCCACTCCCCCTGTTTGTATCATCAGCAAACTTTCTGAGGGTGCATTGTATCCCTTCACCCAGGTCATTGATAAACAGGTTGAGTAAGACTGGACTCAGTACTGATCCCTGGGGAATGCCACTGACTACAGGCTTCCATCTGGATTCTGCTCTGCTGATCACAAACCTCTGGGCTTTGCCATTCAGACAGTTCTTGATTCACCTCACTGTCCTTTCATCTAACTCACATTTCCTAAGCTTACCTGAGAGGATTTTATGAGTGACAGTGTCAAAAGCCTTGCTGAAGTCAAGGTAGACAACATCCACTGCTCTCCCCTCTTCAGCCCATCCATCATAGACAGCTCTCAGTTTGGTCAAGCATGATTGATGCTGATCTTCCATTTAAAATCTCCCTAATTTAGATTTTTATCTGTGTAGAGAACAGATTTCTTAACTTTTTCATGTATGTAGAAGATAAGGCATGTTCTTGGAGATGCCTTCCAGACTATAACACTCTGGTGTATCTACAGCAACCTGAAAGTGTAGTTTATAAGCATTAGCAATATCCTCTATTCAATCTCTCTTGAGATCTTTGAGGCAGAACTCAATGGCCCTGGTTAAAGTGTCCATCTACCCCATGTTCTTGGCAGGTGAGCTTGAAAAATGTGCTACAGAAAAGATAACAACAGGAATGCTTTAAATTGACCTACTCTTCTAATCAATTTTTCTGTTGCATATCAATATAGAGACTTTAGATTATTAAATGTTTATATACAATTAAGTTATTACAACCATACAGCACGGGTGTGAGAGGCTTTGTAATTAAATGCATGAACTATATCTTTGATGAGCTTTATCACCGGGCTTTCAAGTATCCATTACTTCATCTCCCTGGTAGGAGTGGTTCGTGTTTTTTCTCTTTTAATTCATAAAGCTGTTTTCTATCAATATTTTTATAATCTGTGCAGAAGAATTGAGAACTGGAATATTTTAATTGTTACAAGACTGCGGCTGTGAGTTACTTTTCTTGGCCCCGGTCAGCTCTCGAGCACCCGGCTTGGGCGTCTCAAATTCTCGTCGGGGCCAGGGCTCGCTGCAATTCCCGGGCGCTTTTGCTGCCATGCTCCGGCGTGGGCTGCTGGCCACGCTTCGCCGTCGGCGCGAGGGAAGAAACAAAGAGGCAGGGAATTCATCCAAATCTGTCCACGTGGCAGCTGGATGTTTATTGGCTGTGAGAGCTGTGGTGGAAAAGCTGCAGCCCGCTCCCAACCTCGCACGGACGAAAATGGCCCCGAGTGTGGAGCGGAGTGGGATGAAATAAGGGTAGGATAGGGCGGACAGGGAGTCCTCCTGCCCAATGGATACAGACGTCGTGGTGATGACGTGTACTACAGCGACCAATGGGAACACGGCAGGGGCTAACACGGGGCTTTGGGGCAAGTGGGACCATGAGAATGGGGTGACGGGCATGGAAACCGCAGGAGTAGGCAGGGAGTGGTTACAAGAGTGAGGGGGAAACTCCAATGGCAGGTAGCCTGGACCTAACCACGGTGCGGGGGGGAAAACCCGGGAAGTGCACAAGGGTACACAGAACCAGAAAACTAACAAAGAAAAAACCCATAATTTGAACCCAAACCCAGGATGCAACACAAGACTTTGAACAGCAGGCCAGAATAGAGAATTTAAGCTTCAAAATCCACAAGAGATTTGGAATTGCACTGAATGTTTCGGTTTTGTTCCATGAGATGTGATGACACAAAAGCTTATATATAAAATCTCATCTTATGTAGCAATTTCTAATCCTTGTTGTTAGTTCATTTCTGTAGCTCTCTTCAAGAAATTAATCATCTCTATAAGTTCAGACTGGGACTAAAATATCCAAAGAGCTTTCTACAGTCCACTGTAGCCCACAGCATTTACAGTTAATGAGGCTAATACTGGTGATAACAATGTTTATCTTAACAATATTTGTATGCTTTTAATGAGAGATTTTATACTATTTTTTCCACTGGTTTTAATGCTCTAATAGTTTTCTATTTTCTTGCTGTTCAAATAAATTTGAGCTCTTCTTCTGCCTCAGTAATGTTATTCAAGTTATCCTTTTCATTTGTAATTATTTCATTTTAGGCTATTAATTTTACTTGCAGTCAAGTTGCTCTAACTGTAAAAAAATTCTTGTATTTATTGCACATATCTAAAAACATCATTTCTCTTGGAAGAATTTAATTCCTTTTATTTGTGTGGCTTGTTCTTTTTTTCAAATAAATGGACAATAACTTCCTGTCCTTCTGCATTTCCAATAAAATGAATTGGTTTCACTCTCAAATGACAATGTATATGTATTGTAGAAATGTTGACTTGTATAGATCTTTTTCAGTCTAATACAGCAAGCAATCTGATTTTATTTGCAAAAGTTTTTCAAAATAAATTGATCCATTTTCATGTTCTAGATTCCATAGACCTCAATATGCTCTTAATGACAAAGTAATGTATGATAATAAAGTGGTAGATATCTGATAGTAAAGCAATATTAGTGAGACCAAGCCTTTTTCTCCTGACATCAAACCCGTACACTTGTAGGTAACCAGTGCTCAGAGGGCTACTGCTGATTGTAGTTGCTGTAATGAATTCTTAATTCTTATGCTCTCTAGGTAAATAACATTTTAAGAAATCGCAGTGTATCCTGGTACTGGAAATTTAGTTATACCAAATTCTGGAGTTGGGAACGTGGTATATTTTGTTTTGTTTTATAAATATGATTTAGGTCTCCTTACAGAAAAGTATTGATCCTTGGGGGATGATTTCTCACTGATTCTGATAAAGCAAGATGTGTAACTGACAAAGGAAAAGAATAATCTTTTGGGCTCAATGAAGAAATTCTACTTGGTGGTGCTGGTAGTAATGGATTAAAAAACCCAGCTTGTCAAAAAAATGTTAAAAAGTCTTAGTACACAGCAAATTATAAGGTTAAGTCTTTTGGAACTCAAAATGTAGGTGTGTTAACATTAACATAACACAGAAAGATGTTCATATTGATAACTTGGTATATATATTATCAGGAACTTCAAACTGGAAGTAAGTGTAGTAAACTCATGTATTAAGGGGTGTCATTATTCACTATCTTAAAAAAATTACTTTGTGAGATAAATTTTTTATCAAAACAAACAAACAAAAAAACCAACAAGGAAGGATTCACATATTCCCTCTGAGGGATCTCATGAGACAAAAAAAATGGAAGCATACAGAAATAACTGTACAAAGTTTAACTTGTAAAAAATACTGTCATTAGCTCTCTACAGCAACATCTATGAGGCTCTACATCAAAATTTTTTAGACGGCTTCACTGCCTTAATAGACAATGAGACTTTAGAGAAGTGAGAAAATACTTCAGCATTAACCAATACAGGAATCAGCACCTGGAATTTTCCACTGCTATACAACAGTTCAAGATCACAATATTTAGTTTGATGTGATAAAGAAAAACAACATTGTTTTCTGTATTTATAACTATTCACAGCTCTAAAAGTGAGAAAAAAATCTGCACAGTACTTTCCAATTCAACCATTAGAGGACAGATCGCAGAATGAGAATAATCCTGATTTATAAGATTCTTCAAATGCTATTCTTAAAAATTACTTATCATATGATGCAGATCAAGTCCAGGAAATAAGTTGATCAGCGAAGGCCCCAAACACATCTATTAAGCATTGTTTAGAAAGTAAGGAAGTGTTGAGATGTGATTTTAAAACTTAAATTTGTTTCCAGTTTTTGAAAATATTGCTTGATATTGGGAAGGCTGGCAAAGAGGTTGCCTTTATTAAAATTGCCACTTGTGTCTTTTTAAAATGTCTAAATGCACTTTTTAAAAAGTGAACTTGTCTTATGCAACACAGTCAAAAATTAAACTTGGGACAGATCA
Source organism: Anomalospiza imberbis (assembly GCF_031753505.1). Classification (NCBI taxonomy): domain Eukaryota; kingdom Metazoa; phylum Chordata; class Aves; order Passeriformes; family Viduidae; genus Anomalospiza; species Anomalospiza imberbis. The sequence goes on from NC_089681.1 coordinate 44,711,556, forward strand.
CAAAGAAAATTGAGGAAGTGGGATCCTTATAGATCTAAAATTTAAATTAACGTCTGCTGGAGGACTAATGAAGCAAATAGACTATGCTTTGCTCTATTTTTATCTCAATAGCTAATCATAATGCTAAACATTAGAGCAAAATAGCCACATTTCAACAATATATGAATGTTTACATCCTCCCTTCCTTCCAAAATAATGTATATCTCTGTTGAGATACCTGTTTAATATACACAGCAGAAAACCTACAGACTGTAAATAATATGTAAGGTTTCTCATGTTTTTATTTCTGTTAGCCTTCTACTACCTTGTATGGAGGGGTATTTACATAAATGGCATTCAAAACCAAATTAGCTTGGGTAAGGTAACATCAATGAAAGAAGCAGAAATTAAACATGCTAATTATATCAAAGTTAAGAATCATCAAATTGGTATTTGGAGGTTGCTTGGAACTTTTTTGTAAATATCTCCTATAGCCACAGGGTATAAGAATACTGACATCAGTATGGACATTCATTTTACATTGATTTTCAAAATACATGTCAAGCAATTTGCACTGTGTACTGTACAAATATCAGTTAGAGGAAGAAATATGGCCACAAGGGAGAACTGTTAAAATATAGCATAATATCAAAATACCAACTTTGGTGGAAAAAAGTTCAACAATAGAAGTTAGGATTTAAAAAAAGATCAAGGTAATCATAATTAAAAAAGGTAAATTTGGCCCCTTATCCTCCTTACCTCAGCTCATACTAGCCCCTTAAATTAGTTGAAGTACAGATTTAGTGACAATATTGAACTAACAACCACAAGCACTTTCCTATGTTCTATCTCCTCCCTTATACTTTTCTATCAATGGAAAGAATATGTTGATGTAAACCACCAAATGGATTTTCCTATGTTGTCAATTAGAGAGAAAAAGACAGTTCTGAAGAATTTGACCTTACAAAATATAAATATTTGGTTGCAGTAGGCAAACAAGATCAAGGTCTTTAGAGGTGTAGATTCAAATGCATTTCAATCTAAGATACAGACAATTTTCCTTGTGGTTTGTAGATAGATATGAAGGTTTATTTTATAAAAAAATATAGCCCTTGGTCAAGAATAAATTAAAAGTAGAGAAATAAAAATTTATAGTGAAAGACAACCAGAAAAATATTTTTGTTTTTAATTTTCAACCCATGCCATGTTACTCTCTAGATAGAACTCTCAATTTTCTGAATCTGCACGTTAATGAATTTCTGATTCAAAGGCAACTAGGAATAACAAAACCCACAGTTCTCTCTGATTAATGTAGTTCCAGACACCCCTGCAGTGCCAGGGTCAACAAACAAAGCAGCAGTTTCCAGTCATGTAGTCATTGCATTTCTTAAGTGTATAAATGAGTGATGTCAGACATGATACATATACATATCACAGACATGGTACACTTACACTAACATACACAAATACGTAATGCATAAAAAAGAATATGCAAATATTTTAAAACATTCTTTATGTCTTTCCTAGATGCAATATCAGCTATTTATAAATATTCATATATTTTAGTGTTCACATAAAATTATATAAATAAAGAAGCACACACAAATATAAATATGTATATTTGTATACATAAATATAATTTGTCTGTACTGACATGGCAATTCTGCTATCTGTATTTTTTCACTTTTACAAATTTGGAACTATAATAATGAATGGAAAGTTATCTATCACTGTACAAGAGCATTTTAGTTTAATGAAGAGTAATATCATTGGTTGTTCTGCATTTCTTCTGATATAATAAACTTTCTAAAGTTTCTGTGATGGAAGGAGGTAAATAGAGTTTTGACAGATATTCAATTTATAGTCATTGCTCGCCAAGATCATTGTTTGACTCTGTTTTTTTGTCCTACAATTTTGTGCCAGTCTTGTAAGGGGAACGAAATAATAATCTGTGGATTCCAATCTGAAGTAGCATTCCAATACATACTGCATTCATTGAATGGTATCAAGATTATTTGTGTTTAAATGTAACAAACATTTGTAGTTTGGAGCAGACTGCATAGGAAACTGTTGGACTATATGATGCCTGAAGCCTTGGACAGAACATTTATCAACAGAGTCTGACTACCCAAACTGTTTCCATCTGTCCATAATATGACATCATAATGGGAATTCTGAACAGAAAAGGCAGCCCAGGGTCATTCCTAGAAGAGCTCTGAAGCCATCTGCCCAAGGGCAGGTGGAAATTGAAGTCATCTGCATCTGAGGTTGCACAGAAGGGTGATATTCAGCCCTGCTGTTGTGGAATCACCTGGAGCTTTTTATCCTCTGAAATGGCTATCATAAGGCTGTGTACAAATGCCGCAGCTCCACAGACAACTCGCTGTTTGCAGTGAGATTGTAAACTGGCGATTTATGAATGTCTAAAGGGTTCATAAGAACAGCTTTCTTTGAAGAACAGGAAATCTCATTCTCTTTTCAAAAACTATAGAGAAATACACTTCCTCCTCTCTTTACAGCTATTTAAAACTTACATAGCAGATATTTATATATATTTTCAATCGTTAAATCAATGTAATATTTTGGTGGAAATCTTTCTTGTTGGTTTACAAGGCAAGTCAAAGTTTATATATAATTTATATACATATATGTATTTTTTTCATATATAATCAAAAAGTTGCCAATGTTCTGTATTACATGAATTATTTTCTGGTAATATTTTCCAAAGTAAGCCACAGTAGAAACGTCATCCCTTGTATCAGAGCTGGTTTTAAATTCTTATCTCAGTGTAATGCTAGTTGAAATCCATTAATTTAAGTTGATTTATGTTAGTGTAAGATTGGAAAAAATATGAGCTAGAAAGAAAGAATTAGGTCAACACTTTTTAATCAGAAATTTAATATTCACACAGTCAGAGTGGTATGTAGGTTAACTTCATAACAGCTCCATAAAGTGAATTGATGTACAGTACTGTATCATGCCAACATAGCATTGCAATCTATAATTTAAAACTTCTCCTTTGAAACCAGTTAAATACAGATTAAGAAAATAGATGGAGTCTCATCATCTATCAAGTAGATAAAACTATACATCAGTGAACGTGCATAGGCATTCTTCTTTGTCATCTCCTGTGCTGTGTATGAGTAATACAATCTTGATTAGCTGAGAAACTTGTGCAGACTTTTACAAGTTTATATATTTCATATATTCTATGGTTTGACATAAATTGCTACCTAATTATACTGAATCTATGCCATAAGAACCATCACTGCTGATTTCTTCACAGGACAATGAATTGGTACTATAATTATAAAATGTTTGAATATCATATTTCTCCAATTCGCATAAAGAAAACAAAGTACCAAACGCACTAGTTTTGGTAATGAAGTTGAATAGGTGCTTGCAATATATTTTCAAAGCACATGGCCACTGCTAATATGTTTTGGATGGTTTTTAATGGTTTTTTATGTTCTGGAAAATAGAAGTTGTTCCAGACATCAGAACATATCAAAATCTGTTTTTCTTTTTTGCCTTTTAAATCAGAAATATAGGAACACTCTGATCCAGTTTTGTTCAGTGATAGAGCAATTCCCATGCAGAAGCCATTAAGTACTGACAGATTATCTGTTCCTTTATGGTGATATGATTTCCTGGAGCTGTGACAACAAATAAACTCTTAGGAGCATTGTCTTGGATGGTATACTTTTCTTGTTTATGTCCCCTGTTCATGCCTACACTCTCAGGTACCCCAAAGAAGTCACTACATATCCAAAATGACCATTCAAATTCAGTATCCATATTTTCAAAACGCTCCTTGCTACTCCTGTCACCTAATTGCCCTCTCACCCTGAAGAAAATAATTTTGGCTTGAATTCTGTGGTTTTTCTGACTCCTCTCATATTTCAGTGCTATATAACTATCATCTCCATCTCTGTTCCCAGTGGGTTTAGTACAGTATCTCTCCATTTCATCAGCCAGTAGCACTAAGCATGTATGTTAAATTAAATTTATGAGCCAGGAGGGGAAAGCAGTCTGCTTATCTGACTACCATTTTCTTTTAAGTGGTGGAATAAAGCATTCCAAATGAAGAAAAATAACTTTCTGTGGCTTACCAGAAAATGCTTGCTCTGTCCTTGTGGTAAATATGTGAGATACAAAGTTTATGAGGTCTGTAAGTAATTATTTTATCAACCTGCTTTTTCCAACATGAGAAGTCTTTTAAGAAACTAGTTATCTATTTTGACTCTTTTTTGCAGGTTTAGTGGTAGACTTGGCAGTGCTGTCTTAATGGTTGGACCTGATAATATCAGAGGTCTTTTCCATCCTATATTATGCTATGATTCTCTAACTTCCATATAATTTTCTTGGATAGTTGCTGCAGGGATACAAAGAAGAACCACTGTCTTTGACACCTATTATAACTACCACTTACCAGTTTATATTTTTTCCTTTCAGATTGGAAAAATACTAATATATTAGGTAGTAATTGTGAGATGAAGGAGGTAAGGAGCTACCTGCAACAGGTGTTTCCAGATTGGTCCAAAATGCATCCACCACAGGACACAGCCAATCCCACCAAGAAAACTGGTGGCACCTCTCTTAGCATATTTAAAAATTCTCGATGAGGAAGAAAGGAAGGAGAAAAATGGTGAGAAACATCAGAAGGAATAGAGGTGCCAGAGGAGAAGGACTCCATGGCACGCACCTGAAGTGACTGATGTCCCTAAAGGAGTCATACTGGAGCACAGGAAAAGGGTGATAAGGAAAGGCAGCAGAGGGAAACCACTGAGCATTGAGAGACCAAGTGCAACCTGTAGCAATAGTAGTGGGGAAAGAGAGATGTCTGAAATTGAGCCTGGCAAGGGGAAGGAAAGTGCCTACATGTTTTGAGTTCTTTTGTTTGGTTGGTTTGGGTTTTTTGTTTTGGTTTGATTTTGGTTTTATTTATTGTTGGTTTTGGTTTGGTTGGGTTTTTTTTTTTTTTTTGTGGGTTCTTTTGTTTTATTTTGGGTTTTCTTTGTTTTTTGGGGTTTTTTCTTGTTGTTTTTGTTTTTTTTTTTTTTTTTTTGTTTCCTAGTACATGAATCAATAATTTAATAGTAATATTAACTAGCAAATTAAATTTCCCAAGTTCAGATTACTTTGCCCAAAACAACAGTTACCAAGTGATCTCCCTGTCTTTGTTTTGCCCCACAAATTTTATCTCTCATGTTCCTCTGGTTCTCTCCCTCATTCCACTGCAGGTGGAGAGGTGAGCAGCTGTGTAGGTGTCTGGCAGCTGGCTGGGGCCAACCCACCACAGTAAGATCACCAAGTGGTTACCAAGACCCTTGTAAGTGAGTATCCCATCAGTCTTACCAAATTAAGGATTTCTGCATGTTATGCACCATTTTGGTCATTTCTGGTTGTTCTAGGATAAATGTAACACCATGCCAATACTTACATATTTTTTTATCTCAATGCGTCTTTAAATGTAGAATGACCAATTAAAGTTCCATGATACTAACTCGAGGAGAAGGGGTTAAAACACAGACTGACTTGAAATATGAGAATAAAATGGAAGAGAATTCAAGTTGGTGAAAGAAATAAAATGCTGCAGTCAATATTGCCATCAAATCATCAAAGGCATCTGAAAAGACAAACAGCACCAGGTGAGAAATACTTCTCTAATGAAACCCAAATGTCAGAAACATATGACATTTCATCACATTCTTTCAAAAAATCTGCTAGGAAGACCTGCAGCACCAATCACCATCTGTTAAAACATTGATGACATCAAAATTTGATAATGATTTTTCAATATATTCTTTTGAAAAGCAGCATGACCATTTTTGTACTTTAAGGGTAGTTAAATACTGTGCTGTTCTTTAATGTCCTTGATAGCTTTATAGAGTAAAATTTGTTCTTCTATTCTCCCTTCTTTTAAAAACTGGCTTAACAAATATAAACTTCCACACTACTGTGCTGAGTCAAAGACCATTTTTTTGATGTAGAGGACATACATTGTCCCTTAAATTCTTGTTTAAAAGAACACAAATACTAATATAAAAAGAAAAAAAAGTCTGTAGTGCCTACATCCTTGAAGTAGGTGTATTTGGTCAAAGAAATAGAGCTGCAGTCCTACTTGCATTATAGCTTTTAAAATTAAATTGAAAACATAGCCTATATTATTTATAAAAAGAAAGGACTCTTATTCCTGGCATAGATTAATTGCTTTTCCAATGCCAGTTGCTGCTTGATTGAATAAAGATATTTAATGAAGTTACTGTGTTAATTACAATAGAAACTTTTAAGAGTTGTTAGTTAATTTTCACATTTGTTAGTCTTTATAGAATTGATGAATTTTATAATCTTCAGGTTTTATTTTGATTTGTTTTGTTTGTTTTCAGTTGCACTTCAATCAGACCGTTTCCTCCAAAACTTTTAGGAAAAAACTCAGAAGGTATTATTTATTATTCATGTCTTTTGAACACCAGAAGGAAATTTCAGTAGTCTCAAATTCTTTCCTTTGATTCTGTTTTTTCAGGTTCCAATTTTCTGTACATAAAATAGTCTTAATCATGCCACATTTACCTCTTAGATACCTCCTACATTCATCCTGCTGTCATTTGAAGAGGATCAATTGTTGATTTATGTTTTTCCTTTCCATTCTACAGCATAATACTTTCTACTCTTGTGATTATGGCTGTAAAAAAATCAATCTTCAACTTCACAGTTTCACAAGTGAGTAGAAGATATTAGGGATTTTTTTTTTAAGACTGACAGGGAAGTAAATTTGTTGCTAAAGTTTCTTCTGCTCTGCTACATGAATAGCAAGAAATTCAGTCTTCTTGACTTATGTGCATTCCTTCCTATGAAGAAATCCTACACTTAGACCTTTGTGTAAAACATTTTGAGCCAAATGCTCAGGTGCAATTTGCCTAGCTAGCATTCCCTGTGTGTCTGTGCCTATGCAGAAATGCCTGGCTCTAATTATAGGTGAACTATGTCCTTTCCCATGAGAGCCAAATACAGCTGTTTCACTACTTGCTCTGGCTAACAAAATAAACATTGGTTTGACTGCCACTTTTGCAGCTTCTGAAGACAGACATGGTCCATAGACCCTGCTTAAGATGGCCCCAGCAGCTGCATGAATAGAAATAAGGAACAGCAAGTTCACCTCTGCTGAAATTTCTTCCTGGCATTATTTCCTTAACTCATATTAATCATTCTCAAGAGCATTTTGTCTAGTGGGGGGGCTGGGCGAGTGAACTATGATAGCTTATTCTTGGAACAATGAAATGCACGCCCTGAGACAGTTCTGTGCAAATAAATATACACAATAATTCAGTGACTAATTTGAGGGGGAAAAATCTGCTGTTCTGGAAGCACTTGATTGCAGAATTGCTACAATCATTCCTTTAGTTTAAAGTCACTGTGGTACACTATATTCTGCTTTCTCTGCTTGTGTTATTCCGGACCATGCATCCCACAGAGAAGATAAACTAGATGAGTCTTACAGCATTTTTATATATTTGACACTTCTATTTAGGCATAATACTTTCTGTAAGTGAAAAAAATAATGACATATGTTCTGATCAATAACATTGAATGCATTACACTTATTCAGTACAAATACTAGACAGGGGTATAGGTTATGGAATGCAGTTAAATATATTTCATATACATTAGTTGTTTCAAGAGCAAGATACACTATATATATTCATGAACTCAAGGCTAACTACAGGGTTATTTAATGGCATTGTATAATATACTACAATTAAAGATTAACATAATGAAAATAACTGACAGGAATAATTTAAATCATCTGGAACATGCTCTGGAATTAATTCTTAATATTGTAATATGATATTTAATAAAGACTGACAAAATCAGACCGTTTAAAATAAAATAACCAATATAATTATTTTGTTCGTGCAATAGTATCTTACTAAGAATTCCATGAAAAGTGTTGAATTCTTCTTAGTTTCACCATTTCCGTCCTAAAATGTATTCATTTAAAGGCAAGAAGACATTATAGCTGTTCTAAGCTCAGACTGGATGTCCATATTCAACACATGTTATGGAACACCAGCATGAGTGATACACTGGCATATGCCTCAAGATCCTCTATTCAGAGAGCCCTAAGAAACCAGGATGAGCACAATGCATACAGTAGCTTCTTGTGCAACTGCATTCTTTAGGTGTAAAACCTTAGCTTGGCTTGTGGGCACAGTGTTATGGCTTTATGAAAATGTACTTTTCTAAATTATTGCTGTGAGATGTGATCAGGAACAGAGCAAAGCAGGCTTAAGCTTAATAACAAAGAAAAAACTTTATTAAATTACTACTAATATAAAAACTACAGACATTAAATTTAGGATGAAGACTTTCTAAAACACCCTTCTTCTTCCTACTTAATTTTCAAACAAACTTACAGTGAGATATTACTTAGGATTTTGATTAAGTTGCTACTCTTCAGATAATCAATACTTAGTCTATTAAGGGAGACAGGAGTCTCTCCTGTGCCACAGACCCCTCAGGAAACACAATTGCCACTCTTGTGTTTCCGTGTTACACATGGCAACTCCCCAGAGAAAATCTGCTAGTGTGACACTCTCTTCTCTATGTTACAGTGCTCTTACTACTGTGCATGGACAGGCTGCTCATAGGGGACTTTTAAGGATGTTTTGTTAAGGACTAAAAGAAACAACAGTTCAGCATCTCATTTCCGGACTACAGTCCCCCCCATTTCCCCCTGGGCCGAGGGTCTAAGAACAGAGATCTTCTTCTTCTCTTCTTCTTCTCTGAAGACAGAGGGCCTCTCTACACTCTCTTCAACTTTCCTCTGTTCTCTCTATTCTTCTGTTGGTAATTACTGAAACAGTCTCTTGGCCCTCCAACGCATCCCCCTAAGTGCAGCCTCTGTCAGGAGAATTTGGTTCAGTCTATGGCTAACAAGAAAACTCCAGCCACAAGCCACTCTATCATCTCTTCCCAACTCAAAAATTTCTTCTTCTATCATCTCGGATCCCAGACTGTTTTTCTTCTACTTCAAATCAAGGAGGAGTAATATTTTACAAAGCCTTCATTTCTCAGGAAAGGGTTAAAAGTTCAGACTCCCTGGACGGCTGAAATTTCTGCCCAGCAGCCGATTCCCAAGGCCAAGGCTGGGCACCTTCCCCCCACTTCTTTCTCCTTCGCGCTGGCAAAGATACAGGTGCCATCCGGACTCTCTGTCTCTTCCCTCTGTGGGGGTGACAACAAAGGCATTTCCGCTTCTCTCCACCCTTCCGTCCACAGGAGCTGGCTCGGTTCCAGTCCTTCTACCCCTCGGCTCACCTTGACCAGGCTTTATGGCTTCCCCTCCCCCACCCAGCCCCATGGCTGGGCAGGGGAGATCTGCACAGCACCCTGACCGGAACCAAAGAGAGCGAGCTCTTGGGAGTTCCTGCTTTTTACCCTCTGTGTTCTCAGAGGTGTATCTATACCTTCAGTGGTCACTCCAGGTGCCAATATCCAAACCTGACTACTAATTGGTTTAACCCAACTTCCTGAAAAAATTCACTTCCATGTCAAACCACAACACACAGGGAGAGAAAAACACCACACATGGTATCTAAATGCAGTTCTGTAATTTAACTGAGATGTACTGATTTGGAATGCTGAATTTTCATGTCATGTAACCTCAAAGCTTTGTGATGTGATTAATGCATCTTGAGTTAATGTATGAGAGGAAGAAAAAAAATCTATGATGAATTGAAAAACATTCTTTTGAAATTTGTTTCTGATTAGATAGCTTGGATCTGAAATATTTAGAAGGCATTTTAATATGTTCTCAGATGGCATGAAAGAGGCGAATTCTATGGCAGAGGTCTCAGGTTAGAAGATTATTAGGACATTAAGACATTATCCTTTTTTCTTCCACAGCAGAGTATGATTATGCTCAAGGGAGTAATTGGCTGAGGTGGATAAAGCAGACCAATTTGATTTCTTCAGACAGCCTCCATTCTTCACACTGGCAGCCAAGTGCCCTCTCAGGGCACAAGAAGGAAACCTTTGAAAACTCCCTTTTGGATTCCTGACAAGTGCCTCCTCTGTTTATTAAAGAAAATCCACGACTATTTTCTCTGCTGTCCTGTCCATGTATTTATGTTATAGATTGCAAATATATGTGCCTTTTCAGCAGCTAGCCAGGCAAACCTTGTCTTCTCAGCCATAAATTTCACATTTTAAATATAAATGGAAAATAAACCTTTCCCCTTCAAGAAATAAAACAGGGGTTATATTTTGCCTGCAGTTTACAACGCTTTTCTCCAATAAAATGTTGGAAAACCTGCAATTGAGACAAATAATCTACAATTACATGTATATTATAAAAATATATTTTGTATATGTATGTAACATATTTAAGCACAAAAACTTCTATTCATGGTCATAATAAAGACACTATCCTGGTGTCCTTGTCATTTTAATTATTGGTAGATTCCAATGCAACTCGTTTATCTTAATGCTGCTTTTTTATACTTTTCTTCTCAATTTTAGACATAAAATCACAAGATATATACAACCACCAACACATATATAGCTCATTGTTACATACATGTTTTTAATACAAAAACTATTTTAAAATGTAATATTTACTGCAAACATTTAACTCTGTGCTGTACACCATGCCACCTAACATGCCAATCATTACATTTTTTGCTTATTCATACACTTTTTTACACTGTTCCCCTTGGGAAAAGCTGCTGAGTTTAGACAGGCTTTGCTGCATGACATGTATATCAATTCATAGAAGCTCCAAGACAGGAAGGAAGTGAATCTCAATGTTAAATGTGAGATGATGACAGTTGTTTTCATAGGTGAATTCGGAGGAAAAAGGAAAAGAAAACCTTCTCTTCTTTTGTACATATGAAAAGGAAAACAAAGAAGTGATCTTAAAATATCTAGAAAATTCCAGATCTTTTAGTACTCCAGAAGTAAATGCCAGTACCCTGAATCAAACTGTGGAATGAGTGCAAGCCACTGAAGAAAAAAAAAGCACAAATCTTTTTCTTTTCTTTAACTTGATACATTTTATACTCATTTCTCATCATTTTGCAGAGACATGAGCAGGATCACTCAATCTAAAATACCTTCTTGTTACACTATGGTTTACTTTTCTGAACTATCTTAGTGATGAGTCATGTATATTAATAAATAATATATTCATGCTTGAGTTCAATACACAACATAATTATTATTCTTGTTTTTGTGAAATATCAACTTCAGCATGTGTAAGAGTATCCCACTCATATTTGTGTGGTGCCTCAGGAGCAGAAAGTTTTCTCAAATCTGGTCTACTGATTTGCCAGTTATTTAACCAGGCATATGAAATATCTGAATGTGCTTAACACATGTTTCCAAAGAGCTGAGGATTGTCAAAATATCAGCACTATTTCTTTATACTTTCATGGCAAAGAAGTAGCACTGAAGGGGATTACTTGAATTTAAATAGACTTTAACAAACCCTGAGCAAATGTTTGAGCATAGATGTTAGTGCTCTCTCAATGGAGATAATGACCTTTCAGGCTGCAGTTCAGTATTCTTACATTGCCCAGCATCACAAAAAGTATTTCCAAGATGTTGAAAGGGTGATGGTGGGTATGACGTTGAGAGCTAGTGATAAGTTCTGCATGACCAAAGTTTCCTCCAGAGACTATAATATACCATATATATTCCTTGACAGCAGCATGGTAACATAAAGGAACCTTGAGGAGCTTTGTCTTCCTCTTCATCCCATCCCAATTAAGACCAATAATAATTCATTTTATATAATTTCATATTTAAAAAACATTCTTCTACAGCATATCTATCTATCTACAGACATAAAATTTCTCATTAAATGTCCCTGCTATTTACATGGTCTCTTTTTGTTATCCTACTGCATAGGTTGCTGTTAAAAATCAGAGAAGATACCTTCAGAATGGACACAGGCTTCTATTTAATGCTCTAACATATTTGGAGTAACTGAGTTTTGTAAGGAATTTCCTGAATTTCCCTCCAGCTTAGTAATAAAATGTAGAGATTTTGGAAATAATTTTGGAAAATATGGTTTAGCTGTGTATTTGTATAAATACATGTGCACACATCTGTATTTCATAAGAGCTAAATTTTACCTTCATTAGGACTGCTAATTGACATTTTCAAGTTATGTTCTTAGCTTAAGGAAGACATTCCTATGACATATGGAATGAGAAAATTCAATGAGAAATGGGAGATGGAGAAATCATCCTAAATAACAAAGTAATAATTATTTTACCTCTGTGTCATTTACATTGACACAGATAAGTAACAATTGTATTTAATTGAAAACAACCCCCCGGTTTTGAGAAATGTTTCCTGTCTAATGGAAAAAATATGTTCAAAGTCGATGTCAACACCAGATAAAATAGAGGATGAATCCTTAGCAGCCGTTACAGCCATGCGCCCACAGTGCAACAAAGTGTGTGATTTAAAAAACACAGCGTGAATTAACAATCACTAGAATGGCAAATAGAGGTTTCACAAGCCAATTTTCTATATTCTGGATCCTTCTTCTCCCACAACAAGCAGCAGTGCTTGAAATTGCAAACCCTTCAATTTTTTTAATCTCATAGACTCAGACTGTCATTATGTGGTCCAATCCTCCTGTCTAAACAGAATCACCTCCAGACAATTGACCAGGACCAAGTCTAGATGTCTTTTGAATACCTTCAAGGACTATGCCTCCATAACCTCTCTGCAACTTGGGCAGTGCTTGGTAACCCTCACCCTGCTTCAAAGGGACAAACTATGAAGATCTCAATGACTGGCTCAACCACAGGTCTTGTTTTTTCAAATGCTCAATCTCAATTATGCATCAAAGATGTGATTACAATACAAAAGAGAATAGTTGAAAATTAATCTTTTGTAACTGTAAAATACACATTTTTCAAAAGTCTTTTAAGTAGGTAATGCCTTATATGTGGATATATTTTATTTTCCTTTCTTCCCCACTTTCACTGTTATAAATTTTCCAGGCTGAAAATCTAAAATTAAAATCTATCTATTTCATTAAGCTAAGCATTGTTGTAGGAGTACCAACATCTCTCCAGCTTTTCATCCCAAGAATCTCTAGATCATGACTTACCGTAATTAGAATATAGGGAAGGTTATTTCCTGTGGAGGCCTTTTGGAATTGTCTAGGTAATTGATGTATTAAGCTTTCTTCTAACATTACATGAGGCTAAACAATCTGAGCAAAACTGCAGTTCAGAAGATCTGGGACATATTTTTTTCTAATCAGCACTTTCTTCTGGCTCAGAGCTCACTGTAGAGCTACAAATTAGCTTTATGTTTGGACAAGTACCTCTTAAAATGTAAGCTAACAACCCTTGCAGACAAACAGACAGAGGAACATTGTTTGGTGGAGACAATATGTAAAAGATTAACGAAATTCAATGTAAAAAATATGTTTGTTCTCTTTTTCCCCTAAAGCCAGGCTTAAAAATTTTAATTTATTTCTTCTGCTTAGCTGTACTTGGAAAGGAACAATAAGGAACAACTCTAATGAAAAAGATAGGAAAAGGTATAATCTGGAGATGATTCTTGCTTGAAGAAGAGTTATAATGATATTTTCTTTAGCCCTTTGCATCCTCAGTATACAGAGCAAGGAACACTTAGTGTATCATGAGAAGGAAACATATTCAGACCATGAAAATAAACAACTGAAGCTTTAGTGAGTCAATTCATATGAGAACAAATAGTTTGCATAAGGGATGAACAAATGGCTATAAAAGCAGAAAGAAACCCAGTTTATTTCTATGGGAGCATGGTATAGGAATACTGTCAATGAGCAGGAAGGAAGACTGAACTTACAAACTTTACAAAAAGTGACCTAGATCGTGGCGGTAATACTGACTGCCACTGAGAAAATATATGCAACACATTGGTACAGCAAGGGAAAGAAATCAGTATTCCTGTCACTTATGTTGTACCTGTTGTGTGGATAAATACAGCAAAGAACTTCTGTTTCACAAGGCTGCAAGTCTAGCAACTTTACTTAGCACTACATTTCAAAGGAAAAAGTAGCATTTTATTACTTCACTTTTCCCTGTAGTAAAAAATGTTGAAGAGTTACACAGGGTTTCAACTGCTCAGTTTCTATTGACTTTAATGACAAAAACATAGCTAAAACCCTATGCATCTATAAAAATCCTAATTCTATCTCCTTAGTATGCTGACAAAAAACAAGTTATTACTGTCAGTTCAGTACAGCCAATGTAACTGTTAAAGAGCAAACTGAATTGCACTTTGCCTTGCATATTGTCAACAAAATTGTCAGCCAGATTTTGATTTCAGAGATTTTACTGCTAGCAATGATTAGTGTTGTTCACAGCTAAATGGCCAGGCAGCTTAGTTTGTTCTGGATGAGGCTTCAAAAGTTCAAAAGGTTCTCTGAACCTTTTCCAAATCCCATGTTTCAGCAAAACTGAGCTGGTATTCTCGAGAGCACTATGCTCCCAGATACATTACAAGTTCACAAGCACTTCATGCTACAAGTCATTTGGAAAACACTGTGAAAATTACTTTTATCAGAGTCATTCTGACTCTGCTGTCAGTGTTAATTTCAACAAAGATTTGACAAGGTTCACAAGCATGGGCTACATATTAAAACATGTATATGTAATACTTATTAATGAAAAATTAATGCCATATGAACTGTAATACAAGCATTTTTCTTAGAAAAGCCATAGAAAGTTTCCTCAGAAGCAGAAAGAACGTACTCAATTCATGGGAAGGGTGGGGGTGCCAATGCGAAAGGACCTAATAACATCTTTCTGTAAGCTTTCCCTACTAAAAGAGAAGGAGCAATTCTGTGGGATAAATAGAGGGTTATAAAGAACAACCTCCAAGTCCTCATTAGACTGTTTTTTTTTACTTAGTAAAAAGTCTTTTACCTCTATCTCATTCTTCTAATCCATAAAGGTGGTTTTCTGGAGTTCAGTACTAAAGCAGAAACTGAATTTCTTCTACCAACAGTGCTCCTTGGAAACAGTGCTAGGATGACAGCTTTTTTGTTGGTGCCTTATATGTTGCTGAAAACAAACAAACAAACAAACAAACAAAAAAACAAAACAAAAAAACACTTTGAGGGAGTTTGTCTGAATGTGTTAAAGCATTTACACATTTACCCTTCATAAAGGTGCGAAGAGAAAAACTATTATTGACCCAATTTTACCAACACAGATTTCAATCCAGATCAAAAATGAAGAACAATAAATTACATAGGCAGTTAGTTTCTCTGTCTCATTTTGAAATTTGTACTTATCGCTTTTTTACATTGCTACTAGATAGTGCAACAGAATGTCTAGAACAGGAAGACTACCTTAAAAAATCAACCTTAATGATCAGAATGCACTTTAAACATGTCTGCCATGAGACTTGTGATGCCTAACAAGGAAATAAAGGGCTGACAACACAGCTACAGCATCTAAAAGAAATTAGAATTGTCACCTTAACATTTGTTCTTGATTTTATGATGTTATATGTGTGTGTTTGTGTGTAGTATGGGAAGAGAGATTGTTTGAAAGAAGTTACACACAAAAAAAACCCCAAAACAAAACAAAACAAAAAACAACAAAAAATCCAACCCAGTTCTTTTTTTTTTTCTAAGATCTTATAACTATGAAAGAGAAAATATGACAAAAAAGAGATTGATAGGGAAAGAGAAAGGAAAGAGCTATCTGCTCAAAACCATTGATATGCACTGTTACATGCACATCCTGACAGTTATTTGCTTTTATTTTAATTAGCTATTTTTTTGTAAAGTATTCTGTCATCAGAAGAGATTCATTTCATGTGTGTTGTCAGAAGGCAAGAGGGAAGTAAGAAAGGAAGGCCAGGGCAAACACAGTAAGAGATATTTCTGATGTGGAAGGCAGGATGAGGTTGCCTTTATGAAGAAGGCAACAAGATAAGGGGAGAGAAGCACATTCCCAGGTCTAATAGTGGAGTCAGCAGGGTGACTCAGATGAAATAACACAGAGAAGTCCCTCACTAACTGTTTCTTTACACAGGCTTTTGTTTTTCTGGAATTCATTCAAACTCCCTAACTTTAAAGGCTTTTCTATGCCTAAAATGGATCCACTCTGAGACAGAATTTCCCTAGATTTTTTGGGTTTTTTTTTAAGGTGCGCAGCAGTGGAGATATGAAATCAGGAATCAGGGAAGATTTTACCCTGTGGATGTGACCAAAAGAAAGCATATGTCCTTACTTTGTCTACAGCTCTTGTAAACAGGTTTCAAGAGGGTCCCTGGAATAATAACCAGGATGTACAGTGGACTGCAATGAGTCTTGTAAATAGCAGATTCTGAGGAAATTTCTTTCTGTTTTTCCATGGGCTCCAAAATTAATTGCAGCCTCTTATTTTCTTTGCTCAAGTGACATCACTCATCCCTCAGAAACAATGTTGGTCTATATTTATTCCTCAGCTACTAGGAATTCACATCATGGCTGTCATTTTTTACTAATTATGCCAGTTTTCAACAAAGAAATCTGGCCTTTTGTTTCTTTCTCCTGTGAAAGTAAATAAATTTGTAAATAAATTCGTAAATAAATTCATAAATAGAACTTGGAAAATGTTGTGCAAAGATGGGCTTGAAGTTAACAGAAAATGGAGTTCTTGAAAATCAGGTCTATAA
The DNA here is from genome assembly GCF_031753505.1 of Anomalospiza imberbis. Classification (NCBI taxonomy): domain Eukaryota; kingdom Metazoa; phylum Chordata; class Aves; order Passeriformes; family Viduidae; genus Anomalospiza; species Anomalospiza imberbis. The sequence continues at coordinate 44,728,221 of NC_089681.1, forward strand.
CATAACAGTTTATCAAAATCTATTTCTTGAGCTAGAGTCAATTTAATGAGCATGCATTTCAACAGTCATTTTATGTTGGAAAAAGTTTCCAGTAATTAAGGATAACTGGCAATGGAAATGAAATGAACAGATGATAATGGTTCTGCAGAAGACTTAAGCAGCTTGCTCTTTCAGCATATATTGGATAAGACAACAGACGCAAAGGTTTCTAAGAGGAAATCCAAACTGGTCAACTGTGCCTTGATTGTTATTCACCTAAATTATTATACTCTGTCTCTGCCTACATTTTTCAAGTTGTTGCTTATTCCTTTTTATAGTGGTGCAGGGAAAGAGCAGGAAGGCTTCATAACATCAGAGTATAAAGCATTTTTTATCATGGCTGTGCATACTAGCTTCACTGTCATTAAAGTCTTTTCATTATATAACCTTCCATTTTAATTAATTTAAATCTTGGCTTTTAAAAGTTTGTTGTAGAATGAAAACAGAATTTCAAAAGGACTGCAATCACAGTGTTTACAGTATTTGTTTTGAAGCTAAGATAGTCACTTACCCTTAAATTTCTCTCTTGATGCAGCCTATAAAAAAATAATGCATTTCAATCTCAGAAATTACATCTGGACATGGTTGTCCAGATTCCATTCTGCTGTCAATCAAAATTTCTCTAAAGAAATCCCAGAGTTATACTTGTGTACAGCAAAAGTACTGAATGACCTGATCTTTTTAAACACCATAGTTGGACCAACCTAAATATCGAAGAAGTGTCTGCCTAATTTGAGTGGAAATTTCTAAATAGTAATCCAGGAATATTGCTTTGTTCTTGAGTAGGAAAGCTTTGAATTACTTATGCAGATCATTAAAAAAGTGACAAGAAAATTTTGCAATTGCAAAGCATCATGTGTCTGAGTATTCTACCTATAATGCCAAAAAATTAATTTAGAAATTCTAGAGAGAGTTTTTAATTTTTTAATTGAAAGTCTTCTTTTATTTGCATCAATTTGTAAAGCCAGGAATTTTAGTAAACTTGAGACCCCTGCACAAAACTTATAAAAGGAAAACATGTTTTCTATTCTTAATTATGTCATAGTCTTAAAGTCCATCCTCATGAGATACAAAAGAAATACCAAATGAACAATGAAACTCAATTTCTGAAATGGATAAATCTTCCCAAGCACAGCAGTGATTCCATATCTAGTTTAAAGTACTTGTTAGATCTAAAGTTAGACATAGAACTAAATTGCTTTCACTTGGTCAGTTGTAGGCACATTAATGAAACCGAATTTTCATATTTTAGAGAAGACAATAACAAATATTTGGGTGATTTCCTGTTTTAAATATAACAGCTATCTTAGTTTGCTTGAAGGAATTGCTTTTGAAATAAACCATTGAGTTGAGTAAAGGTGAAGTTATGAAAAGTGAGGTATAGATACCGTAATTTTGGTCTCATTAATTAATTTTACCTTTTGATAAACTCACTACCTATATGGTAAACTGTAATGTTATACACAACAGATTTTATCATTGGTGAAACTGAACATTAATAAGTAGTAAAAAGTATAGAAGTTCTGTTTTCGGTTTCAAGGGAATGCATATACATAGTCAAAAACCATGCGTCAAATGATTCAATGTGGCTATATCAGAACATTCTGTTTAATAGATATCTATGTACACAAGCAATAAGTATTAGATATATGACTGCACATAAAGTCTTATGTGTACACAAATATCTGGGTTTAGTTGGTAATTTCAGGTAAAATATTGTAGTTTTCTCAGGAGCTATTTTATGTATGAGTTCCAAATGAATTCACTGTATGTGCAACTTTTCTTAAAGACACAATTTGTGGCTTGAACGGAAAAGAAAAAAAGACAAAAAAAGTAAAAGGACCAATGGGACCAATACTTTGTGCACTGTAGCTTTGAAGAACTCTCTGAGCTAGGTTTCCCTCAGAATGTAATTTTTTTCAGTGTCAATAAACACAGGCAAGCATTAATTCTTCAGCTGGGCATTGCAAAGCCCTTCACAAGGTACAGGTGGTACAGTTTGTGTCCATTTGTAATGGCAGATCAGAACTTCCACATTTCTTTTACTGTCACAGTAGGCACATGAAGAGTAGAAACAAAGCTCTAAGTATATACAGCAGAAAGAATGTGGGATAATATTTTGTTAAGTTGGTAATGCTATATTCCATGAAATATGAATGCTATATGCTGTATGGGGATGAATGATTTTACTGTTCAGTATTCTACAGTCAGGTTTTATCACAGATTTTTATTTTTTTATAATACATGTAGTTTGCTACAATTTTATATGATAATTCAGCTTGGAAGGGACACCAGTATCTCTACTCCTGCTTCAAAGCAAGATCAGTTATAGCATTAAGTGAAGCGATTCTGGGGTTGAAACCACTTTGCCCAATACAAAAAACTCCAAGGATAGAGACTCCACAGCCTCCCTGGGCTTCCTGTGACTCTACATGACTGTTCATTGGTGAAAAAGTTTCTCCTGATACCAAATCTGAAACTCTCTTCTTACAATTTAGGAGTTTTTCCATTTGTCTTCCAGCAATGTAGCTCTGTGAAGAGACTGGCTCCTTCTCCTCGTAGATAGGCTGCTGTAAGGGTGCATTTAAAGCCACCTTTCTGGACAAGCCCCAGTTCTTCAGTTTCTCCTCTCATAATTAATGCTTCACACCCTATCCATCTTGGAGGCATTCCACTGATTTCTCTGCATGGTAATTAAGTATTCTGTGAATTGCTTATGTTTAGTAATAGAAAGAAAAAAAATTGATTGATGTACATGTAAAACTCCCATGCATCGCCTTTGGGGGAAAATCCACCCAAATGAAGTTTTAAAAAGGCTTATACCGAGGATATAAAATGTGATATTTACAGATATGTTAGTTCTTTTCTGTATTCCAAGAAAAATAGAACCAACCAATACTGGCTTCAGAAGTGGCATGACATGAATATTCACTTATTCTGCCTTTTTGTCTTGCTAGAGCTATGCCAGTTTGTTTACTTGAATAGACATACCATGGTGAGTTTCTTTTGATCAATGGATCTATTTGATTTAGCAAATCCCATTATATGATAATCAGATTATGTCAGACAGAAGGTCATAGAAAAAAAAGACTTTCATCCTTGTTTTCTGTTTTCTCCTAAAAGTATTATGACAAAGTACTGGCTAAGAAGACAATAAAGTTGGGTTTTGGTGGTGAGGTTTTTTTTGTGTTTTGTTTTGTTTATTTGTTTGGGTTTTTTGGTGGCTTTTTTGGGTTTTGCTATTTTGTTTTGTTTTTCACTGTATCTGACAATCTATTTAGGAGAGATAAAATATACCTGACCTATCTACCCAATCTCTTTAATTTCATTGGCTTTATGATTTTGGCTGTTGCTTTTTCTACCAGGCCTTCATGCTAATATAATTTTTTGAATGCTAGTAAGAGTCTTATGTTAGCTTATGCCACAAATAATTTGCTTCTGAGTCTTACTTCTCAAAATTCAGTCTTCTCACAGGACTAATTTTTTCTCTTTGAAAGATTGTCCCTATTGTACTAAACTTCTGACTGGGCTTGCTTGATGAGGGCATTTCCAATCTTTTTTACTGGACACTCAGTATACCCATGACAATAACATATTTTCTACTTTATGGTAATCTCTAAATAGGAAAAAGTATATTTAATGGTATGACATAAATAATATTTCAATCTCTAATGCCAATTTTCCATTCTGTTCAGTCTTTAGCCATACCAATATAAGCTATATTTTATCTATCTGCCACCTAATTTATTTATCTCACTACTTCATAATTAACACATTAAGAATGTACTTTTATTTCAGGACAGATGACTTTGTACCTTGAATATACTTGAATAAATAATTACAGAAGTTTGACCCTAACATTCAGAAGAAGGCTCAGATATCAGAGGAAGTGATGGTTTTCTTGTATTTAAAGAGTTCAAGTAATCAATGAACACAGAAATGCACTCCCAACACAAAGTCCTTTAACATAAGAGTAACCTTACCTGTCTTTCTGCATTGTCTGTAAGGCAACCTGAGTAAAAGAAAACTGGCACAGGACTTAAGATCCTTTTTCTCCTTAAAATCAGTGAAAATAATTTCATCATATTCAGTGCAAGCAGTGAAAAGAAAACTTTCTGCATACCCAAGTGGTATTCTATGGAGGCCTTGAGAATTACCGGAGGAGTTCCAAACTACTCGAAACGCTTTAGGCAAACATTGTAGTTCTGACTGCAGAGGAGCTCTATTTTTCTTTCAGATTTCAAAGACAAGTGCTTTCTGAAATCAGAGACGCCACTCTGCTTACAGATTATTGATAGAATTAAATGGCAAAATGGAAATTGCTCCTTATCGCTTTAGAAAATAATCCCATAAAAATCCAAATTTGAAGGGGATGCTCACATGGAAAGACTTATTTAAATAAGTAAAATTAACTGGAGCTGATCCATATTTTAGAATGAAAGGATTGACATGAATAAGGAAAAGGTGTGTTTCTGCTAATTATTCTCATTTATAAATGAACAGCTCAATTCATCCCAAAAGATTATGACTGAATTCTCATTTACATTAAGTCCTCTTTAAAACTCTTCACAAGTGGACTTTGAAATGCGCATAAATGTAATTGATGCCAGAAAACTTAAGAGTGGCCTTGTAGCAGCCCTTAATTTGGAATATTTAAAAACTTAACTTGGAAGTTAAAACTTAACTTAACTTAAAAAATACCAGAATATCTTCATATTTGAAGTGCATTTTTATAAGAGTATAGTTCAAAGATTTATTTTTTTTAAAACCTAAATGTCAAGTGATTAGTTTGTAATATCCACTAATCTCTGGTAATTTCTCTCAATGTTTATAAGGATTTTTACTATGCTGCATAAAACCTAATGTTCCTTATGTACATTTACAACATTCAATGCAATTGCTCTGAAAGAGTTGCTATGACTAATTATAAACAAACAACTCCCTTGGCTCTTTGATAGAATGACTCTAAATTTAGAAAGTAATATTTTGAATTTCAAATATTAGAACAAGTTTGTAACATGCATAAGGATGCTTATGAAATTCTTATAGCCTTGTAGTGTCTCTCCATCAGATAGTAATTCACTGAAGTATTCACTTAGCACCAGTTTAAGAGCAGGACTGAGATGCTGTGAAAAAAATTATTCCAAATTCAGCACCAAACTGGATGGGACAGTCATGAAACAAATATTTGTTCCCATGACTGGACAAACATGATGAAACCCAAACTCTCAGGACAAACATGATGAACTCTTTCTTTGGACTCTGGATCTCCTCAGTGCAGCCTTAAGTGCGGCAGCTTTACAGATGCTGTGCATTAACACCCTGACACTTTGCCCTGAGGAACATGATAAATGGCTGGATACGTGGTACTCCTCTCATGGAAAGGACACTGCTGTCTTTCTTCCTATATGTGTAATACCACAATGGTTAGAACATGTGCCCAAGAAAATAGAAATGTGTTAATTTTGTCACCTCAAGAGACCTTCCCATTCCAATGAAAGAACTCTGACCAGCAAGTTACACACTAGATCACGTATGAGTCCTATTTGGATTTGGACTTGAATTTGGATGCTGTCCAGATATGAATGCAGGAACCACAGGACAAGAGTAAGAAGGAAAAATCCTGCCCTAGAAGAGGAAGAAGATGGACTATGCAGACTCATGAACTGTGTCTGCATTAGTAGTCTGGCCTATGCTAAGTTTATTGGAAGAAATTTCATGATTAGAACTTCCAAGAAAAAAAAAATTCTTCTTAGAGTAATTTTGTACCCCTCATCCAATCTAAATTTTACTTTGTAGTGTCCATATCCTTTTGGAACTTGTCCTTAGTCTTTGCACTTTTCAGTGAGTGTACAACTAGTTTAAATTATTTAAAACACTTTTTGAAAAGACCAAGGGCATACAAGAGTGTTTATTCTTTTTCACAAGAGTGTAAATATTTGAGATTACTGAACACTAGAAGATGGAGAGTAACTCTATTGACATATCAAAAGATGTTTGATCAAAATGAAAAATTTTAGAACTTTAGCTGATATATGAAGTCTAGACCAGTAGATACTGCCATAAACTCAGATATTAGGTACCCATCCAATTTCCGATAATATTAGAAGCTGATCAAACATGCCCCATATTCCCCTTGGCTGCCATACAAAGAAGCATGATCTGATCACTGCATTTTGAGACCATATCTCTTCATATAGGAAAGCATAAGATGGCATTATATATATATCTCAAAATGGTCACATGGTGGGATCACTTCTGACAGGTACTCTTGTAAACATCCGTGATATTACATGATTCAGTGAGAAGTGAACTTTGTTAAAGTAGTATTAATTAAATTTCACATGAAAGCGAATGCACTATTTTCATTCACTACTGCATGCTTTAAGATTTTAGCAATTAAATCCCTTTTCCAGAAAGCAAGAATCTTTATTATTACCAATCAACATGTACTTCATAGGTACCCAGTTTGTGTCCCAATGCATCATAGTAATAAAAATATTTCAATTAAATTTTTAAGAGTTGTAAATAAGTATAGCTCCCTAGATAAAAAGAAATGCATAGATTTTGCTCTGTTCATCAGACTTTAGACCCTTTCTTTTTCATTTACTGTCACTCAAACACAGAACTGGGAATTCAATTTTTCTACCACAGAACCTATGGTTCACTTTGACAACCTGCACCAGATGATGACAGAAAAACCTGTAACTCAGATTTTGAGATTGTGAGTTTAAGCAACTGTTAGGACTCTAGACTTTTAAGACTTGAGAGTATAGTAAATTGATGGCCAGGTTTCCCTGGGGGACCATGAAGAGGAGCAGAGTGGAACAGTAATTTTTAGCACTCAGGAACAAAGTATCCTGTTCTACAAAAAAGATAAGGCATTTTGGTAAGAGGCTAAGCAAAAAATTCCTCAAGAACTAAATTTCAAAGACAGCATCCATTGTAATTGTAATCATTGTCATTGTAATCAAGGACAGGCAATGAAATAGAAGTGCAAGAAAATTCCTTAGATGTTTGGGTGTGAACATGAAAAAGCCAAGGCTGAGATGAGCTGAACCAAGGTGTTTTAATTTGTGTCTGGTGATAAAACAAAAGGCAACAGTTACAAGTTAGGGTTTGGGATCTGCAAACTGGCGTTAGGAAAACTTCCTCATTATAAAACTAGGGCAGTAGAGAAACAGATTGCCCATAGAGGTCTTTTCAAGAGTCAGCTAAACAACGAAATAATTGACACAATCTAATATTGAATATAGTCCTAATCTAAGCAGGAGTGTGCCTAGATGACAGTTAAATGTCCTTCCAGCAAATATTTGTATGATTCTGAATATGTGTGTGCATAGACACTTATTTGAAGACTTTCAGAATCAAAATTAGTCACAGTAGCATGAGCAGAACGAGATGGTGTACAATATCTTTTTGCCCTTTGCTATGTGCAAGGTCATCTACCTTTTCACTGATTACTCTCGCTTACATTCTTTCACTGTTTCTTTTTTTTGTCATGTCTAGTTCATCTACTTGCTCTTACCTTTCACACTTTTTGAAGCTGTGAGTATCCCTACCTATTTGTTCTCTGACTCTAATGAGTTGCTCTTTGACATTTCCACTCCATCAGTGATAGTAGCCTAAACTATTCACTTGACAGTTTCTGCCACTGCAGTATTTGCACTTTTACAAATAGACCGCACTCCTTGAATTAGTGCATAAAGCCATTAACCTCTCGTCTTTCAATTGCCATCTTGAGACCCACAGGATTTGGAAATGGCCAGCTGATAATGGCAAGAAAAGAGGTCAGTGGGGACTGCTGATACCTATTTTTAGTGTTTACAATGACATTGAATGATCAGGTTAAAAAATACCATCATAGATAACTTTTGTTAAAATTATTATAATCTTATGGATCCTGTCCTCACCTTCTGTCTCACTACAGATTTGCAGTAGATTTCTTATCTTTCAAGCTCTGCATTCCATGGGCACACTTTTAATGGTCTTCATGGAATAGCAGAGAATATCCTGAGATGAAAAGGACCCAGAAGGATCATCCAAGTACGATTCCTGACACACTACTTCACAAAAAAGCTTCAAATCCTTTTAAATCTCAGCTGATAAGTAGAATAAGCCTCAGTGTCACTATTAGTGTTTTAAAAGTTTGGGTTTAAAGAGTGTTTAAATTAAGAAATTAAGAATCATTCCAGTAACTGTGGACATAATTTAAAAGTAATTATTATGGTTCAACAAATAAGTTGAAATGTCTAGATGCTTTTTATGGAGAGCAATCCATTGTTATTCAGAAGAAAAAAAAAAAGCCCTTTTTGGTTACAATGTATTCTGAAGGACCCACAGGTTTCTATATACATAAAAGGGAAGGAAGATAAAACACACTATAAAGCAGATTGAATAGTAATATAAAGTCCAAATCTGCATAACTACAGTAAGCCTGGATAAAATATTCACAACATATAGGACTAGTTTTTTGTGGGAGAGTTCATTACCACTCTTAGATGAGAGGAAGAGAAGAAAGTACCTGCACATTTGTCAGTAAGGATGTAAGTTGGATAGTGGCTTGGCTAGCTGCTCTGAAAAGCAGGAGTTCAAGGGAACAATACCTCAGCAGATCAGAGAAAGAGTTGTGGCTTGGAGGTCACAGACCTTTCTGGATTTCTCTTTGCTCTAGTGGAGGTGTTAATAATTTCATTCTTCCACGTAAATCAGGCTGTTTCTCTTAGACCAGATGTTCAGCTACACACAGTGTTTTTGCCTCCTGAACTCCTGCTACCTGCTGATGTGCCTGCATAAAGAAAAGTTGTGTGCAAAGTCTTTTTTGCCTCCTCTGAGGAAAGCCATGTTTCTTTTGAATAAAAGAGTTTATTTCCCATAAAATATCTATAGTCCATGCTATGAAATTTGAGACTCCCCTGGCTTAATACAGTGATTGTTCATGAAAAACTCATACTGGTAATGTTGAGAAACCCTTTGGTTTTAGTCCTTGCTAAAGTTCTAAAGATTATGGGAACATAGAGAAAAATTTAGGCAAAATATATTTTTACCTACATACAGCCTAGTCTGGTCATTTGCTAAAAAGTGCCATTAATATGTGGCTTTGTGATGTTTATAGTGGCAGAAGAGAAATTTCTCGAAGTTCACTATTATAAATACATATCATTTCATGTAATTGGTTTTCCTCCTCAAACTCACTACACATTTTGAAAACATTATATAGAACCCATAGCTCTTAGAGAAAAAATCCCAACAACAACATAACCAACCAACCAACTAAAAAAACAAAACAAAGTAAAACAAAACAAACAACAAAAATTAAAAAAAAACCCTTCCAAAAAACCCTCAAGAGTATAATTTACAGAGTAAAAACTAATTAAGACAATAAACTTCCAAAGCCATGAAAGATTATCTTTTGATCATTCTAAAATTATGGAAAGAATCTACTAGCTACAGTTTCAATCACCTAATGTCCTCAAGACCCATATTAACATGCTGAATGTTATTAGGACAGATGTCTGTAGCTGTATAAATTCTCTGTGATGAAAAAGTATCTGAAAAAGCAGGAAATTAGTCCTGAAATATTGTGAAATCCTGCACTGTTAATATACCCTGAGGAGGATGTTACAGCTGAGGTTTAGATCTACTTATATAAAACTCCTTATCTTGAAGCTAATGAAGAGATACTGACAGTTTTGCTGCAGTGTGAAGTGTTCTAATGACTACAGATTAGTAATTTTCTAAAGCAGCATTCCCCAGTGGCTCCCCACCCCAAAAATCATAACGCAAAACAAGCAATAGAATGTCTTTAATAATAGAATAAAAAAAAAAAACAAACAAAAAACAAACAAACAAAAAAAACCAAAAAAACAAACAAAAAAAAAACCAACAAGGAAAAACCAAAACAAACCCCCCAGCCCCTCACATCTTTATGTCAGGAAAGCTGGAAGCATTTACAGTTACATTCTCCACAATAACAAAAACCCAGAAATGACAGTGGATCTAGTGAAGCAGTCAGTTAATTGTTACGGTGAGGGTTTTAATTTTCTTTTCTATGTAAATCACAATTGAGGAAAGCATCTGCCATCTCTGATATTTCCTGTACAGTAAATTTAAATGGATTAATCACCCTCCTTTTTCTGAAGTTTCTGAGTAATGACAGGCACTTGCCAGTGGTCTGTGGAGTCTCTGGCTCATTGGTTTTTAGCTGTCTTGGGGGAATTGGTGAGGCTATGGAAAGATTTAAAGAGAAATTTAAAAATAAATTACACTCAAACGTTTTTTCCCCCACCCATTTCTACACTCTATCATCAGAAACTGATAAAAATATTTTCTAGGACACCAAGTGGGTTTGCTAGCAGACTATCAGGACAGAATTGTACTTGATCTCAGCCAAATCAGGATTCTAATGTTCATTTTGCACAGGAACATTTTTACCAGTCCAACAGAATTCCTTAATGCAGTGGTTGGTATAAAATGCCACAGTCGATAGCCATTTTTTCAAACAACTTGTGTGATTTGTGTATTCTACCCACTCCCATTCTTGAATCCATGGAAATTTCGCAGAGTTCATGTGAACCACTCATGGTCAACTGTCTTGAATTGTCACAGAGTGCCTTTCACTTTATTTAAAATTCCTTTAAATCCCCTTAAAAAATATAGACTAGGGTATTCAAAAAGATGGAACGGGGTTGGTAAGCCAGCTTTCAGAGTCTACCCAGTGCTCATTTTACAGATAAACATTGTCTGTAGTTGCCATGTGGTCTTGCACAACTTTAACTGTGAGAGACCATACAAAAAAAATATGCCTTTTAAGGAACATGATGCACTGCTTAGGGGAAACTCCTGATCCAGAAAGAAAATAAGAAACTGGGAACTAGAAAACATGGTATGATTTACTTGTAAGAAAATATTTGCTTATCTTTGTGACCCATGTATTCCTACATTTCATTTATTTTCTTTTTTAAAATTGTTTTCTGCATTTCACAGCCTTAAAATTAAGTTCAGATATAATTTGTAATTGTCCATTTATTATTTTATTTTGAAAAAGCAAAACAAACCAAATGAATAAACAAACAAACACACAAACAAAAAAAAACCCCACATGTAAAACCTGTTCTGTCTAGAGTAATTTTCTAGTATTTCCATGTGGTTCTTAAAGTGAATTTTTTTCTGTGCCTGAGCTAAAATTATTCATAGTGAAGGTCTATAAACCATTAAAAAACAAATGCTGCCAAAACTCATCAACTTTGCAGAACTCAAATGATGAGTGGATAAATAGTTTTTTTTTGATGAGGTTAGTTTTATGTTGAATTAGTTATTTCTATGAGAGAGAAAAAATCTGTAATTTGAGGTGTCAAATCTACGGCTGAAATATCGTCTACTTTCATTTTCTGAATCATTGATTTAAGTAGCCTGTGAACTAGCACGAGGTGAAAGTATATAGCTGCTTTGGCTATACAAATTAATTTATTTTAAAGGTATTAATGCCTATGTAGATATGATAAATAAGATCTTTTACTTTGGGATCTCAAGGTACATCATGTATATTTGCTAATTAACAACCACAATAAATATACAAGTTAAATAAAGAGCATGAAGCAATTTTTTTCATGCACAAAGCTATACCAGATAGGAAAACAATAGCTATTTCTTAATATAAAACATTTTTTTTAATTAGGAGGAAAAACACTTGTTAATGAATTTAAAATGGACACGAGCACCTGTACGAAGTTCTTAGACACATTGCCACAAAGAGCGTAATAACAACAGATTCAGATTCCTATCAATGTCCCAAGCAAAAATATTCTTGTTTTGCAGGAACATCATTTTGTCCACATCATGCTGTCTTAGCCATGTTCAAATGCATCAGGGATTCTTCCCAGGAAAGACAGCCAACTGCTGCATTTTGCTATCCCAGTGACAACAAAGATATGCAGCTTCTCATTCAGGTTGGAAGTACAGTTATAAATATATATATATATGGCTGTTTGAACACAGGGTTTATAATGCACAATATGGATTGAAGAGTATAAATTATTTTGATTTTTCTGCTGGGTTTGTCAGTACATGAATAAAACAAAGAGCAACTGTCTCCATGCCAGCAGTGTATTATTTAATCCAGAAAACCTGAAGACCGAACAATGAGACTATGGTGGTGTTTATAAACTATAACAAAACCTTCTTCTTTTATTTCCTCAGAAATCCTTTTCAAAAAAAAAGTTGTAAAAATTGTAAAAATCTTTACTGTCAGTGTTACATTTGGTCTAACCAACCCTTTCCTTTCAGTGGTGGACAAGCAATGTCATTTTCTTTTCAGAAAGTATTTTTAGGTGGGATATAAATGAGAAGATATACTGGAATCAAAGAAATGTTTTCGAATGTAATCAATGCAGTAATTGAATTTGGGCTATCCTTTACATCAGCTTCTAGTATGATTGTTTGTCTATCTTCCAGCTTGTGTGTCTTTCTGGACAGGTGTATGACTTTTACCTATGTAAACCATCAATAAGACAAAAAATACTTGCTCGTAATATGAGTCTGAATTATCTGTATTCAGGCAGACACAGAATTTCATCCTGGTTTTGTCAGCCACACCCCAGTAGTTCATGACTGCCACACCACATACCAGTGAACCTGCCATGTGAGTAGGGATAGGCCTGAGCTCTCAGCAGCCCATTCCACCTCTTTCCCCCACCAGGTCTGTGCAAGAAAAAGGATCTCTCCAGACCTGAGTTACAGTGAGCATCAACATACAAACAGCTGCTCATCTTTCAAGGGAATAGCTGGTGGTGGTAAAGGAGACCTTGAGCCAGGTGTCCTGGGTTGTGCTCTCTCTTATACATAATATAAATATGTTTATTCTGCTGTATATATTATCTGTGATAATGCTATGTTAGAAATAACTAAGTATATGGAAGTTATTTGTGAATTTTTCACCAAGAAAGCTGGAGAGAGAAGCTGAAAGTATATAGCCATATAGCCCAGTCTGATTTTACTGGGACAGAGAGAGCAATGGAGAACAATATAAGTCCGCTGACATAGGATAAGGATTTGGGAAAGTTACAAGTAACTTTATAAGACAATTTAACCTAAATTTTATCTTATGAAGTGGATTACAAAATAATAAAAGACAGGAAAATGCAAAAGGTGTAAGGATGAAAACTTCAGGAATTGAAAAGAGAGGAAACCAAGGCTAAAAAATCTATGACTAATCTCCTGATTGTGTATTTCCTTTCGCAGCACAGCTGTAGAAATATAAAAGCTTTAAGGCTTCATATCAAGCTAGGTTTCATTTTGCTCCTGTTTTTCAGGCTATGAGGAGAGGAGGCTGCTATCCAGGCTTGGCTGAGACCCTCAGCACTGTTTGGCTGACAGGGTAATAGAATCTGTGGGGTAATAGGACACATCACAGCTCCAACTCACCCACTGTCCTGAAGGGCTAACAGATGGTGCCCACTGTTTCTGCCTGTCTTTGGTGGTCACTAGATGAAGTACCTAGCATCTTTCATGTCTCTCTTTGCTTCTCCTCTTTGTCTCAGAAAGAAGGATCCTGAAGGGGAGCTCCTGAGCAAAAGGTATGTATTGCTTTTGCAAAGAGCATGGTACTTCTTGCTCTATTTCTAAGATTCTCATGCATATATTATGTTCAGGAACCATCTAACCTTTACTCTCTGGGCTTTTTGGTGTTTGAATGTCTTTCATTCTCTTGTTCTGCATTTAACACAATGTTATCTCTGATTCTGATGCTCTCAATCCTTCTGTTGTAGAAATAAATAATTGTGCCTGGCTCTCAGCAGCCACGGGATGGAGGGTCGCCGGCTCGCTGTCCCACTGGTGGCCGGAGGGCAGACACGCAAGTGGCCGCCCCTGAGTCTCTGCCGAGACTGTTGCGGGTGGCAGTGATTGCTGCAGCATGGGTAGCACAGCAGAGGCACAGAGCATAAGGAAACCGAGGCAAAGGAATAAGGGAGGGACACTTGTCTGAATCTCTAAAGATTTAATCTCGAAGTGGGGCAGAGCAAGTGACAAATCTGAACCTGAACAGACTACTTTTATAGGGTAGACAGAACACGGGGAGGACACAACCTTTGACCAAGAGGAAGGCATTAGGGGAGGGGTGCAGGGTAAGGGCTCCCCAATAGAAGCCAACACGGGGAGGGAGCAAACCTTACAATCCAGTTCTGCTTTGAGGAAGGGATGAAAGACAAGGAACACTCCAGAACCAAAGAAGTGTGCTATCTTTGACAGACAGGGGTGAGACAAGGGAACAAGGGAGGTATACAGGTGGATTGACATGTGGATTGACATACATTTTGGCGGGGAAAAATGTGGCAAACAACTCAGGACTGAACCATTAGTGAAGCCAAAGGGGATACATAGACTGAACCACTACAAACTTATAACAAGGAATATTAAAACATACTACAAAAGAAGAAACTGTAAAATAACAGACTACCACAAATAATAATAATTACAACAATTTGTCTCCAAGCAACTACTCTTTTAAGGGTAAATTATGTGTTCATTTCAAAGAGTTTCTTGCCATATAAATACTGCACCTGTTTTTATCTAAGAGCAGGATCACAAATGGTGTGAATCAAGGAGCAGAGCAGAAACTCAGGAAATTAACAAAATGTGTTGATTGCTTTATGAAGAAGTTGCAAGCTTATGAATCCTTAACACTGTGCAAATAATGACTACCAGTGAAAACACACCCTCCTCAGGACATCAGCAAATCCATGAATTTCAATAAAGTTACAACTAAACCAATTAACAAGAGAACACAAAATCAATTATTGTGAAACAAGCTAGAACAAAACAATGACAAATGCTAGTTTTAAAGCAAGAACTGAAAAAAAACCCAACATATTAGCATTTCAAACATAAGTATTAACAAGCTACACATATTAAAACATATTAGAATGATAGATCTTATACAAAGATTTATACATGCATAAAAAGAACCACATCTTAAAATACAGCATTTAAAACAAAACTCACGAACAATTCTACCCTTATACATTTGAAGATGACTTCTCTTTGATCTTCTTAGGTACTAAAAAAGACCTCAAATTTGTGACCCAAATCAAAGAAATACTAATTAGACAAAGAAAAAAAATGGTTCTTTATCTTTCAAGTCTTTTTATTTTAGCTTTACATAGCAGCAGCAGCCTAACATTCAAACAGAGAAAGCCAGTCATGAGAACATATTATGTGCTGCAGAGATCATAACTCTTCCTTAAAGGATAGCACACAGAAGCTTGCTGGCTTTTTAATTTTTATACTGAGGGGTCTTAGAGCAATGTCCCATGTACACAGCCTCTGTACATCTGACTATACGATGTAGCTAGCTCAAAATAAATACGGTCTTGCTCTTGAGAATGATATCAGAGGACTCTTTGTTTATGATCATTGCTCATGGTGAAACTTCTAAAACTGCACGGAAAGAAGCCTCAGATTCCTGCTGTTTAGGAAATTAATGGGGAGAGGCATAGACTCATGGCTTTGTAACAGATTGTTCCTGTTGATTACATTTCTAAGGCTAGATGGCAGCATTGTCAACTCCCATGATTTTTATCATAAATTTCCTAATATTTGGTATTATCATTGAAATATCAGCTATCAGAATACCAAGTCTCCCTGAAAACCTCAGTGTTTCTTTAAAACTATGTTTTCAATTGTCTGATGGTCAGAAACATGGCTAGAGCTCAAAAAAGAGGGATGATGAAACTGCAGGGAGGAAGTGGAGGCTAAGGATCATTTTATGCAGCTGACTACTGATAACATAATTTAAATCACTAAATAAATCACCTGCAACATTGAAAAAAAAAAAAAAAAAAAAAAAAAAGCTGAAAAGAGCTGAATCCTTCAGCTCTCCTGTCTGAAAGAAGAGGCAAAGCCCAGTGTAGAAAAACATTTCCCTCTTTTGTTCTCAGGATTAATGGCTATTTTTGGGCTGTCAGCTAAAGACAGTCATCTTATACTTCCAAAGAGCTTTATCAACTTATCTGTTCTTATCCTTTTTCCACTTTGCCCTATTGTCATTTTATATAAGGTACTCAAGTCAGAGATCATCTATTTTTATGTTGCTGCCAAATGCCAAATACAACTCCAATGTGAAATAAATAAATAATGACAGTATTAATAATGTCAAGTATTCATTAAAAACACTATCACAACAACCTTCCAGGAGTAAATTCTTTTATGCTTGTAATCAGTTATGAAATATTCATTTGTTGTTGATGCTGTGTACTGCAGTTAATTTGGCAGTAATTATGTGAAGAAAGTTACTAAAAATACACAGTGCTTAAATACTTATACTGGTACCAAGCTCACAATTGAATTATGAGATATCCTCTACTTAATATATTTTAACTTTCAGTTGAATATCTCATTTAGATTGCATTACTTGTATTTTTCAATTTCTTTAAATTAAAACCTTTCTAATACATTAGATTTCTTCACTTACTTCAAATACATGAAACTCATTACATGGTAAAGTAATTCATGGTATAATTTATTGATATAAACTCTAAGCAGGATTGTTCAGTCTTGCTTAAATTTAGTGTAGAAAAAAAAAACTGCCTGATCTTATGGTGAAATTTTAATTATTCTATATTTTCTTTAGATGTGTTTGGGAGTATTTTCAAACTCAGTGGACTTTTGCTACCTTTTCATATTTAACCTTCAATTGCAGATTGTGTGTTTCCTCTTTGGCACAGCAACTCTAGGATTTTTTTTTCAGTATTCAGCTTGTAGACACCTAAGAACATTTGCAAGCAAAGTGTGGATTCTAATATTCTAATTAAACTTATTAGGATTCTAATTAAACTTATTGTGCACTAATTTTCCTAAATTCCTGTCTCAGAGGGCCATAAGTTAACCATTCAAGCACTGATTTTTAGAAGTATTAATTACAATGACTTTTCTTTATGAAAAAATAAATAGAATTGGCTATTCTATGCAATTTGGTGCAAACACTTCCTACAACTGGTATTCTTACCAAGTATACAGTGTAAATTCTCTATATTGAATACGTAAAACCAAGGGATTTGAAAATTTCAAGGAATTTTGGTCCCTCTGTAGCCTGTGCAGGACACCGCAGCAGAGGAGATGGACGTGTGAAGGAGGCTTCCTGGTAGGACCTGTGGACCATGGAAAGAGGAGCCCAGTGCATCAGGTGTGTGGGCAGGACTTATGATCCTGTCGAGGGGATGCACTGTAGCACCCTCCCCTTCAAGGACTGAAGCCAGTGGAAGAGACACACTGTAGCAGGTTTTGAAGAAGTGTAGCCCAGTGGGAAGGACTCACATTGGAGAATTTAATGGAGAATTGTCTCCTCTGGGAAGAATCCCATGCTAGAGAAAGGGAAAGAAGGAGAAAGTAGCAACAGAAAAAACTACTTGATGAACTGTCTGTATTCCCAGCTCCCTGCACTACTGGGGGTGGAGAGAAAACCACGGATGAGGTTAACTTAAGGAAGGAGGAAGACATGGAAGGAAGTTGACATTAAGTTTTGGGGCTATTTCTCATTATCCCTGTTTTTAATTCAATTAATTTCCTCAGGCTGGGTCATTATGGTAAGTGATCTCTCCCTGTCCTTAACTCAATCAATGAGCCTTTTGCCGTCTTTTCTTCCCCCTGTCCAGCTGAGGAGGGAAGTAATGGAGTGGCTTGGTGGGCACCTGGCATCCACCCTGCACTTTTAATAATCCCAGTTCAACCACTATGCCTTTATAAAAATCTCCACCAAATCTCCACTGAGCTCTCAGCCTTACCTATATGACGTAAGTTTGTCTGGTTCTAGACGGGTGTTTGCTTAGTGGGTGTCATTCAGCATCAAAACTGAACAGGCTGCTCTTTGAGGATGAACAAAATGAATCAGAGATTTTATGCTGCCCAAAACAACAGGACAACCTGCAGGAGAGACAAATACTTCTCTTTCTTGGAGGTGGAATGTAACGAGGGCAGTGTTGTTAAATTAAGATAGTCCACTGCACTGCCTGTGATTTTGATCACTCTTGAGATATTGTACAATAGTAGGCTTATAAGAGATGGAAGGAAGAAAAGGGTATGGAGCTTGAATATCAGCAGTAAATGCCTAATAGCCAGAACATTAAAAGGTTTCGGCTTTTATTTTAAACATTAAACCAATGGACTAATTAAGCAGCACGTAGAGATTGCTCAAGGGTTTCAGTTTCACTGCATGTCTCACTTAGGCACCATAGGACAAAACAATTCAGCATATATTGCAGGGAGCAGCTTAGCATTGGAAGAAGAGAACAATTTTATTTTGAAACCTAACTCCTATGGATCCTTCATATGCTGATTTCTTTGTGCCAGTGGCAACTCGCCTGAGTAAAAAGGGTGTAAGAACCATGGGATTTGGTCTCATTTCCTCTGTAGCTGTCATTTTGCAATCTAGTGTGAGTCATCACAATCTCTCTTAATAACTATTGTACTTCATGTGCCCACAGGAAAGACACATTAAGACTTTTATTTTTAACTATATTCTTAGGTCACAGTAAGCCAGTGATTTAATTTCATGCTTCTTTCTCCCTCTCCCCTAATTTCTATTGAGCTCAATTCCTATTTTCTATCTATATTTTAAAATGCCACATTGCTTGTTTGAACCTGAAGTGACGTGTTTGGACAATGGAATCTGCCTGCCTTTCTTCCTCTAAATTTCATTAAAAGGAGGAAGAAAATAGATGCTGCAATTGATAAAAATCATATTCTTTTTGCCTGGAACACACAGAAGATTGCTACATTTTATATGATGTTGAATCATGACCTATAAATGGTCACAAATGAGGGAAAATAAACAAGTTATTGATCTTAGAAGACATAGAAATTTTGAGGGTGCTCTACTGCCTGAAAATAAATTTGATACCTGTTTATAGTTACACAGAGACCAAAACCCATTTACTATTTGTTTAAAAAACATGTGATATTTATAGTTTTGGCTATCAATTTCTATGGTCACAACACTGAGCTGATTAAAAAAAAATAGATAAGCTTAAACCATAGCTTTAGGTATGAAACACTGCCTGAAAAAGTTGCATCACTTTCTATGGGTATCTAGGTTATCAAATGAGAAAAATTTAACATACACATAAACAAAACTTTCTCCTAAAAAGTAAAAAAAAAAAACCTAACTTATTCAGTTGTTGCTAAAACACATTCTTATTTCTTCTTTTCTTTTCTGACAAATCTTTCCTACTTATATTGACTACTTGGGTGACATCTCTGAAAGACAAGTTTTTTGACTGTATTTTCACTTATGCTGAAGAGATTATACTGAACCTAATTTCGGAGCTTGTTATTGCTATGTTGGCACATCTGTTGGGGTGATTCCTTTAAGAGGAGATTTTCCTCTGTAAAAGGAAGGGTTTTTTCCTTTTAAGAAGATTCATAATTTTTCCCAAACAAACCATATCCCTCTAATAGTATTGAGACTGGAAGTGAATTAGAAATCTCTTGAAATTTTACTCAGTTGACAAGTCTTTTTCAAGATCAGAGAAAGGTTCACTTTAAATATCAATATAATTTATATTTTCAGAACACTTGTTGCAGAAATTCCATTTTCCTAATCACGTGTCTGCCTGTTTCTCTTCTAGTTGGATTCAAATCTCTGAATGCACATATTTCTGCAAAAGAAATTAGGCATATATGAAGAAAGAAAGAAATAGCCCAACTACTTTTACAAAATTGTGTCAGTATGACTTTGAACTTTCATCACATTTTCCAAAAGGCTAAGAAGATGCCCACATTTCAGTGATCTGCATAATATCACTTCTCACTTTAGCAGCTCCTAATAGTTCCTCTGCACACAGCAGCTCAAATTTCCTGATAGATTGACAACATGTTTTTGGCCATTATTGCAAGGGCTTGATTCACCCAAGAGCCTAATAAGCACTGAGGCTTTACAATGAAGAATGACACTACCAAGCAAGTGGAAGAAGAGCTGCAGGCAATTTTATTCACTCTTACATTACTCAAAAAACTCCAGGAGCCTAGAGCAGATCTAATTTGTGATTTCCAAACTATATGTAAATTTACTAAGCAAAAGAGAACAAACCACACAGGACATAGAAAGAATGATTGAACCAGGAAAAAAGTTGCCTAATATACTTCCAGGCTGTGGAGAGATAACAATAGGGAAGCAAGTTGGTTCTATTTTTTCTATAAACATGTCTCATGTCAGAAAGAAAGAGAACATTCAATGGAGTCCATGGGGTGTTTTGCGCCTCCATTAGACAAGTGATATCCATATGGTGTTGTATGGAAATTAAAAGCCCTGAAAGCATGCTTGCTTAATTTCTAAACCATGGCTTTACACTGAAATAAATGTTATTAGTTAAAAGAATGCTAAACATAGATGTTTTTGGGGTTCTTTTTCCCTATGGATTTAACTGCAAAAAATACTTCCTATACAAATGGGTTGTAGGGAATAATGTTTGCTTGTTTGTTTTTCTTCACTGGCAGTGTAAGTATAGAAAGAGGAACTTTTCCTTACTTGCAATAAGTTTTTTTTTATCATTAGTAAAAATTCTGCCTTGGGTCTTTCAAAATAATTCTAACAAACAGCGATGGCCAGAATAGGGAGCAGCTTGCTCTTATTTTGTGTGCTTTACTAGTTCCACATTGCAATAGAGAATATTAGAGATTGCTTCATTGTTCAAATTTAAATCTAACTCCTTCAAGCTGAACTGGGCCTAGAAAGAAAAGGCACATGTGTTGCACAGTTTAGCCCACATCTGACCTGGTTTCAAAACATAAAATTGGGTTTCTGATTGATTAGTACCTGATATGTAACCTATTTATGTGTTTAACCAAAAGGGAGGAAATATTATTAAACAGTGTGCTGTTATTAAACCTACAAAGTTTTTAAATCATACGGATGGACAAAGACCACTGGGGATCCTGAAACTGAGTAAGAGACTGTGGACCTAAATAGACATGTCTTTACATCTCAAGTAGGTCAGGTCTCACCCTTTCTTATTGGAATGAGCATTATTGAAATGAAGTGTGAGTGAGGTGAGTCCTTCCCTTAGGCAGGTGCAGCCTAAAGAAAGAATGCAGCTCTGTGCAGCACTGAGAATTTTTTGCAAAGTCCCTCAAGATACCTGAATTCATTTCATGCCATTAACCCTGCATCAGTATAAGGCTAGGGATTTCTGAAAGTTTTTGAGGAGTGTTAAGTGGGAGTCAAATATTAACAATAACTGGGCAGTGATATTTAGGGAGAACTTTTATCATCTCAAGATGGTACCTCATTTCTGAAGATCTTTATAGAGAGCAAGAAGAAACCTCTTCCCACCCACAAAGAGGAAAAACTAAATTCCATCGATGGAAACATGGAGTGTTCCTCATTGTTCTGATGCAATATGCAACTTTGTGTTCCAGCTGTCTCTCAGGGAGCTTTGTGTAATGCATTTAGCCTGTCCTTTTGAGGTTTCAGTGAAAATCTCAAAAGTGCCAGCATCCCTGGAAAGTGAAATCAAAGTGGTCTATATGTTATGGTGGAGGAAGAGTCAGAAAATATTTTCTGAGTTAATGAAATGACACTAAACTTGATTTTTGTTTTTGGTAATTGCTTTTTCTTCATAGTAATGTGAAGGTCATCTAGGCATGAGGGTTGTTAAAAGTTTACCACCTCTTTGATCAGCTTTAGAGCATGTTATTTTTATCATACTTATACTTAGAAAACATTTTATGTCTAAACCCTTGGTACTGAGAATTCAAAATTTTCCATTTTGGCAAGTATTTTGCAAATCTGATTTCTCTTCACCAAAGCTAATAAGGAAAATGGTGTTTCTCAATTTCAATTGCTTTTCTTTTCTTGAAAAATAACAATTTATGCAGAGCATTTTTATACAAAGCATTTTTTTTTGCAAAAAAGAAAGATGTTATGCCATTTAAAAGCTTTTGATAATACAGGTGAGAATAGAAGTAATGTTGAGTGTGAAAAAAATCACCAAACGCTCAAATTTTAAAAGTGAAAAATGGAAACTCATAATAATAATAATTTTAAAAGATAGGTTTTCTTAAAGTACACATGTTTTTTAATCTTTTATTTTTTTAATCCAGTGAAGCTTATTTAAGATTCATTTGACTTAAATAGGATGACAGATGTTTCATGCATGACAACTGCTTATTTTTTAAAAGATCTGATGGAAATATATTAGTAATATTTTAAGACGGACCTGTTCAAGCCAGGAAGGGAAACAACTGGTTCCCCACCTCCATCTTATTTCTCCAAATGTCATGATTCCATCTAGGGGACAGGTTAACATAAAGTATATGTTATGCTGAATCTTCCTCAATTCCCTCTGCTTAATTTATGTGGCATGGTCACTGACTTCTGAGTTTCTGTTTGTAGCCAAGGAAATCCCAGCAAAGTTGTAATAGTTCACATGGCTGAGAGCAAACCAGTGCACTGAAGCAAGAGTTGGGGTCCATGTCTTAAGGAACATCCACCATGTGCACCACCCTTCAGCTGGTGCTTTGAAATCCATTTGGAGTTACAAACACTCAGCCTGTGCCAGCTTAATGCAGCTTTGTGGACTAAAAGCGAGGAACTACATTATGCAGGAAACTGCAGTAGAAGAACAAAAGACATCTGGAAATGTGAAAGGCTTAGTGGCCACAAACCTATCTGTCTTTGCAGAAGGCTATTTTGAGGCCTTTCTAGGAATTGTGTTGCACTGAGGTATTTTATCAATATTTCTCATATGGAGGTAAATTTATAGGAACACCTTGTCTAGGCACAGTAGTCTGAGCCAATCCATTTTCCAAGTGAATGTGCATAGGGAGCCAAAGAGAGAAGAAATAAAAGTCTGATATTCCTCCCTGTTCTTTGCTAACATTCTTGTTCACAAAGCAGTGAAGCTTACCTCCAAATCAGTCCCCACTGAAATTGGTACACAAAACAGACACAGACATAGAGCATTTTGGAAATCTAGATTCTAAAAAAATCCTGGTTGAATGTTCAGGAGTGACAATGACTGCAACTTTGTTTACGACTTTTAGATAAAACTGGTCCTGAAATTTAAACATGTCATATTGCTGAATCTAGTGTTAAATGTGAACTTAATTTCTCAAATTTCTAGACATCATCAAACATGCACCTGTTATGCCCAGAAGCAAAGAGCTCAGCATAGAGGAATACTGCTGTGATTCACAGCTACCCCTATTTACTTTTGCTTTATTTGTTTAAAACACATTAAGGAAATTTAAATCAAGCTGTATGAAACTGGAAATAGAAACTTTAATCCTTCATCATAGGTTTCTGAAATGGACTCAAAGATAGAATACAGGTTTAAAGTGACAAAAAATTATAGCTTAATCTTTGAGTCATTCTGCCATGTGCAGTAAACCTGAGATTACCCTCTGCAGAACTGAAGTCTTGAGTTCTTTTCCAGGAGAAAGCATCTTGCTCCTCACTTGCTTCAAGATTAATAATATCATTCCAACAAGATTAGAGCCATTAGTCTTCCTGACCTGACCCAAATGGTACAAATGGGATTTTAAAGACGGTGTCTACTGAAAGATCCAGCAGAATGATGAGGTACACAGAATAACTACCACGAGGAATCAGCAGTGATAGACTGTCAGTGCTATAAAGAAGATACCCTATTAAGTTTAGCTATTATCTTAGAGGAAGATTATAGGCATAAATCCTGACCTTTAATTAAATAGACAGCACAAAGACAGAAAGATAAACAAACTTGTGCAAAAAGTAGCAACTTCTACTGACTTGGTAGATAGTCTGTGAAGTGGAAAAGGGACAGTGACCAATGGGAGATTTTACAGATTGCTTTTTCTCTCATTTGTTGATGAGGCAAAATGTGATGATGACCACTATTTGATAGAACAAAAGTTCTTCTCTATTGACTAAACAGCAATGTAAATCTGGATTTCCACAATTAGGAAATAAAAAATGGAGAGGAGAGGAGAGGAGAGGAGAGGAGAGGAGAGGAGAGGAGAGGAGAGGAGAGGAGAGGAGAGGAGAGGAGAGGAGAGGAGAGGAGAGGAGAGGAGAGGAGAGGAGAGGAGAGGAGAGGAGAGGAGAGGAGAGGAGAGGAGAGGAGAGGAGAGGAGAGGAGAGGAGAGGAGAGGAGAGGAGAGGAGAGGAGAGGAGAGGAGAGGAGAGGAGAGGAGAGGATTGTTAATGGCGGATCAGCATGTGTTTTGAAGATGTGGTTGTTTTTACTCTCTAGAAAACTGGTTTACTTGATGTTGAATACTAATGAACAGTAGATAAGCTTTG
Organism: Anomalospiza imberbis; assembly: GCF_031753505.1. NCBI lineage: Eukaryota > Metazoa > Chordata > Aves > Passeriformes > Viduidae > Anomalospiza > Anomalospiza imberbis. The sequence continues at coordinate 44,752,534 of NC_089681.1, forward strand.
GCTTCACTTGTCCTGAATGTCACTTCCCTTGTGTCACAATATAGTCAGATAATAATATCCATCTTCTTTGTACCTCATGTTTTCTAAATGCTGAAAAAGATACAAAATGAAAAAATGTTGGTGACTTCTGAAGGTGATATGAAGAAAAAATATACACCAGTGTGCTTGGAAGAAGTTTATTTCTCAAACTTTCTTTATCCAAAGACACTCAAAAAAGTATTATGAACTTGTTCAGAGTGCACTGTACCTTACTTTATGATTAATCCTGGGATAATATTCTGTTTGAAGACTAAGCCCATGTATGCATGAGCATACAGCACAATTAAATCTGTCAATTATTTGTAAATAATATTACTCAGTTACTGAGTTTTTATAATCAGTTATTGAGAAAAGACAAAACTGTTTTATTTAATAACACTTAAAATAATGATAGATTCAGCTTTTTTTGCTCTTAATTTCATCTTCTGCAAGAAGTGAAGCTAGAATTTCCACAATCTGGAATTCTTAATTTCAGTCTATTTTAAGAATTTCTCCAGTCCTCCATTATAAAAGTAGCAGTGTATAAAAGAGCCTCGTGAGTAAGAACTTTGAAGATGACACAACTACAAAAAAACCTAATGAACTCTTAAAATGAAGGCTTATATACACAACAGGAAAATACATAGTTATTATTGTAGTTGACAAGTAATTAATGTTCTCAGCTAATTTAAAAGGTGTTCCACAAAAGTCAGAAAACAGATAACCAGACAACAGCATATTATATATGTTAATGGAAGGTCCTATTTCTCTTAACAAATTTACTCTGTTTAAAATTTTATATTTATGTGGAAAGTCTAAGGCAATTCACTGAAACTTATTTTAGGTATTAAAATTTAAAAATTTTTCCCAGACATTGTGAGGAAAGCATACATTTCCCATCTTACTTATAGTGTACATGATATAGCTGATTTTTCTCTTCCAACAAACCAAGGAACTGCTACTTAAAGCAACATGGACATTTCTGCCTCATCTACTAAAACTTAGAAAAATGGTGGTTTCTTGCATTTTTGGGTTCAGCTGTAACACAGGGTGCAGTGAATGGTTAATCTTGCCCCACGTGTAGAATTATTTTACTATAAAAAATAGTTCTGAGTCTTGTCCTACAGCTGTAGCAGTACTCAACATTTTCATCAACTGAAGGCTAATTTTTGATTCCAGATCATGACTGAGATGGTAGCTTGGTCACATAATTCAACTATCTATTATTGTAACCTAGCGGTTTTCATATGAATTAAAAAATATTTATGGGGTATGAAAAGAAATAACAGCAAAGATATGTGATATCACAGAATTGGTAAGGTTGGAGAAGATCTCTAAGACCACTGAGTTCAGCTGTTAACCCAGCACTGCCATGCTCAGCTAAATCACTCTGTAGGTAATATCCACATGTTTCTTTAATGCTTCCCTGGATAGCCTATTCCAGTGCCTGACCACCCTTTCAGTGAAGAAATTTTTTCTATGTCTAATCTAATCCTCCCATGGTAAAGCTATTTAATCTTTTTTACGATATAATAATTTAATGGAATGTGCACCTCTGGAAGCTTAACTCTAGCTTCTGAACTGGTCATCTAAATCATCCATTGTAACAAGACCCTGGTCATTTATTTCATGTACTTTCCAGTGAATAGCAGTTTTCTTAAAAAATTGCAACATACTGAAAGCCTTTCCATATCAGAATCAAAAGCCTGGAATAGCCAAAACACCCTTAAGTATTAAGGTATTTGAATATCTAGGTAGATTAGCAAAATCTGTCTGAATTGTGCACTGTTTCACTTTATATCAAATATACATATGCAAAATTTTTATGCATGTTCTTATTCACATGATGGCAAACGATATTGGCAGACAATTTTCCATGGTTAAAAGAGATTGTTAATAACTGTTTTAAGAAACAACAAAGTTTTAAGTCAGGTTGCACAGAAATCCAGGTTTTGAAAACAATTACATTTAGTACCTATGGACCCCTCTAAACATTCAATTAATTTTAAACAAGTCACTTCTGAAAAAATCCTAAAAATTAAAGGCAGCTACTAAGATAGAAGTGAGGTATCTTAAACATAAGCATTTACCCATGCAAACCTTTACTCATGTAATTAATCACATTGGCCTTCATCAAGGTACTTGCATGAGTAAATCTTTTCAAGATCAAGCTTCTATCTTGCAGACTATCTCTAAAATCAAAGGCATTCAAGAAATGTGGGATGCAGAACAATGATTTAAGGGTATTAAACATTAAATCAATGATCAAATATTAAATGGAGGATTACAGAAAATGACTAAGATGCATTGCTTTTAATTGTGTAAGTTATGGACCCAATTGCTGGTTTCATTTGCAAAGGGGGAAATCATTTACAAGGTTAATTGCAGTGTCACTTCACAGCCTCCAGTTCTTTTTCATGTTGTGTAAAGAAAGTGTGAGCAGATGGACAAGAATAACATCTGGCAGAGAGAAGTGGGATCAATGCTGCTGACAGTCTTGACTGATTTCCTTTGGTGTGCACATAAAATAGTTTGTGACAGAAAGTACATTCAGAAGTAAAGTTCCAAGCCTAAAGTGAATCTTTGCTGATGTTATTAAGGGAGAAACTACCTTCTGTAGCCCTCCTTGACAAAGTCTGGAAGACCTTAAGTGTGTTGCAAAAAATGTGGTGATAATTGGCTTTTGTACAAAACATGGACTTAAAATGAGTGACGTTCTCATGAAATTTTGTTCACACACTTTTACTTTGATCTCTGAAACTATGAAGTTTCTACTTTACACTACATTTGTGGAAAGGTGTGCATGTGAACCAACTGTAAGGTTCTTCTTTCTCATCTACATGTAATTGGGTTAAATTATGGAAGATCCTGGGAACCACAGATCTGCAAACTTGTAGGATGAACAGTACTATACTCCAAGTTCTTGCAATTATTTAGCATTCCTTTAAAGCTCTTTAATGTCTTTGTAAAATAGGGATTTAGGTGATGTCATTACAAGACCACTCTCCAATATCTTGAAGGAGTTATAGCAATGACAGAAGTTCCTTTGTTTTGCACGAAAGAACAAATGTAGCACCTGTCTTCAACAAATGCCAGAAGAAAGATATGGGGAACTACAGGCTAGGCAACCTTACTTCAGGTCCTGGAAATCATATCCTCATGGAACTCATTTCCAGGCAAAAGAAAGAAAAAAATTATGTGGAAGTTAATAGGACAGACTTCCTGTGGGGAATTAATTATTTGTCATGAAGTTGCCCTTTGCCTCATCCTCCAGTCTGTCTGCTCCAGGCCTGCTCTTGGGTTTATCACCTACATCCCCAACCTGACATAATTTAGAAACCTGATGAAGATGCACTCTGTCTCTTCTGTTTGTTTTTGGGTTGGTTTTTTTTGGTTTGTTTTTTGGGTTTTTTTTGGGTTTTTGTTTTGTTTTGTTTTTGTTTTTGTTTTTTATTCCAGAGAGAGATATTGCACAGGATAGATTCCAAGATAGATCCTTGAGGATTTATCTTGGCAGGCAGGATATGAAATATTAGCCAGTTTTTCTTAGATCCAGCCAGTTTTCACCCATCCCCTGGACTAGTCATGTAGACCGTAGCACCTCAAGTTAGTTGGAAGGATATTCTTGCTGCTTTTTTCAGAACATGACATAAGAATATATTTTTTAATACTTTGTTTCTTGACTTACTAATTTGGACTAGAGGGTTCCAGGTTGCATTTTGTAAACTGGTATAAAAACACAATTGCTTTGCATAACTCCATCTTTGTATGCCATGTAAAGAAAATTGCTTTTCAAATTGGTTTTCAAAGTGACCAATCACTTGTCTGTATATATATATATATTTATATGTATAACACTTCATATGAATGCATTTATTTTTACAACAAAAACATGAAACTCAATAAAACATTACAAATCTTCTTTGGTCAAATTTCTATTGCACAAATTGCTATTTGATTTCCTGCTCGTCAAATAAAACTAATATTATTAAATGTCTTTTACACTTCTGTCTTTAGATTCTGAGGTCACAAGAAGTTTATGGGTGGCTAACGTTCTCTTTTTTCTGTCCACCTGTTCTGATTTCTGTCTAGATTTCTTTTGATGGCGCTTAAAACTTGACATTACCACCAGATTTAAATATCTCATTATGAACACTGCTGTGCCTTTCTGGTAACAAGGGAGCTACATCTGTTCTTTTACTTTCTTTTAGTATTTTGTAGTTTTTATTCTCTTTTTCTGTCTTTTTCTCAAGGTAGGGAATGATTTCCCAGTTATCAATTATGATGCAGAGTGCACTGTATGTGCATGACACATGGAAGAGGAAGTTCAGGGTTGAGCTTACACCTGGTGTTGAATTCCTTCTACAAAGTACGAATAAAGTTATCTCTGTCTTGTCAAAATAAGGAACATTGTGCACAACACATGTAATTAATTATGATCAGCATTATAATCACTGGGATTAAATCAGTTATAAAAGAGTTTCTCCTTGTTATGTTGCTTCAACATATATCCATCTCCCTCTAAGGGATACCAAGGAAGGGGATTTGATGTATTCAGCAATGTAAAGAAGCTGTTACTAAACAGTTTATTCCTTTCATCTGACATTGTCATATTTTTTCTCTATTTTTTTAAAATGAACTCACCAATTCCAGTTTGTTGCAGACAAATCCGTATGTACAGTATAGATTATTTTCCTACATTTTCACATCCATTACAAGTGCTGTGTGAATACTAATAATACAAAAAGAAAAAAAAAGACCAACAAAAGTTTGCAGCAGAAATGTGATCAGGTTTATTTTTATAACTTGAAGCAGAGAAGAATGGGTGCATACAGGAACATAAGCTTGATGAGTTCAAGGAATGGGGTTGATGCTGCCATATTTGCTGAAGAGTGACTGAGAATTTCAACAGTTGGAAGTTTTTTCTTCTGTGTTTTCCACAACTAACAATATCTGTTGGAATGTTTCACTGTAGTATCAGTTACTATAATAATACTAATTTTTGGTGTCACAGTAGCTGATAGAAATTTCTAGTTTCTCTTCGATTTCTCTCCCTCACTTTTTCCTCATACTGCTCTAATATTCTTAGAGCAGAAACTTTTTTTTTTTCCCATGATGGAAACTGAAGCACAGTGTTGGAGTAGATTTTCTCAAGACTATAACTTTTCTCCTGGGACATGCAAGATCTCCCCTGCAGAGCTTTGATTCTTCACAGGGGAAGTCAGAATATGCAGGAGTAAGAAAATAAAATGACTCCCAACCTTCTTGTTTCCCTGTAATTTCTGTGGAGAGGTCATGCTCCTGAGAAGGGGCTTCAAAAACATGTGGCCATGAAATTCTCTGGATTAAAATGAAGATAATACAGATAAAAGTGCAATGATAACATTCTTTGCATCATTGATAGACATTTCTTGAACCAGCCAATTAGAGACCCCAAGGTCTGAGAGAGTCTTTGATTACATCTTGAGAAGTGTTAAAAGCATTATTCCAGATAAAACTGACAAATGGAAGTGCAATGAAGCAGTGATATTACTAACCCTTACAACAGGGAAAAAAACCCAACACAATACAATGTAGTAAACAGATATTATTAAAATGGGAACAAGCAAAAGGAAGAACAAGGAAATCAAAAGTCATGGTCAAATGGGAAAGACATGTATGGCACGTGAGAATGATCATTGTTTCCATAGAGAATCTTTGGTATAAACCACAAATTAAGCAAGAATTTAAAATAATTCAATAAAAACTGATGGAATCAAAAGGAAGTATAAGAAAATTATTACAATCACAAACATCTCTCAGAAAGAAAAAGCTGTGTCATAATGGAGAAAACTGAAAATAACTAAATTTGAAAAGTTAAAAGTAGAAGTATAATAGCATGCATGAGATAAGATTTTTATAGGCAGCTTCCTCATCCCAACATACTTAAAAATACCACAGAAGCGTAAGTTGAAAGTATAAAGCAGTAGGTTGTGAAGCTTGTAAATTATGATACTATAAAAGGAATTAGACTTTGCAAAACTAATTAACAATTTTCATTGGTTTACAGAGAAGGATTTTGGGAGGTTTTCACACTGATGATTTCTCCTTGTACTTACAATGATGAACTGTGTAAAATTGAAATGTTGGTAGAAATGGCTTTGCAACAAATTGCTAATACAATTAGCAATAGGAAGTACAGGAAGGGAAGACAAGAAGTGAGGGTTGTCCTTAATGTCATAATGCACCTGGACTGCATGGAGCTCTCCTTGAGGGTAGACAAGAGAGAATATGCGTTAGGGTTAAAGAGAGGACAGGCAAAAGTGACATAATAGTGGATGTCTGCTAGAGGCCACATGACCAGAAAGAACACAAGGATAAGGCAAGAATGTAGGAGTGGTGTCACATTCGGAGCCCCTGGTCCTGATCAACTATCTGATATCTGTTAGAGGGTAAACACAGCAGAGCATTAGGAGTTCTGAAGGTTCTTGTACTGTATTAATGACAAATTCCACCTCCAGCTGAGGACTAAGGAGCCAATGAGAAGTGTTCTATTGGACTCCCTACTCACTAAACTGTGAGACTTCTTGGGGATGTGAATATCAAAAGTGATTTGGCTGCATGACCATGAGTTTGTGGAGTTCAGGATACTGGGAACAGGGATGCGAATGAAAAGCAAGCCCTGGACTTCAGGAGAGAAAACTTGGTATCTTCAAAGATCTGATTGGAAGATACCCATGGGATAACGCCCTGGAGGGAAGGGGAGCCCAAGAAAGCTGGTTAATATTCAAATAACACCTCCTGCAAGCTCAAGAGAGCTCTATCCCAAAGAATACAGTATCAGTTAAAAATGCTAGGAAGCCTGCATGAATGAAAAAGGAACTCCCCAGACAAACTCAAGCACAAAAAGAAAGCCTGCAGAGTATGGAAGCAAGAACAGGTAACCTGGGAGGAATATAGAAGCATCCAGGGATGAAGTTATGAAAACTAAAGTTCAAATGGAATTGAATCTTGGCAGGCATATCAAAGACTAGAAGAAAGGCTTCTAAGAACATGAGCAACAAAAGGAGAAATAGGGAAAATGTGGTCCCGTTGCTGAAGACAGGGGACATGGCTGCACAGAAAGTAGAAATGGAGGAAGTACTGTAATGCCTTCTTTGCTTCAGTCTTTGTCACTGTTGAGCAAGAAATGACATGAATCCACAAGCAGGCTGGTTCACTCAACAGCAGCCTTTAATACGAAAGTTCTCTTCTTTTATAACTAGTTTTGACACATTCTATTTGATTGGCTAATTAACAAAGACATTTTTCTCACAAACAGTCCTTGAGAAGAACAGACATACAGAGTAGGAAAATACCACCTGCAGGTTGTTTATACTAACAAGTGATCATAATTTCTCTACAACTCCCTAAAAGTCTCACAAATCCATTGGGAGAAAATGAATTCCGTTTTCTCGTTCTCTTACCAGGCTGTCACGTCCACAAGTCTTTACTAGCAAGACTGGTCTTCAGGAACACTAAGTTTCATAGGTCAGGGGGAAAAGCTGGAGGAAAGACAATGTACTCCTCATGGAATATTAATAAGTTAGTGAACACTTAAGCAAACCAGGCCCACAATTGTTCATGAACCCTGATGGGATGCACTACAAGTGCTGAAGAACCAGGCAGATTTCACTTGGGGGAAAGGAGGGACAACGCACTCAATATTCGTTAATTAATCATGGTGACTGGGACAAGTTCTTGAAGAGTGGAGGAACTCTAGTGTCACCTCCTTATGGAAGAATGAAGACCCAGGGAACTACATGTTTTTCAGGCTCATCATAGTTCCTGGAAAAGTGATGGAACAGCTAATCCTGGAAGCCATTCTTCAGGTACACAAGCAGCAAGAAAATCATCAGGAGTACTCAGCATTGCTCCACCAAGCAGAAGTCATGCTTGACAAATTGGATAACATGTTACAAGGAAATGACTGGCCTGGTATGTAAGACAAGAGCAGTGGACATTGTCCACCAGCACTTCAGTAAGGCCTTTCACACCCCCATAACGTCCACAGAGTGAAGCTGTGGATGTACAGTCTGGATGAGCAAACAGCAACATGGATTGAAAACTGGCTGAAAGGCCAGGCTCAGAGGGTGCTGATCAGCAGCACAAAGTCTGGTTGGAGGCAAGTGACTAACACTGTACCCCAGGGGTCAATACTGGATCCAGTCCTGCTTAACATCTGCATTAGTGACCTGGGCAGAATGTGACCACCATTTACCACAAAAATAGGATTAGTAGCTGATATGCCAGAGGGCCATGCTGCCATCCAGGGGGACCTCAACAGTCTGAAGAAATAAGTCAACAGGAACCTCATTAAGTTCAATAGGGAGTAGAGCAAAGTTATGCCCCAAGGAAAAAACAACCACATGTACCAACACTTGCTGGGAGCTACCCATCTGGAAAGCAGCTTGGCAGAGTAGGATCTCAGGGTCCAGGTTAAAAGTGGGTCAGCAATGTCCTCTGTGCTGCATTAGAAATGTTGTGAGCAAGTCAAGGGAGGTGATCCTTTCCCTCTACTCAATGCTGTTGAGGCCACACCTGCAGTGCTGTGTCCATTTCTGGGCTTAGTACAAGAGAGTAATGGATTTACTGGATAAAGTAAATGCAATAAAGGACCACAGAAGACTGAAGCATCTTATCTGTGAGGAAAAGCTGAGAGAGCTGGGATTGGTCAGTCTGGAGAAGAGAAGGCTTAGCAAAACATTGTCAAAGTATATAAATACCTGAAAGCAGGGTGCAAAAAGAACAGTCAGACTCTTTTCAGGGGTGCACAGTGACAGGGACCAGAAGCAGTGGACACAGATTGAAACACAGGAGGTTCCAGCTGAACATCAGCATACACTTTTTTACTGGGTGACTGAGCACTGGTACAGGTTGCCCTTGGAGATTCCAGAGTTCCTATCATTAGAGACTCTGGAACCTAAGGAGGACTCCAGAGTCTCCTCCCTAGCTCTAAACAGACCTGCTTGAGCAGGGAGGTTGGACAAGATGAGCTTGAGAGGTCTCTTCCAGGCTCAACCATTCTGTGATTCTGTGACAAGGTTCTGTACTAGGACAAATAAAGAAATTCAGAAGTGTTCAGTTAAGGGATGAACTGTCCTACAACGTTTATAACAATAGTGAAATATTTGGACTTGATCTAAAAGAGATAGGAAATTCTTGCAGAAAGATCTCAGAGATACCACGTGGCTGAATGACATTATGATGAAGCAAAAAATATTTATTCCTGTTCACCATGAAGGACAAGAAAATGAGTTATGTGGAATTTTGATCTAGCCCTACACAAACATTGTGTTCTTCTGAGTTTGCTAGGATCAGAATATACAAATGGAATGTATATAGGCTCTTCAGACAGTGCTCACAGATTCCTTTTAGTCACATTAGTGGGACAAATCAGGTAGGAAAATGCCTGCAGCCATTCACACAAAACCCAGTCTCTTCAAGCAGGCCAAAAGTCCTGAAAAATGGAACATTAATTTTTTGAATAGCAGTGCCTTTGGGTGAAAGATCCAGTGACTGCATGATTGCCTTGCTTATGAACCTGATTTCTACTGAATTCAAAGCAAACACAAGAAGAAATCTCTCTTCATAATTCACCACCTACATGGCACTAGACAATGAATCCAGCAAAGCTAACATGCTTTGTGAGCAATTGTACTAAATCTGACTAATTACACAGAAAATAATCCTCATTTTTTCATGACCTAAACAGTTGAGTCCTCCTCTCTCCCACTTAAGTTTTGATAAACAGAATGTTATTTTCTGTGGATGTTTTCACTTCACTTTGTGTATCAAATTATTCCAGCTTTTGGAGTGAAATCTGCTATAGAAAAACATAATTTTGGAAGAGATTTTGTAGAAGATGCATGTGTGCTTCATTAATTTTGGGGCAACTGCCCAGAATCTCTTCAGTGTAGAAAAATATTAGAAAATAGGCTAGAGGATTTTAAGCACTGTATGAATGGGAGATTGACGCCTTTGCTTCTGTATGTATACCAGCCTTTTCATACTTACCATCCTAACATAGATTGATGAAGATTTTTTTTTTGTTCTTATTTTTACTCTTATGGTATCAGCTTAAAAAACACACCCAACAAACAAACAAACAAACAAAAATATATCTCACTTTCACAAAGTTAAATTACAGGTGCTGGTGTTGCCTGGTTATTTTGAATCCCACTTCACAGGAACCCTGTCATCCTTCTCATGGTTACATGTCATGACTGGATTCTTTCAGCAAATACAAGAGTAGTTAAAGATTCATTGTTGCATGTAGCATTGTGCTGGACAAGAGAACAGAGAATGATTACATTGCTTGTCAATAGGATGTGTTCTAGAAAAATAAAAAATACAACTTTTCGTTGGAGTCCATTTTAGATAGCATAACTCCACTACTGAATGAAACAGCCAGTACCACAGACCCAAGACTCTCATTAGTGAAATGAAAGTTTAAAAGGAGGTGTGGACTTGTCTATTGTTCATAAATTGTATTCACTTATCCAATTCAGAAGAGTTGCTTTATACTATGACATATCCAGCTAAAAGTAATCTGCCTGTGGGAAGCTACAAACATTTCTTGTAAAGTTCTGGCAGCACAACAATTATGGTACAGGTAATACAGTATTCTGGAGCCTTCTCAGGAAAGGAATTTTCACTCAGTGTCAAATGGACACTTGTCAAGCCAAGATGAATGTGCATACTTAAAAGAAAGTCATCTATCTAGCTTGATAACTTCTGTAGGCTGAACAAATTCAATATGCTTCAGATATGGTAGTTCAAGTAAATGTGTGAAGCACCATATGGAAGAAGTGAACACCTGCTGCAAGGTGTCACCTAGCAATATTGCATATGTCTGCTGGAAGATTGCTGACATAATTCACAGAAGGGACAGAGTTTGTTTCCTACAGATAAAGAAATGATGGTAGTGTGACTCACAGGGGACTTGCAAAAAAGAGCAGATCCAAAATCTGTCACTTTTAGTAATGTACCTCAACAACTGCAGTTGCCATTTTTTGCAAGGTACTTTTTAAAACTGTTGTCAGCTGTGTGGTCTTCTTTTGCCCTTTGGCTTTAGGGGGATGAAGGACATACTTTTCCTATGGCATATGGTCAGGTGCTTTAGAAATTACATTGAAGCTTTCCCAGTTCAGTCTTTATTTTCCTTTTTTTCTTGCTTATACAGTCTCACTGCATTTACACTGATATGATAAAAAAGTGTTATGATAGAGAATGTGGAATGATGCCTTATTTTATGAATCATTTAGCAAAGGTTCTGTGTTCCTGAAAAGTAACAGAAATGCAAAAAGCTATCTGCACAATATGATAACATTAACTAAAATGAAAGTTCTATCACATAGGAATTAATCACATAGGCATAGAGGTGTCTGGAAAGAAGAAGTAGAGGAAGAAGCAACACTGTTCACTCAGGATACCTTAGTCTGAGAAAATGGCCAACACAATAAGGAAGTGGATAATTACTATTCCTGTATTGTAATAGTGAAGAAGAAAGCACATATTTGTTAAAATAAGTAGGGAAAAAATGTCTTCTAGAAGGTTTTTTTTAGGAAAAAACATGAAAAACATGCACAGGGCAAAGCACAGTCCAGCATTTAGAATAGCATCTGAGCATTGTTTCCATGTGATAGTTTAAGGGGAGGATTCTCCTTTCTTTTAGTTAAGCTTCTCAAGCTTGGTAAGAATTTATATGAGAGCAAGTAAAGAAAAAAGCATAAACTGCAGGAAGATGACAAAGGCAAATGGTACTCTCGCTATTCATTCCAGGTTTTGTTCTTTATTTAGTTAGATTTGTGTAATGAAAATAAAAATAGTACATAAAGCTCTAGGCTCTCCTACTTAATCTTTCAATGATACTCTACATCCAGCAGGCTTAAAAAACCCCAAACATTCAGCATGAACAAATCAGCTCAGGTTAGTCAGCCAGTGAATGACATAAACCCCAGTATTTTCACTAACAGTTGTCTCCTAAAAAGTAGCACACCTGTCTCTGAAAAATCCTCATACACAAATGGCTTTGGCCCTGTCCCTGGATTGTTCCTGAATAAAATCAAGCCAAATAGAACCAGGAGTACTTACAAAGTATATCCTGTTGGCAGCATGTATCCTGGTAGGTGACAGAGAAGCTGTTAGATAATCAGGTCTCTGATTTAGGACTAGAGAGACAATGACTAGCAAGTATGAATATTCAGCATAGATCCCCCTAGACAAGCACCCTGCTTGGTCTTTTGTCTTCTATGCATGACTAACTTTAATCTGTAGTGATAAATTATGCATTGTAGAAACCTAATGTTTAAAAGGCTCTGGACAGCAGGGGCCAGATCTAAAAGTGAAGCTGACGTAACTCTGCAGCAATTAAATATCAGTGATACAAAATTGACTCTTAGTTTTCAGTGTGAACATCATCAGCTGGTAGCAGAATGCCAACAACCTAACCCATTAAAAACTGAATAAACCACCAACCACTAAAAAGCTGTTTATGAGGCAAGACCTGGATCTTGCCCTCCTCTTTCCTGACTATTTCTATGTTGACCATGTTTACCTACTATATCATACAATTATTTTCTTTAATTTCTTTTCTTCTTATTGAAAAACTAGTTGAATTAATTTTCATACCTTTTCATGCATGATTGTAAGTGTATTTCTATATATGCGGATGTGTCTGTCAGAAGATATTACTGTGAGGTAAATATGCATGACTGCTTAATTCCAGGGAAATAACCTATGCATCATCTGGCAAGGCTAAGTACACACAGGTTATTATGAACCCTGCAGCTACATTAATTTAGTAAAGTTTTCATAGATGTGTGTCTACATTAACAACGAAGCTATTTCTTTCCCCTTTGTCTTGCTTTTGTTTTGCAATTTCATCCCTTCTGTGTCTACATAATAAAGAAGGTCCATTTATACAAAGAATGAGAAGCTGCAATGAGTCACCAAAATAAAGTAATTTTATAAAGAAAAGGTTGTTCTGTAATAATTTGTTTCAGAGTTGAAAATAATTGGAAGAAATGCTCTGAAGACTTTCCATAAATGTGGCATTCTGGGTAAAGGAATTATTGTTATTTTGGAAATTAATCTAATTTTTGTCTGCACGTTGTCATTTATATGAATAGGACTTGTCAGCTTGATTTGTTACAATGCCTGAATTGCTTGCTTAATCCCCAAAATATAAATAAAACATTTAATTGCTTTAACTGGGAATGTTAACCTTTTCAGTACTGCTCTCTGTGTGTGCATTTCAGAAGAAAGTTTTATTATTGGCTTTACACTTTTCAATATGTGATCTCAATAAAATTATTAAAAGAATATGAAAAAGATACATTAAAAGAATGGCACACCAAAGAATCCTAGAGTGTGAAGAACAATTGTGCATAGAAATTGAGTCCCTTTCACACCAGAGGGACTCAATTTGTACGTCATCCATGAGACGTACAAAAAACAAGTGATTTTTGGAAGTCATCTCCATTAGCTGCAGCGGCCAGTTGCAGAGGTCAAACTTAGAGATGTGGTAGATAAGCAGATAATTCTAGTCAAAGGGTCTGAGAGTTTTGCATTAAGCTCTGTTTTGTGCTGTCCCTGAAGCTGAAGTACAAAGAGGAATAATTCAGATTAACAGTGCTTTCAATTTGAATGTCATCCAGACAGAAGCACTACAGACTGAGAAAAAATAAGTAATTCATGCAGTTTTTGCCAGTACATGAGAAGCATCCAGCATGGTAGCCCTGTCCTTTGAAACAGAAAAACAGGAGCAATCTTCAGAGACTATTCTGCCTTCACGCTCAAACAATTCTGAGAGCAGATAAATAAAAGATGGGGTGGAGCAACCATATTTTACACTGATATTCACAGTTGTTCAGCATCAGTAGAGATACTTTATTAGTACACTGACAGCTGTTGCAGGAGAACCAGTAAATGAGAAGCAAAAAACTCAGGAGGGTTATCTGTTGAACTGCAGCTTAAGAAAAAAAACACAGGTTGTCTAAATACATCAGAGAAAAGCACTACATTGTGAGCACTGAAGTTTAACTTCTCTGAGAAGTAAGGATGTACAGGCAGTGTGTTAGGGATCTCTGAAATTTTGCCTTACAATGTAATATTGAGCAAAACCTATGATCTTATTTGAATAATTTATCTTTAAAGAATTGTCATGTATAATCCAGATGTACAGCGGCATACAAAGAAGGTTAGTACAATTACCCAGCTGCTTTCACAGAACTGTGAAAGAGTGACCAGATATTAAGTAAGTTTCTTTTTCTTTTCTTTTTCCTTCTGGATATACTGCCATATCTATAGATATTAGTTAAGAACACAGAAAATCAGTATAAATTATGTCTTAAGTAATCTCATTTGCACAACACATGATAGAACAGGGATCACTGTTGCAGCAATGGGTAGTAAAACCAAAGTCTCTGATTTACTTTATTTCTCATTGCTTTTCTGTTGCTGAATGGCATAAACTCTAATTTAGAATCATTTTTATGCAGGAATTCTCTGCTAAAGCCATGAGAAAAAAAAATTTTAGATGAATACTGTATACTAATTTTTTTTTGCTGCCTGGTAGTAACATTTCAGGAAAGACTGAATTTAAGAATATGTAGATGTAATGCTAGTATATGGCAGTGAAACTTAATCTTATCAAGATTTTATTTTGTTAGAGAAGATGTTTAATCTGTCTATATGCAGACTTGGTTTTCAGAGAAGACTCAAATCCCTGTACTTTATGAATTTTGCCTCTTTCCTGAGTTACTTCCAAAACCAGAAACCTGATTCTGCTGGATTTAGACTGTTGGAAACATTCTGTGATCAGCAACATTGTAGTATTTTTGGGCTGGCAAATTGGACCACCAATTACGTTTTCATACATCTAGAGCAAATTACTTTCTCAAGTTCAAAATGTTCTGTTTGACGGTTGTAACTCTGTAAAAGAGCAAGGAAAATACGATATAATTGTTCTTACACTGGCTTAGTTAATGTTTTAATTTTATAGCATGCATATGACATGGACCATAATGATGTTGAATTATTAGCTAGCCAGATCAATGAACTATTAGTGATATGTAGAAATAGCCCAGATCTCTTCAAAAGATGCCTATTAAAAGTCTTATTTGTATCTTTAGGAGCTAGAAATGCCTTGAAAACCCCATGGAACACAGTCAATTTTATTTGTTTTTAGGAGTAGCATTTGTTATGATTGTGAGCCTAAGGGAAGGTTAAGTAAAGTCAACAGAAATCCTTAAAAACAGGAAATATTAAGGCCACTCTTAATATTGGCACTTTCTACTCCAGGAACCAGTGAAAAAGAGTAAAGTTGTTGATATAACTGTTCTCAATATACAATGACTGGTAACTCCATGTACCTTATTGTCAGGCAGATGGAGTGACCTGGAGCAAGGCTCAAAGGACAGCAAAAAATGTAGCTCCTGGTTTTCCTCTTTCTAATCTCGAGATTCTTGTACTTGGAGTGTTAGTAGTACCCTCAATATTCTGCTTCTTTCCTTCCCCGTCTTGTAGAACAAGTCTGCAGGCAGGTAAGGTTGGGTGGCACCAGTCAGGGTTGAGCTTTTTGAGGGAAGACAAGCTGGAGCCAAGGATGGCCACAGGACAAATAGGGCTGATGCTGCCTCCAAAACCAGCAGCACCCTCTGGCACATGAACAGGAGTAGCAGGGCAGGGCTTCTGGCAATAACAAAACCCACTACCAGCCCAGTGACCAGCAGGCAGGAAAGCAGCAGCCTGGGTCACTGCTGGTCCCAGAGCCCATGTCTTAGCTCTGCTGAGTCTGTGGGTTCAGGCCTGAGGTACTGTGGGGCTTCTGTACAGGCGGGATGGGGTGGAGGTACCAGGAGAGGTGGTCAGAAAAAGTAAGGACCAATGGTGCTCTGAGGGCTCTAAGTTCCTATGTCTGAGCTGATTGCTATTTCAGAAAAAATCACCTTTTTGATAGGAAAAAAAAATTAAGTGTTTCATTGCTCTGATGCTTCCTCCTGCAGGCACACTGGCAGATGTGGAAGAAAAGCCTGGAAGAAGTTTGAAGTAAGGAGAGTGGCTACATGCAAATTGCTCCATCACCAATTTACTGACCTGTTGAGCCCTGTGAACAAAGATTTCATCCTTCATTTAAGCAAACATGTTGGCTTTTCCTTCAGTGTATGTCTATGCCTTCCCTTCACTATGGGACTACCTAAAGTAAAATTTGTTAAAACTGGTTGAAATATGGAAGAACTTCCCAAAGCTGGCAAAATCCCAGTCTGCTACTAAAGTAATTAGGAGAATTGCTTTAATCTTCTCCTACACTGAGTACATCCAACAGTTTAGATTTTACTTCATTGTTTTAGTAATTTCTTTATTAAATAAAATCTATTAGCAGCTAAATCTGTCACATAGAGACATCTTGAGAGGTCTCATTCTACTAGAAGCTTTTTAAAGAGAAAGAATCAGATATGAAGTCCAGGCAGTGCCTCATAATAAAAGTATTTTTTCTCTCTGGTTCAGGGCTGCTGCTGCCCTGGTCCTCTTCGCGAGGAGGTCTCCTCACCTGAATTATTCTCTAGCAACACTGGATATAGTCACAAAGAATCACAGTATCATGCTTTATTAAGTCAGTTTAAATCATTAGTATAGAGGGAAAATGCAGAGTTAAAGGCTGAAGATCATTAATTCACTGCATGTTGTTAAGTGAGAAGTGTAAGAGGGGGATGATGCATACATGGCAGTAAGGATCTCACATATTTTTCCTGGTTATTAAAGATTCATGGCTGTCATTATTAACCTGCTGCGTTAATATGTGAAAGTCATTTCACCTCCTCATGAGTCTTTCATTTTCTTGGCTTTACTTTATGTTTGTCTTACTTGGCAAAATTGTAAACAGCATGGGAAACACCTCTTAGTCCTTGCCCACAAGTAGATTTTGCCCAGGTATAACTACTTCAGGGAGGAGTGAAATTAGCATACATAATTGTTTTTGTACAGGATTAAGATAGCTTTGTCTAAGCATTTTTATGCCCATTTAATGTTACAAAGCCACGTTGCTCATTTGGTTATATTGTTCAGTTTAAACAACAAAACTTTTGCATACGTGTTAAGTTTTTCAACATTTTCTATGGTATTTAATGCATTGGGGACCTCTTCAATGCAGCTGTAAGGCAATAAAGAATAATTATTATTAGGAAGGGAATTATTAAAGGGAATTGCTAAGCACTTTGTATTTGTAATATTGCATAAAAAGCATAAAAACCCATAGTGCTTACCAGAAATAGCAACTTATCCTTTTGCCACAAAGAGTATTAGTATAAACCAAGCACATCTACAGTATCACTTATACAGAGCTATTTTAATGCATGGTTCCTCTGCTATAGAATTGTAATGGAGACTTACATAAAATAAGAAAAAAATAATTCCTCCTAGAAGTTTATGAGAGTTGACTGTTCCATTGGAGCCATTATAGTTTATCATATATTTAAGGACTTCTAAAACATGAATTATTGATAGACTCCAAGAAGCAATGTTTCTTTATAATTTATAAATATTTATTTGCTGAGTTTCAGAATGGGTATTATTGAACCCATACAGACCATTATGGGTCCAAGTGGTCTACAATGTGATAGAATATGACATTTTAAAAATCCCATCTCTTTTTTGATCTCATGGAAACATAATTAAATGCTATTAAAATCCAGAAAAGGGGGAAACTTTGGTTATGATGAAACAGGTGTACTTGCAACTTGCCTTGTTTTCAACAGTGTCATATTTACCTGCTTAACAATGTTTTTAGGTATTTCCACCATCAATAGTTTCAGTGATACTTCCCTAGCTTGCACACATCTCCAAATGCTTTTTCACTGTGATCTTTCTGAACATGTTGCCACGTGGTTATTACGTTTCCACATGAACACATTCCTTCCTTTCATTGTTTTTATTGTATTTGATGTTGTGTTTATGTTACAGTAGGTATCTGTAACATCAAAGGTTAACTGTAAGCCAAAAGGTAGTTAAAGTAGCAGGAGTGACTTAAAATTTAAGGGTGAATATTTTAACATGCAGTCTGTATATTGCACTAGGTCAAGAGCATCTCTATTCTGGATTTTTTTTTGTTTTGTTTTGTTTTGTTTTTGTTTAGGAACTGATTTTTTATGCACTGTCTCTACACTACGGAGTACTGAGTTAAATTACTTTTTTAAAATGCAACTAACTATGTTAGAAACTCATATCCTTTCTAGTTCATCCCAACCTATCCTAAGGAGACTTTTTTCTCTGTATGAAGTAATGTTAATAAACTGAAACTTCTGAATAATCTTATGAAATGTAGAATTTATTATGCTTATTATTTTAACTCCACATGCTGTATATCACAGTTCTTCCTACAGGAAGCAAGACTCAGTGTGAAGGTTTCATATATTTTATGCTTTGTATGGTTATAATATAAAATAAATATTAGGTACACTATCTGCTAGAGCTATGTAAGTGAAAAGAGGGTCTGGGATGTGTGACATTTATGTGGTGACAAACAGAAAAGTCTCATTGATTTATTTAGGAGATCAAACATTTTGAGGTACTTTGAAGCTGGGCACCATTTCCTTAATACAAAGACAACAGGGTATTTATAGCAACAATAAAAGATGTCTCTTGTAGTCTGCAAATGTGTTTTTATTCTTTTTCAGGTTCAGGATAAAAGCATAGATCATTATCATAGAATCCAAGAAAGTTTATTAAATATCACCCCTGCTATGCAGGCTGCTTGAATTATAAAATAGTTCTGCTCAGATGGATTTTCAGTAATATATATAATAATTTATAAAGCAGGAGAATTTTAATTGAGGATGAAATGAAATGGAATAATTGACATGTACAAGATAAAAATCTCAGGTTAAAAGAGCTAGAGCAATAAGGTAGTTTGATAAATGTTTACCGTTTAGTGAGACAAATAGTTTAAAAACATAAGGACCACATTCTGTCATCTTATTCAGTGATAGTATGCAGCAGTAGTATGTAATTCCACTACTTTTTGATTTTCTTTGGACTTCTTACTCAGGCTAGCATCATACAGTATGAGCAGATGTGCCATAATTAACATTTAACATCATCTTCTTCAAGAAAAACATTCAGACTGCAGATTATCCTGTGCTGTTATTGTGTATTTTGATTAATTGTGCATTCATGATCTAAAGAAGACCAGATGCTTCATATTCCTTATTATTCCAAAATAAAAAGTAGGTATCACTGGAAATGTAAAGCAAGAAACACTTGTAGCATTGACATTATTGGCATTCTGAAGTGTGAAAAACTCAGATATAAAAATTTCTGAGTTTGTGTTTATGCAGTGTGTGAGAGCAACAAACCTATTCCCAACCCCTCTTCTATGGAAAATGTCTTTTCTTCTAAAGGAGTGAAAAAGGTGTCCTGGAAGGCTCTTTTCCAGCAGTTAAATGCGTGAGACATCTGAAATTAAATTCTTTCAGGATCTAATATGGAAAAGATTCTTGAAGAACGTTGTTTGAAGTAAAGGCTTAATTTCTGAGTCATCAGGGTGTTGGGTATGAACACAGCAGCTTTCATCTGATTTGATTGGAAATATAGCTACTGGCATAGTTTGCCCATTTCTGTGACTTTGCACTTTAGCACATTAGTTATACAGGGAGGAAGCAATTATGAGATTATAGAAGAGGTCCGGGGAAGAGACAGGAGAAAAGACGTTTGAGATTTGTTTGTTTACTTGTTTAAACAGGACTGCAAAGGACATCACATGTATTAGAGAAGTGAACAGTAAAAATAAAAAATAAAATTAATAATAAATTTCTAAAAGACACTGGCAGCAAAAGAATCAAGAATATAATTTTGAGGGTGAAGTAGAGCATTCTGAGTTCATGTCCTTGGTTTTAATTTCAAGGAAAATAATGAAATGCACAAGTACTGTAAAAATAAATAGCTTGCCTATGGCAAAAAAGAAAAATAGAGGAGGCACTACTAACAGAAACTTAATTGTAAAAGAAAAATGAAGTTAAATAAACCATTACTGCTAGCATTCATTGTCAATAGGCTTGGAGATCAAATAAAAAATAAAAAACAGGAACACAATGTAATGGGAAAGAAGTTTGAATATTTTAGCTTTCAAAAATACATAATAATGAGGATATTTACTTGTCAAGGTTTTGCATTTTCCAAGGTAGGATCTTCATTGTCTAGGTTCCTAGTGGTGTGTTCCTGTAGATATGTGCAGAGTCTCCAAATGTTCAGAAAGTGTAAATAAATAGATCTTTTTTATAGTTCAGTGGTGGTGCAGAAAAACGGGTATATTTTGCTGGTTTGCATTAGTTTCACACTATAAATATCTGTATTCTTTGGATGTTTAAAGGATCCCTTAAACTGAGCTTACAGCTGCATTGAAGAAGTAATGCATATCAGCCAAAAATTAGCTGGGGAATAAGGCTTAATAAATTTTAGGCAGGTAGTTAACATCTCTGCCCAAAAGGAATTAACCATGTAAAATGAGAAGGGAAAATTCTTTATTCTAGGTTTTGTCAGCTTTCCAGGATTTCTAGTTTGGAAAGAAAGCAAGTAACTAGCTAAATGAGTGTGCAAAAGCCCCTAATTTTATCATAGCTGTGTGTAGTTGGGAACTCCTTCAAACTGTTTCTATCAGTTTGTCTCTATTTGCTGAGGAAATATTGACAGATGTTCAGTAAGTCAATTATCTGTAAAACATCATCTAACCAATAAAAAAAAATCACAGTATTATGGTTGTGATCAAGTCTTTCATAGATGATCAAAGAAATATCTTAGCTTTCATGCTGAACTTGATTTATCAGTTTCAGTGTTTTTAGGACAAAACTGGATCTTTGAATACATACAAACAGATATGAAGCTCAATAAATTTTTGAAATGTAATGATTTTTTACTTCTGTTAATTTAATATTTTCAGAGTTTAATGATGGGTGTTATTAAGTCAAATGTTATCCACCAGTTTTAACTATCTTCTTTCCTAATTTTTTTTTTGATAACTGGTACATAATATATACACATTTTACAGGGAAGGAAAATCATTGAAAATTGGAAGCTGGTAGAATTTTTTGCCATTTATGGGCTAAATTTTTCATTTCTTTGAAAGTTTTTTTTCTACAGACAGAGATAAATAGAATAAATTTGGTTTCTCAGACTGACAATTTCCATATTTATTTATTTTAGGTGGAATTTTATAATGTCTCTGAAGAACCTTCATCTCTGTAATCTACTTTCCTGAAATTTGACTACCTGCTTCCTTCAAGTTATAAGGTCTATTTATTTGTTTAAGCTTTTATCTGTTGGGTGGGCCAATGGTTTAGTTTTGCTGATTCAAATCAGTCTGTGCAGAAGGACTGTGCCAAAAAAAATCAAGGAACACTTAAAGGTCTCTAGATCCTAAATAGATTGAGAACATAGGAGCTAAAGATAATATATATATATATTAAAAAAAAAAAAACAACAAAACTGTGGTAGCAAATAGCCCTCTCTTAAAAAAAATCAAGCAAAATTTTTACCCCATGTTTCTCTTTTTTGTCAGAGAGAAGGTCTGCATGGTCTATGTATTCTCTAATATTCCAAGTTTCTTTGGGTAGGCTAATTTTAGCTCAGAAAAAAGTAGTACTTTTAAAAAATTGATGTTAACAACCTGCTGAGGGTGAGAACATGGAGTGAAACCAGGACTAGGTTGTGTGGGGCAGCAAAGGTTCTCTGTGATACCACATCCGACCAGAGAGATAGAAAGGCTACTTGTCTCCTGAGGCTTTTTGAAATACTGGCATGACCAATATCTAACCCAGAGAAAATAGTAAGACAAGCTTAACATCACTGTGACTTTCTTTCATTCTCCAAGACTGTGACGTGGGTTTTTTTTTTTTTAGCAGCACGCAGTATAGAATCTTAGCTATTGTGTTTAGGAAATAAGAATCCATAATCCATAAGAGGATTTTGGATGTAGCCTTCTAGAATCCTATTTTATTTATTTCCATACTGTCCATCTTAATAGAATTTCTTCAGAAGTCAAAAGACAATAACAAACACATAGCTGAACAAGTCCAAACAGCATTCAGGGTACTGAATGCAGAGACAAGAACAAAGCATTTGGAAGAATAAGGAACAGCTAAAGAAAAAGCAACTAGTGAAGGAGAAATCTTTACACTGACATTAATTTTCTGGTAAGGTTTTCAGTGCTCTATTTAACAGCCATTGCTAGGCAGATGTAAATTCTGGATGGTATATGGAAGTCAATGCATTCAAACTTGGCCTAAACAGGACTGAGGTCAGATCAGATTATTTTGAATTTACCAAAACATCACTGATTCCAGACACAAAGAATTTGTTTTATTTGGCAGTAGGCAGAAATTCTCTGTTCTTTTCCTGACAGTTGAAGAAATTTTCATACCAGAATATGATTTGAACAAGCAAGAGAGTTAAATATCCAAGCAGTAAAGAAGTTTTCCTTTAACCACACTAACTCTTGCAATAAGAAATGCCAATCATTTTTGGAAGCTGCACCTTAGTTAAAAGATAAGGATAATTCAGAAACTGTTTCATTTGATTCTTTCTATAAAAAATCTGGAATAGTTCAAAATGCTAACACTAGAAAAAAAAAATAGTTGTTGTGTGGAGTTCACTTTGGCTGCCATGCCAAGAAATCACTGTCATTAACCATAACAATAAAACATAGCACTGCGCCTCTCTTATTTATCAAAAAATCTAAGAGCTTTGCAAAAAGTCCTTACAACAACTCTCAGTAATTGGAAGATGCAGCATCAGCTTGTCTTTGTTAGATAGCTTCTTAATGCCACTACACCACACAGAGATATTTTTCCCAGAAATCTCTAACCTTCATGGGCATTACTTGATTTGAAACCTTAAAGCAGTCTGTGGATTTTCATACACAGTTACAGAGAATTCAAGAAATAGTTCTGATAAGTTTTTGCTGTTGCTGTGGTTATCTCGAGGTCTATCTCTGTATCAGTTAACAGAAAAAAATTAAGTCTACTTTGTTATTCTTTCGTTTCTCCTCATGTACCCCTTATGCTGGAGATATTTTCATTTCCTTTAGTAATCTTGAATCAAACCCAAACTTCTTAACAAACATCACAGTATTAGGGAAAAAAATCCTTATTGGCTATTTCTAAGATCTGGATGAGCAAAACAGTTTGTATTTTGCTCTAACTAGAGGTATTGTCTGCAAGAAAGCTCTGGAGAAATTCCTTCTATGTGAATTACAATAACATTTTTCCTAATACCGAAAAACCTTTAAAGTATAGAATTTAAAAAACAATCTTTCTGTATACTTTAAGTGTTCATATGTGTCTAATAGAAAATACAAAACTATTTTATGGAATCTGTTTTATTTAGTTTAACAGAAAAAGTTCCACTGTTTTAAATACATTTATGCTATTTTAAAATGGTCATTCATCTTCTCTGTTAGATTTCTGAGTATACTTAATAAATCTGAACTATAAACTTGAGTTTTGATTCTTCAGTTCATTGAGTCACTTCTAAGGAAGGAGATAACTTTAGAGTCAAGTTATTTACACTGGTCTAAAATTGCCATATTTATGAAATAATCCTGCTTTGACCACTCAAATTAGCATTTGGTAAAAACAATAGTATGAACTGCTCTCTGTTGTACATGTCTCTTAAATAAATTGTGTCTATGTCTATTGTTACTTAATCAAGCATAAACCAGGAGCTACTCCATTAATGATAACATAGTTATACCAGCTTAAAACTGTCATAGCAGAATCCTTTACGGAAATCATAAAAGACAGTAGAATGCCACCTAGCATCAGACAGCAGAGGTGATTTTTAAAGGAAGGTGGGTTATTACTTAAAAAGATTCATCATTATTTCAAAAAATGACCTGATAGACCTTGTGAGTCAGAAGAGGTGAGAAACCCCCAGTAATCTGACAAGAGAGGAGAGGATTAATTCATACTTCATACAAGGAAGGGTGAACATGTAGAGACTGAGAGCAAAGGAGTGTTTATGGCCACTACATATGTCTAGGATATTTTTTTTAGCTCAAATATGTGTCTATGTATCTTAGTACTCAAAATAAGCTGTATTCAAAAAGCACAAGTTTTATTTCAAAGGATAGGACTAAGGCTGATATTATCATAAAGACGGCAGCTGCCTTTTTAATTGTTGTTTTTTTAGGTTTTTTTTTTTTAAGTGGTTAAACACAAACACACATACAGACACAGACACAGATACAGAGAATGACTATGACCTCTCGGGACACATACAAAAGTCTGACAAGGAAGTAACTTCTTTTGAAAAGTGGCTTGTACTGGATATGTTTATGAAGCATCAAACAGCATTTCTTTGTCAAGCTGAGAAACTATTAATTCAAATGCTTGAATGTGGCAGGTTTAAAACCGGTGTTCTTCAGATGAAATGAGCACCATTCCTCAAACAAAACCATCTTTCAAGAAAGCATATAACCCCTACACTGTGGCTAATACATGCTAATCATTTACAGCTCTGTTCTTTCACTGAGACAGTGAAAGGATGAACAAAGGGCAAAGACTTTTGAGCAGAGGCAAGCAGAGAGCCCCATTCTCTAAGTTACTGCCCCCTTCTCTGGCAGTCCCTCACTTCTCTGCAGCAAGTGCCCAATCCTCTAAATAACCTACATTTAGATAGAGGTTTTTTCTGTTCCTTAGGTCTGCCTGTTTTCCAGGTATTCATGACATTTCTGTATATCCTTGTTCCTTCAAATCTCTCATGAAAGAAGCATCCTTTGAAAATACCTCAATCTGAACTTCTCAGTCTTCCTTGGATATGCTTTCCTTGCTGAAACTATGCAGGGTTTATTGCTTAAAACCAAAATGTAATGGCAGCATAAAGAAAACAATATAAATCCATAAAACAATTGCATCATATTTATCTGATTTACTGTAGAACACCTACTGTGAACCTAAAAATCTACAACTATTGCATAAATATAGGTAGATTTGAAATCAAATTTACAGTAAAATCCAATTTATCTGAATTCTAAATGAAATAATTTACTGAAAAAATATTTTTGATACACACGAACCTCAGTACTAAAGAAACAAATGGAATTCTTAGCAGAGAAAAGAATATGTAGTTTTTAACAATGATATGCAAAAGAATGTTGTGGTTCAGATTGTCTTAGCCATGAAAATTACAGCTTATCATCAGCTGTGCAGATAAATACTCTCAACTGCGAACAACAGGCATCCAATCTCATACGTCTCTAAGGACAAAGGACACACAAAGATAGGTGAGGTTTGAGGATGCCTGCCAACATTTCCTGAATTCATTCTGTACTCTATTCCTATTCACTGAGTTTGATTACATAAACATTGCTGTCCTGAGCCTTTTCCAATTTCAATGTATATAATAGGACGTGAAATATGATGGGAGTAATTTCAAACCATGCATGTGTTCATTGTAATCACTGATACTGGAGGTCATCTATTTTCATGCCACTCCAAGCTGAGGCTATTATCACTGCGTAGCTGGTAGAGGTTCAATACTGCAGAGCATTCCTAATGAAGAAGAGGATCATTGCAAAAGCAGGGCATGAAGTAATAATAGCATGTAAATGCTGCTGATGTTCTAAAAGAGCCTGAAAGGCACTCCTTCTGCCAGCCAGCAATGATGGCAGAAGTGCTGTAAAAGGGCCTGAAAGCCAAGTCACATATTTTAGTAAAGGCCTCCCCAGTTCACCCTTGTAATGTTGACTGAAGTAAGTTCTTTCTGATTAGGTATTAATATTAATATCGGTCTTTCATCTCTTTCTGCTTTTAATTAATTAACTCAGAGACCACCAAAGTCCAAAATCAATCTTAGTTAAACTTTTATAACTTAACCTTTCTCCAAGAGTGATGAAGGTTTTTTCACCTCTACAGCTGATTTTTATGCTCTTATCTGAAATCTTCAATGCAGAAATAACGCAGATAAGCAAGCCCTACCCCTATATACTTCAGGTTCAGAAAAAAAAAAATTCTGAAGCTGAGTTTAATTAGAACACATTACCCTGTATTTAGGGAAGGAGGTTCCTGTTCCCAGAGGAACTTCTTTCACCTGGGAGTAGAATGAGTGACAGTGTACCATTGTGAGGTAGCCTACCTCATGCTGTATGATAAGTTGCTAAATACTTACGAAGAAGATAAATGAACATTTCTGCTTTCTACTTTTGAACATTATAATCACAATCACAGATGTACCATATTTACATTTTCTAACACCTTCTACATAATAACTAATGTGGTTATGTTTTTAGAAAAATCCTTCATCTTTTTAAACAAAAAAAAAGCATTTATTTCCCTCTGCTCCCAGTCTTAATTCAACACAATATTTCTGTGTGAAATGTTCTGTCATTTTTTCAGGCAAATAAATAACAAGACAAAAAAATAGAAGCAAATGCTGAACAAATCTAACATTAGAAAGTTTTGGTTTTACTGAAAATATAGTATTGCTTGAAATAATTTGCAAAGGTCTATGTGGACTCTCTATAATAAGAGCTTTTAAACTGAAGGTGGAACACCTTCTGAATTTCTTTTAATTTCCTTTCAGATGTTATTCACTTTCTTTTCTCTAAGAATAACTTGGAGCAGTTCTAAAGCCTCCAGTGCTCATGAGACAGGCCATAATGGTGTCTTTGGGCCAAAAATCTATAAATACAACCAGAAGAGTTTCAAGAGTATCTAGTTATCTGTGAGTAGTTACTCAACAACTAACTTGCTTGTTTGTGCCAAACCCTTGCTTCCAGATATTACTTAATATCTGGCACATACACAAACAAGCACACATGCATAAAAATTGTAAAATAGCATGTTGTTATGCCACAAGATATACAGCAAGAATTCATGTAGTTCCTTCAGTATCAGTACTGGGACAAGAGTCAGACTCAATGATGCTTGTGTATGAATTTATCAGTTTTCCATATGATGCTAAATGGAGACATTCAGCATGATTTCAAATCTCTTCTGACTACTTTGTGCTTAGCCAACTTAGTCCAGTTTTTCTATGGATTAATTTCTCTGTGCCCAACTGGTTGATTTTAATAACATGGACATTTCCGTAATGATTGTACATTCATATACAAATAGCAAATACAAAGTAAGGAATCAATTTGACTCAAGTAAACTTTCAATAAATTATGCTTAATATAAATGCCTTGAGGCTTTCCAAAGGAGTAATCTGGTACCAGTAAAGGACTAGTGAAGAAGATATTACTTTTTTGCTTAAGACTATAAATTCAGTTATAGTTGCAGAAGCATTTACTAAATTTCCTGATTGGAAGATAGGCAAAATAAAATTCCTTAAACAGGATGCTACAGCTGCTATGATACTGCTGGTAGTTCAGAGATCTGTAAAGATGTTAAAAAACCTATTTTATTTCCCTTTTGTTGTTTAGATGTTCTGAGAGACAGTTAATGTTTTATCTCTGTATTCCATTATGGACATTGAAATATGTACTTAACACATACCAGATCTATGGAACCCTACACAAAAAAATACTACAGATGTTTAAAAAATGTGGCTTAGAGAGGAAACTGTGCAAATACATGTCAGAGAATCTATTGACAATTACCAAATACTGCCATATGTGACACAGGAAGATACTTAAGGTGAAGTTTCTGGAGACTGTGAGAACATGATGGAAAATAACATGTAGGCTTATCCTACTTTTCTCTGCCTTAGATATTTCCCCTCAGGAGAAGGATTATAGAGCAGAGTCCTAGGATCCAGCTGGACCTTTCTCATGGTCTTAAGTACAGAAGCATAACCATTTTTCAAAAATACTAAGCAAGACCCTGAAGAATTGTTGCTACCTCTTTCTTTCATAACTAACCTTAATTCTGTTATATAACTACAGGAAGTGACTGAATCAGGTATTCAGTTTTTAATATTTTCATAGCATTCTTGCCTTTGAAATATACAAAAGGAAGGCACATCACACTTTTCTTTCAGATTCTTTATATCCAGAAATTCTGAGATGGAAGCATCTCATTCAAATTATGAAGTCTTCTTGGAAGGGCAAGTGGCCTCTTGAAGAGTACATTATTCATTCTCAAGGGGACTGGCTAAGGCCATTCTTTACTTTACAGCTAAAGCAGTTCCTACTGACAATCCTAGCTACACAAAAATTATATTTTTTTGTGGCAACGAAATTCAGGCACAGAAGGCAGCATTCTGACAAAATATGATAGAAATATAATATCTGGGACCTAACCTAATTAAAAAGAGGCATGTTTGGTCTTGGAATTATTCCATGTGGCTCTCCAGAGAGAAAACTAGTTTATAAGATCTGACAGCTTCAAAACCCACATGTTTTTCTCCTCATTGATTTGAATGATAGTGAAGTAAAGATTCAGTTTAAGAAGTCTTAGATATGTGCTGATAAAAATAATGCAGAATAACCTAGACAGATGCAAGTTCCTATTTTCTCAGTGGTGAGAAAAAAAACACTCTTACTACACAGAACAACATTTTCCCCTACTGTGTGATTCTTAAATGAATTTGCCAACTGAAAGAATGGCATAGAAAAAATCATTAATGAATTTGCACATGTTGCTGCATGTGTCAGAAAGCTTAAAAAAAGAAAAGGCTAAGAGGCATGGTGAGACTATCACTACACTGCAACATATTTAGTCATGAAGAAGCAATTTCTGGAAGCATCAACATTTTATTGCCAACTAGAATCTTATCTTGATTAAACTACTAAAGCAAGTCCAAAGGGGAAAAAAAAGGAGGAAAAAAGTGGCAACAAATTTCTGATTTGGGGAAATAAGCAATGGCCTCTATTATGTTAAAGGAACTATCACAATATTGTCTTTTTGTAGATCCTTCAGCACTGAAAAGGCTAAAGGAGGTTTACGGATATTGGCAGTAGAGACATCCTAAGTCTCTTTGCTATTTACAGAAGATTCCTAGCACAGACATTTCTTATCAGGCTTGTTTACATGAAGAACACTTACCTACAGCAATTCCCTGTCTCTCTGAACAAATATTTACACTTGCAAGTAGTTTTACATGTGTGAGTAGTCTCATGTGTGATTTCAGTAGGGCTATTGACATGCTTGCAAAATTAGAGCAAGCTTTTGCAAGCTGTGAAAAATCTGTTTCTTTTCTACCTACTTCCAAATTTGCTACAATTCTTCCTATGCATTCTAGTGTCCAAGAAAACCCTTGAACCATTCAATATTCATTTATATCCATTATAGAAACCTAGAAAATATAGACTGAGTGTGTATTGTTTAGAAAATCTGTGTTTGCATTTTTTTCTATAGTGTAACTGATTGCTTATTATTACAAATGTCAGCAGTAAACCAATATTCAAATATGCTATTTCATGTATTCAACATATAAAAGAAATCTCTCATTTTTTCATGTTGTCACATACTTAGAACAAGAATAAAATTTGTGGTAACTGCACTGCTGTTCCATGGAATAATGCTCTCTGCCTCTGCTCATGCCGGAATATGCCAGCAATCAGACGGACTTTTTAATAAATGATTAAACAGTCACTGCCATTCTACAGCAAATTCAAACAATATTTTAGCATTGCTGAAATACTTGAAAAGAATCAGTGATATATACTGTTAAAAATGTAAAGAATAAAATATGGTCAACAAATTATTCCAGCTTTCATAGAGAAACTTGAGCTCTGGCTGATACACGTACACGATGCATTTTCTCATGTAGAAGAAAAATCTTTAAAAAGAAAAAACAGAAGAAAAGCTATTCTGCTACATCCACATGCATATAAAATTTAAAACTGTCAAATCATTGACTTTAATGTAATTTTAGTTTATTTTTCTTTATCAATTGTAAGGAAAAACTATATCTAATTTTCTCACATTTATAGAAAAAAAATGATATGTCTTAACATTTTAATGTCAGATTACACACCTTATGGCCTTGGAAGTTTCACTAGTTCTTAGAAAAATAAAAAGAAGGACTTCAATCCTCCCTCTGCTGGACCCGCAGAAAACAGCTGGCTGGTTACTTTATCTGAATCTTCTGATTTTGTTAGATATTAAACTAGAGACAGTAAGGTTCTACTTATTAATGGAAATTTTTCATAATACTTTAGTGAGTTAAATGGGCTTAGGTAACCCTAATATTAATTTACTAATGAGAAATATACCATTTCTGTGACACTGGGTAAGTCTGACAAAGTTTTGCTTTGGTTATGGCCAATATTTACTAAATAATTTCTCTGTGTGCAACTGAAATGAAAGAACCCAAATGAAGTACTCATAAGGTCTGTGTTAGCTAAATTCATTACATAGGCAATCATAGAATAATAGCCCTGAATAGGTCCTCAGTTTGTCATTCAGCTTGTTCCTTTGCCTTGAAGTAGAATCAACTATGTGCGTGCCATTTCTGTCATCAGTTATCTCTGAATCTCAGATATTCTTAAAGCTCTGCAATTTTCACACGCCTCCCAATCCCTAAAAATATTCACAGAATATTTTCTTCATTTGATTGGCTTTTAATAGCATCCTATTTTGTCTTCACACATTTTGTTGTGTTTTTCCCCTAAAATCACACCTTACAAAGGTGCCAGTTATTATTTAAGACAAATTCCTACTAGTTTCCGCGACTACTTGCTATGATAGCAGCATTCTGTAAACGTTAATTTTGCACTCTTCTCATATACCGCCTCCATGATTTTGTGTATTTTGATCGCATTCAGTCTCCAAACTCATGCTTACCAACATTTTTGCCCTTCATGGGTGTATGTTTGCCCTTTAGTTAATTTTATTCCATTTTTTCTGTGCAGTCACTAACTCTGTTGTAGCCTTCATGAAATAAAGGCACAAGAACAGCACCCAGTACTTGAGATGTTCGAGATGTAGAAGATGCTTCTGCTGCTGTTAGTATTCTTCCTGTGGCTGTCCAACATTTGGTGTTTTTTTGGCTACCGTTGAACATTGAGATGGTGGTTTTGGAGAACTGTCAATGACAACTCTATGCTGTCCTTCCCAAGGTGTTGGTAAGAAAAGATTGATGATGCAAATCATGTGTTCTCAGGGATGTCTCATGGTTCTAGCTACTCAGAAATGGTCAGGGTGGTGCTAAAATAAAGTAGTTAATGTCCACTAATTCAATTTTCTGTATATTCCAAAATGTTTTTGTAAACAGAAGCGTTCTAGACCTCTAAAGGAAATGAAAACTGGGTTCATTTTTAAACAGCCAAATGAATGAATATGCTATTAAAAAAAAGCTTCTGAAGCTAAAGTTTTGCACTCCTACTAAAAAAATGACTATCATAAAGCCAAGTACTGAAGCTCAAGAAGGAAATTAAAATGTCATGTTTTGTTCAGTCAGCTTCTTTGAGATTCTATTTCTCATATAAATGAGATTCAACACTCCTGCTAATGCTCACGACGAGTCTGTATTTTACTTATTAGGAACTTTATGGTCTATTTTTTAAGAAAATTAAGGGTGTCAAGTGTGTCTTGTCTTTGAATGGGAAGAAGGCCAAGAAATCTAGCAGTATTTGGCATATTTGCAAGAGTACCTTATATGATGTAGGTGTGGATAGCGCATCTGTTAGCCAGTGAATCATGCAATGGCATATTACTTGGTTTTGATACTGAAGATGATTATTGTGCCAAGACTTATAAAAAAAAATGAACATATTTATAAGAAAAACGGTTCTCACTGTAATGAAATTTACTCGGTGACTGAATAGCAATTGAAAGGAAAGAGCATGAGATGGGATACCATATGTCATGGGACTACCTCCATGGCATAGAGGTGACATGCAGTTTTTCAGGATGCATAAAAACAGGAGCTGAAATAAACAATATTCAGAAGTATGAGTATTCTCAGAGGAGAGCTCTGTTAAAACCTATTGTCTCAACAGGTCTGATATAATGTTTCTAACGGTTATTGAAAGTTGTCCATCCCTCTCAGTGCCATTGATCAAGTGATTTTCATTCTTATTTGCAGGGAATTTTGAGGTAGTGGAGACCAGGTTTCCTGGAAGATCATACACAGCATATTTGCCACTCTTAGGGAAATTCAAGTTCTTCTATCAAAGTTCTTTCATCTGAAACTATTGGTCTATCTTCAGAGGAGTTACAGGATTCCTTGCATCTGCCACTATTTCTTCAAGATGCAGTCAAAGGATAGAGTATGCAGGAGTTTTATGATTGTATTAGTTTTATGAAACTAATTTAATAAAATGCAACATGCCAGGAGCACTATGAAAACGAAACATACTTTTCATATTTGCTGCCTCAAATAACCTTTCTCACAAAATCCAAAATGCACACTGCATTAATGTGACCCAATTATTACATCTGAATAAGTACATAATACACCATAGTGCATTTTTGATTACCTAAGTCAGTGCCATTTTGCCCAAGACAACAGCTAACGTTGACTCATAGTAAATTGCAATTAGAAGTCTTAAATATATCATGACTTTTTCAGTATGTCTGATCCATGGATGCCAGAAACGAGCAGTGAACCATGTTCTCTACAGCCCTCTATTTTTTTTGGTACAGAGTCAGAAAAGCCACTTAATTTGCCTAGAGAAATATTGCATGTGAAAAGAAAATTGTGTTGTATTTTACTTATTTTTACACCTGTGTTAAGCTACCAGTCAACAAAACTGGAAGAGTTTTGTTAAAAGCAAGTATAACACCTGAAAAAAACACATTTGGTCTTAAAAAAGCACATCAAATATAAAAAAGCTCAAGAATTATTCCCCAAAAATATTTACATGCTTTCAAATCCAAGAATACAGCACTGTTAGTGATGTTCAGACTAGATATAAAATTAATATTTTAAAATAAATAAACTTACTAAAAATTTTGATGCATTCTTTTTCAGCAGTAGACTTTAATGACATCTGGATAGCTTTTTTCAAAATAATCATAAGGCTCAACAAAAAGACAGGAAGTGATAAAGAATTAGTGTTCTATATAGTAGCATATAATAGACATTCCACTTGCATACGTATTATCTGCATTTTTGAGGGTGGTGGGGGGGAGAAAAAGGAAAAAAAAGCTGATCTACTTTTAAATAGATATTTTTGTGCGTTCTATCTCAGAAACTGAAAACTGTAAAAATTAGAGATTATCTCAAATTAATGTTTTTAAAGACCTTAATAGAGGAAGCAAGTAGGGAAACATTAAATTTCCATTAAATTTTTCAAGACAAATATTGTCTGCATTTTGCCAACTGCTTTTGAATAGACCTTAAGATTGCTCTGACATATAGTTATAGTCAGAAGAATCTCATTCCACAATTCAGTTCTATGCCAGAATAATTCCGTCACTTCCAACAGCTGCTCTCAAAATACAATAGTAGAAATGAGCACACTAGTGAATTGCTAGAATGATGTTTGCAATTTTTTTTTACTATCTTATCAATTTATTATTTTACTTAAAAATAATTCTAAAAGGGAAGACCAGTTGGCTATTTCTCAGAAAAGGTAAAAACCCCAAACCACACAACAGTTATACCTGTCAAAGGAGTCCATTAATAAAATGAAGATGCCTTCTTTATAGTCTAAATTCTAAATAGTAATTTCTCACTTAGGACACAAAAGGCTTTGAGCATGAAGCATTCTTTGTATTCTAACCAGAGTAGATGCAAAGGACTGAATCTACTTTTAATGTAAAGCTCCTGTTTGAAGATTGATACTTTTATTGAGATACTTTTATTGAGGAAAAGCTTTGATTCAGAAAATCTGTGGTTTATATTTTTATTCTTTACAAAGCATTTAGGTACATACAATTTCTGTTGTATATTAGAGCTAAATATTTCTTGGGTGTCTACTACTGCTACAGTTAGGAAGTCCTGGAGCTGCAAGCAGATGGAACCAAGCCAGCATGACTGCTCAATAGGTAATGCTTCTCACAAACAGGAGGAAAAAAAATTTAAAAATTAAAACAACAGCTGATTTCATCCTAAGCAGCAACCTAGATTCAACTTTCCACCTAGATTCAACTTTCTAGCTGAATCCAGAGGTCAAAATCATGAATGCCTCTTATTGTCCTCCACAATTAATAGTGGAAAGGTGGTTGAGAGCAAAACTTGAAATGTCTTTCAACTGTGATTTTTTTTTTCTGCTCTGAGAGCTCCAGACTGATTGCCATGGCCAGTGTGTTTTTCTGAGACTGAAAGTAAGCCTTGTTGCCTTGTTAAACCTGAACTAGCTTTGTAGAAGTTATCTAGCATAGGATGGAGATTTGACAGCTGAAAGAGGCAGACAGCAAAGCTTCTATCTCTGATAGGGAAGTAGATCTTATTTTGCACAGTTCCTCTTTTAATCCTCTGAAGATTGTGAGCACCATTTCAGTTCAGGCAACTTTGAGTCACCCTCAGGCGAAACCACCTGTCTCCCTTGACTTTCTGTAGCATTCAGCCTTATCTTTTTAGATGCACTGGCTTGCATCTAAGCTACCTCACAAAGGTAAAAGGAAGATACAGTCACTCAGCATGCCTGGGGGGCACACAGCCCGGTGCCAGGGCTGGGGCTGATGGTTGGCAATGTAGGCTCTGAGCTTGACATTACAGTAATCACAACTACTGTGCTTTTAAGATTCCACTTTCCACCCTGCTAACCACAAACACCACCAAAAAAGGGTGGGAGATGAAATTTTGCATCAATCACATCTTGTCTGCAAAACATTAGAGATTATTTAAGGAGAATTCAGAGATTTATAGGGGGCTTGGGATGAGAGAAATTATTTAGGGTTTTGTTCTAAGTAATATTCCTCAAACTTGAGAAAACTGTATGCTTCTAATCAGAGGCTCTGGAGAGAGGGTAAGGGGTTACCTGGAATTTTGTTAAGAAGGAATTTTATTATTAATGCTGTTAAGAGACAATACTGACAACATGCACACTGTGTTTCTTATAGACACAGCAATAAGATCAGCAGAGAGTGAGGCTCTTTAAAATATTGTTGTTCAAGACAGTATGAGTACAATGGAATTTAAGATTAAACCTTTACACAAGTAAATACACCATCCTATGCACTTGCTCTTAAAAATCATGCTGTATTTTGCATGAAGTGTACACTTTAAATTTCGCAAAATAGGAGACCTTCATTGACAAACTTTGGGCTTTATCTGCCATGTTGTTGACTTACAACCCCTAATGCTTCAACAGATTTATTATTTAGACTGAAATGATTCTTTTTCTGTTTAAGATTAAAGGTTTGGCTTAGGGAGAAGTGGATTTCAACACTAAGAGGAGGAAGTTTAAGTTACTGTCATATTAGTAATTTTATTTGGTTGGTTTTGGGGTCTTGGGGGCAGCGAGGTATGGTGGGGTTTTGCTTCTTGGTGTTTTTTTTTATTCTTGCTGGAATTGGTTTGGTTTAGTTTGACTTCTTTATGTTTTTGTTGTTTTTTTCTCATACCAGTATGGCATTCTGGCAACAGTTTGCCATCCATAGTGGTTTCAATGTCAAGAAGCTCAGATAAACACTATCTTATTTATTTGTCATCAAATTTACCAGTTCTGGAACAGATCATCACAACTGGTAATCTCTTCTTTCAGAAATCTCAGCCCAAACAGCCACATCCAGAGAGAATCTCTGCCTTGAGTGTTGAATGTAATCAGAGACCAAGCCAGGGAACAAGTTCTCTGGCTTCTCACACAGCTATTTCTAAATGTAAAAGTTTACATGACAAAAACAGCTACAAAACAACTACAGTTTTTCAGTCCGATCACATGCTAAGAAAAATAACTTGGAGGAATATATAGAAAGTCCTCATTATTGTACTGTAAGCATTGAATCTTGTGAAAGGATTATGTACTGTAAGAAGAGTCAAACTGTGAAAGAGTCTAGGAACCAATTGAGAAAGTCTAGGAACACACAGTAGAAGGGACATCACAATAGCAAAAATAATATTGTCTCCATTTTCCAGGCTGATGAAACTGCATTTACACTTTATAGTTTTTTGGGTTTTTTTTGTCTTTTCTTGGTCTCTCATAGAGTTTCTGTTGCTGCATTTTGTGCATGGTGTGGTTGTTTTGAGGATTTCAAGCTTTGGTCAACCTATGTCACTGCGAGATCTTTATTGCCTTTTAGCACTGGTGGGAATCAGCAGCCACTGGAGTACAAACCATAATTGCAATGATCATAATTTTTTCTGTATAATCACTCCATGTGAGTTTATATCATCCTCATCTTTCTGCTGAAGATAAAGGGATTGCTCTAGAAATGGCATCTTCTGTTGAATAATCACCTGCTGCATTCACATGTAAAAATTTAAATCCAAATTATTCTCTAGTATGCTGCTACCAGTGTCCAAGTTTACAGTTCCTTTTCCTGGAAAATTTCCTGGAAATCTTCTTCTGATACTCAAGGACATCCCAACTGTATGGTCATTAAATTTTAAAGAGCAGAAAATTATGAAAAACCTCCATTATATAGAAATACATATAGTTACACATTCCTATTTTATGTATACACATATACATGTATGAGAATAGGTATGTGATTATGCTCATTATTTATGTATATAAATGATCATCCGTTTGCTCAACTTGTCATTGATAACGTAAAAATAATTTTCGCCCTCTGGGCTATGTAGATAATGATTCAACTTTTACATCAAAACCCTTGGAACAGAAGGTATTTTCAGACTTCTTAAATGATTTTACCTTAGCCAAAATAATTCTATTAAAAGTTATTTAACTAAAAACCCAGAATGTGAGCTTTATAATTTAGACACTTATTTAAAATTTAGATAACAATTCAAAGGGAAAGAGAAACTATCATCCATGAGTTCTAAAATTTTCTTTATTCAAGAGAGGATTTTCTGTCCTGGAGGATAAATTCTAAAGGGTACTTTGAAAACCTGTAAGAAAAGAGCATTATGTCATTTCCTACATTTTGTAGCATACTTTGAAATGAGAAATCAAGAAAAGCATTTCAAGGGATTTCAAATCCTCCAAAGAAAATTTTTGTTTTTTAATTTCCTGTATTTTTTCCTTTAATATGCTCTGATTGTTATTTTTTTAACTTTGTTGCAATCTTCAACTTAATGTATCTGAAGAAATAAAAGGTTCTGACGTGAACAAAGCTAAAATGCACAGATTCAAATTTTATACCAAATTTGATTAATTTTGTCTGTATTCTACTAGCATATCAAGATAGATAAGCAGAAGATTGACACCATTTATGAAATTAAAATTTTTATGTAAGAGTTTGCACAGTTATTAATCAAAGAGAAACATATGTTAACCCAATAAAAAAAATTCTTTGTCTTGATGAAGTATGCTATTTCAGAGCACAATAACTATCCTGATGTGGCAAAAATACTGTATAGAAGTATATGACCAGATTCATATTAGTAGGAACAGTAATAGTAGCATTACTGATAGCAGTACCAGAAGGAGGAGGAGTAGTTTTAAATGACAAATTGATTAGCCAACCTTTAAAAAATTTGATTAGCATGCCTTTAAAACAAAAAAAGTAAAAAATCTCTCCTGGTTGCCATCAGACAAGCAGCTGCCTGTCAGGTCTTAGACCCTGAAGGTGTCAGTACACCAGGTCCACTCTCACTTTACCCACCTGCCAAGCTCTGCTCTCACTTCTCTGCTGTGCTGCGCTGAGATATTGCTTACTCGGTCATTCTGAAAGCCAGGCATCCTTTGACTGGGTCCAGCTGAAACCCAGGTCATATAATGGAAGAGAAATGTGGGGTTGCTTTCAGGGATCTGCTCTTTAATGGGAAGGTTTAGTCCAAAGATCCTTGGAGAGGGTCAAGACAGCAGGATTCAAGATCTACCATGTAACCTGCCTGGGTTTCACCACTTGTCACATGGTCCAGTGCTGAGGTCTGACAGGTTGAGAGAAGAGAAATTAGGATATCTTTATAGTATGTGCTGCAGGTGATTACTCTGAGAATATTGGAGAGAGAAGTCAGCATACTCCTGTAACTTTAGAAGCATTTTGTTTAAATATTTCCATGCAACTTGCAGATTACCAGTTTAACAATTTCCAATGCAACTTTTTAAATTGACAATGCTTCCTATTTTGTGATGTTAGTCCCATTTTTTTTTTCTGTACAATATTACAATGTCATTTTTTTTTGCTTTTACTTCTTATATTGTGCCTGAGCCTTTACATTATTGAATCACAACATGTGTTTCCACAATGATCACAAGCATTGAAACTGCATTTGCAAACATTTTTGGAGGTAGGTCTTGAGTTCTAATCCAGTCTCATCAGTGAATGTCTGTGAAATTTATTCATGGGTATTCACATATATGAGGTACTGTTATTCTTGTCAGTATTGTCTGTTTACTGTGGAAACTCTCTAGTAGAATGATTATATCTCTGATTCAAATCTCCTTGAGTCTAATGGATTCCATCTGGAGAGCCTACATTCTTGTAAAACCTCTAGTACAATTGGGAGGACCCTTTGTGTGGTATTCTAATGTAGTCTTCTGAAATCTTTAAGTGTTTCCAAGACAGGTCTCTATTTCTTTTCACTTTCAAATGAGTTATTCATTTCAGTGAGATTACTTCAAGCCTTGCAGCATCTTTTGCATGACAAAAAACTAAGCTAGAAATCCAGATAGGATCCACATCACAAAGCAGCATAATGTTTGGTCTAATGATTAAGCTAAGAGCCAGAAGGAGCTGGTTATGCAAGCTCAGAGACAATGAGCTCTCACCATTCAGCATCTCACTTCTTCCGCTAATTTATAGCAGCAATTCTGTGATTTTGTAGCCCTTGGTTTTGAGCACTGTCATTAAATTTCTCTTTAAAGTTGGACAAAAGTTCCTGTGAGTTTACTGCAGATGAGGTTATTGCATGTGTAGATCCTGAATAAAGTATTGACTTCATAACCTCACTGTGCTCTTATACACGGGTTCTCTGTAATAGTGAGCTTCTTACCTTAGGACACAAAATAACTTTACAGATACTTAACCCTCCTCAGTTCCTCAAGGGTTTGATTACTCTGTGCCTCACAGAAATTACAAAAAGCAGGAAAATCATATAAAGACAGTGTTGTAACAATATAAAGATACTAAAAAATAATTTTTATTCTCTGAAGTAAATCCTGAGCACTTTCCTGGGCTATGGGAATAAATTAAATGAATGGCTGTAATCTAAAATACCTGAAGACCCTTAGACATGAATATGACTTGAATATTTTTAACTTACATATTTGACAATTACTTTTAAAGAGTTCTTTATTTAATTGTTGTTGTTGTCCTCAAAAGGATTTTTGATTAAGTACTTCCCACCAGATTGTATTTTTCTCTGATAGGTAGGAGCTTCTATCTGTACTGTCAGTATTCTATCTGTAGCTCAAATAAGTTCTTCAGATTTAGAAGCGTCAGAATTTAAATGAAATCAGTAATTTCTGTTCCCTTCTCTCCAACATCACAAATGGATATCCAGTATCAGTGTACGTGGACAAAAAGATCTTCACAGGCAGTAGTGAACCCTGGCTGTGGATCTGTAAACCCAAACTGGGAGCTGGAAGAGACTAGAGTCACAGACAAAATCATGTTAATTCATAACACTTAGTGTCTGCAAAGTACAGCCAGTCACTACATACCTCTGGAATTCTGATCTTCTAAGACAGGAAATTTCTTGCAGCATACTGTGACTTTAGTCCAACTCTTTTCTGCAGAGAGAAGCAGGGGTGTGTGTGCGTGTGTGAATTGGCACATACAGGTAACCAGGGCAACCACCACAAAGCCACCACTGAAATGCAAAGTGTAGATTTATTTCATTTCCTTGCTAACAACGGGTGGCAGAGACAGGTGGCAGAGACAAGTGGCAACACAGACCCAGTTAGGATCAGCTCATCCCAGTGGACGGAGACACATGGGCACGTGGGCTCTGGTAGGCTTAGTCCATCCTCGTAAAAAGAGGCACATGAGAACACAGGCTTCATTTGGATCATCCCTGTGGACAGAGACACATGAGGACACAGGCTTCATTAGGCTCAACTCACCCTAGAGCACAGCAGGGTAGGAGGGACCACTGCCTGCCCCAACACAACAAAAGGCTTCAGGCACACAGTTTATCACAAGACTGGGCTTTTACGCCCTCACTCTCTCCCAGCAGGAGGCTCAAGCATATCTGTGAGAGTGTGCTCTCTCTACTCAGGAATTCTACTTCCTACAGCAGGCAGAGGATGAACAACACTAGGTAAAATAAATGGAGTTTTCCTGCACCAATACTTTTAGCATTCCCTGCTGCAAGATCGATTTGAGTGAAACTGTTCCCTCCTCTTTGCCAAATCTTCCAGTTTTAACCCTTTCCTTCCAACAATGTGAGCAGAAGGCCTGGCAAGCATGCTGCTATTAAACAGATACGGATCTGCATCTTGTCTAGAGTGCATACCCAGATCATGTTCTCAGCCTCTTGGAGACTGACAACACCTGGTGATGAAGTCACCGCTCCCTGAATACCTATGTTGCTTGTTCATGACATGCTTAGATGGTCCAAGCATCTACTAAGGACTGCTTCTGTCATGGCATCCCCCTTCAAGGGAAGGGGTTTGTCAGAATACAACTCTGAATGAAAGCTAACTAACACTACACTATACTGGAGATTACAGACCAGTATAGTAGAAATTGTCATGAAATTCTCCATCCCTCTTTAGCTGTGTTTTACCTGTCAAGTTTGCTCTGTGAGATTATGATTATTAGATTTAAAAATTCATGTTTATGTATGGTATGAAGTATGTGTTTTGATCTTTAATTGATAATGCTAAAAAACAAAGATTGCCCATGATACTGTCACCTCACTGACTCTAGGTTAGTGTTACCTTTTGTCTGCAAAGTTACAATAACTATGGCTACTCTTTAGTTCCAGTCTTGTCCTCTAGTAACTGCATTTCAGAAACCAATTTTATAGAGCATTAAAACAATTTTTGAAACTATTGCTTTGATTTTTTTGTCCTGACAATGAGAACCATATATTTCTAGCTTATGAACAAGTCACCAAAAGTGCTATCTGTAAATGATTTTTACAGTTCTATCTGTAAATGAGAATGTAAGTAATTGTCCTTGATAGAAGTATTCTGTATGACTATGGGAATAAATGTGGTCACTACTGCACTAAGAAACAGTGCTAGTGCAACAATGTGGGGAAAATGTTCAAGTAACATTTACATATACAGACAGACATGCACATAAATAAACATATATAAATCCATATTTCTACCATGTACATATATACATATGTGTAATGTGTATACACACACACACACACACACACACACACACACATGAAATCAGGCTTTGCAGAAAACATCTGTTAGTGATTGTGGTTTGACTTGCTTCCATAAGGCATTAAGTTCCTTTATCATAACCATCTGTCATTTTTGCCGTGTTTACTGAATTAATTACAGAATTTTAAACAGCTCATTTAAAACAAGCCACAAACAAAATTACTATCTGGTGAGAGTAGTTTATACATAATATGTGTATTCTTACTGTGAGGACAGTAGCCACTATTAAAATTAAGTCATTCATCTAGCCTCTGAAGTTTTAGGGATATAATATTAAGTTCTGTAATGTAAAAAAGCTCATACTGTTATGAACAAACCCCAAATCCTCCAGAATTACTGAGCTACACAAAAATCAGTGTGAAGGGAAAATAAATTTAATCTTTAAACTCCATTTCTTCATTCAACAGTGGGAGATCAGACCTCTGTACTTTGAAGACAAATTAACTTTGGCATAAG
This sequence comes from Anomalospiza imberbis, assembly GCF_031753505.1. NCBI lineage: Eukaryota > Metazoa > Chordata > Aves > Passeriformes > Viduidae > Anomalospiza > Anomalospiza imberbis. The sequence continues at coordinate 44,794,274 of NC_089681.1, forward strand.
TAGAAGCATTTCTCCGAGTCAATAGAAGTACCACATTTACATTTGCTGATGTAGAGCCCGGGATTTACTTTAAACCTCCATTTTTCAGCACAGGTGTGTAAGGCTTGCTTTTAGAAATCTTTCCTGTCTTAAACCCCTGTACATTTTAGGATGGATTTACGTCTCTTTATTATCACCATCATTGCTATAATGCTCTGGGAGAGAGAGGATTACTGGCCCTTGTATTACATTTTCTTGTTCCAGTTTCATGTGGGACAAACTAGGAGCAAATGCAAAAATTGACCTTCTCTTGTATGTACAGGCATTCTTGACTAAGCTGTGTAATAAATATTAGAAATGGTCAAACTGTGTCATTAAAAAAGAATTAATTCTATTATGCATTAATTATTTCTGAGAGAGTATCCAGTGGAAATATTTGGGTAAGTTCTTGCCAAGTGTCGGGGTTGAACAGTCTATCTCATTATACAAACTGTGCTCTTTATTCCTTTGTTTTTACAGTCTGTTCTAATTATGAAGACATTAGTAAGATTAGATGTCCCCAGTTGTGCCAGTTATGCAACAGTACATCCTTATTTTTGGTTTGAATATGGTTTCAGTTAAAGCATATGTCTAGTGGCTGTTATCCTTCCACATTTCAAGATATAACCTCTGACAGACTCTAAATATGTGGTTGGGCTTCATGTTATGTCTTTATTTGTTCTCTCACAAAAAATCTGCCTTCCCACAAATTGCTAAACAATTACTTTGCTTATCATCTACAGTGTGCATTATAATTTCATCACTTTCAATCTGAATTCTTGCTGAAGACCCTGGGTTGCTTTGATCTTTGAGATGAAAGTAAAATTCTCAGTATGTTTTTATTGGCACCATTCCAGCTTTCCTTTCTTGTTCTCTATAACCAAACAACCGCATACTAACATTTTAAAATACAGAGCTGCCACTATTTTAAATACTCAGTCCCATTTGCTCTTAATTATTGCACATTTAAACTGAAAATTCTCCATTTCTAAAGATGATATAGGCTTGTATGTATTCTAATTAGGCAAACTAAATTCATTTTGACTACATAATAAAGTAAACCAAACAAAAGCAAAGCTAAAGTGGGAAGTAAGTGCGCAGAAAAAGCTACTTTATGAGTACATTAGGAACTTTTCATTTAATAATACAAAGTTAATAAATGTCATAATTGAAGTTGACTTTTCAACAAATGTTTTATGACAGTCTTTAATTGCATATGTGAGCAACTGGAGAAAATGGTTACTGGCTTAAAACAACCAGACAGTATGCTTTTGTGTAAGTGTGTGTGAAGGGGCAAGGCAAGTTCTGTAAAAGTGGGATGGTGTTCTGGCCACACCCTGTCCCCTTTGGAGCCTCTAGAGCAGCTCTCAAGTCACTGGCAAACCTGAAGCAATCCCCCACAGTCAACCTCTAGAGCCTCAGTGTAGCCCCAGAGTGGCCAGTAGCCCCATCTGCAAGGAAGTGGAGGCCACAGGAGACCAGAGCAGATAAAAACCATTGCACAAAGATGCACGTGGTTTGTTCCTATTTTCTTTGGATTTTATGGCAGCTGAGACAATGCTGGATCCAGGGCTATACACATATCTCTCTTTTTGTCTCTTTCTCTCCTTTTCTTTTTCTAATTTCCTCTTGAAATCTGAGAAATTTAAGGTTGGATGGGTTGAGTTTGTTAAATCAATGCTATGTGAAATGCTTTATTTTGATTGAATGTTTGCTTTACATTTTGCTAAATTCCTGATCATCTAGAGTTTGCCATTACAGTTTGGTTTTCTAACCACCTGAGAACTTTTTTCAAGTTCTTCTTTGCACCACCTCATGTAAAAGAGGTACCTTAAGTGCCTTTTAAATAAACTCACTGAGAGGGTCTTTATAGCATGACCTTACAGTATTTTCCACCTGTGGGGAAAAAATGCCTTGAATATATTACTCTGATTCATCTGTAATAAAGGCCTCTTTATACAGTGATACAATCATATTTTGGGAAAAAATAGTATGACAAAGTAAAAATTATATCATACAGTTTACAACAAAAAGTGCAACCCTAATTGAAACATTTCATTTTTTTCAGTTGCTTCATAACCTTGAGAGCTGCAATTAGCAACTTTATTCTGGTATGTAGAATCTTTATTTGACTCATCTTTCAAGAGTGATTCCAAATACTGTCATATAAAGTTTTGTTTGGATTACAGGAATAGTATGGACTTGCAGAACTGATAGCATATAAGGGAGCTTGTGATCCCTTAGATTTAGGAAGACAGAAATAAAGAAGGATTTCACTGGATTTTCTTGAACCTTTTTCTTGTAGGACTTATATAAGCACATAGAAGCCAAGTTTTCTCATTGGATTAGTGAGTTTAGGTTTGAAGGTTTACCTAGCAGTATAACAAAAGTGTCTTAGCTGCTCCCATCAAGCCTTCTGACTATGCAGGCCTACAGACTTCATGGGTGCATTCAAACTGGGGCTGAGAGTTGTAGGAGTTTTCCTAGGCAGTCCACACTTATTCCAAGAAGCAGGTTTGTGAAGTTTGCAACCATTCATCTTCACATTTCATCTTCTTTTAGTACATGACCCTGGTTTACCTACCAACAGGCCAGCTTTCAATGCCATCAAAAGTTCCCCAGTACAAAGTGCCCATAAGTTTCCCTTTTTACACTGCCTCTGTTGTTATAGCAATTAGAGCTTTCTTTTCTCCAAAATTCTTCTATGAGACCCACTAAAGATGATATGCATACCTTCAGCAGAAACTGTAATATTTGCAATCCCTCCCCAGTGGTGTGGCTTCTGAGCAGTACTTTCATCTGGAGCCTATGATCTGACATCACACTTCAGCACTTGTAATCACAAGTACTGAGAAATTCAAATTTGCCAGACAACCCTAGTCAAACACACTATACTGGCTAGCCAGCCTGATAGACGAATGCTGTGGTTTGTATGCCAGATACCACTGAGACCCATGGCAGCCACCTTTCAGTCCCTGTTGATACTTGTCCAAGCCCAGGCTCTCCCTGCTGGGACATACTGAACAGCCCATATGTGTTAAATTTTAATAACACGTGCAATGGGGATCTCCTCTCCTTCACCAGAAATACAAGAAGAAAATGATCTGGTATAAAGGAAGAGAAAAACTCCTTCCAGACTGCAGAGTCACTGCTGCCAAAGCCCCAGTCCAGTGTTAACAAAGCTGATGCTGGAAAACCTGTGCTTAACAGTGCTGCTAATGCAAAGAGTCAGGCAGTGTCCTGAGGTGGCTTCCACACTAATAGGTCAGAGGACAGCTCATAAAGTGTGGAGACAGCACATCTGTGATTTGTGTATTATAATTTGTGTGCCAGTACTGTAGCTGAAGACAGTCCATATATGCTGCAGCCAGAGTGTGCATGGGCTCACTGGGGCACTGCTGCTGCAGCCAGGTTACAAAGGACATTGTGGAGTCTCCAAGTGAGTGGATGTGGGAAGCCCAGGTTTTCATGCCTGTATCATCCCTCCATCCCCCTCCTCCTTCCTTCTCCACCCTTCTCCTTCTCATCATGTAGTCCTGGCACAGTTGTAGCTGGATTAAGACTGAGCACCATAAGATGCTTAGGCAGGTTCAGAAAGGCTGAAAATTCCACAGATTTTTTTCGACATAAAAGACAAAAAAAATGTAGACCAAACATTTTGTGAAATGCAAAGCTCTCCTGTCTGACTATTACAGATGAAAGTGACTCTAGCTTGAAAGAGGGGACCTGCGATGAAGTTGAAAACCTGGCTGACTCTATCCTACTGTGTTGTGAAAGAATGTTCTTTCAGTCAAAGACAACCATGGTACATAGAGTCTTATGCATGTGGTCACATATATTTATTCAGCTATAAAAGCCAGGGGGAGTGGATCCTTTCAACCAACACGTTAAATATCTGTGCACATAATTAATGTAATCTGCATTAACTGTATATTAATATAACCACTATGTGAGTGGCTTACTGTAACAGAAGAAATATTTGCATTTTTAACTGAGAGACAAGTAGTGAAAGTTTTCACCTCAAACTTATTTTATTTTTCATGTTCTATTTATTTATAATTCTGCTGAGAAATATGCTGCATAATTTTGTTCTCAGAGAAATGTATTGTGAGGTTGCACACTGACATTTGTACAATTTTATACCACATGGCACATACAGAATAGACTAGGGAAATTAGTCTCTGATTTATAAACAAAACTTCTTACACAAGTGACTCATTTTAGTTAAATGTGGATGGCCCTTAATGGGAACACATATGTTTATACTAAATAACCTGCAATACCAACTAAGGTGGCACAATTTTCTCTGCCATTAGGAAGATAGATTTTGCCTTGGAGTGCCTCTACTCAGCAGAAGTACCCTTCAGGTAAGTTGAAAAGTTATCAGGCATGTAGTGTAAATGAGGAGTGGAGATTCTGGAGATGAAGGAAAACTCTACTACGCCATTAAAAAATTATCTCTTCCCTAAGATTATAAACATTCACCCATTAAAAAATATAAAAAAAAACCCCAAAAAAAACCAGTATATAACTGTAATAACTAAATGTTTCTTATAAATAGCCTAACAATTAAGACATGGAAAAAAAAATCTAAAGTTGAATCAAAAAAACCCAAACAAACCACAAACCAAACTCCAGAAATGCTGAAATTTGACCTTTGAAATTATAAGGAATATGAAGTATTTAATGACAAGTACAGGACAAGATTAGGACAAGATTAATCCTGCTGAATTTCTAGCAATAGTCCACTGTAAATCTTCTCAGAGATCAGATTAAGTTTAGATTAAGTATAGGGTGGCTACCAATACGGACAAGCTTAGAAGGTGATTTTGGGTTGATAAAATGCTTAAAAGAATATGGCAAAGTTGGCATCATCATTATTTTGGAGTGGTTTTAAAAACTGTAGTCTAGGTACAGACAAAACATCTAATAATTATGCAAGGCAAAAAATGCTAATGAAAACCACATTATTGAAGGGCAGAAAGAAAAGAAAGAATATTTTACTACTTGGTTTGAAATTTATATATCTAAATTAAGTTACTGGATTTTAGTTCTTGTAACCAGTTCCTCACAATTACAGCTCCTGCATCCACTCTTATCTCCTCGTGACCTTCCACGATTTCAGATAAGGATGAAATCTAGATACCCAGATCGACTACATATATATTTATACATACATATAAACCTCATCTTTACTATATAAACATATTGCACAGAGCTGATTTATGCACTTCAGTATGGTATTATCAGCACTTTGATTCAGTAAACTCTAAGGAGTCTATGTTAACAGAATGTCTGAAGTTTTGGGGATTTTAATTTTTTTTTAATTTATTTGCTTTTACTCTCTAATGCATACATAAATAAAAAATCAAGTGTTATCTCCCTACACTGTTTAATCTGGATTAATGAGGTGCTGGGAAATGAGAATGGAGGAGCACTTAAAAGGGATAACAAGCATGCTCCATTATTGTTGTTCTGACCAAAACTGTAAGAAAATAGTCAATTCTTTTAAGAGGTAAAACTAGATTTATTTGTTTTTTACTCTGGCAAAAATTTTTGAAGTTGTTTTATTTATGCTTAAACTAGGTGGTAGGATAATAAAATATTCCAAAATTCTGAAATTCTGTCATATTCCAAGAAAGGCATTCACTTCTATGAAATAATATTTTAGTTTTCTTGAGACACACAAACAATATATTTATCTTATTGCCACAAAACAAAAAAAAATCCCTTTGCTGCTTGTTTTATCGACTATTCCCATGGAATAGAATGAAACTGGAATGGGGATGGGGGTAAAAACATGAAACTTGATGTAATCATAAAACCGTTCACCACAAAGTAAACATGTACTGTCCCAAAGCAATTAAGTCCCAACCCTACTGATTTTTGAAGATGGATTGCAACATGTACTGGGTATCAGACAGATCTCAAAACTGAATCTAAGACATGACAATCTCCATAAACCATTTATCACTAGTTGAAGAGCATGATTGCTAGTTCAAACACAGATACCAAATTACTTATTAGTTTGAAATGTGGAGAATAGCAGAAAAAGGTCCTCTAAGCAATCAGAAAGAAAACATATCAGATGTTGAAGCTCAGTTGTCAAACCTTGGAGCAATAATAATCACAATGATAATAACAATTGTAATAATAATGATGATAATAAAAATAACAAACATCATTTTGTGTCAGTATAGTCTTTGAATAGTGGTATAATGAATTCCTTATCCTAATGCCTGTAAAATGTTGAATGCTAATAATCAGAGTGCCATTGACACCTATTTAGAACACAGACATACAGGACAAGGGCAACAGCTCCCAAGCAACTTATGAGGACTCTCTATATAGAGCGAAAAATAAACATAAAAGAATGACAGAATTTCTAAAATATCTTGTGTGTTTGTATTAAAGGGGAATAATATTTTTCAGAAATAGAGGACTTATAATGACACTGTTGGTACTTTATTTATTTATGTGAATCAAAGTCCGCCCTCTAGGAACTACTCAAGAAACTTGTCACAGAACTGAATCTGCAGGTAACCATACCTATTCCTATAAGTAACTGCCTAAATCCTCAGTGAGTGAAAAACACAAAATACATCTCTTATTTCTCAGGCAGACATTTTTTCTCATTTTCTGAGGCAATTACTCCCATTTTTACACAGAGCACAATAGGATATGTTGATAGGGATATGTTCCTTTCAACAAACAAGCTTCATCTTGCACATTTCTTTAGAGTATTCCAGTAACAAATAAGTCTTCAGAGCCTGGTGGAACATTGCATTAGAGACCTTTGAACAACTTGGTACAACTGCACTGTGAACTGGAATGTTGAACATACATATTTTCTAACAAACCTGGGATGCAACAAGGATCAGCACAGTGCTATGTCTCAGCTAAATAGATTTACCTTTTAGCGGGGCTTATTAGCTTGGAGCAATCACAGTCATCTATGCATTTATACATCTTCCAGCTCTGGAGTTTGAATCTCCTTGGTTAGCTTGGGGACCTCTGCACTGGAACCTGCTGTGCTGAGGAAATGTACCAGTCCCTGTCATATGGCTACAGAGCCAGCAGAGCTCAAAAGGTAGAAAAGCCTCAATCCTCCCAAGCTTATTTCCCCTGCCAACAAAGAATTGAAAGAGCTCCATTGTTGTATGCCGGATTGGTCCAGTTAGGGGTCTTAATAAATGTTAGTTAGGTTGGTTCAACGTACCCCCATTTCCCCCTCACAATGGTTTGCTTCAAGCTGTGCTACAGGAGCTTTTACCTGTCAATCTTGTAACCATGCCTTTTTTCCTCACAGAAAGTTCTGTGTCAATCACCCCACCTCTGCATTCCCATTTGTCCCAGAACGCTGTACCCACCTCTGTAATGTTCCCATAGGTTGTTATGTTCTATGTCACTCCCCTGTTTTCTGTCCCCATTGGGTGAGGGGGCTTCTGCCCCTGTCTGCCCACCCCCTATTTAACCCAATGCTCCCTTTGTTCAAACCACTATTTTGCCCACACGCGCCACCTGGGAATGCTGCTGCAACCACCGCTGCAGCCACGTGGGAAATAAACAGTTCTCAGCCACGTGGGGCAAGGTGTGCCTTCCCTCTCCCTTCGTCTCCTCTCAGCACGTGGCTACGAAGGCAGCAAATCCACGCGGAGGCTCAGCCCTAGAGCTCCGCACACGCGGCAGCCCCAGTCTCACCGAAAGGCAGCACCACTAGCCGGGCACCCCAGTTGACCGGGACCGGGGCAAAGAAAAACCAAAGCCACACTCCATGATTAGAAAACCCCAGAGACTCAAGTTAAAAATTACTGGTCCTCAAGTTATCTGCAAAATAGCCAGTATTTTGAGGGCATGTTAGAAGTTCTACCAACATCAGGGTATATTAAGATCTCAACATAAGATAGTAATCAGCTAGACTATTAACACTGTCTCCCTTAGATGTCATTTCTCTGTACACTGAGAAAATATTAGATAAATTTTTGTTGCTATCTACAGTAAAGAGCTCTACAATGTTTGTGTCAAGAAAAAATTCTACATTTAATAATTATACTCTATATAAATGTTAGTTCTAACGCTCTGCTTAGCATCAGAGAGGACCTTGGGCTCTCCCACAATTTTTCTTCTACATCCAAAAAACATGGATCTAATATAAAATGCATTAGAAAAGTCATATCTCCTGACTCTATATAGCTGAAGTTTACAAATAAGTTAAAACTTTTCTACCCTTAGCTCTTCTGGTACAGCTTTCGGAAGATAGCATGATGTACTTACTATCATCATTACTTAGTGTGAAAAACTTACTCTGCAATTTTAGAAGTAGCTATTGAAATATCAATTAATGAGCAGGTTTTTATATCTATATATTTCTGTGTCCTAGCTGACGTATTCTGACTGCACTCTGCATATTTGCAGGGAAAGTATTTTTCAGCCAAGTCATGCACCCTGATTCTTAAAAAAACTGCAGTGCAAAGGATTTGGGTTAACAAACAAGGAGTTTTGATACACCATTGGCAGATGTGCAAGTATTTTCAAACACAACTGCTGCACCTTCACTTCTTAGAAGATTATCTGAGAAATCTGCACTAGTATGTATGAAAGAAATGTAGCACCTTTCATTCAGTAGGTTTTTTATCCCTGTATCCATGGAGTAGAACTAGACAGATACTGAAATATTCAACTTCTCATTCTGCCTGAGTAGTTTTACAAATACATAATCCAGACACAAGAACAGCATATAATTTTTCTTCCGGAGAGCACTGCCTCTAAAAGATATCATTTACAGGAATAATGTAGAGAGAATGGGAAATGTGTTCTGCTTCAACTACCAGCTCTAATTCAGCTTTCTAGAGCTATTTGCTTTGATTCTGCATTAGGAAGACACTGAAGTGCTGAGCCCAGTTCCCTTACTGCTTACAGTAGGCATTACTGTGACAAGCTGGTGTTCAGTTTTGCTCAAAAATAGCATAATGAAATTGAACTGTTGATAGGCAATGTGGACAATGAGCAGTAAAGGCTACAAGCTAGATACTTAGAAAAAAATGAATCCACAGGACTGCATTAAAACTGCTTCCAAAATTAGAAAGGAACAAATAAATGGATTTCCTAAAAGTTAATTCCAGAAAACATAAATCTAGCGGTTAAACATGCTAATCAGCTGTTTCGACAGAAGATATAACATAAAGACCAACCATTAAAATTATCATATTTAGTGTCAATGGAATCACACAGAATCACTAGGTTGGAAGAGACCTTCAAGATCATCGAGTCCAACCCATGCCCTCACACCTCAGCTAGACCATGGAGTGCCACATTCAGTCTTTCTTTTTTAACACGAACCATTAAAATTATCATATTTAATGTCAATGGAATCACACAGAATCACTAGGTTGGAAGAGACCTTCAAGATCATCGAGTCCAACCCATGCCCTCACACCTCAGCTAGACCATGGAGTGCCACATTCAGTCTTTCTTTTTTAACACGAACTTGTATAGAGTGATAAGGTCGCCTCTGAGTCTCCTTTTCTCCAGGCTAAACCCCAGCTCCCTCAGTTGTTCCTCATAGGGCTTGTGTTCCAAGCCCCTCACCAGCCTTGTTGCCCTGTTCTGGATGCACTCAAGCGTCTCAACGTCCTTCCCAAACTGGACACAGTGCTCGGGGTGTGGCCTCACCAGTGTTGAGTACAGGGGAAGGATGACCTCCCTGCTACTGCTGGCCACACTACTCCTGATGCAGGCCAGATGTGTTGGCCTTCTTGGCCACCAGGGCACACTGCTGGCTCATGTTGACCAGCACCCCAAGGTCCCTTTCTGCATGGGCACTGTCCAGCCACACCATCCCCAGCCTGTAACGCTGCAGAGGGTTATTGTGGCCAAAATGCAGAACTCTGCACTTGGACTTATTTAACTTCATCCTACTGGACTCCCCAACCATCCAACCATTCCAGGTCTCTTTGCAGTGCCCTCCTACCTCCCAACAGATCGACACACGCTCCCAGCTCAGTGTCATCTGCAAACTTACTAATGAAAGACTCAATTCCCTCATCCATGTCATCAATAAAAATATTGAACAGAACTGGCCCCAGCACAGACCCCTGAGGGACACCATTGCTGAATGGCTGCCAGCTGGATGCAGCACTGTTCACCACAACTCTCTGGGCCTGGCCATCTAGCCAGTTCCTAACCCAGCAAAGAGTGTTCTGTCCAAGCCATGGGCTGCCAGCTTTTCCAGAACTGTGCTGTGGGAGACAGTATCAAAGGCCTTGCTGAAGTCCAAATAGACAATATTCACAGCCTTTCCTGCATCCACCAGGTGGGTGACCTGGTCATAAAAGGAGATCAAACATGACCTACCCCTCCTAAACCCATGCTGGCTGGGTCTGATACCCTGACCATGCTGTAAGTCCTTCATGATGACACCCAATATAAACTGCTCCAACAGAATATATTCTAAAGAGAAGTAAGTATGGGAAGGTATTTTGAGTAGTTGAAAATAAAAACAATGCTGAAGCTATGACACTATTTTTACTTCTTTAACTTTGTCTTGCTTAAAGCTCTTCTCATTTTTATTTACTTTCATGGTACTTTGGGCCTTTGCGAAACCACTGATTTAAGTGACAGGCACAGAAGCCCAAGCTAGCAGATCCAGAGGCAAGATCAGGGCACAAGGTGGTTTATAAACAAAAGTAAGAAAAGCAGGTACCTCTTGGGCCTGTGAGATTTGCAGCTACCAGTTTCTCATTTGGGAGGAAAGAGTAAGTCTTAAGCTTTCAGTAAATAAAGCTAACAAAATGGGTCCTTGCAAAAAGTATAGAGCATAATTATGAAAACTGGCCTTCATCAGAAGGAGCTAACTATTTAGTCCAGACATGCTGCAGTTGAATGCGAGTACTGGACGTTGTGGCTATGATCCTTCAGCAGCACTGTGCTCTATGCTTCACAAGCCCACCGTCATTCCCCAGGTTTTCCAGCTGCAGGAGCCCCTGCTCAGTGCTGACACAAGTGTTTATACAGCCACAGAATGGATTGGATTGATGAACTAATTTATCCTAAATTATCTCTGAAAAAAAAGTTCGAGCTCTTTTACAGCTGGATCAATTCCCCAGTTCACCATATAAACAGCTGGATGCAACTGTAGGTAGCAGCAAACACAGAAGGCAGATTGATGATGGGAAAAATTGCCTGGCAATAGGGTGGATATATTCTGATGCAGCCATGTCACCAAACTTGAATCTCAGCCTAGAAAAGAGAAATGCTGCCTAGGAAATACATATTAAAGCAAAGCTGTGATAGAAAATCTGATATATCGTGCCATTTATAAATTTGGATATCTTGACTAACTTGTAGGATTGTAACATTTTCTGCAAAATTTAAATCAATTAAGGATTAAGTTGGATTTGGTCATCAATCATGAGTACTACTATGTTGTTTATCAGGAAATAATGGCTACTCAACATCATCCAGTAAAGGCAAATTTAAACATATAAAAGAAAATGGCATTTAAATTAAGGAACATTAGGACATAAATATTTATCTTCCTATTTTTATTTGATGAATAATGCTACATACAGAAACTGCATTTGAAAACGGGGAAAAAAGGACAAAAAAACTTCAATGAGGGAGTTTATTATACTTAAGTAGTAATGTGATAATTACCTATGCATAACCACTCAATTATAAATATGGAAATGCTTAATTAATTACTAGATTAAATTAATCATGACACAGAAAGATATCAAAGGGTACATTGCAGCATTTAGCTAGAACTTTGTGGTTTGTGTACAGCTGCTGTGATCCTCGAAAAGTTTAAGGTCAAATTATAACTAATAACACCAAAACTTCTTATCAGAATCCTGTGATTTAGAACTACAATACTGAGGGATTTCTCCTCTCACACACACTCTTGAGATGCTTTATGCTGGTTTTGAAGGGAGATGAGACCTTGGCTTTTTCAGATTAGTTAAGCCCATATGAAACACTTTTTGTCTTTTTCCATGCTCCTAACTGTGGGAATACTGTATTCCTCAAGGTCTTCAAGAGGAGAGAAGTTTGAGTAAAACACTATGTATCATCTGTACTTTGTGATGTTTCTGCAGGTAAATGAGGAGCATGCTAAGTGTATGATATATAAACATTATTTAAATTTTTTTTACAATTAAAGTGAAACTGAATTCTACACTCGAAACATCTGCAAATACATATTTACATCTTGAAACCAATCACTGTGGCTCTACATTAACCTCATATTTATCTCTGCCACTATTCCAACTCCTGATTTTGTTGGAATGAATATTTGTGGAAACTATTAGTTTTAAACAAACATTAGGGAAACTGACAAAATTTAACCTTGTGTCTGTACTTCCATGCTTATCCTGACCATCTGATTCTGGGCACAGTATTGATCCATACCATATGACGTGTCTAAACTAAGAGTTTCCCTATCAAGAACTAACAGAGAAAACCAAAACAGAAGCTGCAGTAACAGTTGTCACTGCAGCCTTTTCTGGTGAAAAACACTAGATGAGGGTTGTATGTTGTGCTTGGTTTGGGCAGTGGTGCTCAAGCAGAAGTTATATAAGATAGGTTCTCTAAGGTGAACAGTAGCTCAGTAAAGGCAAGACTGAGGCCAGAAAATTGAGGCTGGAGAAACAGATTGGAAGGGAGCAATATTGCTTTCATTTATCTAATAGCTAAATATCAAGCTGTAGTTACCATCAGGATCTACTGGCACTTACAACAGAGGCATGATTTAGACTTCCAGCTGGTGTTTGAATTGCTATACAAGTGCTCCAGTCAGTTTTTTATCTTCTGCAGTTAGTTTGTGATACAGTTCCATTGTTTCACATGAGGGTTTTTCCCATGCATTGTGCAGCTTCATTGTACAAATTATACCATGCATTTAACATGGTCTGTCATGTAGTTTGTCATATTATGTTATCACACATAACACAAATCAGTAGTAGAATACCAGGATATTCTAAATACATCAATATCTTTCACTGAAACTCACACAGAACTGCACCATATTTAAGTACTATTAAGAAGGTGAAGATGTCCAAATGAGAAACAGAGGGAGTCTGACAGTGCCCAGTTATATTTTCATGGAATTTACAGATTTGCCTATGAGGTATAGAAAGTTGAAATGACGTATGAGAAAAAATCACTTCATCCTTTGTATTCTGTATTACCCACTGGTCAGCAGAAATGCTTTAAATTATATTCTTTCTTAATAAAATAGAAGAAGGTCAGTAGCTGGAGCTTTATGATTCACACTATGGAATTTTGAAACTGCCGTCCTTTTTTAAGCATATTCCAAAACTGTGATTCTTCATGAAAAAATATGTTAAAAAAAGAAAGTGTCTGTTTATAAAAAGAGTGTCTGTTTATAAATAATGAATTAAGGAAAATGAAGTTCATATAGATCAGGTTGTATTTGTATTACTGAGATTTATATTAATTGCACTTATTCAATACTGTCTAACTACTCTTCACTATTACAGTAAGTAAACAACTCAAAGACATATTTAAACAATATAAAAAAGGCTTGAGATTTGGTGTATTTTTTTTAAGCTGTCAAAAAATTCAGAAGCTTAAATCTTGGGTTTGAGGCTTCTTTTCCATGATCTACAGCAAGATTTATGCCAGTAATTGACTAATTAATATGTCAAAATTAGTCACATAACTTCATTGCTTATCATAACAATATAGGAATTTCAGAAAAAGTGACACTGCTAGTTAAAATCAGAAATTGTTTGTAGTAGGAATAGTTGCAGCAACCATTGTTATGACAGCAATATTTTTAACTAGCTAATTTAATATCACTTAAAGACTTGCTAACACTGAAACTTTTCAATTTGTTTTATGCTGATAGTCTGCTGTTCTCACTTCAAACCCTACTGGGCCACAAAGACAGGGCCAGGATATACATAGTTGTGAATCTGCCAAAAGAGTCCTCTTTCCAAAGATGGGTAAATGTGTTTGAGTAAATGTACACCTATAAAGCTGGAAAGGAAAGGAAAAGGGTAACAATCGTGATATCATTGTGGCTTCTTTTGCCTACATGCAGCTTCAGTGTCGGTTTTCAGGCATTATTACTGCAGCATTTGCTAAATAGGATTCAATGGCCATAATATGGGATACCTGCAGGTCTAAGCTCCATTTAAATTACTTACAAAAGGAAAAAGTCACAAAAACATTCACATAGCCATGCTTTTCTGTAAGTGTCGTGGTTTGACACGGAAGTGAATTTTCTCAGGAAGTTGGTAGTCAAACCAATCAGTGGTCAGGTTTGGATATTGGCACCTGGAGTGACCACTGAAGGTATGAACACGCCTCTGAGAACACGTGGTTAAAAGCAAGAACTGCCAGGGGAAACCTGTCTTGTCGGAGAGTGCAGACCTCCCCTGGCCAGCCACAGGCTGGGTGGGGGAGGGGAAGCCATGAGGCCTGGTCGAGGTAAGCCGAGGGGGCTGAAAGATTGGAACCGAGCCAGCTCCTGTGGACAGAAGCGTGGAGAGAAACGGAGATGCTTTTGTCCCCCTCCCCCAGCGGGAAAGAGACAGAGAGTCTGATAGCACCTGGAATTTGCCAGCAGAGGAGAAGGAGAAGGGGGTGGAGGGGGAGATGCCCAGGCTTGGGGCTTGGCTTCTGGGCAGAGATTTCAGTCATCCAGGAAGTCTGAACTTTTAACCCTTTCCTGGGAGATGAAGGCTTTGTAAAATATTGCTCCTCCTCGATTTGAAGTAGAAGAGAGACAGTCTGGGATCTGAGAGGTTGGAAGAGGAAATTTTTGGGTGGAAGGAGATGATGGAGTGGCTTGTGGCTGGACTTTTCTTGCTAGCCATAGACTGAACCAAATTCTCCTAAAATAGAGACTGCATTTTAGGGGGATGCGATGGGATGGTGAACCAAGAGACCTACTTCAGCAATTGCCAACAGAGGAATGGAAGAAACAGAGAAAGCTGAGGAGGGTGTGGTGATGCCCTCTGTCTTCAGGAAGAAAATTATCTCTGTTCTTGAGACCTTTGGCCCCAGGGGAGGAAGAAAATGGGGGTGACTGTGGTCCCAAGATTAGAAGCTGAACTGCTGTCTCTTTTGGTCCATGGCAAAACATCCTTAAAGGAGCCCTACAAGCAGTCTGCTGGGAGGAGTCTGTGGTGCAAGAGAGACTCCTCTCTCCCTTGACGGACTGAGTATTGATTATCTGAAGGGTGGTAACTTGATCAGGAATCCCAGGTGGTGTCTCACTGTAGTTTTTTGGAAATTGGGTGGGGGGAGGAGGAGTGTTTTGGAGGGTCTTCATCCTGGATTTAGGGTGTGTATCCCTTATAGTAGTAGTAGTTTAATAAAGTTGTTTCCCTTTTTTACTAACTGTGTGCCTGCTCTGCTCTGTTCCTGATCACATCTCACAGCACTTATTTGGGAAGGTGTAATTTCATGGGGGTGCTGGCATTGCGCCAGCATCAAACAGTAAGTGGATGACAGATATTAAAAAAAAACCAAAAAAAAACACCTTCCTGTCTTTATCTTCAAATAATTTCCCTAAATAAGTTCTACCAAGAGGAAAGATTTTTCAGTAAAAATCACACTACATTTGCAGCATTTCCTTGTATATGTAGCTTGTAATACTTGAAATTAACTGAATCCATGTTCAGAAGCTATGTTCAGAGCAGCATTCAGAAAAATTAGAATATTACATGAGAAAATGTAAACTATGCATGCAGTGAAAAAAAAAAACAAAACAAGCAGACTGTGGGTATTGATTTGAAATTTTCTGTTGCTAATGTATAAGCTAGAAGTTATAGCAAAAATGAGGACTAAAATCTCATATTTAAATAAGTCAGCAATATGAAAAAAAATTACAAAAAAAAAGTGCAATTTTAAAAATTTATTTTCAAATATTTTAAATTTTTTTAATTCTTGGAAGTTGTATAAATTATTGGACTACAAACATGTATGCAAAATAGACCTTCATTTATTCATATTAATGAGAAATAACCAAAGAAATTAAAATGTATACTTGTTCTTGTATTGAGTTTCCATGTAATCTCAAAGCTGGAAAGAAATCATCATTTACGTTATTAGAAAATATAAGAGCATCAAAAAAATATATTTTCTTTAGTTCTTCTCTTATCTGGATTGTACTGGATACTCTTAATGGCATAAATGGATATGACTTATATGAGATGCTTGCCATTCTACAGTTATTTAAGTGTGCCATTATAACTCTGAAATTAGCTGAAGCAATCATATAAATCATACAGAATATAACACTGTGATATGCAGGTTATGCTATATGCTGATTAGCTTGGAAGCAGGGCCAATGACCATTTGCATGGTAATGAAGCATTCTTTCATAAAGGTGTCAAAAACAATCTGAGAGGCTAATGAAATTTTATGCAAACCACCTGCTGGTCACCTTCACTTCAATTAAATGCCTTTTGGGGAAATGGAAGAATCTTTCTTATTAAACACAAATTAGAATGCAGATAAACACAAGGTAAGCAATATGTGCAAAATGCAATGTGTAGGAATAAGACCACGTGTGCTGTATAGAAGATTAACCATGATTGCTCTGTAACAAGGACCACGTTTTGTTATTTTTGAATATTCAAAGGAAAGTAGAAGCAATCCTGTGCCAGTAGTATTGCTATGAAAAAGCCTACGTTCAGAAAAATAATTAATCCTTCTGGATTCTGCACTTTATACAGGAATTTTGGTTTCTGTAAATGGGTCAGTTTCAGATCACAGGAAATTTTAAAGGACAGAAAAAGAAAGAACAACAGAACAAACATACAAGCAAATGACAACAAAAGTATTAAGAATTCAGGTTTTACCCTATAAAGAAGAGAGCTAGAATATTTGCAAGGAGACAGACACTCAGGACTGCTGCATTTCATCAAACCCCATAGGCAAAGAAAAATATTGTGTACTTACTGTGTTTTTTTAGACATATTTATACTTTAGGTAGGCAGAAACATTAATAATTCCCCTCTATCATATAGTATCATCATGAGTCAATTTTCACACAATAAAATTTTATACATGTATCTAAAAGTGCTCCATATGTTAACAGTGGAAAACTGGGCAACATCAGGCAGTAAGGGTTCTTAAGATCTTGTGGGTAAGAAGATAAAGCACTTGGGAAGAAAGAAGTAAATAAATGAGCACTTTTCAGACACATCTCAGAGGGATCTTTGCCTGGACTTTTGATGTTCACCATATTGAGAAATAATACGTAGAAGGGGGTAATTGGTAAGATGACAAAGTTTCCTGGTGATTCAAAACTCCTGAAGACAGTAAAAACAGCTGACAGAGCTACAGAGACTACCATAGTATCAAGAGATTAAGTGATAAATTGGTAGGTGATATTCAGGAATGATAACTTCAAAGTTACGCACATGATGAAAAGCAGTCCTGAATATATGCACTGGGTGATATGCTTTAAGCTGCATAATTTAAATAAGAAAGAGATGTGAGAATCATTGTGAACAGCATTAATCCCAAAAATAGACAAAATGAAGGAATTATTCAAAAAGAATAGACAATTAAACACTATGCATCATTACAAAACTGCATAAATCTATACTGTGTCTTGACTACTGAGTGAGAACTTGGACCCCACCACTAAAGAAAGTTACAGAGAAAACAGTTGCATTTTTCATGAGTAAATAAAAATAGGCCTCAACTTTTAAAAGAAACAGTGAAGGGAAAGCAACTACACACGAGGTGCGCAGAAACTGAGTCATTATGTAACATTTGTGATAATAAAAGCACTAAAACTAAAGCAAAGAAATCACTATGTAGAACTTTAAAACAAAAACAAATTCTTGTTCCACACTGCAATCAGACTGTGGAAGAGAATTGTAGCTGAAGGAAGTAGTTAACATCAAATTATAAATAGATACAAAAAGCAATTAAACACAGCAATGAAGTAGAAACTGTTTAAAGTTTTAAACAAAAAGATAATATCAATATCTTGAGAAGCTTCTAAGCCACAGTGCTGAAAGATGGATAAGCATTACTGTATGTTTTATATTTCTTGCTTGAGGAATGCTATCAGCTACTGTCATAAAGTAGATAATAGTCTTTCCTGACCTAGAATTACTTAGGATTCTTTAAACTAGCTAGTCATATACCCTTGAGAAGGGATTTTATATATTCTCACAGGGAAGTAATGGTGAAAGGAAGAAAAACAAAAGGTCCCAAAGTTATAGGATCATGGAAAAGCATTTTTCTTCTTTTTGTTGCTTACCTTAATGTGCTGGTCATTTCAAAGTTGTATCCTCTAATGGTCCTTTTAAGTGTTTTTGAAGGTTAGCATCTATTACTACTATGTTATTTTCTATTTATATTTAGGGGAAAACCCCAGATTTTAAGTCTTAAATAGCAAAGTACTATAACATTTAGAGAAGCATTTGAATAAGAATATCTTCCATGCTCCAGCTACACATTTATGGGCGCAAAATAAGTAGGTTATTCAGGTGGTTTACATGTGTGCTTAAATTCCTATCTTTACTTATAAATAGTTTTACTTTTAGTGAACAGATGTGTATCTGAAACCTGTGTGTGTGATTTGGCAATTGATAACATTTTCATATTTGTTCTTTACAACTTTCTAAGTAGTTTGAAAATTTCCTTCTATGAATTTGGAAGACTTTACAGTCAACTTTTCAAATTATTTTATTTTCTCACCTGTCTGAATACATGAAAAGTTACAAAACATCCCTTAGAATTTTAGGGACAGTTTAATAAATGCATACTATTACCTAAGGATTCTAGTAATGATATGAGGCATAAAAAAAAGATTAAATTACATAACAATTTATAAATATACCATATATAAACACAAAATCAATCTTCTCATGTTTTTAGGACATAATTAGAACTAACATAGAATCAAAAAGTGTCAGCTTGTAAAATAAAATTATTTTTACCTAGAAGCACATTCACTGCTTCTTGAACAGGAAGAGAATGGAGAAGAGGATCCCTTCTTAGAAGAGTTTTAAAGGTTGGGACCTACATGAAAAAAATATTTGATTTTTCAAGCTGTAAGTAGAAGTTTAGGTCTACTGGATTTATCAAATTAACATAATTTGAGATTTTGCCCAGAGTTCAAATTAAGGTTATCCTCATCTGAAAAAGTGTGTTATTGTTTATGGAAGAAGAAAATAAAGAAGAAAAGTTTTCTCTGTAGCCTTCTTACAGCTAACTTCAGAAGCATGTAAAGACAAGTGCTTAAATCCCCTTTTTCCTGTTTCTTAAAGAAGTGGTGTAAAAATAATATAGAGATTACAAAAAAAAAAAAAACCTAAATGGCTTATTTAATGAGATAAAAATTTATCAAATTGGTTCAAATATAATTTCCACCATTTATTTATTTATTTATTTAGTTACTTCCAAGTAAGCATTTTATATGATCAAATGCAATGTCCAGGGAGCAGGTTTTGGATCATTCCCTAATTTCAGGTCTTATTCTGGGACTGAAATACTGATAGCAAATAAAAAGGATTTTCTCCACAATTTTCCTTATCCTGTTTCCTTATCTGCTCAGCATCTGCTCATTCATGTTGCCAGTGCCTCCTTCCAAGGATAACTGATGTGCACAAAGGCCAGCTAGGGCACCGGAATCTATATTCCTTTTTAACAAACATTGTCTCACAGGCTTGTAGAAGTTTCACATCTTTGTGACCTTACATCCAAACCATTGCAAATCAGACTCCATTGATGCAAAGACCACCAATTTAATTTCTTCTATTTGCCCACTCTGAAAATGTTGCCATGATCATATTGTGATAGTAGAAATATTTTCAGAATATTTATCTAAGCTACAGCCTAAAACAGAATGGAAAGTTTCCTCTCAAGTGTGAATAACTTTGACCAGAAATTAGAGAAAACTGTGTTCTCATGGTATAATAGGTAGTATGCTTGCTCGGTAGAATAAATGATGCTGTTCCTGTCTACATTTATCAAGGCATTGTAAATGCTGTTTAAAGCAAAGTAGAAAACACATAATAATTCACTGGACTTTCTGTTAAAAACAAAAAAAACCAAAAACGACTGCATTTATATTCACCTGATGCACAGCAGCACATATCTCCATTTCATCTGCAAAAATATGTAAATTCAAGGCAATAGAAAGTGATTAGGAAATGTTGGGATTGCCAACATTATGAACCTACAGAAAATTACATTAACATAGAAAGATAGGTGGTGAGGAATATTAATGGCTTTACAAAAGAATAATGCCCCACTACTTATTCCTTAGTTTAACAGCTCTGAAAGGAGTGAGAGAAAAGACAGGCACAATCCATTAAAAACTGATCACAAATATAAAAGAACATTTATCCATAAGCTTCTATATATCCCATACTTTATTGAAAACAAGCCTAATTACCACTGGAACAGTTTTATTCCCTAGAGGTTACTCAGAGGTGTGTGTTTATTGAACACAGGCATGCTCCAGAAATCCTGCTCTTATCAAAAGAGCAACAAGATCAAATTATTTTGTGGTTCAGTGAGTGCAGAAACTTGTGTAATCTTTAGCATCTGTTTACCACTTGTCTTTTCCAAGACAAGTTTCAGAGCTTGTTGGGTTTGTTCTGAAAACTCCTCTGAAAACAACATGAAAGATTCAGTCTTGAGTGTATCAACTATATTCTCTTCTTTTTCTTTTCTTTTTCTTTTTTTTTTACATCACTGTAACTCTTGTGATTATAAGGGGGTTGGGAAGTAATTCAAAAAACTTGCAGACCAAACCTACCCTACACAATTTTCCATTTTTCTTCACTTCCTTTTTCATATTTGTTGCATTATCCTAGGTGAGATGGGAGATTCACTCCTCCTGTAAAAAAGATGAGGAAGTAACAAAATATTCTAGAGGTTTTACTGTCTGAGCACAAAAAAAAAAAAAAAAAAAAAAAAAAAAACTTGGAAAATACATTACCAATGCTTAACAGTTTTCTATCCAAAGTAGAGAGAAGATAAGTAATTTATCAGTGACTATTTAGATGCTTACTTCCCACTGTCATTTCAATATTGGTATAATTTTAAATTTGAAATTAGAAAGGAACTCAGATTACCTAAGATCCAGAGCAGTCCCTTGCCTCAATATTTTAGCCACCAGAAGTTTCATTAACTAGAATGGTGAGTGCAGAAAATATCTTTGATGGTGGAAACAATTAAGGAAGACAATAGAAACATTTCAGCTTCCTCATAAACATAAGATTTGAAAAATCAGGGCTAGGCTACTAAAATACTTTTTAGAATACAGAGATAATAGAAATATATATAAAAACATGTAAAACTGGTTCTAAAACATTTTTTTTCCTCCACTGGATTCACCTCATAAATATATATCTTAGATCTTTAAGAAACAGCAATACATCTCAGGCTTAGTTGAGTCAGATTTTCATCCTGTGATCCTGCCTATATGATGTTCCTCTCAGTACCAAGCACTAACCAATGCTCTAAGCCTAAAACATTGCTGCTGATGATATCACCATTAATCATGAATGATTCACTTATCCTGGCTCCTCCACCCACACAACACCGTCGATCAAACCGAGAAGGTTAGACATGCAGCAGATGAAAAGAAGTATTGTTCCTACTTCGTTAGACAGACACATTATCTGCTGTAGCAATAGGCAGTATCACTGACACCTTCACAAGGTAACATTCTGTGTCCTCACAAAAGCATGGGAGTTCAATGTTGTGGGTAGTCATTGTTTCCAAGAAAAATAATTGACATCCATTTACTACAAGCTGGTGTGACCCCGGCTTGTGAAACCACACGCTTCTTATTGTCTGGAAGGATGATGCATGTCACTACTAAGCACTCAATTTCTGGTTCATAAAGGAAGGATCTTAGAGTGTATTCACATACTAGAAAATTACATGTTAAAAGCTTGGCTGGCAGCACTGCCCTTTTTGATCATTAATTAATTGCAGTGGCTTTCTTTAATGAAGGCTTCCCACCTGCTTTTTGTTTGTTTCTATTTTTTTTTTTTTTTACTGCACAGCAAGAAAATCAGCTTTTTTTTCTTCCATTTTCAAGAAGTAAACCTAATCTGCAGATTAATGTTTAACTAGGCCTCTATATTTGTATTTGTACAGGAAATGAGAAGGGAACAACTTTTATCTGGCAGACAATTTAAGCAGTGCACAGAGTTTAATGCCTGATTATGTCACTTATATTGCATGTAAGTAGTGACATACAGGAGGACTGCTACCTTCATATGAAATCAGTGGGGCTTTGTAGAAGGACCATGTAGATGAAAAACAGACACTCTATATTACTGCTGCTCAAAAGGCAGTATTTTATTAAATGCAACAGACCCAATCCTGCAATTACTATGACCAAAAAAAAAAAAAAAAAAGTATTTAGGAAACATGCCTGCAATGATAGAGGTCATCAAGGAGCAGGTAACTATTCCACCGCCTTCACACTTATAGTTTCTTCCAGTTCATGTAGGTAAAACCATGCTATGCTGTACGCAAACCATCCTAGACAGTGGAAGAGATATTAGGATACATTTAAAATGCTGTTAAACTTGGAGGTCAATGCAGCTGATCTGATTTGCACTGATGCTCAAATCCTGAAAATTTAGAGGTTCAGTCTATGTGGAAAGATGCTGGTTTGTGCTCATGTATTTTAAAAATTGCATGTATGTAATGGATAATTATTTCAATTTGACAGGCAGATTTTATTCTGTAATTTTATAACTTTATTTTCAACCAATATTTCCATTTTCTATCCATAGACTTTTGGCAAATTCTCACCATAGCAAGAAATATTATTTACACATATACAATGCCATGTGAAAAGCTTTAGTATTGAACAATATCTTACTCTGAACCACAGTGTACACTATCAGGAAAAAAACAATAAATGTTCATTAAGTTCTTAGTTATGTGTAATAATATGTTAAAGATGAGAAAAAATATGCACACTACAAAATAGTTATCTGCCATGAGATCAAAATTGGCTTTTTCATGAAAAATAGTCGAGGCATTCTCCTACTCTTTGTTCTGTGAGGACATCAGGAAAAAAAAAAAGAGATATAATGTATTACATCTTAAAAGGGATTCTGTTATGTTGCCACAGAGGCACTCTGCAGACTCTCTGGCACCTTCATAAAATGTGGCAAAAACAAATGAATGGTACCTTTAACATGAAAGGACCCTGTGAACTGGAGTGCAACGGACAGAAACACACACATAGACCTATGTTCAGAGAAAACGTTATCTGGAAAATTCCTTGAGCCACAGGAAAGTCAGTCCAAGCCAGTGATTCAGTCACTCATTGTGCCAAATTACTGGAATGATTTTTCTGCTGTTCCTTTTGAAGTCTTTGCTCCACTGTCCAAACATCTAAGGATTAAGGAGACCACAAAAATGAGTATTTTCTCTACAATTGATTGATGACTTGCTGACATTTAGGTCTATGATACACACTAGTAGTCTTTTGTCTTTCAACAATGCTAGTAAATGAAAATACAATATTTCTTTAAAATTTCATTGCCATCTTTCTGGCATGTTTTATTTTTTTTAAATAATTACTTCAATATTTTAAACATTAATCTTACTTTCTAGGGCTATATTATACTATTCTGTAATTAGGTAGGCTTTTAAAATAGTTTCAAGATATCCTGCATCAAGTTTTTGATGCCACTAGACACACAGCAGTCTGAAATTTCCCAAGAAAGGAGAATAAAGAATTTCTTTCTTATTAAGTCAGTTTACATTTGGAGATTATTATTGGAGTAGAAGTTGCTTATGTTTCTGTGATGTGCAGAAAAGGAGAAGAGAGAGTTGAGACAAGAAATGTCCACATCTCTTAGAGTCCCATATGGGCTTCTATATTGCTGTAGATGATAAATCTGAAAGATCTCTAAATATTGTGAAGTACTTTTTCCCCCTTTTTTCCCCTTTTTTATCTCTATTGGGTAGCTAAATCTTTAACTATGTAGAAATTATGTGCATTTTACCATAGGAAAGTAGCATTAGACTTTGAGTACTCACAGCAAAAGAATTCAAAAGCCATGACACAGAGGAAGAACAATTGTCATGTTAATGATAATGGAATAGAAATTTTGTCATGTGTGTGTGAGTGGTGGAATTTTAGGACTGATAAGCACTAAGTTATCTCTGTGAGACAAGTCTTTAAGCCAAATAAATTCCTTTTATGACTTTACTAATATTTCTGGAGTCATATCAACAGTGAATGTGATCCTCTTTATGTAGATATCAAGAGAGGTGTCCCTATCATGCAACAGACAGAAACATTCTATACTGCCCTTACTTTTGAAATTTACTATTCACTCTTTATCTATATTTTAATTCCCTTGCAATCTTTGGATAGAGTTTCTCATATCTGCGATCTGTCTTTACCAGGAGCTATAGTAAATTTTCTCCAGCTGAATCATATGGACCAGTGGAAGTTCAGGCTAAAATTCAGTAGAACATGCCAGGTTAAATCCAACAAATATAGTTTTCTAATTGCTAGAAAAAGGCTTTTTCTCGGACTTGTTTGGTTTATCTGGAGCTGAGTCCTTTCTAGTTTTCTTTTCACAACAGCTGTGCAGTGGTAAAATACTACAGCCAGAACATTTTTTAACTTTGTGCAGTTGTGTGTTGTAATAAATTTTTAATTACTGGATAGGAATAACATGTATTTAGTCAATGGGGGGAAAGCTATTTATGAACCTAGAACAAAACACAATGAGGGAATGCAAAGATGCTGGAGGATACCAGGGTCTCCAACTTGTAAGCCCAATGTACAGTTACTGATCAATAAAGAAGTACAGCCTTGTAGACCAGTGATCATACAGGGACCCTACCATGAGGGAGAAGAAATCCCTGTCATATGTCTTCCAACCATCCACTTGGGATGTTGATAACTTGCTGTAGCTCACATCCTACCCCTCCTTGGAGCAGCTTACTTTGAGATCTAGAGAGAACTTTAAAGGGTGAATTTACTCTGAAGGAAAATATTAAATGACAGATGCTTGTGCATAGAAATCTTGAGTGTATTATAAGCTATAAGAGTATCATTGTAAGTACACTAATAATAAATGGTCGGCAATTTGGTTAGACTGTTCAGACCTTATGAGACTAACAATAATGTCTTGAATGTGTTCTCTTTTCCCCACACAAGATTAATAGCAAATTCTAAACTCTGATATGCAATGTCTATCATAAAGAAGAACTCCGGATCCTATCAGAGGGTACAGTTGAAGACAGAGATAATGCAGTGCACCACTGGTTGTTATTTTGTATAGCAATGGTGACAGCAGAAGTGACAATTTATTGTCACTCTCTGTTTCCATCTATTCCTCCTCCTCCTTTCTCAATTACTCCAGTGCTTATCTTTTTAAGGTTAGACACCCATTTCCTTAGTTTTATTTAGTTTTAGTTAAAACAAAATTTTGTCAGCTGTTGTCTGGATTATTATAGGTAATGTCAGAAGACATGGTGCTTGAAAATTATTACATTCTGTGTTTTCTGAGTTAAAATTGCGTGCTGTTTTTTTGTTTTTTGTTTTTTTTTTTTTTTTTTTGCCTGTGCAACTATCTTTATCAATTTTGGCTTGAGGAAAAGCACAAAACCTCAAAAATCTATAGAGATGGCCAAATAGGTTTATATTTATACTCCCCTTGAGACAAAGGAGGATTGAAAGAATCAGAGATATATGAACTCTAGTTGTACCTCCACAAGGGATCCATATCAAATTTGGAACTCTGTAAATTGCACTCCCAGTGGCCTTAACCAAGACAGCAAGGAAAGCGGAGATATCAAAGTGGCATGAGGGCAAAGACAGTTTTTAACAAAAAAAGGATTTTATTTTAAGAAACAATGATGACAGTAAAAATATCTGCCAGAGTTTACCAGTACTGATGGTTATTGCTGCTGTCTGTTATAGCTACAAGTTGGCTGCTTCTCTCCCAGATCTCACACAGTGAAAATAGCATCACTTATTTTTATGCAGTAGGCAGTGCAAATACAATAAGGACATAAACACAGACTCCTTTAAATTCTTTGTGTCTACAGTGCTCACAAAAGAACCAGGTGAGTCAAGATTTTTTGAAGAGCACTTTATTTTGAATCTCAAGAATTCTTGGAAAGGAAGTGACTGCTCCCTTAAAATGCAACTTGTTGAGCTCTATACATGCAATGATTTTGTCAGTCAGAATTCTCCTTTTTTCAGTATCCATGCTTTAATTGTGGACAAGATACTGTTCCAAATGATAGTTTATTTTGCCATAGCCATGATATCCCGGCTCTATTATTGTATTATATTGTCAAATAAGTACATTGTGTCAAAAAACCCCATTTTCAAATTGCAAAAAAATTGCTATCTTTTGGACAGCATCACAAGCTCTGTGGGCTGCAGAGACTGCAGTTGTGGAAACAAGAGAACACATGGCTGCATTGCACACTGCTCTGCTCTTGGTTTTGATTCTATAAGTACTGCTGACATGGTGGCTGGAGTCAAGCAAGCTGGGAATGCCAGCAATGAACCAGTGCTTTGATTCCATGCCTGTTCCACATGGTGTATAAAACAAGCATACAATATTAGCTCTTTCAAGCATTTCAAAGGATTGTAAACAGCCAAGAAATGGTTGCTAAACAGATTCTAAATATACACCACAAAAGTAAATAGAAGAGCTGGGATGAGAATTACCTCAATTTATTCAGTTGAGAAAAATTATGAAATAATGTTAAGACCTCTTAGAAGAAAAAAAAAAACATAGCTAGAATAAAATTTAGTATGCCTGCCTGAACTCCTGAAGGTTAGAAATCATAAAAAGAATGCAGTGTAGCCCAGTGCTCTCTGATTCTTCGTATTCTTGGTTAAGAATTAGGTGGTTTTGAAAGTGTCCAGACTGGAGAAACTTTCTTTTCAAAAAGTAGTTCACACCTTCTTGTAGTTGACCTTTCTTTTCTAAATACTTTCAAGTCTGTTAACAACTCTTGCTTTATACACCTACACTCTTACCTTGGTTGCAGTACAGAAATACTCTCGCCAAGTTTCCTCTAAATACTTTGGATACAATACGCAGGCTGGAATTACAGGGAAGATGTGAGTTCATGATACTTTAAAAAATATTTTGAATTTTGAGTCAAGATCCTTTCACTCTTGTAGGCAGTATCAGTGCTGAGAGAAGTCATTGGATACAGCAGTAGTACAAAAAAATGAGCATTTCATATTTAATTCTTCACCTTGTGTGAGCACTAATAACTTTATTTTGCTCTCTTTTAACATGCCTTCTATGTTGCTGAAACTTACAGAAACTCCACAACTTTAAATCTATTAACCTGCTGTGAAATTTAGTTAAAGTTATTAATTCAGTTTTAAAGTTAGGAAATACAATTAACAGAATGGTAAAAACACCCCTAAGAAGATAAAGAGCACATCTCAACTTGGCTAGAGCTCCACAGAATCTCAGGAAGCCAGCTAGTTAAAACCAGGAAAGGGAGGAATATGCTGTGATAACAGATCCTTCAACTAAAAGCCCTTGATCTGTTGAGCTGAACACATTAATTAGTAAGATGTCAGAAAAAGAGCATTAGCAGGAACAGGACATGTATTTTAATCTACCCCCATGTGTTCTGTGATTTTCAAAAATGTATCTTTCTGGTGTATGTGCAATGAAATGTGCTTGTATTTGCATTGTAGAAGAAGAGAACAAGGGTTTGCTAAAAATCCGGACTTCTGAATGGCAAGCAGTCGTATAAAAAGGGGTCTCAAATGCACTGTATTTGAAATACTTAATTATTTAGATTTATAAACTTTAATATCTGTGAAGGGTTTTGAAGATGAATGCTGCTTGGCAAGTGAAACTTTCTATATATGTTACAGAGCTGAGACAAAAATAGTAATTCACTTTCATAGAAGACTTCAGAATTCTAGAAATAAAGCTTCACAGTAAATCTGAACAAAACTTTTCCAAGATTCTGGAAATGAATGTCCATTCAGATTCCTTACCTTAGGAAAATTAAACCAAACCAAAAAAGCACAACACGCACGTGTACTCCCTCCAACCTCTCACACCTGCCCCAATTTTGATTGCAATTACATAATTTATCAGAATGGGGAAGAGGGAGGGGAGAAGTTTCAGAAAATTTGCCATAATAAGCCTGTAAAGTATGTCGTTCTTAATATGTCACAAAAGGACACTTAACTATGTTTTTTGGCAAGTTTGGCATACTTTTGTAGAACTTTTCACCCTTGATGAAAGGTTCTATCAACACCTTCACAAGCAATTCTAACATGGACATTTTATAAGAAACTACAAGAGAATTTAGGCTTACAAATGAAGAAAGATAACCAAATTCAACTATTTCAATTCAGAACTTTCTCTATAGGTTTAGAACATTTTCAAAATAAGTTCATATCCTACATTTTTGCCAGTCCTTGTCAGTGGGGTCAGTTGAAGGGGCTACTTTGTGACAGCACAGACCTCAAATTATTCTTATATTCACCTCAGTAGTTGAGTGCTGAAGCAAATGATACATTTCTGGTAAACAAACATGATCTAAAAGGAATAGAACTAAGCTCACTTTCTCTCTTAAACATCACAGCAAGATTGGAGTTAAAAAGGAAGGAAGACTCAAGGTCATTGGTTGTTAAAGCAAATGAAGGTTTCTTGGAATGCAAGTAGGAAAAAGGTATGATTCTAAAGATTACTTTTTTTGTTGCTCTCTCAGAACAAAATGCTATTTTAAAATGGAAATACAAGTCAATCTGCAAAGAAGCTTATCATGCATATCATCATTTTACATGCTGGTGTGGTCCCTATAGGTTTGCAGAGAGATCCTTGGAGTGCCATCATATCACTTTGGAACAAGTAATGGAACCATCCCACTCTCTCTATGGATTTCTCGTGAAAGTATTTTGCTTCTGCAGCTTCATATTGTAATGGCTTCATAATGGCATCCCTTTAGAGTGATACTGAAATCATCTTGCCATCATTAGTGCACATCGTAAATGGTACCATAATAGGGTGTCCATTAAAGACTTGCATTAAAATCTTATTGAAATTTTACTATGTTATTGTCCCACCAAACTGACTGAGGATGTAGCTTGGAAAATGGCAGGTAATGTTCTCCAGCTACTTTCCAATTTGACCTTTAGTATTTTTAATACAACATATTTTGTTTATATTTTTTACTGTTTCTATTACCATTGAAATGTTATTGTTCTCTGGTGTGCTATAAACACTTTGTCTTTTTGCTAAAATATCAGTGGCTGTTTTTAAAAAAAAGTGTATTTTTTAAGCCTTCTAACTGGAAGATGTTTCTTTTAAGAAGCATTGATAACAGTATTTAAGTATAAAGGAGGTTTTAAGAGTACTGTCAGAAGAGCAAAGCTCTGTGTAATTCTTTCTTCTCATTCATGTGACTGAAAAATGTGACAGTTCAAATACATTTCATCTGAAAGAGAAGAAAAAAATGAAAACACTTCAAGAAAGACAATCTCTTGAATCCCAAAATACTGAGTTATTTGGGTTTATAATATGGTGGTTGCAATCCTACTGTTATGTTCAAGGGACAATAAAATCTCTCTGAACTTTGGAATATTTGAAACATCTTCTGAAAAGAATGTGGCAGCCCTGTTAGGTTCGATGCTGTAATCAGCTGAGTAGTAAAGTGAGAAAGAAATATCATCATAGACTTATCTGGCTAAGACACCTCTGTACAGAGAGAACTCCGTTTACACCACCACCACATAAATACAGATTTACCAGAGGTTAAAACGAGGCATTTATCCACATGCCTGACACACAAAGCATGGATAGACATGCTAGCAGTTTCATGTCTGTGATCAAAGAGTGCCAGATGAGGATCGCTATGTGTAGCCCACGTTCAAAACCTTTCAGAACTGTTCTGCTGCCCACCTGGAGGCCAGGGTCAGGGCATTCCTCTGGCTGTGTCACAGGGCTTCACGTGCTTGACAAACCTGGTACAGCTCCTTTGGTAGTGGAAAACAGGCATCCCGGGGTTCAGCATTGAAGAGGCCTAATAACAGTACCCCACTGGTGTATATTTTCAAGACATGAATTCACAGTTAATATTAATCAGAAATGAGGAATATCCCAGAGGATCCAGCGTTAGACCTGCTTGTGAAGATTAGTTGTGACAAATTACTCAAGGGATAAATAATGCATTCAAATTACTTTGGTACTACTGAGTGGTAGAAGGGAGATCTTAGTTCTGTGTATTGATATCTAAAAATACATAGAATAACCTTCTGACTACTAGTGGTAAAAGGAGAAAAAATCAGAGATGTCAGCAAAAAAGCAATAAGCACTACATTATTCAAGATTAAGGAATGCTTTGTTGTAGATGGAAATTAATTAATGCTAAATTACAACAGAATTCCTAAGGGATTACATATTGCAACCCCATGAATATTGAGAGAATTCATCATAATTAATGGTATATTTCCAGAGGAATGTTGCCCATTACATGGCTTTGTAATATTTCTTTCATTACTTTAGGGGCTTAATTTGCGAAACATACACAGGCACTGCACAAAAAAAGGAGTGTGTGTATATATATATTTCTACATGTGTGCATAAATATATACATTATGTATATGAAGGAGGGTTCTTATTTTTATTTATATTTAGTTTTCACATTTTTCTAAATCACAACTGTATCTCCAAAAAGAATACATCTTATCATATGCACATTTCCTGGTCCTATGACACAGTCCAAAAGGGATTCTAGCAAAAGCAAGTGTTACTAACACTTTTAGTTCTGTGTTAAGAAGGGGCCTGCTGGCAGTGTGAAATGACTGATCTTGAATATGACAGGGTGAGAGAGCTTCTGAAACTTTTTGTCACACAGCCAGTCCTGGAGATTTGGGAATATAGAAAAGAAGAATCTTGCAGCTTGGAAAGAAGTACTGGAATCTGCACCTCAAAAACCTGGAGATTTGAAGGAAGAAAACAGGATTCATATTTGGGTCTGTACAGCTTAAAAATGTTTGCAAATCCCTTCTGTCTAAAACATGAGTCTTAGTTCTGCTTTTATGAATCTCTTGAGAGCTGTTCTTAAAAACAAAAAAAAAAAAAATAGGACTGAGAACCTATTTACCTTAATGACTGAATTTACATATGTAATCCTATATTTTCTTAGAGCTCCTTTCTGAAATTTCTTTATATGGACAGAATTTTTCATTAGCCTTTAAAAGCAAATTCAGAAAATTCTCAGTTTTACTTCCCAATAAGAACCTCTCTTTAATTTTTATCTCTCTTGTCCTCACTTTGTCGAAGTAATTCAAAGTAAACTTCAAGGCACTCCCACTGAGCCAGTTCCTATTTCCCATCTTTTTTTGGGGTTGTTTTTTGTGGGATTTTTATTTGCTTGGTTAGTTTTTACTGCTTCATAATAACAAGTCTGGTCTGAAGAAAATAGAGTGATTTAAATAGTGCTTATTACAATTATTTCAACATAATTTATCAGATTTGTAACGTTAAATGAATAATTTCACCTGAGCCATTAGCTGAATTAAAACACAAATCATATAGTTTTGACATACGTATCAGGCAGAATATAAATTCTAGTTTTATCTTCTGTAATAATTTTTCATTTTTGTTCTTCACAGAGCACCGGGTTCAATAGATAATTTTCAAGAAAGAGACCCAGTTGTCTGATACTTGAGCAAAATACAAGGAGTCAAAATGAGGAGGCAAAAGTTGTGGGTCTCTTGAGGTTCTTAGCTCATGGACTAATAAAGAGGTAACGGAGATTAAAAAGTTCACTTGTTACTTTTGTAGGCTAATTATAATTTAGAAAAATTTTATTCCCAAAGGCAGATGCAGCAATGATTAATTATTGCATTTTGATTAAGTCAATGATATGATGTATTTTTTCATTATATATGCTAATATCTAGCCAGGCTTCACAGCTAGCCCCAGGATAAGGTCAGAAACCAGTAATCTCAGCATGAATAATACTTGTAACCTGTATTCAATCTAAGACATTCAGAACACCATCCTCAAGGTTTCATTTAAGTTGGCAATTTTTTTTCAAGAAATTTAATTTTTGTGTTCTAATTTGAACTCATCTGAATTTCCCTTGCAGTGTACATGGGTTCTTAATTGAGTACTGACAAGATTACAAGAAGATGATTTTTGTTTGGTTTTAATGAAATGAGACATGGCTCTGTAATTTCTGCAATGTCTGTGATCATTTCAACACCTTCTTTCTCAGCTATCAGAGTTGAAAAGTGCACTGTTACAAAAGATCCTTTGCCCTTTTGAGTCTTCTTGTTTTAGAGCCACAGGCTGGTCACAACTGCCCTTATCTCATCAACCATGAGATTATTTTCATTATTTTAGTTGGTAGGACCAACCGTGGATTTTATTGAAAAGACTTTAATTCATCTGAACACAGTGGCAACTGCTACCTTTAGCCATGGTGGTTTTAGCCCTAAGTCTTTTTTGCGTGTAAAATATGCAGTATAATTGCCAAGGTCTTGATTTTTTTTCCCTGTTTACTGCAGTGCAATATATCACTCCTTACAAAGCAACTTAAATAAAGTAGAGCTATGAATGGTGGCTAGCCAAATTCATGAACTTTCAGCATGCAAATGAGAACACCTAATTAAGAGCCAATGGTCAAAATTTCCATAATGATAGAGCCAAATGAAATATGTTGCAGGTTCCCACAGGAATCTAGATAGTTTTTCTTGCATTAATGTTGATTATACAAAAGCACCTTGTATGAAGATATTCCTTTATCACATTAGGTCTAGGAAGACTTTTTCGGTTTTCTCTTATTTTACTGAGTAAAATTTTTAAAAATTAGTTGACTTTTTTTCTACAAGTTCTACAGCAATCCTGAAGTTTATAAAATTCTGACATCATAATACAATAAGAATGACTAAATGGATTAATCAAAGCTGTTTATGCATTATGTAACATTTTTAAATTGTGTAATTTGGGAATTGGAACAGCATATTTTTATGCCTTTTTAAATTATATATTATTCCTCAGTGTGAACTATTTTGGACATTGCATCCAATATAGCTTATAAAAACAAACTCTAAAAGAGGCAGCTTAAAAATAATATATAAAAATTGAAAGATTTGTGCCAGTGAGATAACATAATTATTTAGTGAACAGAACAAATGACTATGACCATATCCAATATGAAATCTTTTCCGCATCTACCATCCCTCATTAATTCTAATGAAATGAATCATTTAAAGCTGTGATGTAGACCATTAAGTGATTTTATGGAGCTCCTCCAGGTCAGTGTCACAGTGAGCATTTTTTATTATCTCACACTTAAAAGCATGTGTCTGAAATCATACACCCAAAAATAATTTTGACTATGTATTAGAGCTCTGTATTGCCATGGCTCATTCATACAAACATAAATTTTATAGAACTCCACCCACCTACTCATTCAACCACCCCTAAAAATCATAGAACGTTTTTAATTGTAAAGGACCTTTAAAGATCACCTAGTTCCAGCTCCCTGTCATGAGCAGGACACTTCCCAACTAGACCAGGTTACTCAAAGATCCATTCAACCTGGCCTTGAACTTTTCCAGGGATGAGGCACCCACAGGTTCCTGGGGCAACCTCTTACACTATCTCACCTACTTCACAGTAAAGAATTTCTTCCTTATATCTACTGTAAATATATCCTCTTTTAGTTGAAATCCATTGTCCTTTGTCCTGTCACTACAGCTCTTGGCAAAAAGCCTCTCTGCATGTTTTCAACAATTCTCTGTTATATATTGAAAGACTCCGATACATTCTCCCCAGAGATTTCAGTTCTCCAAGCCAAACAATCTCATCTTTCTCAGCCTTTCTTCAAAACAGAAGTGCTCCAGACCTCTCAATAATTTTGTAGCTATCCTCTGTCTTCCAACACATCCAGGTCTTCCACAGCTGGACATATTACTGAGGGTGATGAGTAGAGCGATCATGATCACCCCCTTGACTTGCTGGTCACACTTCTTTTTGTGTAGCCCAGGATACAGCTCTCTTTCTGGACTGCCAGTACACATTGCCAGGTCATGGAAAATTTTTTGCTCACCAGTATCTCCAAGTCTTTCTCCAGAGGCCTTCTCTCAATCCATTCATCCCTCAACCTGTATTGATACTGATGGGTGTCCTGACTCAGGTGCAGGACTTTGCAAGTGACTTTGTTGAACTTCATGAAGTTTGCATGACAAGTATTACAGGTTTTCTTTCTCAGCATATCTTCTGTAGGTGTTTGCATGAAGGATCATTGAAATCCATTCATGTGGCATTCTCAGTCCTTTAAACTGAATTTTGGAAATACTAGAAATAAATTAATGTGTTTTGCAAAGATGTCTCCATCATAGCGTAGAATACAGAAGCCTACAACATTTCTGCTTCTTTTCCCTGTGACCAGAGTCCAGGCTAGCCACGTACATAATGCCACATGATGCCATAAAGTTTTATCTTCAAATAATTTATCCTCTATTCTAATTCTTAATAAAGAAAATATTTTATTATAAATAGAAATCTCATAATTTAGAATCATAGTACTTTTGTAATTAGAGAAGAAAATTGAACTTTCCCTCTCTAAAATGTATATCATTTTATCACTATATATTGTCAATATTGCTATTGATGTTTATAGAGCCAGTCATGAGCTATGGCTTCTCTAAGCACATCAGAAAAAAAAAAAAAAAAAAAAAAACAAATAGTAAGTATTTGGTGAGTTGATAAGCTTATGTGCATAGAGTAGCCCATGCAGGCATGTTTGAAACATGAGCAAGAGGCAGTGAGGTGCAGAGAAGAACATGAGATGCGCAGAAGACCGGGAGAAGCAGCAGTCACTCCTGCCAATACCACAATGTATGCTGAGTTTTGTTTGGGTCATCTCTGCAAAAGTGTCTATAAGAGAATTGAAAGAGAGCAATGAAGTAGCTTTCACATTGTTCATGAACAGTGAACATGACTTGTTCTGGGAAAATATTATAGATTGATATATTTGACAACCCTGCTGGACTGAAGCTGGAAGAATGGGGCAAACATTGGTCACCCAGCATCTTGGTACCTCCTGTGCAAATAAGGAGGTCCTAAGCCATAAAAGACTCTGAAAATCAAAGCAAAAAAATATTTTCACACTGAAAATATTTCTGTCTCTTCCCTGGCACTAACAGCCTCTAGAGAGGAAAAAATAATTTGTTCATTCAGAACATTAGGCATAGAAAATTCAGATATCAGAAAGTAACAAATGTGCTCACAGTGAAACTTTAGAGGAACTATTTATTGTTCCAGACTTCTCTTTCCCTCCTAATCATGTGGTTATATACAAGGAAAAGAAATATTGATGATAAATACAGAAGGGTTGTTCTATATCACATGAAGGCAGAAGAACATTAACTCTGGTAACAAATAGAACAAAACAAAACCCACAGGTATATCTAGCAGGGAAGATACACTTCTACTTACATGGATAAAAAAAATGGGAAAGTTTCTTATTTTTTCCCCAACATCTCTTTTGATTTAGAATGCATTTTTATAAGGTATTTCAATAACTGACTTGTAGAGTTTATGTAAAAATAAGCTGCACTTGAACTGGATATTTTTAGCACAGAAAGGCAAGGGAAATAAATACATTTCTATGTATTTATGCTGAAACTGCAGATCTCTAACAATATACATCTTAATTTTACCACTGCGCTTGCCAAGGCTTTCTCTGTCATTGGCTGCATCACTAGTACCGTGTTTACTAATAGCTCAATGGAGGAACAGTATTTCCATAGTAACAAATGAACAATACTAGAGATATTAATCATTTCTACATCATCTGTGTACAATTTGCTGTAAAGAAACATTTTGTAGTTTGATAATTGCTAGACTGAAGTGATTGTACATTATGAGATTATTAGCATAAACACTTAAAAAGATGAAGAATGCCTGTGGAAAAGGAGAAAAATTTGAAGAAAAAGTGATATTGTACAGCAAATATTACCATAAGAAGCAGCAGGAAGAACTAACTTTAATATTAGTCACTGTCCCTGATATTAGTCACCTCCTATGGATTAATCCATGAAAGATCTCTCCAAACTTTAGCAACATATAGACATACATGTTATCCAGCTACCCAGTTTCTCACTGAAAATAACTTTTTCAGTAGGGAAAAAAGTCTGTTTGTTGGCCACTTTGGAGACGTCTCTATGTCTCTATGGCTATGTTAGAGTACTTGATGGTACAGGGTCATCAATCAGATAATATATGAAAGTATATGAAAAATCTAGAGGAAGGGGGGATGAGAGGAGGAAGGAAAGAAGGAAGGAAGGAAGGAAGGAAAGAAGGAAGGAAGGAAGGAAGGAAGGAAGGAAGGAAGGAAGGAAGGAAGGAAGGAAGGAAGGAAGGAAGGAAGGAAGGAAGGAAGGAAGGAAGGAAGCTTGGTTTACAAACTGGGCAAAGTGACAGTGACTGGTATTAAGAAAGGCTCTAAGGCTCTGCGGGCACAGAGCCTTGGAAGAAGAGGTTGAAGATTTGTAAAGCAGGTCTCATTTTATTTATTATGATGTAAGATCATAGCTACTCTTCCTTGATCAAGACTTTCTCCTTATTGACTTGTCCTTATAGAATTTGGAAAATGTATTTTATTTTAATTCTGATCAGCACTGTTTATTATAAATAGGGTGTCAGGTTACAATACAGAAGAATAGGATATCGTTCAAATGTATGTAAAGACCTTCATTGTCTGACCCATGCTTGATGATTTCATATGAACATAGAAAACGAGTGTGACATGTTTCACATTTAATAGTTTTGCAATAAATATTCTGCCTGTTTTTTAAGTTCATTAAAACCCAGACCAGGACTGATTCAATGATGAGAATTAAATAACAAGACCGGTTTAAGTCTATAGAAACTTCCATAATTGTATTGAACTGTGGCAGTGACCAGAACAAATTTCATACAGCAGAATTAGAGCAGCTTTTCAGGAGCAAGATAACCCCACTAAACCTTGCTGCTTAGCAAATTGCCCTTTTTCATCATTATTACCTAATATTATCTAACATAGCTTTTAAAAAGTAAAATAAATAAAATAGACTGTATTATTTTAAAATTAATTTACATATTCTCTATTTACTGCCTTCAGGATGTTTTTCTAGGTTGCTTCTGTTCTCTGTTCTCCTGCTCTCACTGTAGTTTGGATAAACGAGCTGCATTTTTAGTTGTGTTCTCCTATATTTCACAAAACTGCTAAGCTTGGAATTTTCTTGGGGGTCCTTCATGTACGTCTATAGTTTCCATTACAATAGCTGGACACCATTTTAAAGAGTTACAATAGCAGATAGAATCTTTTCAGTGCTCAAGTACTAAACAACCCCTTTCAGTTACTGAAAACATGCAATTTGCTGTGAGAGTGTGTTGTGGTACATCCACTGAATCAAAGCTGAGGTGTCAGAATACCATTCATTCATTATTTTCTTTTCAGAAGGTTCGTACCTCATATTTGGTATGTGTTTTAGATGTTTTTTCAGTTCTTAATGGTGCAATGTTTCCAATACCAAACCAGAAGCAAATTGTTTTGCACTGTTATCCCATTAATTGATATCAGTTTCTTCTTTCACTTATAAGCATTTCCAAAAATCCCTGAGGTTTAATTCTCAAAGTATGTTTCCCATACCTTCATACCTGCTGTCATTACAAGATATTATTGACTTTTAACCCTACATTAAATCGGTTCTTTCTTCTTTGGGTTTTTTTTTGTTTGTTTGTTTCTTGTTTAACACACTTGTCTTTTAAAGATTCAAGCTTTCTAGCAATACATAATACAAATATTTCATATTAAATTGATAGCATTTCACAGAAAATGATACGCTAAGGCATTGATTTACTTTTCTCACTGCTGTACACTGAATGCAAGGATAACTATTGGTGAGAGTTGTGTTTTTTAACCATTGTTACTGGCAGCTGGAGTTATTCCTATCTTTTTGGAACCTAACCCCTTTTCCATGGCATTTGGGACTCCCCAGAGGTATCTCATCAAAGGCTTTTTCTTCCATCTTTGTAAATTATCTTTAAATCTTTATCTGCACTAAAGCAATTTTAAACTAAGTCTTCTGGTATTTAATATCAAATCCTAATACCATTAAGAGAAGAAATGTTATACTTCTGGGAGATGTAACACACATTTGTAAATGTTTAAGTTTTCAAGAAAATAAAAAAATCAGAGCAAAAAGTATTTATCAAAATTTAATAAAATCTTTCACTTGCTCATATGAAGCCCTCATACTCCTTATTTATCCCTCTTTCATCTTCTTACTATACACCCATCATTTTCTCACCAAATAAAGACAAGTGCTGTCATTCTAGTTTGAATCTCCCATCTCCCTACACAAAGATTCAAGTCCTAAACTCTCACTCAGACTTTTCATCCTGGTTCTAAATCAAAGAAGTTATTCTGAGGAATAATTCTTAACACCTTATCACAAAAGGCATTGATAACAAACATGTAATCTGGAAGACAGTTGACCCATACACTTGCAGTGTATATATTTTCAGAACAACATGATCATGACTGCTGTGAACAAATTCTGCATTGCTTCAATGTTAACCCAATTCACCAAAAATCAGGAGGTTTCTGTGAAAAGAGGTAGGGTAGATTTCATAAAACTCTTTTTTTAAAGAATAGACTGGAAGATAGCTTTCAAATTCACAGACATATTCTGATATGAAACATTAATATCAACTAGCTGCAGCTCAGAAAGGTGTATCACTTCAAAATATTTCTAATTGTTTTATGATTTGGATTTGGAACTGAAAAGTTTCCAAACCATCCATAGCTGTGCTTATTATATTTTTCTGAGGAATTCCAGTTTATCTCAGCAAAAATATCTTTCTCTGCAATTTTAGAAAAACAATATTTCAGTGAATGTGGACAGACATCAAACAGCTGTAGACAGACATGAACCCTGTATTTAATATTAATTTCCATGGCTTTACAAAAAAAAGGTTTATTTTACTTTACTGTTTGGTAGGTTGATAGACCTGCACTATAGAGGCTCAAAATAAGTGGAAACATTTTGAAGGACTTTGGAAAAGTAGACTCATTACCACTAAAGTTAATTAACAAGAAAGACTTAAACAACCCTGATAAAACTGCTTGTGGAGTTGATCCACCAAACAATTATTTACTGTCTTTTA
Source organism: Anomalospiza imberbis (assembly GCF_031753505.1). Classification (NCBI taxonomy): domain Eukaryota; kingdom Metazoa; phylum Chordata; class Aves; order Passeriformes; family Viduidae; genus Anomalospiza; species Anomalospiza imberbis. The sequence continues at coordinate 44,833,462 of NC_089681.1, forward strand.
GCAGAAATGCATGTTACTACAAACCTACATGAGTTTGATTCTGTATACATACATTGCACTAAATGTTATTCCATATGGTTCTGGCTGATGCCAAGACAAATAATAAAAAAAAAAAAGCAGCATTTCCAGTCTGTTTCTTTTTTCCTCAGCTATGTATTTTCTACCTGCAGCTCCTTGTTTCCATTGTTGTCGCTGGAAAAAAGTACATAGGAGCTTTTGCAGACATGTTTTCAACTTGCAGTTTATCAACATCATGTAGCTCCTTTTTTCTACACCGTTATAAAGATTCATACTGTTTGTTATGAATATTCACATAAGACTAAGTGCTGTTGCTGACTCAGTCTAGCTAGCATTTTACTTGTGCCTCTGTGAAAACACAAATAAATCCCATAATCATTTGCTGCTTTGTTAGTGCATAGAATAATTCTAAAATCCCATCTTTTCATCTTTTACAAGTCCTGTTGAGTACTTCCTGATGTGCTTTATACCCTTCTGAATCCAAATATTTTTTATTTTTATTAATACTCCTTACAGAAATTGCTGCTGGGTTTTGTTGTTATGATTGTCTCTGTTTTATAGCGATACTGAATTTAAAATGAAAATAGATTTCATTATTTATTCATAGGACTTGATTCACTCTCATTGTGACATTATTTTTGATGTTGACAGTTGTTGGTGAATAGTGTGGAAAGCTAGAGGGCACTTATTTGACCATAAAATGCCATAAACAATAAACTGATATTGTCTTTCATTGGGGGTTTTTAATCTTCAAAACAAGAAATTAAAGTTAAAAAAATTAAATGAATCTGTGAGTTTTATACCATTCATGTGAACTTCATGTCTTGCTATGTCAGCTGCAGTGTGCAAATATTAAATCTTACTACGAGAGTTTTGATAATCCCTGTCAAGATACAAAAATAGCAAAAAGAAGCTTGATATCAAGATTTACCTTTATTAAAAAAATAAAATTTGATTAGATAAAAAAGGCCTCCTTTCTTTTTTTACCTTTTTTGGTGTCATTTTAAAAATTTTATTTTAATGTTGCATGGACAGAAACCTTGGATAGGGAATGCAGAGAATAAATTTACAGAATAAAACAAAAAAAAATCCCAAGTCAAGAAAAATAAAAGCATATTAAAATTTACTGTTAATCAAAAGGAAGGTTTGGTTTATTTCAGAATCCATTATAAATAAAATGGTATTTGAAATCACAGTTTTAAGATTTTAGTTGGTATGCAAACAATACATATAAGCTTCAGAATATAACTCTCGAACTTTAATCAAGGAATAAGCTATTCAACAATGCACCACATAGTAAATATAGCTAAATTGAAGACTTGTATCACTCATTGATGGTTTTGAGGATAAATGAAAGTGCAGGAAATTTTAAACTGTGTCTCAAAGCTGCTGTCTAGATTTTAACTATCCAATTTATATCTGTCACAGGCAAAAACTGCTCACGTATTTTAAACCAAAGCAGTTTTTTGAATTATTAATGACACATACTTAACAAGCGATCAGTACATTGCACATTCAGGATCAATGTAATTCAGCAAATAAACCACCATGCTAGACATGCAAACCATTAATAAACACTTAAGAATTTCTAAAGTCCATTTTCAGTTACTCCCAGGCAATACTGGTCACACATACATGCACCCATGTAAACCTACGCATCAACTCTGAAGGGCAACCTGTGCCCCCAGCAGCCCTCCAGCATCCTTCCTCCCCAGGCAGTGCATGTTTCCTGCCCTGCAGAACCTACTCAGGACCACAGCATCATGCCCTGTGCTGCCCCTTGGCCAGTCATGTGCATGTCCCATCCCAGCAGCCACGCTTGTGCCACGGGGTGATGGATGATGGTGCCAAACCATATCTGGGCTACAGCTTCGCCTGTTGCTAGGGTTGGTCATCTTTAACATGGTCACAGCTTTCTTTATTTGATCCACATACACTCTTCATGTTTACTTTTGTACCTTACAAGTGTGATTTTCGTCTGACTTAGGACATAAAGTCATTCCTGCAATGTCCTTCAAATATTGGTGGGATTATATTTGGAAAATGGTATCCTTTTGTGTTGCAATGTAAACTAAGTGCCATTAGAACCACCACCAGTGATCATCCATATGATGAAATTAAATTGGTAATAAATCACAAAACAGAAGTCTTTCATGTTTGGTTTTACCAGATAAATGCTCTTGTAAAGCTGTTAGGAAATGCCATAACTCCCAAATTCTCTATTTGGATGATATGCTCAGACACGTTTGATGTCCAAATACCTCCTGGAGGAAAAATTCCTAATACTGATATCATTCTAGGTGAGGGGATGTTTGTGCTAGTTCTATGTGGGAGTCTCATTAGTGGAGGATACATATCAAAATATTCCATGCTGTGGTCTGACCCTGTCTTGTCACAGTGTGACTCTGGCTTCAGATGAAGTTGCATAATTCATGAACAGTTTCCAAAGTGAATGGTGGACTTAACATGCCTGGTAGCTTTCATCTCGCTGAAAGGTAAGTTTACAAACAGACACACACACACACACACAGACAGGCTCCACCTACAGATGCTCCAAAATGTTTCAGCAGAACACTGTACAACTCCAAAAATTCAGTTTTGTTGAAATTGAGTTGCTCTACATGAACATTTCGATTTTGAAGAAATTTTCCACAGGAAAGTGTCAAAATGAATCACTTCATCCTTCTTGTTTCAGTCTGATAATGCCAAAACATTTCATTTCAAATGTACCACCCTATTTAATTTCATTTGACATTTAGATTCAATGTTAATATTAATTTTATGAGACATGTAGATTAAATGTTAATTTTAAGACACTGTATTTATTCACTAATATATGTATACACACATTACACAATTTTAATCTAGTTTTATCTGAATTATTGATATTATAGGATTTTTGTATTACCAAAGCAAAGAGTTGGAATTGGTCTACCAGAATTTATATGCTGGAGATGAAAAGACTTTAAAAAAACAGAAGGAAAAAATATTGTTAGCTCCTTCTTGGAACGCTACAATTTCCTCAAAGTTATAAATTGTGAAACTGGCCAGAGAAGCCAGACAACTACATTTTTTAATGCAGTGGATGCTGGCAAAATCCTTGCAGCAAAGTAAACAGCAAGGCATTTATATCTGCAAAAAAGAGTACAAAGATTCAATGCTTTGAGTCAGTATGCCTCACTTTTTAAAATAAGCTGCCTACTTACCAGTCACTTTTAAATCATGAGGAAATCTCAATGTTTCATGATATCTCAGAACTTTGTAGATCCAGAGAAAGATGAATTCTTGGATATCTTGTCTGTTTACCTTTCTCATTAGCTTAGCTAATTGGGTTCAGATGTTAATATACATTAAATCATCCTTTTTCTTTAAAATGCCTGTGAAGAATGCTCAAGAGACAGGTTTAGAGTATGAAAGCCTTTATGCACAAAATGTCTGTGGTCATGACCACAGCCATTCAAGCTCACACATATCAGCCATCTAGGGAATCTCACAGCTGCCTGACAAGGATCAGGCAAGAGGAAATATTAGGTAATATAATCTCAGAGGCGTACCCAGTCCTTGGCCCCTCTCCATCTGCCAACAAGAGGGAAAAATGAATACTGGTTCTACTGTGATATACATCTGCCCACCAGTCTCATGAAAAAAAAAGTAGTGAATAGCCATTACTACATTTGGAGGATTTTACCCACTACCCACTCTGAGCCCATTTGCTCCCTTATACACGTAATGGCGGTCAAGATCATGATTAGGATTTTTTTAAGGTAAATATTTTACTGTTAATTAATAAACTGCCTGTCTGATTGTTTAAGGTAGCTGCTGGAGTCCTCTGGTGTCTCACACAAAAGATGTGAGACATTTAAGCTCAAACAATGAAAGCGCTGAGGAAAGTTCACACCACCCTGCATCTTACTTTTGCAAGTGCGACTGTTGTGACAAAATAGGAGTGACTTGCACACAGATGTAAGATGCCACCTATCCCCATCTCATCCTGATAAATTAACTGCTAGCTGGTATTTTCAGAAGCCATAGAAAAACACCTCCCCTTTATTTCCATCACTCCTAAATTACTGAGTAATTTTTCAGGTACTGTGACAACATTCAGCTACTCACTTTTCTTGGGGATGCGAAAAATCCACATTCATTTTAAAGTTTGGTCAGTCACCTTTGCCTATGCAATAGATAAAATGCTTCTCCAAATAGCCACAAGGCCAACTCATTGAGCAGGTTAGCCTCAGCAGCAAATCATGTTTAATTTCTTCCACTACCACTCCTAACATTGTTATGGAAGCTATTAAATTAACAGATTCCCGTGACAGTGTTTCATTTCTCATTATAACGAAAAGGCAAGCAGCTAACACTGCAGAATTTTCATGAGCTAATGCCTTGTAATAAATCCATTAGAAAGCCATTGGTATCTAATTGTCTAATCACAATGAAGGCCTAGGAGTGACATGGCTGTAATGGGATTAAAGTAGATTGTAGTTCAATGCCTACATTCTCTGATCCAGTCTGGAGATAGCAACAACCTTGCAGGTCATTTCAGTTAATTTAGCCAGATTTGGAAGAAAAGAAGGAAAAACTGTTTTGATTAAATAGGCAAAAGAACATACACTGTTTTGTTACACCTGAAAGAGATAAAGTGGATGTTACGGCTGGAAAAAAATACAGCATTAACTTGAAAGTAATCTAAGGTATCAGTGAAGAGCTGTTCCCAGGATTGAATTTGGTTGTATATGAGGGATGGTTGCATGTGGTACAGTAAAGCAGGCAAAGTTCTAAGTGTGCTGGGGGCACTGAACTATCAAACTTATGCCTCTTCTCACTATAGTAATTTGGCCTCAAAATTTGCAGCTCCAAGGCCAGAAGCAGCCTTCTGCCTTATAAAAACCTTTCTCTAAAATTATGCAAACAGAACTTAAGGAAATGGACTTACTTTTTGATTAAATTTTGATTAAATTGATTAAATTGATGCAGTGACTCTGTGAGCTACTGGTCTTCCTTGCTGTGGATGATGTGGAAAAACAGAAGTCTCTGTTTTGCTGAAACCATTTCAGGCACCTTGGAACATTGCTTTGAAATAACAAGATAAATGATTTTTACAGAATTGCTGAAGATTTTCAGGAAAGCAATTTATCAATTTCTATCAGAAATCTCTTTAGGAATTTCTCTTTAGCTTCTGATGTAAGGTAATTACACCATAGTAACCAAAACAGGAAGAATACATGTGAGCAAGGGATAAGAGTTGGGCTGAAAAATCAAAACAAATGTGCATATATTTAATCATAGTAGCTGCAGATTCTTGTTCAGCTTCCTATTGTGGACATCCAAAGTAATCTATCAATAAGACATTGTTATTCTAGGGACTGGGAACAGGACCAGTCTTAAAATAAAGCACTCTGGTATCATATGGTGATTATTCAAAATATTTCAATTTATCAAAGTGACACTACAGTGTTTAAAACAATTACTGAAAAAATTACTCTTTCAGAAGAGGAACACACTACAAATCCGACATGAAATCTGACCAACTTTATTTAGACTTCTCTACTTATTCCTTTGGCACAATAAAGGCTTCTGTGCTTTGAATACTGCTAGTTTGAGAGCCTGTTAAATATTTGTAAAAATATTTTGCAGAATAAGGAAAAAACAATAAACACAGGCATTCACCTACTGTCACAGTCAAACCTCAACCAGAAACTAAGCAGCACACATCATGCTGCTCATTTTCCCCTCCTGCCCCACAGAAGGGAAGATTTGAAAGAAAAAAAAATTAAACCTTGAGGGTTGAGATAAGAATGATTTAAGAATTGAAACCAGGCAAAGTAAAATAAAAAATAAAGACAGTAATGATGATAATAATTATTATTATAATAGCAACAAAAACATTGGTAGCTGTAATGGAAAGGAGAGAGGAACAAAACCTAAGAACATTATTGATAAACAATTGCTCCCCATCTGCTGTCCAATGCCTAGTCCATTGGCTCCATTATGGGTAATTGCCCCAGACTGTTCACTAAGCATGGTACTCTGTGGTAAGGAATATCCCTTTGCCCAGTTGGGGTCAGCTGTCCTGGATGTCCTGTTCACTAAGCATGGTACTCTGTGGTAAGGAATATCCCTTTGGCCAGTTGGGGTCAGCTGTCCTGGATGTGCTCCATCGTGGTTTCTTGCACACCTACCTGCCTACTGGCAGAGCATGGATGATGCTTAGAGTCAGAACTGTTGAGCATCGACTAAAACATCAGTGTGTTATCAGCATTATTCTCATACTAAATTCAAGTCACAGCACTGAACCAGCTACTAAGAAAAAAATTTATTTTATCCCAGCTGAAAGCAGGACACAGGCTGTGTTCAGACCTTTGAGACAAATGCCACTGCTGTTTCCAGTGCATGTTGTACAAACACCCAAACTGAATATTTCACTGAGTATATTTTTCCTTTTCATACTGTACTAATTGTGTAAATTCAGAAAATCACAAAATAGTTAAACTTGATAATTTTGACTTGATGGAACATTTCTCAAAATCTAAAAAAGATCAATGCTTTCTAAATTTTTGGCAGGCCATTATTCTTTAGATAGTATCTTTAAATGTAAGCTAAAGGTTCAGTGCAGGACTTGTGATTCTCCACTAAAGGGCTGCTTTAAAATATTAAACACTGTATGTATTTTATCAACAATGTTAATCTGTGATGAAAAGAGTAGAGATATATAATGTTTTAAAAACAAGGAAATTAAGGCATACAGTGGGACAAACAGTGCAGTGACACACAGAATATTGGCTTTGACAGGCTCTGTGCTGAGTATGTCACTCCTGAAGTTTCTGGGATCTCATGAGAGTGTGTCTTCAGTGTTATCTCTCTCTTCTAAAGGCTGTTGACCTATTGGATCTATCCTGATTCCCTGTTAGTGTAAGTGACTCTAAGGATTTACTCCTCATGCAAGCAACAGGCAAACCAAAATTGCACCTAAATTAATAAACCTTGGCCAAGCTGCGCTTGCTGAAAATCTGCTCCTGCACTTTTAAATTACTTCTTTGTTTACTTCAGCAACTGATAGCCCAAAACAGGCCCTCTGGTAAGGAACATGAAAGGTTCAACTGTACATTTATGTGTTCATCTCCAGTCTTCAAAAGCTTGAGACTGAAAATCTGTGTGCAAGACTCAGAGCACTTCTTCCGAGTAATTGGTTGTACTTGATCTAAGCAGTCCAGGTGTCACATAGTGTAATTTGTGTCTGTGGGTGATATCATTGACTAAGCTTATGCTCTACATAAAAACTGAAGTGCTGTCTAACGCATTTAGTGTGACATTTATCTCCTTAAATTACCTCATTATTTCTTTTCTGTGTTTAAATATACATAAGCAGCATCCTTAGTGGGCTTGGCCAGTAATAGAGGTGATTCTCCTCTCTATGGAATGAGGAGACAGTTTCCCACAATTTATATAATTTTCTTTAATAATCACTAATTAAAAAAAAAATATTTTACATTGTAGCATATATTAAGATGCTAAACAACAGTGATAAAGCCACCTCTGTAACTTTGCTACTTTTAAAACTTTTCAAACACCTTTAAACTAAATTTGATAGTCTAACAGCATCTCTGTGTTGTTAGAGATATAGAGCCCTGTGCACTGTCAAAGACGTACCTGAAAATTAATCTGAATGGATATCCAATTTTATTATGAGTTCTGTGTATATGAGATGTATTCAGAAACTAAGAATAATCTTACAGCTCTACAGCTCACTAGCAAAGATCTCCTCACCAAGCAGAGAATAGTGCTATCCAATGTAAGAAAGGATAAAACAGGGCAGCTGGGCTTGGCTTTTCTCCCAGTGACAGGGAGAACATAGAAAAAGCATTAATAGTTTTTTGTTTCTAAGAAATTTGGGTCACAAAAGAATAATAATAATTTGAAAAATGTTATTGGCAAGCAAATAATTGGACTGATTTCAGCCTTCAGAAAGAGTTTTGAAGATGCTATTTCGGAAAGCTGGGGTTAGCAGAGGAAGATACAGTCTGATAGCACAGCTGAAAATAAATACATTAATTTTATTCAAAAGTGGGACAGGAGAGGGAAGGGGAGGGGTGGGAAGTAAGGGAAAGAAAGGGGAGAGGATCTAGCTATTACTGATGTCCAGGCTTTTCCAAGTAACTTGACTCCAAACTTTATGACTGAAAGATGAACTCACTGAATAATTTATCCTTCTCTTTGCTAGCCTTTTAACACAATGAAGAAATTACTTAACAAGTATTGCATGATGCAAATAGATATCTTGTTACAATTATGTTTATCTATAAAAAATGTGCAGTTACCTCTGAATATAGGAGGAATTTTACAAAAGTGTCCCCCTACAATGAAATTCAAAGCAGTTTCTGCCTGAAACAGTTCCTGAGCTCCTCTCGAACTCAGCACAGCAATTTCTGATTGTCTGTACAATACCTGTCAACAACTGCTTTCACAGTTTCTATGCCTTTTTTCTTACTCACAGCTTTGAAAACTGCACTGGGCAAAGTCACTCCATCTAGGCTCAAATTACAGCATGAATTCACAATTTCCCTTTGTTTTGGCTGGTGGCATATGCCTGTGGTTTGCACCTGCATTTAACATCAACAGTGACTTTGACAACATCCACCAACATGATTTAACCTCTACAAAAGTACTTCTTTCCTCTTATACACTTTTTTTTTCTAAAATTCTGAATGTAACGTCATGCTTTGCTGCATGCTGAGCAGGTCACTATCTTCAGTCACAATTACCCTGGAAAGGAGGTAAAAAATAAAAGACTATGATGCCTTGCTGAGAGTGCTTATTGTTAGCATTGCCATTAGTTCAGGGAGTTGCAGGGAGATCATATCCTTCTGAGTAAAGTCATATAAGCGACAAAGGGCCCTCAGCCTCCTCGAACTGTCTTTACTATATCACTGTGCTGTTCATTCAACATTTCACAGCTGGCCTCTGCCTAATATCAGTTAGGAACTAACCAAAGAAGGCAAGAAGAAACCCCCATACTGTATCCCAGAGTTTTAAAGGTTAAGCACCACTGTGTGACAAACAACACAGAACTCGTGTGAAGGTGTACTGGAAGTGTGGTCTCCAGCTGATGAACTACTGTATTTTTCAGCAGCTGGACTTTGAAAAGGTCATTTTGGTAGAATCTCAGATAGAAATACAACAAAGTGTGAAAGTCAAGAAGTCATAGAGAGCAACCATAAGAACAGATGTTGCAGAGACGCAGATTAAATGTATGCTTAGTTGAAAACTAAACATAATTTAGTCAGGATAATATCCCAGCTGGCCTTCGGAGGGTTCTTCCATGTCAAGTCTGTATTGGAGCTTTTAGTGATGATGACTCTAAAATATGTCAAGACATAGATTAAAAATATTGTAAGAATTATCCTTTAAAGAAGAGGGCAGAAAAATTTTGTTTCCCTTGGGCACCATGGAAAAAAATAGGTTGCACAAGCATTTCCCCTATTGGAATTGCTTCTTACATTTTTTTCCCCTTTTTTGGGGGTGACAGGGCAAAAGGACAGGGAGAGTTACTTTATGTGTTCTGATATATTTAGAGCAAGATGAGCTAAACAAGGTGCACTATGACCACCTAAGGAACCATTCTGGCATCACTGACAATAGGACTTCTGAGTCTTGCTTAACGAGGCATTTATGTTGCACAAGTAAAGAATCAAAAGAAATTTCTCTGACACATAGTTTGCAGGGAACCAGTATTAGTCCAAAAGCCAAACAGCTGGCAGTTTATTAGTCACTCTTCAGTGCCTGAAGCTAACCTAGATACCTTATAACCTCAATGCTTGCTCTAAGAAATAGTTTCTGAAAAGTAAAATTCCTCTGAAAGACAGAGACAAAAGATTTATATACAAAGGAAGTCATCAGCATATATGAGGCTTAAATTGCCTATAAGCCTAGGAGAAACACTAAAAACTAGGAGGTAGATTCACAAAGATATAATTTGTTCTTTCTTATTTTGTGAAAAATAGCTTTAACAGGAGGTAAAATACTCTACAGAACAGAATTCAAGTTTTCACTTGTGGTCATACTTCATATTAAGCAGCTGTAAAAATAGAGATTGCAACTGCCCGAGAGTAACAGAAAATTCAGTAAATCTTTTATCAAATAACAAATTTTCTAGATTGTTTCTAATTACTATGACTCTGAAAAAAACTATAAATGTCTAATAAACATTGGTTTATTAGCTCTGGAACGTTAGCAGGACTGGTGATCTTCCTTGCTAGACACAAATAGCATTATTTTGAAATAAGTTTAGAATTACTATAGTCATAACCAAGTAAACAACAATTAAACATCTCCAAGACAAGCTTGACAATGATCTTTGTTTTGAAATGAGGAGAAAATGTAAATATACTTTTAAAAGCTTCATCTTCCAGCAATTTTCCCCATCAGAAGACTCAGAAGTAAAACAATTCCTCTCACTCAGTCCCACACCTCCCCTTGCTTTTCTAAAAAAAAAAAAAAAACAACAACAACAACAACAAAACTAGGAAAAAACACTCTTTTCATATCTCATGAAAGAGGAAAATTTAATAGCTGAGAAAATAGTTTTAACCTTTTTTGTATCTAGGGGGGAAGGGAAATAACCCAAACACAAAAATATACCCCATAGATTTTTGTTACTAATGCCAGAAGACTTTCACAGATATACTTTTGAGTCTTGAGAATTACTCCCTCTTTTAAGACATTTGTTTTACATGCTTCCATGAAGCCACCTCTCCATCTAGCCTCATTTTAACAGAATGAGTTAATATACCACACTGAAACAATGCAGTTTATCATGTTGAGAATAGGGTGGGAATTGATTTCTATATTTTGAATGTGTTTTCAAATAAAATCCAGTAAGGCCAGATTTGCCTAAACATAAACTAAACAAACCACCTGAATTTGCAAAACATTATTTTGAAAATAATACATTCACCTGAATAACAGATTAGAAATTAAGGGTTGTGGAAAACAGGAAAAGCTCTATGTGAAAATGTTTTAGAAATGTACATGTCAGTGAAATTAGGAATATTACTGCAGTGAGAATATTGAATCTGCAGCTGCAGTGACTGGGACATTGCTACCTCTGCTTTTCTATCTCAAAAATTATGAACAAATGGTGTTAAAAAAGAAAAATTCTCCTTCAGTTCTAAGGAACCCTTATTCTGGCTTTTGAAGAAAATGAATATGGGGCAAAAAAGGCAAATGCTGAGGCTGAATGAAAATTTCCTCCACCCTGTTATATCTTCATTAATTTCTGGTTTACTTCCATACTTATATTTCAAAAAACCTGAATACACATTTTCTCAAATCAATCTCTGGGTTTAGATTGGAAATAAATATATAAGTATGGACATGTTTTTCACTAAGATTGTTCTACAATTATGATTATGTGAAAGATTCCTTGATTCTCTCTAACCTTGGAAATATTTTTGCATCAGTTGTAAACAAATAAGGATCTACCAAGAGATACCCCAAATGTCGCACCATGTCTTAATTCTGACTGAGGAACTATTTGATTAATTTTTTGTCACACATTTTTGGTGAGTAGCAATCAACAACTGATTGAAAAGCTGACGGAAAAGCAGGCTGAGCCTTTTTCTCCTAATAAAGTCCTTCCAATCCCCTCTAGGAAACAAATAGCAAAGAAAAAGAATCAGAAAATGTTACAGCAATTTTGTTTCATTTCTGAACTCTGCAAGCAAATGATAGCACCACTTTTCTCTTCTTCATCCTGTTTTCCAAGTCCTTCTCCTCTTTGTGTGCCAGGGAGAGTGAAGATGAAACACCTGCAATATTTGCTCCAAACGTCTGGTGGAAGATCTGAGGAATCTTTGAGGAAGCAGATTAGAAGATGATTGGAGCGGGTTGGAGGATTTTGATGTGCTTGCTGGGATAGAGAACTGGAGTACATAATGCCCATACAGGAACTACAACAATTATTTTCAGCTATTAACACAACTGAGTCTTGTTCTTTACAAAGCAAAGGGTGATCCTATGTAAGACTGTAATTTCCAAGACTAATGAAGTACTGGACCCTAGACTGTCTCCTGTTGAGGATGCTCTTATGCTACTAGATCTTGAGAGTCATAATCCAGTAATTTCTAAAAATATTACAACTTCCATGTTTCTTTTTAATTTATTATTTTTTCTGCTTCCTTGCTTATTCATGCCACACTATTGTCTCCAAGAACATTCCTTGTTGCATTTTTTACTGCTTAGTTTAATTAATATTTTGAAATTGCACAAACATTGTAGGAATTCCCACTGTTCTTCTGACCACTTTGAGTTCAGGATGTATTCACATTTTACTTCAGGACTAAAACACTCTTGCATTAGACCTCAGGAGAGTATAACATGAGGAGGAGCTCAGTAATATAATGTTTGACTATACACTACATTTTGAGAAATAGCATAATGATTTCTTTTATCTTTTGTACTTATTCAATAAGAAAACTTACCAAATGAAGAGTGTCTCACAGGCCATGATGCCTACACCTGAATATGAGCTGTTTCCTGGATTTCTCTCTACAATAATACACTTTTAACTGAAAATTATATGTGAAGAGATACCAAGTATGAATATGGTCCAGAGAAATCTTATAAACTCTGCTGGCAACATTTTTGTTTTTCAGTAGCACTGCAGCTTTATGAAATTTGAAAATTTTCTGCTCTGATAATGTTTCATCTGTGGCAATCATACATATTATTTTCTCTATCCACAAAAGACAATTTTCATAGATTTATATCACTCAGGCGAAACATACAATTGCGCTGCTGAGAAGTAGATTTTAAAGAATGAAGTTTACTAGAAAACATTTAGATTTCCTAATTAAAGTGCTCTTTTAAAAGATTAGAAAAGTAAGGACTTTAGCAGGATCACAAAACAAAAATGACTGAAAAAGCCATTCTTTAACAGGGCATTTATGCTCTAATATACAGAAGGAAATTACCAAAGCATAAATATAACTGCTGGACCATGTAGTGAATACATTCTTTAAGGTCACTTAAAGAATCACCAGCAAAGCTATCAGCTAAAGCAGGTTTAATATAAAAGTGAAAGGACAACAAAGTGTGTTATCCAGGTTCACTCTACCACTTGTTAGGTGGTAAAGCACATAGAGAAAAAGCAAACAAACAAACAAAAAAAAAAAAAAAAAAAAAAAAACCCAGAAAAAAAACCCCAAAACTATCTACTTGAGGACTGGGGTAGGAGTGAGAATTTCCCCTCAAGTTCTGTGAAGTACTCACTTTGGGCGCCTTTGCTTCCTCTTAATGGATGAAGAGTTCAGTCTGGAGGAGTGGGGGTAGCAGCCCAGGACCCACCATCAACATTCAGTGACTGTATAAGTGTAGCAAACTGGACGTCTCACTAGATCTCAGAGGCATCCTGCTCAGAGGGAGGCTACTGGTTGCATCCTGCTGTAGTCTGGGAGAGCTCAAAGGATCTCACTTAGGACTGCTGCTTATAGGGTCACAAGAGATTTGGTTTCAAGTGATTTTCCATCCTGGTTGCAGTGCAGGTCAGTAACTTTCTTTGAAAATTTGATAACAAAAATCTTATTCCATTTGAGTTGTTATTCAGGCAAGAAAAATAAGTTTCCAAGGCTGTTCATTAAAAACCAGGAGCTCGTTAGACAGCAGCAGTCCCTGGGAACAGACTGTGCTTCTGATAAGCTCTAGAGGAACTCAGTCCAGGTGCAGTTTGCAAAAGCTGAGGAATAACAAGCATTTCTCAGATTGTAGAGAAGCTTGAGACAGGGAGGGAAGCAACACCACACTCCAGTAGCTACTCTCCACATCCGGCATCTAGTGGGTCCACAGGCTTTATCCTACTCACGCTATTTGGCTCAGTCATTTATTTTTATTTTCCTTTGGGTGCATTTTACCTATTTTATTTTTTTTCTTAAGTTTTTGCCTTCAAGTCTAGTGTCACTACAGGAAGTCAGAGAGCAGTGATCTTCAAAAGCAGCAATAATCCTTTCTCTCTTGAGGATTCAAAATTTCTACTAATGGAAGTAGAATAATTTCTGAGGGAATATTTTCAAGTGTTTAACACGAGTAACGGATGAGCATTAACTTTCAGATTTTTCATTTGAAAGTAAAGAATACAAATCACTTAAAGAAGACAAATGTGAGAAAATTACTACACAGAAAGGTACTTATGCTCAGAAAATTATTTCTAAATGACTATGCAAATTATTAAAAATAAAAAAGTCACCTTTATTGCAGCATGCCCAAAGAGAATGTAATATACATGAAAAAAAAATTATTTGCTTTTATATTGGTTAGATGACTCAGGTATAGATGTTATAAAGTTAATATAATGTAATATTAAAGAAAATAAAGAATTTTATCAAGGTGCAAGACACATACAGAAGTGGATGATTATTTGTTTGAATTGAGGGAAAATTGGAGAAAGAAAAAACAGGAATTCATGTGCAATGGTTTTTTATAAATCACAGATCTCTAAATAAAAGTTTAGAATTCAAGTAAGATTGCAATGGTTTGTTTTAGCAATTACAGACACCACAAATAAGACAGCTAGATGCATTTTTGATGATGTTTATGATAATTCTTGTTTGTTTAAATGGTATTTGTTCTCATGAGATTTGTTTATTTGTTCATGAAAAAAGGTCATTTTTCTAGGATCTGCTGATCCAAAATACTCTACAGCCTTCACTCACTGTCACCAGAATGATGGAAGTCCTCTGCCCCTGTATATACGCTTTTGCTGCATCATACAACAAAATTGCCTGTTTCCTCTGATTAATTTTTGGATTCAAAATATGATGAGTTTTTTTAAAAAGGACACCACAGATTCACACATGTCTAAGAGATTGTCTTGAAAAGGTTGGGTATGAACTGCATTAAAAATGAATGAGATGCAGAAGCCTATATGGATAAGAAAAGACATAATGATGTTTGGTTACTTTTCTATCCAGCAGATCTGAATTCAGCATAGTTCAATGAGGAGCCAAAAAAGGTTGTTTGCCATACCACATAATTCTGGCCTATGTGTCCTGTCAATGTTTTGTGATATTTTTTGTTACCTGATCCACTAACTTAATGGGCAGATTTGGCATGGGTTGCCTCAATGTGTCCATTTCAAACTAGGAGATTTGTTTGGAACTGTTTAGTTCTCAGCTATTATCTTCTCACAGCAGAAATGTTACTTCAGTCCTCTTTGAGAGAATTTCACCATTAAAGGACCAGCTAAGTAACTGGACTCCTGTTTCTTGTCCTTTCCATCTACTTCCTTACCCCTAGTACTTATTTGAGTTCGTGTGTTTCTTCACGGATATAACTCATACCAGTCCTGTTGATAGTGACTTTAATTTCCAGTTGAAATGGTGATGTTTGACATTCAGCTGCAAATCTCATGTCAAGTCGGTGAAAAATTTATCAACCATTCACCAATTTGTAGTCTATATTGACGTAATTTTTACCAGAAACGCATAGAAAGCAATATGTTTTTTTCTCTGCGAAAACATTTTTTCTTTCTTTTCTTGAATACTAATTACATTATTTAGAAAAATGAAACAAAACTTTTCTAGACCATATTTACACCTCATGAACAAGATAGGATGCTTATGATATTATGTGTTTATTCAACAGGAAAAATATTGAATATGCATTCTAAATTATATCAGTAGCAAAATTATCAGTGATGTCTTTCTTGAGACATTATTTCATTAACATTCTACATAAAATTAAATTGAAAACAGATTGATATTTGGTTTTCTTACACTTCTGCTGTGGGACCAGCATGTGTTTTCATACTTTATCTTAGCTATATGCTCAGATCTCAAAAGACCCAAAGACTGCTTATTTCTTCAAGGTCATAAAAATATGGCTGCTCCTGACATTCCACATATTTGAGACTATCACTTTATCTTGTTGCTTCTCTTCCTGTGACAATTAAGCTGCCAAGCTCAACAAGACTGACAAATGTTCCAAGGTGATGTTGCTCCATTTATACATCTGTAGTTCATTCCCAGTTGACTGAGTCAGAGTAGAAAAATTTAGCAGTTTGTTTTTCTTGTTTTATTTTTCTAGTGCTGAGTTGTTTTAGGGGCACTGAAAATTTAGAGATGCATGGACACAAGAAGCATGAGCTGACCTAAATTCAGCCAGAATACAAATTCAGAGACTTAAAGTCACCTGAAAACACAATCCCAACTTTTGGGATGCATTTAGAATACACACATTATTTTAAAATAATGTAAATAAAATAATAAACCAAACTTGAATAAATAAATAAAATAATGAAACCAACATGTTGAAAGCTTCTCTGACCACCACTGAGCACTCATAAGACAATGGTCAACTAATAAAGTTCAAAATGTCTTGAAAATTCTAAAACAAAAGGTAATTGAACACAAAATCATGCAATCTTATCTATTCAACAGTACAGGAGAAAAACGTTGATCAGATCTTTCTTTTTTGTTCATGTTTTATGTTTCAACAACATTTTTTCCCTCCTATGAAGTTTGTTCTCATACTAATACAAGAAAAACAATGTTCTTCAGTAAACAGGTTTGGATCAGCTTAGAGAAGCTAAAGCCCTCACAGGATTAAATCTGGCCAGGCACGTTAATGGCAAAAAGAGAAGTTTCCATACACATGTTGGTGGTAAAAGGAAACCTAGAGAAAATGGGCCTTCTCCAGAAAGAAACGGGAGACCTGGTTACTTGGAACATGGAAAAAGCTGAAGTTCTCAGAGTTTTTCACCTCTGTCATCATTGGCAAATGTTCCAGAAAACCATGCAAATCACAGAAGGGAAAGGGCAGGAACTGGGAAAATGAAGAACTGAGAGCTGTAGGTGGAGATCAGGTTCAAGGTGTCTGAAGGTGCACAAGCCCATGTGACCTGATAAAACGCATCTGCAGGTCCTGAGGTGTGGCGGCTACCTGCCACGACCTCAAGCAGTCGATATGAGCCGGTTAGCACTGCCCGTGTGAGGCCGGGTGGCCGCCACGTGTGTGGGCACTCCAGGGGAACGGCGCTTGACACCCTGGTAGTGCTGAGTGCTGTGGCGTGGGTTACACAGCTTTGGTAGGTCCACACACCGAGAGGAGATGAAGAGACGAGCGAAGGACACTTGTTTGCGAGCCCAAAGAGTCTTTATTCCCCCAGGCGGGGCAGGAACAAAGTTGCTGTCAGGGTGGGTACAGTGACAAATGCCGAAGAAACAAAAAATGGCAGCAGATTAAATAGGGAGTGGGCGGACAGGGGTGTAAACCTGTTTCGCCCAATGGGGACAAACGAGAGACAGGATTGACAACCGACAGGGAGTGAACAAACCTGACTGATGGAACCAAATGAGGAGAAAACAGGGAGAGGTGAGAAGATTGACAGGTACCCGGGGATCCAAATGGCGGGAACTCTCGGGGTAAACAACTTGGAACAAACCACTGTGAGGGGAAAAATGGGAGAGTACAAGGAGCAAACCTAACTAACATTAATAAAACAACTGACTAAATAAACCCAAACCACAACACTGAGGAAACTGCTGAATGAGCTGGTTAAGCCACTCTCCATCTTATCTGAGAAATCATGACACTCCAGTTAAATTCCTACAAACTGGGAAAGGGGAGACATAACCCTTTTTTAACAAGGGAAAAAAGAAAGACCTGAAGAGCTACCAGGCCAGTCAGTCTCACTCTGGTGCTTGACAAGATCATGGAGCAAATCCTCCCAGAAACTATGCTAAGGCACATAGAAAATAGTGAAGTGGTTGGTGATAGCCAACAGGGTTTCACTAAGTGTAAATCATGTCTGACAAATGTGGTGGCCTTCTATGATGGGATAACATCCTTGATGGGTAAGGGAAGAGCAACTGATGTCATCTACCTGGACCCATGCAAAGCATTTGACATTGTCCCACATGATATTCTTGTCTCTAAATTGGAGAGGCATGGATTTGATGGATGGACCACTCAGTGGAAAAGAATTGGTCAAAGAGTTGTGGTCAACAGTTCAATGTGCAGGTGGAGAGCAGTGGCTTGTGGCACCTCTCAGAAGGCAGTATTGGCACCAGTGCAGTTCAGCACTGCCAGCATCCTGGGCAGTGGGATCAAGTGCAAGTTCAGTGTAGTCAACATGCTGTAGAGAGGGGATATCATCCAGAGAGACCTGTGGGCCAGTGAAGACTTCATGAAGTTCAGCTTCCAAACCAAGCCATTATATGAGACTATGAAGCCTGAATACTGCCTCTTAAATATTGCAAATTAATGACTTATAGGCACGTGAGCTCATCCTGCTAATGTGTAGCCTTTTATGAATTTTTATAAACTGTTCTGAATATACAAATTGAGTATTCTTCTGCACAATTTTTTACTTTTTGAGGAAAAGAATTTTAGTGTATTTACTTGCTCTAATTCATTACTTAAACTGGGTTAATACAGTAAGACTTCTTCTGACTATATATTTAGTGAGAACATATTGCCACACACAGCATGAGCCCTGAGAGAAATCTATTTATAGGATAAATGCCTCCTCTACCCCATTTGCTATACAAACTACATCCACACACATATAAAAAACCTTGAGATGGAGAGATGTATGAACACTGCATATTTTAAAAGGTTTTTCCATTCCAGCAGCTCTAATTGCCTATGAACTTAACCTTTATGGTTCAAATATTATTCCCATGCTATGATCCAGACAGTCCTAAAAGCTTCCAGAGGTTTGATGCTAGATTTTTTTATCCTTTGCATAACTTCTGATAAACAATATAAAATCTGCATTATAAATAAATCATATCTTACACATTTAATTGGGAAATTTGGAAATTCAGAATAATGTGTGGCTCCCAGTCTACCAAGTGTAATCATCAACAGCCATGCTCTAGTTTACAGAAGAAAAAAATACTTTAGCTGTTGCTAAGTTACGCTGAATACCCATTGAATTACACATGAAACCTATGTTAATTCCAAATACAGTCATTATGAGTGGCAGTATTACAAAGAATACTGAATAGATTTGAAATAATAGAAAACCAAATTAAAGAACTGCCATCACCTTTTCCTACATTTTCTTCAGCATTTCTGAACTTTTTTTTAAAGATAGCTTAGCTGGCAGGTGAAAAAAAAATATAGTAGACACATTAGTTCTTTTACAGTAAAAACCTCTGTGATATAAGGGCCAACTAAAATTTCAAAGTACAAATCAGAAAACGAAAACAAGGAAGAACAGCTGGGCTATGCTGATATATACAATAAATTCAAAACAAATTCAAGCCAGTTATATTTTGCTGTGCTTTTAAACATGTTCTAATTTGTCACTGTTCCTTCTGCCACTGCTGGAATTACATCTTGGACTGAGCCCAAGTTTTAAAGTAGGACAACTCCTACCAAGCAGGTGATGGTAGTTTCTCTTCACTGCCACAGTCCTGACTCTCTGATCCATGGTGCTGTGATTTGGAGCAGCACTGAAACTTCTGCATCAGGACAGATCTGTGCTCACAGCCAGTGCTTTCCAGTGCAGGATAAATATTGTCATTCAAGAATGCCAGGAAAAGAAATCTAAACTACATTAACAACGAAGCTGTATAAATTTGTTGGGGGGATTACACCAGGTATTTGGCCCAGCAGTAGAGACTGATGATTAAAATGAGATGACCCAATGACCAAGGAGATCACGCCCAGACACGTGGATTTCTTTTCTCTCGGGTTTCCTATGTCAGGGTGACCCCAAGAGAGATCCGAAAAGAGTCTTTGCTTCTCTTAGCCTGAACACAACTAAAGAAAGAGTCTGGAATGCATCCAGTTGCTCTTTCAAGGTTGTTTATTTCTTATCTATAATATTTTGTCTCTGACCTGCTGAGCTCTGGCTAGCAAGGAGGCCATAACATTCTACATGCCCTCTCGGGCGGTGTTTACCTTTTATATTAAAAGTTACGTATACTATGTTTACAATTTATTACCAATACCTAACATTTATGTTGGACAGTGTGTCCCTATCCTAAACCAATAGAAAAGTGTCACTATCACACCAAGACCTGGAGGACAAGAAGAAGGAAGAAAAGGCTAGGGCATGCCCAGATTCCTCTATGTTGTACCCCTGAATTACATTCTAAAAAACCCCAAAATTCTACTTTTCCACCCTGTGTTAGTTCAAATATCACACTACTAAAACCCTTGTGACTCGTAATTCCTCATCCAGAGTTGGTAGTTTTCCACAGGCTAAAATCGAAGCCACAGATGTTTTTACTTCTTGCCAGGGTCTCTGAGACCCCTGCCAGGGTCTCGAGACAGCTAGAGCCGCCAGAGGGATGTCCTAGACTCCGACACAGACCTTTGCCTTCTGCTGTGATACCCTGCTTATACACCTGCTTGCACCACCCACAAGGCTAAGAAAAAAGACATAGGTCATTTCTGAATTTGCATACATACATTCTAAGAAACTTAGGACTCTTCCACTGGGAGTAGAAAAAGTGGAAGGACTTCCTGTGCTTCTCATAAAATAATGATGAAACTTGCTATCCAGCTGTGGGGAAGGCATGTTCTCTGTAAGTACAAGAGCTTTGCAGGTGACATCACTAATGCCGTAGTTATTAACTGCATCAGAACATATTGTATTCTTTCTTCTTTTTCAGCTAAAATTCCATTGTAGCTGAAACAAATATTGCTATTTGCCCTTGCAGGTGAGACACCAGTACTGTAATAGTTCTACTTTTGCTACTGGTAGAAATGATGCAGTCTTTAGAGTGCCTGCTGTCTCTTTGGATGATATTTCAGACCACAGATTCTACATACATGAACTACACATAGCTACAGTAAGAGTGCTATCCAGTACTGGACAAGTGCTAGGAAAGTCCACTGTCTAAATGTTTCCATAAGATCTGTTGTGTACTACCAGTATAATTACAGTACAAGTTTGGCACTGATCACTTACTCCTTAGAACAGAATAGAATAGAACAGAATATTTCAGTTGGAAGGAACCTACAGTGATGATCTTGTCCACCTGCCTGACCACTTCAAAGCTGACCAACTCAAAGTATATTGTTAAGTATATTGTCCAAATGCCTCTTAAACACTGATAGGTTTGGGGCACTAAACACATCTCTTGAAAGCCTGGTCCAGAGTTTGATCATGCTCTTAAGTAAAGAAATGCTTCTGAATGTCCAGTTTGAATCTACTCTGGTGCAGCTTTGAGCCTTTCCACACATTCTGTCACTGGATACCTGGAAGAAGAGAACAGCAGAAAAGATCTCTACTTCCCCTCCTCAGGAAGCTGTGGAAAGCAATGAGGTAGCCTGTCATCCTCCTTTTCTCAAAACTAGACAAATCTGCAGTCCTTAGCTACTCCACATAGGACATTCGTTCCAGCCCTAAATTCCTCTGAAAAGTGTGATTGATCGTTCTTTCTCATTCTATCACCCAGATCCATTGTACTGTGCCATGATTTACATTTATTGGTTATTAAAAGATTTTCAAAAGAAAATCACTGGTCTGAGCCCTCTCATTCACAGCTGTGATGATAAGTTTCTGGTTGTGCTTAAGTTTAGCAAACAGAGGTTATTGCTTAACTATGTGAATGTTATATTCAGCCGGGCCTTCAGCTGATAGCACAGATAGCAGAGATGCAAATCCAGTCACTCCCATTTTTTTCAAAATGTATGTCAAAGCATGACGTAGTTCATCATCCAAAATGCAAATACTATGTTTGTGGAAATTGTCATGATTTGACTCACTGCCATGCTGCCAAACATACTGCTTTGTTCTGGTATTTAAAAGCGTGACTGTAACAAGCTATCAGCAAATAGCAGTTTCCTCTGTGCTCAAGCAAAACAGCTGCCAGTTCTTATCAGACCTCTCTGGAGTGCAGCTCTGACTACCGTGGGTTCTTCACAACCCCGACTCAGATACTTTGTACAAATGCAACTTTTCCACCTGCATGTCCATACTGCATATATAAAATACACCTCTTGGTTGCTTTTAGCGTTGTACCATACATTCACAAGTAGTTTTCAGATTAATTCCACTACTTTGTCACTCCTTTATCTTCTTATCCTGTGTCCTGAGTTATTGGAAAACACTGATAAACATGATAGTATTTTATCCATATTGCTCCACCTCTTTTTGTCCCCTTCTTCTGTAAAAGTGTGCAAATGAAGATGTGCAATTCAGATTAATATTTCATTCCTGTCAGTCACTCTAGATGTTTTAAAATGAAAATATGAGGGCTTTGTGTTCTAAATACAGATATTTTGATACAAAATCTGCAACATTTTCTGTCATATGCATGCAGTTGGACCTATACAAAGTGCCTACTACTAGTAGCTTACAGTGCTTACTAGTAGACGCAAAATATGTTTCTGTGCTTCTGCATTGATATCTCTTGAACTGTTCCTGCAGTTATCAGTCTTATAGATGCAGGGAAGTATCTATCAGTATTTTGGTAATTGTTATTACTATATTCCATTTTCACTGTATCTCATATTTTTTTTCTCCGTCAGAAGCGATATCATTGAGACTTGGTGAAGATCATTATACTGAAATAACAGGTTTGTTGCTTTCCCTTCATTCTTTCAGCACCTAGCTTACCATTTCTCAGAGATGCTCTTTGAACCCAAGTTTGGATTTTAGCTGGTCATAATCTCAAATTAAACTTGTAGCTCTTTTGGATGGTGCGAAAACTATTAAGTGCTTTACTGTATTCACTGCTTTGGAACAGATCTAATGCTTCTTTTTTCTAAGGCATGATCAAAGTAATTCATACGCACTACTCTGTTTTGCATTTTGTTGTGATTCAGTTTTAGGTCACATTTCCTGCATTTGTAAACACTGCAATTAAGTTTTTGTTTTGCACTTTTCTTGTGCTATAAATGTACTATAATGTCATAAAAGTAACTTTGACTTCCATCAGACCTTTTAACATATCATTCTTCTGGAAAATCTGTTGTGCAGTGGAGTACTGTATGCTGAACAGTCTTTTGAAGTGCCACCTTTGGAGTGCTGAAAGTGGTTAGCTTGCTACTTTCTTCTTCCTGATTTATCTTTACACTTTGGGTTTGATTAATTTGTTCATTTGGGAGTGATATTGCAATACAGCAAAGGAGAACTGTCAAGTTTTATTATTATTGTTTCAAAGACCTGCTCAATCTAATATTTACTTATCTTCTGAGTATATCAAACTTACCTATAATTTCTTCATTTTCCTAATAAAAAATATCCAAATTCATTTAATGTCAAAATTCTTTGGCCCTAACTATTTGTGGCAATTCATATATTACAGGCATTAAATTGGCACCAGAGGTATAGACAGGAGAGTTGCCATTGTTCTGGTAGATATCCAATACAACTTAGTGCCTAGTCAAAGCAATTCTTGTTTATTTTCATTTGCTTGTGTTTATGGATACCCTGTGTAGTCTCCATGAACAGATCCATTTTCATGTACTGATTTCTTTTCAGGGTTATTTTTGCTGGGTACTTATTACACAGATATCTAGTTATTGAAATTTTTCTTGAACACACTATTAATGTTCTAAAAGGACTGAATATTCAATGAATGTGCCAAATCATATGCATACAGATACAAGCAGTGGTGCATTGTGATCTACCTTTTTTCTTAATTCAGTTTCAGGGATGCAAGTACACTGATGAATTGGAAAATCTGAGGATTTTCTTTAGACCCATTTTAAAATGTTAACTTCAACATTTTACATTTCTTAACCTGCCTTGCAGGCAATAGCACAGCACAACCCCTGCTGATTGCACAGTTCCACCCCACTGCATTCCTTGTACTGCTCTGATGAGGTGTGCAAGACTTCCATGCCAGGAGGTTTTTACTGTGACGTATCATGACCATCTTCCGTAGTTTTGCACTTAGGCAATAAGAGGAAAGGGATACCCACTGCAAGCCTGACATGTCATGGTGTTTGCTCTAATTTTTCTTGGAATAATACACACAGCTCATACATATACTGAACCTCTCACTCCCTTCTAACTTCCGTGCTTGCTCAGCCACTGCAACCTGTCGTTACTGCCATTAGCAAGAAATTTCATTTTCTCTTCAGATGTCTTATGTAGACTTCTGTTTTGGAAACGAATTTTGAATAGTATTTTCTTTCATGTTTGATCTCATTAGTCTATCTCCTTTATTATTAAATTATACTCTAAGTTCTCTACATGGCCAAAAGTCCCCTTATTAAGTGTGAAAATAAACCTTGGTACCCTGTACAGAAACCTTTTCTCACAAAAGCCTGTATTTCTGAATGTAATTTAACTTCGAACATTCATTTGCTGTCTATTTGTCCACAAGGAACTGCACCTCAAATGCTAACTCAAATGCTACTTTCTTCCATTTATATGATTTATATTTAGGGGCTTCCTATTTCCAATTTTATAACAGCTGTCTGATGATTTTCCAAATTAATTGTATGCTGGGATTTTTTTAAATACATATATTTTTTCTCCCCTGACTCTTCCATTTTCCCTATTTTATTTGTTTTTTGTCTTCTCACAGAAGTATTGACTTCCTCAGGACAAAGGAATTTTTTTTTCTTACAATTATTCAAATCAAGCTCCCTGTTCATATCAAAGAGGTGCTTTACACTAAAAGATTTTGTCTTAGGACCAATTCAAGCAGCAACATTACATTTTACTATGCAGTTTAGTTTTTTTGGGGGGATTACCAATATGATCATATCAAATTGTTTATCAGGTTAAGACAAGGTTTATGCAAGAAAAACAAAAAAAGAATCTAGGAAATTAGAACACTGATGAGAAATTATCCATGTGATTTCCAAAATGAGAAAAAGCTGAAACAAGCTACTTTAACAGTTCAGATTCCATTATAGCAATTTCCTGCCGTTACATTTCCAATCCCCTTTTAAAATGTGTCCTTATTCCTCTTTTAGGGGATCAGTTTTTTGTTACCATTAGCATTCGATGTTTTTTATCAAATGATTTTACATACATAAGAAAGTGGGCTGAGAATATTAAGCCTTGCATTTTTCTTACCTCCAGAATTGTCCAGATAAATATTTCCATTGCAAAAAAAAAGACACTAGACATTCCAGATTTTTTCCAAAAGTTAAACCCCAAAAAAATTGTCCCTTCTCCGTCCAGCTGTAGGAGCCTTAATCCAGTAGAGGTTATAACTTCCTCTAAGACAAATGATTACTTTTGAGGTCCCACAGAAAATAGATCATGCATTGTAGAATGGGAAGAATTTTATGGCTACTTCCATAATCATCATTTGCCAATGGAGTCTGAGAGCAGGAAGGGGACCCTTCCATTTTCACCATCACTTTCAGAAACAGAGATTCAGGGCTTCAAGCAGATACAATAACACATGAGAGTTCAACGTACTTCATGTTTAATCTAGGGTTATCAAACTAAAATCTTAGTTTTTTATTGCCAGGCCTGCTATGTATTGTCATTTCTTTCAGCAGATTAAGTCCTTGCAGGAAAGTTTCCTTCCTTATGTGGGCCAATTATTGATCTGTTTTCTGTCTCAAATGCCTTGTCAGACCATGATCTTTGTTTATTCATGATTTTTTCATATTTTACTATGGTGATTAATTTTTAATCCACCTTTGTCTGAACAAGACTAAAGACCATTACATTTTTCTACTTCATAAGTGACAGAAATGTCTGAGCACTTCAGATATTTATTGAATATTTAGAATTTACTTTCTACCATTCTGTAAGGAATACCTTTTTTGTTCATACATCTGGTATTTCAGGAGCTACTGTATCAATAAATAAATTGTTCTGTTTCTCAACCCCTTCACCCCGTCAATCCTGGGCTTGAGGAGTTGCATATAACCTCTCTGTAATTTTCAAAACACTGCTATTATAAAATCTGTTTGTTTTTTTCTTCTTAGGACACTGACACATGCAATTTCCCTTTCTTGATTGTAGTCATTGTGTTGGGGTGAGAGCTAGAGCACAAGCAAGAGGCTGCCCAATAAAATAACATCCTTCCTCTATCATTCTCACTGTCATGAATATCTGGGATGAGTGCCTTGGCTTTGTCTTGCAGAACAAATAAAAACTTCATTCTTTTTTTTTAAGGCCATATTTTCAATTACTTTTCCCTAGTGTTATTAAAGAGAAATTTCTCACTAAGGCAGAGACAGAAGAAAAAGAAAACCTCCAGAATTATGAATGTGAAACTGTAAGTTATTGAGCAAACAAACACAAGACATTTCAGCCTTATTGCATGAAAGTCAGTCAGAGAATGAAGCTTTGATAGGGATGATTTGTGAAAATGCCAAGTAGTAATACTCTCTACATTCATGACCTTATACAAATTTTAGCCCTGGCAGCCACTTCTGGGAATGATTCAAACCCCAGCTCAGATTAATCAAGTTTTAAATCAGTGTATCAATGGGAACAAATCAACATCCCTTCTTATATCACCAGTTTTTTCAGAATCCTTGCTTGATTATTCTGGTTGTTGCACAGGATTAAAACGATTGTTTTTGTCCAGATCAAGGTTTAATAACTGTAATTTGACTATTTTTTAATACCATAAAATAAGAGATTTTTTTTTCCAAGGCCTGTTGACTGTCTTACTATTCTACAATGTCATGTCCAATTACACAGCAGACAACTCTACCTAACTCCAGCTAGGATTAAAACATATTAAACAATGTCTAGCCATTTCTACTATTGATTTCCCTTTTGCCAGGTGCAACATAAAAATGCAGACATATTGATACTCTGTAAGAAGTAGTGGCCCAGCTATGATTGCACAATCTTGTTTGATGTTTTCTCAGACCCTTGTGTTAAACATGATCCTGTTGCCGGTTGCCAAAAAGGACTTAGGGATGATAGATGTCTTCTTTTTCCTGAGGTGCATTTTCATTCTCTTTTGGATTTTTGTGGCATCAGTTTAGTGTGTGATGAACAGTAAGCTGAAAAGCAAACCTGACCAAGAAGAGTAATGCAAAAAATAATGAGATCATGAAAATTTTTAAGATCCTACAAGGAAAAAATCAGGAAGATAAGAATATACTTGAAAGAAACTAATTCAATGAAATATCATAAATTAAATAAGGAAAAGGAAAAAATTGAGTATTGTGATAAGCATTTATTGCTAAAACGGGAAATATATTTTCCTATCCCTAAGTGAATTTCCCAGTATGATGAGGTGTTTTCACTGGAATCTGAAAGATAATTACAGCAAACAGATGAGCTATCAGACACAAAAGATCTTCTTTACTTAGACGTCATGTGCATGTCCTCATTTTCAGTGACAAATTAATTTTTCCTAATAATATTAATTTTCTTATTGCATCGTGTTTTGGGGTTTAGGATTAGGGGTTCTGATCTGTTAGCTAGCTATGTTCTGTGTACCCCTGTGCACCCCCTGTGTCTCTTCCCCGTCCCATGGCTGTTTGCTCTGGGTCCCTGACTGTTGGAGCTTCCATTGTCACTCCTGTGACCACTCCCCGTCCTGCCCGGAGCATTCGGTGCCCGTCACTCCGATCTCCCAACCCCTGTCCGCCCCAGAGCCCGGGGTCCACCCCAGCCACGTCCCCGTTGGGCGCCGTGGTCCACATCATTGCCACGGCACCTGCCCCCATTGGGCGGGAGGGACCCTGCTCTCCTCGCCCTGTCCCCGATATAATCCCACGCCTCGGATTGCTCGCGGCTGTTTTCCTCACGCGCCAGCTGGGAGCGGGTCGCGGTGCCTCAGCACAGCTCCTCATGGCAATAAAAGACTTTCAGCCTTCCATGCGTGGGGAATCTGGACGTTCCTTCACTCTTTACTGGTGTCTCTCGCTCAAAGTGGCAAGACTCTGCTGCCACCCCTGCCCGGACTGCGGCACAGAGCCGAGTCCGGAAACACGCAGTGATCCCGGATCCCGGAGAGAGGCAGTACCGCTCTAGGTGCTGGAGCTGCCCGGGGACCAGGAAACACAGCGAGACGTCTCATTTTCCAATAAAATGGATTTTTTTATGTTGGCACTGGGTTGCAGAGGTTATTTGCATGTGTCTCCACATGCTACTCCCTTTACTGAGGACACTCTTTCATTTTCAATAAAATCAATGAAAATCTCAGGTCTTGAACAAAAATTTGAAAGTACTATAAAATATACAGTTATGTGTTTTCATGTCTGTATGTACAGATACCCCTACATGATGATGGCAAAATAACTGCTTTCCTCATTCCCTTTTTTTGTTGTTGTTATGACACTTGCTTCTAGCAATTGTTTATTTCTCTTCCTCATCTTCTTTCAGCTTCTGGCCATTAAGTCTTTTTAAAAGAGCTTTTTCAGGAACACTTACCTCTTTGGATAATACTGCAAACACTTTTGAGTGAGTTTTTTTGTCACCAAACAAATACAGCCTCAAAGTCATGGTGCAGTATTAACATGAGCACACTCCTCACAGACAGCAATTTTGAATTCCAGAACTTCAGAGCTCTGCAGTAACATATTTAACGTGCTAATTCTTACTTCATAATTAGGTTCCACTTATCAGGAATGACCCTCTTTGGCGATGTAGATTCTGAGGACTTTATGAGTCAGTAGAATTAGAAAGAAGATTTTTAGTAGGAGAGAGAATGTCTCTGTAGTGAAAAGTTCTCCATAGCTGTGAAAACTACCCTTCAAGAAAAAAAAAAAAAAAAACTGGGAACAAAAAGAAAAAAGGAATGTGTTACAAGTAAGAGTCAGTGGAATTGTGACCAGCTAATGAAGTGGCTGGTCTGCATAAGAATGGGCTGAAATTACATTTACATTTCCCTGAGGATGTGAGAATGCATATATATTAGGGAGGGTGAGCTGCCCATTCTGTTTGCAATGAGCAATTTATACATCTGCCATGAACAGAGAAGTATGAAAACCTCCATACATTTGTATTAGTAAGGTAAAATTCTGTCATCTCAGTGAAATAACATTTACTCTTTCATGGTGGTAAGCAATGGAATTTCTCGGCCCATTAAGAAGAAGAGATATCATATGTCAGAGACAGTTTCTTAATTAAAATCTTACTCAGAGAAAAACCTTTCAGCAGAGGAAACTACAAGAAAAAAGGAAAAGACTTAATGCTTATGGCATTTCTTTATTTCCTAAGAAATTAGTATTTCAGTGAGCAAATAAACTTGAATTTTGATTGGCTTAAGCACAACATTGCAGGTGTATGATTATGTATTGAATGAAGATTTTGTTTGGGTTGCATTCAAGTAAACTGATAACATGCTGCTATTTTGTGACTTATCAAAAGCTAAGCACAAAATAATTTACTCCATTAATTCAATATTTATCACAATAAGGTGATTATAAACTTGTTACACATTATTTATTCATAGAAGGAGACTTACACGAAATTTTATTTTATTTTATTTTATGGATGCCCTACCCAGATATTTTTTTATTAGTATTCATAGTCTTCTCTGGAGATAAATTGTGATTTGCATTGTAATTCAATACCTTATCTGTGACAATCATATTGAGAAGATATACACCTTGGACTGAGATCGATTACAGAATAATTATGGGAAAAATAATGTACCACTTTCTGGAGCAATTTTTTTTGTATAAATCTTTCTTTTTTTTAAGAGAAGCATTGACCTTGCAATTAATTTATCATCATCATCATTTGCCAGATGTTTTTCATTCTTAAGCTGTTTTGAAAAGCTAACAATTTATATATGAATGATAGTAAGCTATCTATGGCAAAATATCTGTAAGTTGCTCAGTGTGACCTTCAGTGTAACCATAACAATAAAATTCACAAGTCACAGTATTACTTCCATTATTACTTCCTAGTATTACTTCATAAAATGGCTAATTTCTAAATCAGATCCTGAGTATAATCAAATAATATTAGTATAATCACTCTCATTGTCATGAAAGAAAATATTCTTGGCTAAGGTAATCTTATTGGGAAAATCAGTTTAACTTCTGAACAGAATACTGTAAAGGCTTTGAATTAATTTTATCTGTTTTAAGACATAAGGAGAAAAAAATTCCATAATTTTTAGTCAAGGGAACAAGTAAAAAGACCCATAAACACTTGTGTTTCCTTGTTCATCACTACATTTTGAAGGTTTTTGAGACTAAAACCAAGAATACTTTCAAGCATAATACATCTCGATGTATTATTGACTATGTGAATTTTCTTGACCACCTGTGAGGGAGGAGCTGTGTGAAATAGTGAACAACATGGAGTTGCCTAATATTGTCCAGGAAATTTGAGGCAGATATGGAGCGTGTTTATTCTGCTAATCACATTATTTTTGAAGCACTTATTCTGCAGGGTTGTTTCTAGAAACAAGAATAACCTTTCCACCTATGTTTTGTCTCCTGTGCATGTTCAGTATTTCAGTCTAAAATCCTGAGATAAAGACCAATGCAAACAGACAACAATAGGTTATTGTGGGACCGGAAGAAATCGTTTGCTCACACTTTGCAGAGGCTGGTGATATTTCTCTCCTGAAATCAATCTGTGTTCTGTAAATAAATTGTTAATAAACACGCCTGCTTATTGGCATCAGCCAGAGAAACAGATAAAATCCCAAGCCAATTACTCCCCTGTTCAAGGAATCAGGTAGTTGGCTGATTTGCAATCAGATGCACAGGCTGTCTGTCCTTTGGGGATTTTCTGTGGGAAAGCTTTCTGAACTGCATACATATCACCCTATCAGAAGAAAAAGGGAAAAAATAAAAACACCTCAGAAAGCTGCAAGGATCTAACTCACAGTGTCAAAGGGAAAGACTTGAGGTGACAAACTTTCATGCTCACTTTCCTGAGAGACACAGAATTTGCTGCTACTAAACCAGGTCTGTCGAAAAGGACAGCTCATGAAAGTGGAATGAGGGAAAAACAAGTCTCATGGCTCTTCTCAGTGAATTGAAGCAAAGGGTTTGATTTCACTAGGTGTACTGACAATAGTTTATACACTTTGTAGATGGGATTTCCTGCTGAACTTTTTCTATGCAATGTTAGGAGATTAGTATGAAAAATCTTTTATTATTCCTGCAATGCACTCACTCATGAAGAGACAAACATGTTGTGAAATTATATTGCAAAGCTGAAGTCCAGCTTACTGGATATCTTTGTAGGTAGTTTTGCAAGAAAGCACACCTTTCTACCTGAAGAATTTTTCCAATGTCTACAAGTTCCCATAGAAGTAAAGTAAAAAATACATATTTGTTACCATGCTGAGAGAATGAATCACTATGAATCATTTATTAAATTAGTTTAGCCTCTTTTTCTGTCTGCAGAATGTCTACAAGCTTATCACAGCCTTCTTGCATATATTTGTTATTTTAAATTACTTGACAGGTCTTTTTTGTGTGTGAATTTGTTTACTCTGTAGGTTTCAATGTGTATTCTGAAATTATAACTTACCTATCAATTTGTGACTGCTTATCTAAGTCAGACAGTTTTCTTTTGTTTCCCTCCTTGTCAAAGTATTCACTCTATATAGGGCAAGTCTCTTGTATGGACAGTGCTCAATCTGAAGTTAAAGAAACAGCTTCATGCATACAGGATCAGTCCTCCAAGATAGAAGCAGAAATTTGTTGTGAAAGCATATGGTCATAAATTTAAAGTGGTTATGTTTTTTTTTTTTAATGAATTTTTTCTAGAAGCCAGTTACATCTTAATATACTATAGGTAAGAGGATCAGAAACCCTCTTACAAAAAATGTGAATATTATTATTTTTTCATTATGAGCTTAGAGTCTTTGTTGTTGCAAAGTTCTGTAAAATTACCTATGCAAATAACCAGGTAGCCAGTGAATTTTGTGTCAGATGTACATGCTTGGGGAAAAAAAAATAAAGGTAAGGGATTTCCACCTAGAAGCACAGTTTTTTCTGATCATAGTTCAGGCAAATGCCAAGGGAAGATGATAGGAATAATCTCTTAGGTCAACAGAAAAAGATGGAATCCACAATGTCTGCTGAACCCCATTTCTTTCTATCATCTTTATTTACAATAATAAACTTTTCATTAATCTAAGGAAAATAAAACTATTCATAGTAAATTTGACTTCTAGATACATCATTTAAAATATGGCTTGAAAAGAGTATCTTATATATAATCCTGTATGATCTTTCTGAGTGTGACTGGAGCATTTGGCATAAATGTGATCCCAAATTCCTCTTGCAGTCTCTGTGAAACTGTTCACAGACACTGTTAAGACACTTACCCAAGAGGCAGAGAAACAAAAAATTAAGAAATTAATCACAATCTGCTCTTACCATTTTTACACTGATGTCCCACTATTGATTTTAGTGGATAAAAAGCAAATGACAACTCCGCCTGTTTTATCAGTGCAAGCTTTAAGCTGACACGCATGTGCAAGAAATGTTCTCATTTGCCCCCAGGGGTAAGAACTTGTAGTAAGTGGAAGGAAAAAAAAATTCCTTTATCAGTTTCAGGTATTTTTCCATTGTCTTCAGAGACACTATGCTAAAATGGCCATCACAAGCTGAGCATTCATATATAAAAACTGGCAAAAACTTTCATTTTAAAAGCTAACCTGAAACAAAAGGAAAATGTTTCTGTTGAAATACAGAGTGGATTAGCTGTGGACATGAGAGGAATTGGAGCAATGGGTTGTTTTCTAGCCAGGGATTTAAAATTTAAACCTACAACTAGATTGTAGTGGTTTCCAGATCTCATTTGCACCTTCACTTCAGAAGAAGGAGGGGTGGCAGGGAAACCAGCCTAGCAGTATTATCCACAGTGATAATAAGCATAGGTTGCCCCAAGGAGAAAGAAAGGGAAATTAGAAACATAACATACATTAGAGAGGGTGTATACTGCTGACTGAGAATTAGGCACTGACAGGCAGCAACTGCAGGGGAGCTGTCAGCAGCTCCACTAAGCTTTTCTAGCAGGTGTCATTGTAAGATAGTGGCAGCAAATAAATTGGAGACAGATTGAAAGAAAACCTGAAAAAGTTTCATAATGGAAGGGATGTATTCAAATGTCCACTTGCGTCCATGTGCATGTAATATCATTTTTTTGTCTGTACTATTCATTTTAATAACTGACCTTTCTATGTAAAATCTTCTTCCAGTCTGGAAGTAATGTGAGACAGTTTCTGAGGTCTGTGTTTTTTAAAATTCATGCTGGAAGATGGAGGATTCAGCTACAACAATTGCCTGTTCACAGATATCTACTAGACAGAGATATCCTACTGACAGGGACTGGACTAGGGGAACGCAGTGAGTGGTTTGCTGGGGAAATGTATAGTTGTACATATTCACAAGCATGACTTTCAGCCCCACTCACACATCCTTTCAACCCAAACTTGATATATCACCATTGCTGAGTCTAAACTAAAGGCAAACCAGCATGCTACCATTTCATTAACAATCATCCCTACTGTATATGCCTTCAAGGGGCACATTTGCTCTATTTTTAGGCTCAACTCCTAATTTTCTAATTTTCTCTCATTGCAATATAATTTTATTGTGTAGGTTTTATACTTCTCATTCCTCCATTATCTTGCCCTTTAGACACTATTTCGATTTGTGTTCTGCCTGACTGGATCCACAGCACCAGACACCTCCTTGTCAGACAGTCAGTAGAGACTCTAACTTTATTGCCCATAACAAATAAAAGTTATCTTCCCACTTTAAAGCCTATCTGTGACTTGGAGAGTCTACAAGTTCAGAAACACACTGTTGATGGAAGGCTATAATATGAATGTGCAGATGAGACAATTAGACTGCAACCATTTGTTTAAAAGATTTAGGGCCTCTTTATAGCTTCTCTGAGCCATTATTAGTATTTTATTACTTTGCCTTGTGACGGAAGGACACATAAGACAAAAGACACCTTTTCCAGAGGCTTTTTTTTTTAATGAAAGATCTGATAGAAAAATCCACACAAATTTATGAATTACCTAAAGAATATCTCTGAAGCAACTATTTGCATGGGAAATTTCCACTAAAGAAAAATATTTTTTCTTTTTTCATTTGTTTTTTTGACAGTAAACAACTTTTTAATCAAAGAGTTTGTGTTGTAACTGTGTCTTTAGAAATTATACTCATAGGTCTTCTTTCAACTTTGCTGAGAAGTATATATGAATAATTAGAAGCAATTTTACTACGTTCATTTTTTGCCAAGTACAGGGAAAAAAAAAAAAAGTTTTCAGCCCCAGGGAAATAGTGGCATTCAAGAGGAAAGGAAGGGTGGACTGAGAACATTTAATACCAAAGCCAAAAAGAAATAGACTTTTCAAAGGACACAAAATCAATCACACAATTTTTTATTACGAGCAGAAAAATCTTGACCATAATGATGAAGTCAAAGGTGGCAGATATGCAAGTCAGGAGAAAAGGTATTTTGAGTCAGCACTGCGCTTTTTTTCTACTGGCATATTTCAGCATCTGTGGACAGAAAGTTGTTTGGATAGCCAGCTGTTTATTGACACATTACAGAGAATGCACTTTTTTTTTTTTTTTAATGACTCTTATAAGGATATTTCCAAATAAAGCAAAAGAATTCCATGGGATACATTAGGTTCTTTGGCTCACAGGCTGCTCCAAGAAAACTGTACATTTGAGGACTTTGTGATATTCAGAGACTTAAAAAAAAGCAGCTTCACAAGCTGCAGTACCATTTAATGTTATTTTCCCCTTTAATTTATAGGCATCTTAAACTCCAGAGTTCAAAGCTTGTTCAAGCCTTTCAGCTTGAAATGTTAAGAGCTTTACAAAGCAAACATGTTTTTATCCTCAAAGAATGACATTTGAAAAAAGTGTCTTAAAAGCTAATAGTACATATTGATTTTTGCTTATAATTCTAGTCCAAATAGCATAGCATCTTTTTTATAGCACAGTGACAGAATGTCAGTCCTTTAATTTATTTATTTTTGCCTAAGAAGAAATTAAGATAAGAATTTTACACTAAAATATGCAATACAAGAATGACTGCAAATGTGATATTGAGAAAATAAATCTGTAATTGCCTATTATCTTAAAATGAAAAATTTTATTTGCATCTACTTCTAACTACTACAAGCAAATTAATTCAGCTATTTCAAATAGTGTAATATCTCAGTAATTAACATGATGCAAATTAGGAGACAGACAATAAGGATGCCACAAATAATATGATGGACCAAAAAAGTTAGGGTAGGGCACAAAAACTTGTCTGGTTTGTATAATTCATGTGTTTGTTCAGAGTTGCCATCCATAGCAGCAACAAAAGAAAGGAAATATTTTTAAATTACCTTATAATATTTATTATTAAGAGATAAAAAGTCACCAAAATATTAAAACAAAACTAGATTGAAATTAATGGGGAGAAGTATCATGTTAACATCATTAGTAGATTAAAAGGATCCTTAGCATTTAAGATGCTTTGATCAAAATCATGTTTCCAGTACAAAATGAAAGCATCACCTTGTGCAAATCATGACCCATTTGAGAGAGATTCTTGTCAGCTAAAAGGAGAAACTGGAAAAATGAGCCAGTTCTCTAAACTCATGAAACATCTGAGCTAAAAGGAAAGGGTGATCTTAAGGTACCCCCCACTGCTGCTCATTCTGTACCAGGTAGATGTGACCTGCGTCAAACTTCACTGCATTTGCAGACACCTTCACCACTTTTCAAAATGACCTTGCTCAGCAAATTGCATAACCAAGTTTTGTCCTCAACTGGCACTCAGAGTGACCTTTAGTAAGGCTACTGATTTCAGCATAAGATGTCAAATGTCACATGAGAACAAGAGATGATAACCTTTTAGTTGTGTCAAGAGACAGCAGGAAGATGCTACTTTGCAGATCGACTGATAATATATATCATTAATCACAAAGTCTCTAAATAGATTGTCCTAAGTTCACGTCAGCTGATGACCTGTATCTGATGCATTCAGAATAAGAGTGAATTAGTGGAAAAGCAAATGAGTGTGGATTTAAAAGATGCTTTCTCAATAGGTTTAATAAGTTATGGAGTACTTGGAAAAGATGAACAGCATTAAATGCTTATTTTGAGTGTATTCATAAAAAATGGGAAAAAAAAAGAAAATGGAGAAAAAAATCCAAAACCAATATTACTAGCAACAGTATCTTATGAAGGTGAATATTCTAAATTGTGCATGACAGACTGAAATGGTAAGGTAAAGTTGGGATGTGTTTTGTTATGACATTTGTTTACAAGAGAAACACAACCAATGTTTGATGATAGGTGAACAGTATTTAGATGATTTAATAAAAAAAAAGCACAAAGAAAGAGACTAGAGAAACCTTTCTCTGGGGAGATCAGGGTTTTCTGATAAGAAAGACCAGAGGGAGAATCCTTTTTTTTAAAGCACCCATCCACAGTGAGATTTAGAGTGTGCAACGAAAGAAAGGAGTGATGCTATGATGATTATTTCTTTAGCTCATGGCAGGGTCAGCTAAAGCTAAGTTATTCCAGATGATATTTGTCTAAATTGTGTAATGGATATTTTGCATTATTCTTAAACTTTCTGTCTGAGAAACTGGCTATTTTTATCTTAGTCTTTTTATCTTATCCTTTGTTTTGCCTGAGTTTTTTTTCCCTGAAGTGCAATTGGAATCTATCTTGTTGTGCTGTAAGACTGTACCTTATTATTCTACACAAAGTAGAGACCTGGAGAATAATTTATTCCTTTCATCTTCACTTGTCTGACTACCTTTCTCCTACAACCTTCCCAAGCAAATAATCAAATTGTTTTCCTTCTTTTCTTACGAGCAGTATTCTAGACATCTGATCATTATTTTCTTCCTGAAATTCAGCCTAGTAAAAAGCTCTTGTTGTAGCACAATCCACTAAAAACAGATTAAGAAATATTTTTTTAATTTTTACAAATGGCAGTCATGTTTATGCACTCAGGGCTGACTCTCTCTGCAACTCATTATTTTACTACTCAATATTTCATGAAAAACAATCTTTTTAGCCAATTTTTGCAAACTCTTGGGGTCATGTATAAATCTATTATTTTCCTCTGGATTGTTTGATAGCCCACTTACCTTGGTATCAACAGTATTACCTTGCAAGCACTACCCTATCCCATGGCATTCCAAACATGACTGGGACAGGACATCTTGTTGGTCATCCAACACCAATAATTAAGTGAACTTGAATTTTATGTCTATAGAGAACACATAGTGTTCATTTATTATCTGAAGAGAAGTTCGAAGCTGCTGTGGAATTCTATTTAAAAATATACCTACATTATAGAATGTCTATCTATATAAAATTTCCTTGTTTTATAATACTTTCAGAAAAACAGTTTTCAACTTCTATAAAGTCAAAAAAAAAAGTCACATCAATTGTTTCTTCACTCCAAATGGGTCTCTTAACCAGTGATAAAAATATTCTTCACAAATGTATGTTGTCTTTTGCTCCTCTTCTTGTTATAATCTAGATGTTTACAAATCTTTGCCTAGTCAAGATATTTAGGGTATGGGATTGCTTTTGTTTGGGTGTTTGTTTCTTTCTTTTTTGGGGATTTATTTATTTTTGGTTGTTATATTTTTTGAGGGAGTATCTTTTTTATTTTTTTTTTTTTTTCATTTGCTTGTTTAAAGAGAAATTAAGGGCAGGCTGACTGTTCTGCAAATTCATGGTTCCTTCAGCTCATTTGAAGAGCAACATGTGCCAAATTCTGACAACTTACATTATAGTCCAATTCCTACTATCAGTTTTCCTATTAACTGAGTGCATCTCAAATACTAGAGCCTCAAAAGGAAACATGACATGCAAATATTTGCATGATTATTCATACGGGTATGATTATGTTTCCAAGTTTGTTTTTTTTTTCCCACCTTCTGGAATGTTTTTCTGTGACAGGAAGAAAGTTCAATGCTTTTGAAGTTTTATTCCTTAAGCATGTGTGTTAACTCTAATGATGTTTTAGAGTATTTCGTATTCTTCTTGCTGTTGACTGAAAACCAGGACAGATGTCAGCTTTTAAAAAAGAAAGCTAAATTTTCAATATTGACTTCTAGATTTGATGAATGCTAATATATGAAAGTACACATATTTTTCTAGACGTCTCTTATATCTGGATAATGAGGGAAATAATGGAAATCTCCTACTATGCAGAATTCAGAGAGCCAATTTTTTTTCTATTCTGGTTCGAAATGGAGATCAAAAATTCTGAAGTGCCTCCATTCCTTTCCTCCCATAAGAAATTTTCTAATCAAATTGGTTTAATTTTTCTTTTATAGATGTGAATGAAAGCAGATGAAATGCTGCTCTGAAAGAAAAAATATCAGATAATTTTATTTTGGAATTCTGAAAAAGGAAAATTTTATGTTCCTGGAACGCATTCCTTTCTTTTTAAAAAAAAAAAAAAACTTACTTTGATCAATCTACTTTCTTCTATGAAAGAATGTGAGGTATTTAAATTTCATTTTTCTTGAGAAAAACAGCTTTTTTCAAAAAATCATATATTCTGAATAACTAATATAAAATTCTTAAAGGACAAGATTCTTTTAGAAAATAAAAATTAATTGAATATCACATCAAAATCTTCATTAAAATTTTTATTTAGTGTCTAAATTGCCAGAAGTAAGATTAACCTCCTTTTACATAAGAAGTCAAAGCTCAACTTCCAAACTCATCTTGAAATTATAGCACTATTATCTACCACGTATTGAGTAAATTTGAGAAAGAGGCCATTTAATATTAATTGTGAAATTACAAAACATTCCTCTATAGTCAGAAAGGATGTTAACAATGAAAAGAAAATTATTCCTTATGAAAATTAACTCCTGCTTACTATAAACAAGTAATTAAAAATAAAAATAGCTAAATCAGGATATAATCTTATTTAGCATTTATTGTTTGGAGATTTTAAGTAACAGGAGAGGATGAGTGAAGAACTCTGAGGAAATCACTAAGTCATGTAAAGAAAAATGGATTGTGTCAACTCCACCCACCAAATAATCACAAAGTATACTCTCCTGAAAATAAAAAGGCGGGGGGAAAAAAGAAAACATTTCTGAGTTATAGTCTAGGGTAAAGTAGACTTTAGGTGCCCAAACCGAGAGAGAATTTATCTTAACTGACACTGTATTTATATGTTTGGCATTTGAAAAGCAAGTGGTGTTGTATTAATTAAGTGGGATTAACTACCTGTCACAATTTTCAACAGCTTGATAGTGTTCTGAGAGTCAAGGGGATTAGAAGCCACTGTGACTGCAAACTACAGAATCTACCCTCTTATGTTTCATTTCCACATCATCATCAGATTAGATCTCTGAGTAGGCAAAGATTTCGAATAAAAGGCCCACTGTTTCTTTCTACCATTAAATAGCTATTGCAAAAAGGCCTTTTAGTTTTCCAGTAATAAAAAGCAGTCACCTCACTTCACACTCATGTGCTGTAGTTACTCTATCTACACTATTAAACTGGCAAGATTTGACAATGATCTAAGAAAGACTGTTTATTAAAAGCCATTGTTTACTTTTATCATCACTTCTATTTTATCAGTGTATTGGAATTTCAGAAAGTAATATGCTGAAGCCATAGAGATAGATCTTTCTGATCTGTACCTAAATTGGATTCAAAATTCATGACTGGAGCAGGTCAAGTGATCTTCCTGAAGGATGCCAATGCCATGCAGGATACTTCCTGTTAATTCCTATGGGGTTGCCCTCAGGTGATTTCATCTAAAGCTTTAAGTTTAGTGCTGTGTGGGAGTTACCCTGGTTAGGTACCAGGTGCCCAGCAAAGCCACTCTATCACTCCCCTCAGCAACTGGACAGAAGAAAGAAAATATAATGAAAGGCTCATGAGCTGAGATAAAGACAGGGAGAGATCACTCACTGATTACTGTCAAGTGCAAAACAGACTCAGCTTGGGAAAATTAATTGAACTTTATACCAACCAAAATCAGAGCAGGATAATGAGAAGTAAAAGAAATCTTAAAAACACCTTCCCTCCACTCCTCCCTTCTTCCCAGGCTCTACCTCCTCCACCCACAGCAGTGCAGGGAGATGGAAATGGGGGTTATGGTTAGTTCATCTCGTGTTTTTTCTGCTGCTGCTTCCTCCTCAGATAGAGGAGACTTTCCCCTGTTCCAATGTTGAGCCCATCCCACAGGACACAGTCCCCCATGGACTTCTCCAGTACAAGGCTACAGGTCATCACAAACTGCTCCAGCCTTGGTCTTTTTCCCAGCGTGCAGTCCTTCAGGAGCAGCCTGCTCCAGTGTGGGTCCCCCGTGGCATCACAAGCCCAGACAGCAAACCTGCTCCAGCCTGGCCTCCTCTTTCCATGGCTCTGCAGGTGCCTGCAGCATGGGCTTCCCACAGGGTCATAGCCTTTTTCAGCCATCTACCTGCTCTTCCCTGGGGCCCTTCCACAGACTGAGGGTGGGCATCTGCACTCCTATGGACTGCCATGGACCTAGAAAGACAGC
The DNA here is from genome assembly GCF_031753505.1 of Anomalospiza imberbis. Lineage (NCBI taxonomy): Eukaryota > Metazoa > Chordata > Aves > Passeriformes > Viduidae > Anomalospiza > Anomalospiza imberbis. Next base: position 44,873,825 of record NC_089681.1, read on the forward strand.
CTACCCCACCGTGCTCTTCACCACGGGCTACAGGGGAATCTTTGCTCTCCTGCCTGGAGCACCTCCTCCTCCTCTTTCTTCAATGACCTTGCTGTCTGCAGTGTTGTTTGTCTCACAAATTCTCATTCCTCTCTCCTCTTTTTTTTTTTTTTTTTTTTTCTGTTTTGGCTGGAAATACAGCTTTGTGCTTGATTTAAAAACAAACAAACAAACAAAAAACCCCAAACAACAAACAAACAAAAAATCAACAACAACAACCAAACATTTCTTGACTGTAAGAAAATACAATTTCTGTTGAAAGGTAAGGGATACATTCCAGTAGCTGTAACAGTCTGGAATTTGCCAAATCTCAACCTGGAGAGGGAGTCCAAAGAAAGCAGTTTAGTGTAACCACTTCATTCTGGAGATGAAAGTCTATGTACTGCATAAGAAATTATATCTGTGATCGAAAAACTTCCTTCTTTTAATATTTCAGTCTAATTAATAGAGCTGAAAGCAAATGAAGAAAAACAGCACAATAATTCCCCCTCAAAATCTGTGGTACAGCAGTTGAGATGAGGATAGTGGTGGTGATCTGTCTCCATAATGCAACATTTAGCTGAAGCCATTCAGTTCTTTTGTTAGTCAGTAGTGTTCTTGGGAATACATTTCATCAGGAAATTTTCATTGTTTCTTTGGATAGACCACAGTAATGAAAAAAAGACCTCTGCATAGCATTCTTGAATTATATTCTCATTCTGCAGGAACTTGAAAGCCAAACTATGCAGAACCTGGTGCATTGTGTCAGGGGAGTTATGCAAATATTTGCTTAATAGTTATGAGCCGTGCAGTTTCTGCAAATATTTGTTCAAATTTCAGTGTGACTTGGCCATGTACCTTGTCAGCTGTAACAACTTATTTTGAGAAAATATTTGTGTGAACTTTACAAACCAAAAGCCTGTTGTGCAGCTCAAATTCACAATTTTGTTTTAGCCAGCTCTGTGATTAAGAAATGTGGTGTTGCCTAGAACAAGGTTTGACCTGCATTTCTTAAAATATTTCTGAAATAACCCAGCTGTTCTGGAAATGTTACTGACACAAAGACAGGTAGTCTTTTAAGAATTCACATGAGATAAAAATGTGGTATTTTCGACAACTAGTTTAACATTACATTTAACCCTAACTGTCAGTATGCAAATTAGAATTACACATAATTTTACTTAAATTACTTAGATTATAAATTGCAATAGGCTGGGACTTTCTTTTGTCTGGTGTTCATAAATCACCTAGCACAATACAGACCCTGCTTCATCCAACAACCCTTAAATGGGTATTATATGGCAGCACAAACATTTGAAACACTCTGATTCATTTTGATTGCAAAATAAATCCAAAACACGTGGAGTCAGGGTTCTTGGGACACTTTTCAAGCAGTTCCATGTATTTGGGTATTAACAAAGGCAGCTGTTTGAGACAACTGAAGAGATTCAGCACACCAACAAGACAGAACTGATTTGATGTATACAAGATAAATCAATTATCTGAGCTAGCTCAGAGATGCCTTACTATTCTTTCATGATATCTCAGAAAGTACTGAATGGAGGGGTTAGTCAATCAGTTGAATGGCCATGCATGTAAATTATTCATCTTTTCAGAATAATAAAAAGAGTAAAATTTAAATTTCTTCACTTTGCAAGTTATCTGCCTATAGGTTATGAATTTTACAAATATGTTTTTCCATTTGCAGTTCTTCAGTAAATAGCTTGTGTCAAGAAATTTCTACTCATGATTCATTCAAGAGCTGATCATTGAGAATATTCATTATTTATGTTATATAATTTGTCCTGTAAGTTACAAGGCATTATTTATATTTCCTAAGTAGGTGATTTATAAATAGTTTTATAACTAAAATTAATTGTATTTTCCTTTTCAGATAAACTGTAAACTTTCCTTGTTCTTCAAATCTACCATCCAAATAATAACAATAATCAAATTGTGCTGCTGATCCCTCCCATTCCAATAAAATTGATGATGCATTTTTTGTTGATTTTTTTAAATTAAGAAATGTCAAAAATAAACACTTGTAAATATAGGTAAATTAGTGAATGGGAGAAATTACAAACAAAATAGTCTGAGGTATTGTGAGCCCTGTTTTTATAGAAGCAACAAAGTGGTTCTAGTACTGAGATATGTGAAAACATTATAAGGGAGAAATATAGAGTAATTTGAGTCAGTCTTAAGATTTTCAGGGCCATTATTGTGTTCACAAGATCAGACATATTTCTCTCCCTCTCTCTTACACTTTGAGAAAGAAGATACTTGTTTTTTAAGTGTGAAATATTTTTATCAAAAATAGAAGTGAAGTAAAGGGTTTTAAAGTTATTGAGGGTAGGGAAATTTAAAAAATCAGATAGCAAAAAAACCAAATTACTGTTTTCTTTTCAATGCTGCCTACTCCGTGAGCGTAACAGGCAGTGTGCAGAACAGCATGGTGCAAACCAAATGTCACTGGTCCTGGGGATAGCAATGCCCCTGAAACAATGAGAGAAGGTGGCCCAGATGCAGCATTTCTCTCAGACTTGCATTTTGCAGAGATATTTAGAGCAGCAGTGGCATCTGGGCTTTCCAGCTCAACTGCACAACACAGTAGGGGTTGAACAAAAAAAAAAAGAAATGGGAAGCAATGTACTTGGTTGGAGTTCCACATCTGCCTGGCACTTAAATACCATTGAACATGCCAAGAACCCATTTCTTTGAGATTTCTTTAAATAATAAAAACAACAAAAACCCCTCACCATGAACAAAACCCCAGAGTTTTCATTTAATTCCTTTTCTAATAAAACAGACAATGGAATAACACAACAAATTTGCTCCAGGGATGTGTTTTATTGAAGTCACATTGGATGCAAAGAAAAGCAGTAGCCTGAGCTGACTGCTCTACATCAGGAGCAAGCTGGGAGTCACCAAGGTCAGCAGGACAGTGACAAGAGTGCAGCCCTATGGTGCCCAAACAAGAGAAGTAGGACATGTGTGGTGACAGTCACCAGGAACCTGCAAAGGCAGACTTTGAACCAGGGTTTAAATGTGGTACCTGAGCCAAGAAGCAGACGATGAACAGGCAGAAGTCCCAGATAAGCTCCTCACAGCTTTTTTCCACAATTTAGCTCTTTTGCCAAGAAGTTTGATCCAAAGTTGCAGAGATAGATGCCAGCTATTGGCAATGAAGGCTACAGATAGGTCAGGGCATTTAGAGTTTGTCAGTGAACTGAGGACCCTGACAAGAACAACAATCCAGGCTTTTCTGTAGATCTTATTGGGATTTTTTTTTAATGAGACTTTATACTGACTGCTAAAGGAGATGGGTAAAATAATTCAATATTTCATTGCATTGATGCAGTCCTTGAAAGTTCTTTCAATGCTGATTCTTCTACTACAGTTTGGGTAGCAAATCTCAGCCATCAATTATGATCATGATTAACAATCTTCATGAAAACAGGCAGGCACTGGGATGAGAGATGAGAAGAGCGCGGCTTTGCAGCATTGCCTGCCTCAGACTGTCCATATTACTCAAGCTACTGGAGTAAACGGCACATTTCCAAACCTAGGAATCAGCTCTGCTTGTGCCTTCTTTTGCTCCCAGCCACACAGAGATTATTGAATAATGAAGCTTGGTTTTCAGAGGATTCATCTTTCCCCTCACCAGTTTAATGCCTGGTTTTGGGAAGTATTGGTGGGCAATTATGTGGTCTCTTATGACAGCCAAATACTTTTCCATAGTTCTCTGCCTCTATCATTGAGTTCTGCACTTTGATTCCCTTATAGAGAAGAACTACAAACTACTTTTTTTATTAGACAATATACTGGGTTGGGGAAATAAAAAAATAAAACAAGCATGAATGATGCAGTAAAACTACCCATTTTTTCTGTACTTCTGAATATATTATTTCTTTTGTGCAAGGAGCTATGAAGATAAAAAAAAACCTGTGCTAGCCACTAAACATTTTGAATTAATAAGAAAAACTCTCATCATTAAGTAATATTAAATGTCCCATAGAAATGTTGATTAAAATAATGTTTTGTGATCAGAAAGCTGATCATAAGTACCGACCAAAAGAAAAAAAACAACCCAAAACAAAAGGACAAAACAAACCTCAACACTGAGTAATGAAAATAAAGGATATTTGCATGTTTTTCCAGTTATTATCAATCTAAAATGGAGGCAATTGTATTAGAGGTCAGTGTGGTAGAATAAAAATGTCAAGGTTACTATTTAAGTAATATACAGAACACTTTAAAATTATCTGAGGCAACAAAATAGAGGCAAATTAAAATCATGATTGTAAGAGAAGGCAAACACAGAAAGTCAAACTGAAGCAAATATTTCATCCTAATGTGTTTAGTGAAGGTCAGTCTAATTGGTTTCAAAATGATCCACAAATTTTGCTTTTAGGGTAGGTTTTTTCTATTTGATACTGAAAAATAGTGGCATGCCAGAGCTCACTGCTGAACCTCTGAGGAGCAGTTCCTACTTAACTCCTGGCTGTCAGGAATTAGGGGTTATAGATGCAAATGTGATCAAGGCATATGGATGCAGGGATTTGTAGGCTTTGAATCTTATTTGAAGTTACAGGAACCTGCAGAATAAATGGTTTTAAGTCTCGTGTTTGAAAATATGAATCTTCCACAGGAGCTATTTCTTTCCATCAAATATGTAGAATACTGTGGATGACTATTCTGCTTCCTTGCTTAAACTTAGAGACAAGTAGGTAATGAGAAAGGGATGACCTACGGGGAAACAACAGGGATGTGATCAGTCTAATAATCCAACCCCATGAGAGGTCCCTGCAGTTGTTAGGAAATATACTTGGAAATGCACTTGGCATCCTCAGTCCAGAAATCCTGAAGTGAAAGCAAGTAGCAGCATGAGCTTTCTTTAGTTGAGCAGCATAAGAATAATTTCTGTCTCATAAAATATGACTGCTCTTTTTCTACCTAATAGCTTAGTTACTGCAGTGTTCTTCTAGAGCCTGAGAAAAACCAGTTCCATTCTTTCCCTAGCTGTCTTGTAACATGTCCATTTTACTTGAAAAATACCTTGGATAAACCATTAGTGCTGTCCTGAAAAGCAGGACCACAACAAAGACAAAGATATTCACTTCCACAAGTGAGTGAATATCCTGAGTGTTAGACTGCTGTTTGCTCTCTAGTTAATTTATAAACGACAGTTTTGGTAAGATGAGCAGAATTTTTTTTTTTCCTCCAGAAAACCTAAGTCTGCCTTTCCTCTGTGTCTAATGTCTCTTAATCAGAACTGAGCTGTGTCTGTATAACTTATTAGATTAAAAAGCGACGATTTTTGGGTTTCTGTGCACACCCACAGTAGTGAATCCACAGTGCTCCTTGCAGCTGCAGCGTGGTGCTGCATTGGGATGATGAGACCTTCACTTTGCTCTCCCTTGGAAGAAAGCCCAGGCATGCAGGCAGGGGATGTACTTGTAAAGGAGCTCTGGTACAGGCAACCGCAGCTTGGAGACTGTGAGACACACTGCAGAATGCACTGATATTGTATTCAATACACATTGCCTTTTAGGTTTAAGCACTTTCTATACCTGCATTGCAAAACCGAGGCAAAACTTCTAGATATTAAAATAATTTAAAGGCTAGAGGACCTGAGAGCTTAGAACTCAGATTTGATTTGAATTCTAATTTTTAGCCCATAAGAATTTTTGTTAAAGTGCCCTAAAATTTTTGGTTGGTTTTATTCTAGTTTCATTTGGTTGCAGTTTTTGGTGGTTTCTTTTTTTAATCTGATCTTCTCCTTTGCCCTACCACAGATGATGTAACTCAGCACTAATGTTCAGTTTGAAAATTGCTTACCTGGATAGGCAGATGGAACCAAAAGTATGAAAAAGTTGTAAAATAATAGGCTGATAAGTATTTCAGACTAAACAGGCATAAAATATTTGCATGGATTGTAAGATGCTATGTGCTTAGAAGTCAAAGAATCTGATTCCCATGCCAAGCTCAAAGATAATTATGTTTTCAGTAAGCAGTGTTATTTTGCTAACATTGCTTTGAGATTTAGGTTTTTTTTTTCCTTAGCTGAGGAAACTTATTATAACCAGTTGGAATTAAATAATATTTTTAGACCAATTTAATAATATTTTTTTGAAGTGACGAGAAATAGGAAAGTTTTCAGATGACCTAAATAATATCTAGAATTATGAGAAGGAATGATAGCATAGGTAGGACAAAATATTCTCAGTATGAATGATTCAGACATTAGAGACCACAATTTAAATGCAGAGAGAGAGATAGCACACAAAGAGTTCAAGCAGAGAATTTCACTTATTGCAGTTGCCAAGTAAAGCCATCAAAGAAAATAGCTCAAATGAGTTTAAGAGAGAACCCTGCATGTCTGATTGGCAAGGGAATCAAAGGATATAGTTACTAAGCAAGAAAATGGGTGTGAGATAAACTTAAAGGGAACAGTTTATTGAGTCAGGTGTCCTTTTCTTTCTCTGGCAGTGCCTTGTGTCCTTGTTTCTTAATTTGTCATAAAAGAAGGATTGAAAATAGACATAAGGAAAAGCCCTACAAAGACTACAATTAAAATGTACTGCAAATGTTTTAATCTGACTGATTTGTGTTTTGATTTGTGGTTTTTACATTAATTAGAAAGACTATAAAGGCTGTGACAACAATTCCATCAAAGACAAAGTACAGCACAGCCCAAGACAGAGAGTTTCCTTCTTAATGAACACTTGTTAAATATGTTAAATATGTGAACTAAGAAAATTTTGAAACTGTGGATCTGAGAACGGAAACTACATAGATGTGAAAAGTGGAACATAAAACCTATACTTGGGAGAAATTGACCTTTACCATACAAACCAGAGTGTAAAATCTCTGTCAGAACTCAGTCTACCTGAAGAGTTACCAAGCATAGGTTGCAATGCTAGACACTGTACATCAGTATGTTATTTTTAATTAGCATCACAATTTGCATGTCATAATTACCTTTCCAACTGTCTTCTGGGAGATTAAAGCACATCTATTTTGAAAACTTCAATGTATCACAGTTTCTAGATATAAATAATAAATAAACTTGCTCTACAATATTGCCTGGCAATCTTTCCTGAAAATGGCAAAAGCACAAATATGCTTCATTAATCAAAAAGACCTGGAAACATTTGAGTTTTAAGATGCTAGTGCTTAAAGAATATTTTGTACCAATAACCATTTTAATGATTTTCTTTCAAAAGTAAAAATGCTGTTTTATTTACTAGCTTGACTACATGTTGCTTTAAAATATTTGCGTTGTTATAAGCTACAGTTTAGTGCTTATCCACAAAACCAACTTGTAAAACTTTGGAAGGACTTCACAAAGGATAAGCTATGGCCATCTGTACTACAATCAGTGTTTCTCATGTAACCAGGTGAAAGTGGGATACTCCGAAGTGCTGAGGATTATGAGTGGTTGCTTCTTAGGTTGAAGCTAACTAGGAGGCAGGATCTATCTTTAGTTGATCAGATAATTTATAATCTTCTCACCACCTATATTAGTCTTGCAGACCAGAGATACAAGATAGGACATGAATGTATAGCAAGGACCTGCAGGATTTGAAAGGATTTTCTGAACAGTAAATAGCTTTTTGTGTGTCCAATGTTTGAATTTTAGCAGTTGCTGGTATAAGACCACTGGACTGTGTGTCTTCCTTGCTGTAGAACTTGTGAGTGTATGTGTGCAGAGTACTGTTCTTTCCTGTTCTCAAAGTTATAAATTTCAGAATATTGTTCTTTACTATCGCTAATTTAGAATAGATATATGTCCTGAACTGCAGGTTAACTTTTCACTTGGGATCAAATGCCACAATCAGGTTAACAGATTCAGGTTTTTTTCTTTTTTTTTTTTTTTTTTTTTTTTTTTTTGCTTTTTTTGCTTTTTACTTTTTTACTTTTTTTTTCCTTTCCTTTTTTTGCCTTGCCTTGCCTTTTTTATTTTTCCTTTTTTTTCCTTTCCTTTTTCCTTTTTCCTTTTTCCTTTTTTTCCTTTCCTTTCTCCTCTCCTCTCCTCTCCTCTCCTCTCCCTCTCCCTCTCCCTCTCCCTCTCCCTCTCCCTCTCCCTCTCCCTCTCCCTCTCCTCCCTTTCCCTTTCCCTTTCCCTTTCCCTTTCCCTTTCCCTTTCCCTTTCCCTTTCCCTTTCCCTTTCCCTTTCCCTTTCCCGAACCTCCCCTCCCTTCCTCTTTCCCCATAATAGTACATCATTTTTAGAAGACATCCATGGCAGAAATTTTTTATCTTAGTGGAACAAAATTCAAGCTGGTTATTTACCAGCATATTTGCTGTGGATTTTTTCCTGCTTCTATTCATAGAATCAGAATACAGAAGTTAAAATAATAATAATTTTTTTTTAAAGTCAGCTGAAGACTGAGGTGCTGATGTTAACTGCTCTACAGTGAGAAAACATTTAATGTACATTACTCTATCAATTCTAGACCATTTTGTTTTTCAGTGTTACTGGAGATGTTCAGAGAAATGGGGTTTTTTTGCACTTTTCCTCAGGACTCAAAATTTTTTCATGGAAACAGAGGATCAGGTTTTCCCAGCTTCAGCCCCAATCCACTTTATTGAAGCCCTCAGTATTGATTCTGGGAGATTACACTCTTAAAAAACAGCAGTGATAAGCTTGAAGAAAATAAAGGAAGTCTGACTGATAAATTAGTGGCATTCAGTTTTTTTCAGAATTAGTGTCTGCAGACTGGTTTGATTTTGATGGCATGTTTTTTCTCTAACAGAAAAATAGAAGCAGCTCTAGCATACAAACACCCTGTGGTGAATCATCCTGTGGTAGTTTAAGACAGTAACTTACGGCGCATGCAAAAGAGGAGAAGAAAAGCGTACTTGAAGCACTCCAGTCACTGTCTAGTGTAATCACTTCAGCTGCCAGTAATGGGAGTTTGTGCTGCTATGCCAGAATGAAGCAGATGAAAGATGCTCACAGACTCCCTTTTGCCAGCTCTGCTATCAGGGTTTAACCTCCAGGAAGCACATAAGGCAGGCAGCAGAGCAGTGGTGATAGCTTAAGTAGCTGCAGAGATCTGCTTTGCTGAGCATGAGCAAGCCTTTAGCTCATAGCCAGGCTGTGAATTTTTGCTGTTAGAAGCATGCAATTCTGTGTGCAATACCTGATGACGGGAGAGCAGAAACATATAATTTTTTATTTCTTTCTTGGTGGGAGAGTAGAATGAGACCACAGCATTTTGCTTATTTTCATATTGGATTTGAGGTAGTTTTGAAGCTATGCTTCTATACCTACTCCAAATGACTGATATATTAATTCCCTGTACTGCCTAAAAGTCCTCCAACCCATCTGGTTTTTTTGTAAATCTGTCTTTTGTGAATTTAATTTGTATCATGAGAAGCCTTGAATTTCACATACCTTCATTAAAAAGTGCAGCAAGTAACCTACACTTAAATACCAACCAGAGAGAAATAATGGGTTTAATCTAACCAGACACTTTATCACAAAGTAAAATAAATATCTATTTTTGTCAGTGAATAAACTAATCTTCACCTTTTCCCCCAAAATAAACTTAACTTTAAATAAGAAAGGCAAATGTACACAAATATACTACATATAACATACTATATACTGTATAGTTTACACTCTGTTTGGAAGACTCAAATTTCTTTCAAATCTTTATGGGTTAGTCTTTATGTTTAAAACATAGACCTTTCTCTTTTAATCTGTTTTGTTTCATAACTCCCTTTTCTTTGAGCATCTGTCTAAAAGATGTGATGTAAACAGTTTCACTCAGGTTGTTAGGGACAGTGAGCAGAGATATGCAAGCAGATCCGTTGTGCAAGCTATTATGAGGCTTTATGATGTTACATCTTCAGCCCAAAGAGGCTACTTGAAGTCATATTGAGTTCCTAACACTGATGCCAGAAAATGACAATAACATTAGGGAAAAATACTTTGTCACTTTATACTGCAAATATATATGATATCCCCAGAAAAAAAGGTCCGTTTTCAATTCATTTTTCTTCCAAGCTTATATTATTTTGTTACTGCTGATAACATGCTAAAGGTGTTTTGAATCCTTGTGGATGTGATTTTCTTTGACAACACTTTCAAAGCTCAGACAAGCTGATTCATTTAAAATAAGTCTTGAAGTTGTCAGTATAGGAAAAAGTTGAATAGTCTTTTTATGCAATTAATTGTACATATGAAGCACACAATTAAACAGACTACTAAAAAAAGGATATTTTCTTTAATAAATTTGTTTTGCTGAGAAGAAAGTTCTGCATGAGATTCAGTATATCCAAGAAAAGGTAACAACAAGGCAAATATTCTGTTTAGGTTTAGTCTTTTGGTGTTCTTTTATACCCAACAGTAAAGAATTCTTTCTTGTTCTCTAAATGTTGTTGTTGAAATCTGAAATCATCTATAACCATGGGCTCTATAAAGTTATATCACTAACCTCCTCACCTGTTCTTTTACTACCATTACACAGTGGATGATTGAACAAAAGAAAAAGATGAAAGAACAAAGTGAATATATAGTTTTCCACATGTATTGAAAACATGCTCTCTTTTTGCCTCCCACTATTATTCAAGACATGGGATACTACACATCCCATTTGAGCATCTGTGGGACAATTAACAAAGTCAAAATGATGAGAAATACTTCTGAAAAACATAGGAACATGATGGAGCATCTACAGACTCGAGGCTGTTCAATATCAATCTCCTGTTTTTATCAGCAAGTATCGTGGCGCACTTGTAAAATGCTACAGTGGCACTAAGAACCCAAGACCTGCAGATTTGGTTTAGGATCATTACTCAAGACAGGCTCTCAGCCAGTCTCTTGCACCAGACACTCCTCAGCAGCTGCAGGATGCTACGTGAGCTCCTGGAGCATGACTTCCAGTTAGTTTGAAAAGAAAGGAATGCCACTCATGTGCTTAAATAAGTCAATGGGATGTGAATCAAACCAGCTAGGGGGCTTTTTCACATCCATAGTGCTGCTCCACATGGAAACACTAATACCCTTTGTAAGTACTGAGTGCTGTGAGGCAAGCTGATGAACCTTGTGAGATAATGTTCCTGTCATTAGGATGGAATGGGATAGGGGTGTTCAGACTGGGTCACATCAATTAACCCAGTGTTAAGCCTGTGAAAGGAACCACAGCAGTCATACTGTTCTATGGCAGAAAGAAAACCTTGCATTTCACTGCCCACAGTGGATGTTTTACCAAACATGTCTCGTAATTGCTTCCTAGACGGCTATAAACTCTTGATATTCACTGAATTTCATAGTTGGAGTGTTGAGTGAATTAATGACACCATTTTTATTTTAAACTTCTCAGGTAGTGATGGTTTCTTCTGAAGCTTCCTGGATTATGAGAAGTCAGGAGTAGCTTTTCTATTCATTCTCATGGTTGTTGTGCTGTTTTCAGCTGGGGTTGCAGCATTTGCTCGTTACGACCTCACGCAGTTAAAGCGCTGGCTAGCGCTGCTTTGTGAGGTTGTAGCCACTACGTGAACGGGAACTCCAGGGTTGTGGAGTGCCCCGGTGTGGGTAAAACACTTTGGTAGCTTCACACTGAGAGGAAGTGAAGGGACAAGAGAAAGACACTTTGCCTGCAAAACTGAGAATTTTTATTCCCCCATGTGTGGTCTGAGAGAACTGCCCTCAGAGCAATTGCAAGGCAAAATGGCCACGAACAAAAGTTTGCAGCAGATTAAATAGGAGGTGGGCGGACAGGGGTGGAAATCTGTCTCGCCCTATGGGGTTAAACCGAGATAGGGTTTCACAGCCAATGGTGATATAACAGAGGTGGGTGCAGCGTTCTGGGACAAATAGAAATGCAAAGGTGTGGTGATTGACACAGAACTTTCATGAAGAAGCAGGGAGTGGTTACAAGTTTGACACCCCACAGGGTGTGAACAACCCCTGATTGACAGAACCATGTAAGGAGAAACCCTGGGAGGCATGAGATGATTGCCAGGTTTGCTCTCCTGGTAAACAACCTGGAGCAAACCATTGTGAGGGAAAATAAGGGTACAAGGAACATGTCTAACTAACATTAATAAAATCCCTGACTAAACCCACCCAGCCTACAACAGAGGTAGAGTTAATTTTCTTCACTTTGGCTGATATGAGGCTATGTCTTGGATTTGTGCTGAGCACAGGGTTGATAATACAGAGATGTTTTTGTTATGGCTGAGCAGGGCTTATGCAGAGACAAGGCCTTTTCTGCTTTTTGTGCTGTAACGCTGGCAAGGAAGTTGAAGGTGCATGGGAGACTGGGAGGAGACACAGTCAGGAGAGTTGACCCCAGATGACCAAAAGGATATTCCAGACCACATGACATCATACTCAGTATATAAAGTGAAGAAGAAGGAAGGGGGAAAGTTTGGCATGATGGTGTTTTTCTTCCCAGGTAAATGCTATGTGTGATGGCATCTGGCTCTCCTGGAGATGGCTTAACATCTGCCTGCCCATGGGGTGCAGTGAATTCCTTGTTTTGCTTTGCTTCCACGCACAGCTTTTGTTTTCCCTATTAAACTGTATTTAACTTGACCCCCAAGTTTTGTGTTTTTTACCCTTCCAATTCTCTCCCTGATCTGCTGGTGGGGGAGTGAGTGAGTGGCTCTGGGGGTGTTGGTGGCTGCCTGGGGTTAAAGCATGACAATTGTGTAGATCCCTACCATGTTCTCTTTTATCTGTCTTCTAAATTAAAAGATTCTAGTCTGTTCAGTAATCTTTTCTTGTACAAAAGCCAATCTGTAATACTGATTTAACTTTACCTTTGACATGCTTCTCTAAACACTTTTTGATACTGTCTGCTTCTTGAATTAGGGAGGTGGGACCTGCTCTTAACACTGACGGTACATGAAGACTTATGCTTTCCAGTTTGTCCTTTGCTATTCTGCGTGAATTCTTAACATTCTATGTGCTTCTTTTACTACAATTACTCATTCAGGCAATGCTTTCATGGAGCTGTTTTTTACAAATCCCACACTTTGTTGTTGAATATCAACAGCTTTGTCAGATCCTCTTATGGTATATGTCAGGTTAGAATTGTTTTTCTACATGGTCAGGCTTTTATATTTAATAAGATTGGGGTTAATCAGCCATTTTTACACACAAGTATTCTGTTCAGTGTAACAAAATGCCTGACAGTTTTTTCCAGTTTTCAGTGTCCTGAAGGGTTAGTACCAATAAGTAGAGCACTTGTTTATGCTACCTTAACCTCACAAGTCAGAACTTGACTTGAGCCTTAATCAAGTAAGATATTTCATAAATATTTGTTTCTAATGAGATTTCAGTGAACCCAGTGTTAATTATCCCCACCGTTATTTTATAAATTTTCTTTAAAATCCTATAATGTTAGTTGCACGATTTTTCTAGACATTCTTTAATTAGGATGGGATGGTACAGTGAGACCACAAAATTCTTTCCCTAGAACAGCTTTTTCTTTATGAGTTATGATCACTGTATTACTATCCTTTCAAGACAAAAACTTCCAATAGTCTTGGCCTTTTGTTCAGAGTTTTTTTTTCTTTTTTTCACATACAATTTCTGACATGGAAAGGAAATTACAAGCTTAGCCGCTTTTACTGCATTTTGTCATTGTTATTGCTTCCAGACCAGCTTCATCTGTGTGAGAAATTAGAAGGGCAGATTCACAGCAATAGCTGCACAAATCAAAGACCTTCAGCTCTGACAGTTCTAGGGGATGTACTTAATGCACATTGAAGTACATCATTAAATGCTGTAAATGGGCATATCTCCATTAAAAGCAAAGGAGACATGTCTCTGACACCATAAGATTCATATTGATGACATGTCAAATGTCACAGGACTCAGTCAGAAAATAGCTTCTCTTGAATATGCATGATAGAGTATGGCAACTAAAAATGTAAATTCATTTAAAAATTTTTTGGGGAAATGTCAGTTTCCAGTTGCTTGGGAGGTAGTTGTCAACTCTGAGTCATAAATTAGTAAAAAATAGAAACAAACTCTCATAGATACATTTTCCTTTTATGCTGACACTAGCTACGTGGAATGTCAAAATGTGTGGATTATGGTTGGCTCCTCAGAAAGGACGTAGTGTTAATAATCCAGGGCATCATGACAGCTTGGTTCTCAGGGCTCTCAGAATACTTTAGATGATGAATACCTACAAATATCTATCACTCTACACTACTGAAAGTGAAGTGTTCAGTAACAGAAGAGGTTGCTGTTCAGACTCCATGACTAGATGAGGTATTCTCATTAAAATTGGTCTGACTATGAATGACATATCTAGTGGAAAGAGGTTACATTAATTTAACAGACAATTAATCTGACAAAAAAAAAGTGTTGGGAAAATCTCATTCCTAATATGAGGAGCTTTTTTATTTGGTTATGTCTCATGTAATAAACATGACCCTGCAGCACTACCCTTTGGCGCCATTGGTTTAAAATCTTGTAGAGCCTGCGGGAGGGCAACATAAAAAATAAAGAGATGCTGCTGCCAATATTACGTTCTAGGAATGGAAGAAAGTCGCTGTAGTTGCATGCATTTATCCTCCTTTATAAGTGGGGGTCTCTCCTGATTGTAGGTAGGTTGGTAGATTCACATTGCTAAAAGGATAAGGAGGAGCTGTGACACTATATGATTGCTGACAAGCAGCTACTAAGCAAGATTGCATTTGTTTGTCTATTTTCAGGGATTCATGTGATTGAATTTCATGTATTTATTTATTTCTATTGTTTCTTACTGCTTGTCTGCATTACTCTGCTGCTGATGTACCTGTGTTCTCTTTATGCTCATGATGTTTTAATTTACATTGTAGTTGACATACGTTTCTTTTCAGTGTGTGTCTGATACTCTTTCCTGGTTTGCTGCTAACTTGCACTGTTATTTTCTGAGATTTCCTTCTACCTGTAGTACATTGTTCTCATAGATTTATCCTAACAAAACTATTTTCTGGGGCCTTTAAATAAATAAAGTCCAATATTTCTTTTGGCATTATTGTAATTTAATGCTTTCCTCTGTTTTATAAAATGCACTCTGGTGACTGGTGGAAAAATCCCTTTTGGCCTACTGTATCCAACTTTTAAATTCTTACAGAAGGTGAAGGTGTCCTCCTGATGTCATTTGATTGACCTATCTCTTTTAAAATTTTCTCATCAGGTGGTCTTCCCATTGTCTTAATTATTTTTATTGCTCATATTCCAAATTCTTATCAGATTTACTGGGTGCAGTTTTACTTGCAAAGAAATGTTCACCATTCCACTTTTGATATTATGCAGCTTGATTGCTTTAGTATTTTTCTTTTTTCCCCTCACTGTATATTACATTTTCATCTCCTCTCTTCCTTAAAATCAGGGATTAAGACCACCCTAACAGCTCTTTCTCAATTAAAAGTCTATATTGTGATTATTTTTCCCCCTGTAATACATGAAGTCATCTTTTTCAGAGTGAACTTCCTGCCTCTGACCCTTTTTGATTTATCTCTTTGGCCTCCTTGTCATTTGTAATACCTCACATTAAATAGGGCCTGAAGATCTCAATTAATGTGCTGTTTACTGCTTCATGCAATTCAGTAATAAAAAAAAAGATGATTAAGTTATTAAGACTATTCTTGACAAAGGGCAAATGTATTTCAATAGTGATGTGAAAGACTGTAGCTCAGGAAAATGACTACACAGCAGGAATATATTTTAGCTGGGAAAAGTAAAGTAAGTGGCTTGCCAATAGAGGCTGCAGGCCTTTGTTTCTTTGTATACAGTGATGAAATTCAAACAAACAAATAATGCAGGACCTATTGGCAATATAAATGAGAGGTAGAGCAATGTCATACACTATCACCTCTTTTATCTCACAGAAATTCGAGCTGAAGTAATGAAAACAATGAACAGCGCAAATGTGAAATATTTATAGTGGTTAGTGTCAGACTAGGGGTACAAAGTATCAAGCATTACTTGCTAGCTCAGAGAAACCTGGATGTCCATGCAGTGTTATTCCTTCTAGAATTCTCAGTAGCTAAATGTCAGTATACGATAGCAGTATCAGAACTTATTTCCCTTTTTTCTTGCCATTATGAATGTGTCTTTCTCTATCACCATCAACCTGAAAAATCAGTGTCACCATAAACCATTCTGTTTCCCAGACTCATCTGAGAATCTCTCAGGTCATCACCTCTGTTCTCCCTCCTGCCATCCTAAACCAACATTTTTTTACATCTGCAAACATAATGCAACATACACCAGCATTTTTTTACTTTTTTTTTTTCTGTTGAGAATATTGAGTTAGGAAAAAGTATATGCTTTTTAGTACTGGTTGATATTGGTTGCACTGAAGAAAATGCTTACAACAGGGTGAAAAAAGGAGGAAAATGTGTTATTGTCCAAGATTTTTTTTGGCTTTGGAATTCATTTAAATTTTTATCAATATTTTTGCCATGTTTGTATCTGTGCTAACAAATAAGATATAAATAATTTCCTCATGGGCATTAATCCATAGCAAAATTGAAGTCAGGTCAAGTTATGATCAGGAAAACTAGAGTGTTCCAGTATTTCTTCAGGTATTCCCATTTTACATGCTTTACATTTACATGATTTCCCTATTTACAATTATTTGTATTGTACTACTCTAAATATAGAAAGATACATGAAATTATATAAACTGCATAATATATTATATTAAAGATGTATACATATATACATATGCACACACATATTTGCATCTTGTATAAACTAAAACCTTCCCCATCTTAAAGGACAAACATTTTGTCATCTTGTGTCTTTGGGCAGGATGCTCATTTGATGTAAATGGCTTTGGCTTCATCTCGGATCTGATGCTTCCAGAACAAAGTGGCTGAACAGCATTGGCCACAGATAATGCAGTACACTGGTGTATTTCCTGACTCTTCTACATGAAAATTATTAAACTCCATGAACAGCATCAGAGCTACTGGCATCTGCTTGTTTAAAAACAGGTTAGACAGGCAAAATAAAATTATATGCACATAACAATAGCTTCTGTGTGATTTTTGATTTTTTAAAGTTCAGAGCAGTCTCCAAGTTCATGAAATCAGTCATACAAATTTTATATTTGTATTTATATTTTATATTTTTTTTTTCTTGGGGCCAAAAAAAAAGAAGTCAGCCTCCTCTCAAGAAACACAAGTACAGTTCCTTATTTGTTTCCCTGCACTGAAACAAACACATTTCATAAAATGAAAGCCATTCTAAAGAATTCCCTGGAGGAGATAACAGCCACACAAGGCAGCTATTACTTGTACTCACAATTGCATCAATCTTTGATCTTTATTGTACGGTATTCTTTCTATTCTGGTACCATAAAAATGTTCCTTGTGGATTTTCTGTAAATAATATATGTGCCTACGTTAAAACTGCTTGGGAAAAAGAGATGGTTGCAGATCAGTGTTGCAAATAAAAGCCAAGCAGCCCTTTTATTTAATTTCATCCAGAAATGGCTGTGCAATTGCTATCTTGAGAGAGGAACAAAAATTAAGTTCTCACAATTTTCTATTTCCATGACAATCTGTAACATGCAGAAAAGATTTTATGCCATTTCCTGTTCTTACTACAACTTTCATACTGATAATTGGGAGTACAATAGAATTTTAATTTCCAAATATATCATATGAAATATCAGTGGCCTGTACTTTCTGGAATTTCTGTTAAGATGCATTTTATGCTTTGATATATTGATCATTAATTTACTTAAAGCTACTTGGACACTAAAAATTAGGCAAAATAAGAATTCAGAAGGAGAGAAATGTGTTCCTACTTAGCTTATTTTAAAATCAGGGTTAAAACATTTGGTTTAACAAAAAGATGGTGAACAATGGTACAAAAGACGAGGAAATTGCTACTGAGCAACCTACTTAAAGCTTTCTGCCAAGTAGACACAGGACTCATAGAAAAACTAAGGTTGGAAAACACCTGCAAAATCATCAAGAAAGTGTAATACCAATCTTCTTTACAAGTCATTAAATTCAGTTTATTTCAAATGAATTTTAGGAAATATAAAAACAAAGTTCACATGCATGCAAGAATATTTTCTTTTTCCATTTACATGCCTTTCATATTGCTCTTAGAGATTGCTTCGTATCTGCAAATGTTTTAAGAGTCACAAATTATTTAGTTTATTTCTCATTTTGTTTGAACTTAATGATTCTTGGATAATTGTATCTTAACATGCCTCCTAGTTTTTCTTTATTTCTTTGGATTATATACTGCAAGCACACACAAAAATAAAAGGTTAGAAAGAGGAAAAATGACAGTCTTCTGAATTTGAGCTGGAAACTTTCCATGTAAAATCTGCCATGAAAAAGTATGAATGGAAAAGCACCCTTATACACTTCATTGTAACTTTTCCTGAGACTCCAATAAGTTTGAAACACCAAGTGAAATGATTACATGAATATCCAGTCTACTACTGAATGCACAGGCTGCATGGAATGTTATAGGGACTTTAATGCAAGTTGTGTTTGTGATCACTTCTGGAGCTGTTTATCATGTGCAAGTTCTTGATAGCAGTATGCTATCTTAAATATAAAATACCTTCAACCACATCAACTGAAAAGTCAGGTGTCAAGAACAAGATTTATTATTAATTTTCCACCTTTCCACTTCCACTGGGAATACCAAGACAAAATTTTGAGAGGAAATTAAAAAAATTTCACACTCCCTTTGCTTCTCCAGAGTCATCTGATTCAGTGATATTTGACTTCATTGAGAGGAACATCAAATAGCTGAAAGTTGAGATGTATAAAATGGTTAACAATACCTAAGTGAAAAAATTGTAGGAAAAATAACCTTTTAGTATGAAATATTCTGTTCTCAGGCTATTTTCATGCTACCCAGAAGGATACATCAATCTTGAAGATCTCTGATAGTTCATTTAATATTTCATTCTTTTCTTATCCATTAATATAAGGTAATCAGTCTCTGGAACCCTCAATAAGCCTGTTTTATCATTATATAGCTGTTCCAGTAGGAGGTTCTTCATTTAGGAGTGAAGAGTATGCCAACATGCAGAGAGAGAATTTGGACCTATCTAAGTCTCCAAACAATGATTCAACTCCATAAAACTGGTGTGAACAGCATGAAGTTCTAACTACTGTAACAAAGAAGGGGAGTAATTTCTAGCAAAATCCAAAGGGCCGCAAAACAGCAGACAGTCAAAGCAGTAGTGTTTGGTCTACATGATTTTAAACATTGGTGGGAAACATGTTTTTTTCTATTCACAACACTTATCCCCTCTGTCACTGCACTGAAGTGAATACAGCTCTCTTCTTAAACTGGAGCCTTTTATTAGTTTTGGCTCATAACATCCTCACTCTTACCAGTTCTGTGGTACTTTGATCTGTGTGGCTCAGACTTATTACCTAGTCATTAAAGTAAATAAACCTGAATTCCTGAATTCCTCCCATATTCAGGGTGCAAATCTGCAGGATGTTGCTGTAACATTAGGCATAATGGTGCAGAATTACTGCTGTAATATTTCAGTACTATGCTACAGACCTGTCACATTCAGGACCTAACTGAAATGCACAACAAAAAAAGCAAGCAGTAGATCTAAAAAGTTAAAGTGCAAATGTTAGAAGGAGTGGGTTTTTTTTCCCTTTTAAAGGAATAAAACCTGAAAAAATGAAGTGGCAGACTGAAAAACATAAAGTACCCTCCTTTACTTTTTTGAATTAAGCATATGGAAAGATCATTAACTAAAATATATATAGGAAAAATATTTAAACCTAAATTATTATGTTTTGTATCTATTAACATATATTACCTTTAATATGTTGTCTTTTATTTACAAAATATGATGCATTCAGATTTTATTTTCAGTTCAGAGAAATAGAGGACCCAATTTTGCTCTTGTGTTTACTGGTGCAATCTGTAACTGAGCTTGAGAACCCGCATAAGAATTGCAAACAGTGTCTATAGTAGTTACATTTCCAAAAATGGAAGTGTCACTAAAACCAGAGGGAAAATTGATTCCCTTAAAGAAAATTAAATAGAAAAAAATGTAAAAAAAAAAAGTTGTGCATTATATCTGAATAAGAATGCCCTATTTTACCATATTCCTCTATGACTGTCTAGATACCTAATGTTTAAATATATCTGAAAGGCCACAAAAATACTTGTGTAAATTGATACAAATGTGACCTAAAAATGGATAAGAGTTATATGTAATTTCAAAATTTCCATCCAGAGTTTTTTCAGTCTTATTTTACCAAAAAATTTTTCCACTGTAACTGCTCCTGGTTGTGGTAAGCACATTTCTCTCTCTCTCAGGATTTTTCATAGAGGTGCACAGAGAGAAAGAAAGAAAAAACAATTTATATTTCTGCTCCTTGTTTTTCCTATGTGGGATGTGTTTGGATAATCGTTTACCTGGAGTAATTACTTGATTGAATTCTGGTGGGGATTGTTTGAGCCTGATGACCAATCAGATCCACCTGTGTCTGGACTCTTGCAAACAGGGTCACAAGTTGTTAGATATGGTAGTTAGAAAAGTAGGTATGTAGTTTTAGTATCTTCCTTTATATAGTATATTAATGTATTATAGCATAGTTATAATAAAGAAATCATTCAGCCTTCTGAACTGAGTTGGACATCATAATTTCTTCCCATTGGGTTTACCTACAATACCTGATCCATCTATATTGTGTTTTGCCTCAGAAATTCTACACGATATGCCATATGACATAATATTTCAGTGTTTGATTTTGAAGTGGATGCATCATCCTTCTATGCAAGCCTCCTTGAAGACTGCATATCTAATATACAGATTAAAAAATAGATAAAATATAAGATTAATTATAAAATTATAAATTATAAAATTAGATATAATATCTAATATTCCAAAACTTGCCACAGGAACAGCAGTGGTTACTTCTGGTAGGTGGACTTGGAAGATAAAGCCTCAGACACTATGTAGGGAGATGATACTTCCCTGTAAGAGATTCCTGAGCAGTGCGTCCCTTTTATGCTTCAGCGGCACTTCTGTATATCTTGTCATGCTAATAAGGTCTCATTGAGTGCAATTGACACAATTGGACATACAAAGCTGTAAAAGGACAGTAGAATAAAAACTTCACTTAGTTAACTTCATAGCCAGCAGCTTGAAATTGCAATTTTTTGAAGCAGTGGGAAACAGTACATTCTGCAGAAAAAGACAGGTGACATTCAGATTCAGAGCAATTTACTGGTAGTCAGAATGCAATTTTCCTTTGTATGAGGACAAGCTCATAGTCATACCCTCTGCTTCCTTGTAATGTAACTCTAGTAAAATATGGCAAAGGAACTAAGAGAAATGATTATCCCATCATTCCATACATTGTGTTCTTGCCTATATACATATGTATATACACACACAATAACTAAAGTGATGTAAAACAATGTAAAAAATCCAGGAGAAAGTAATTTTCAAAAGGACTATGAGAAAACAGTTTTAAGGAAAAGAAAGTAAACTAGGGGAAAAAAACAGAAATAGAAATTCCATGAAAGGACCAAAGCCATAGTGAATTGAAAAGGTCACCAGCAATTGCAAAACTTATTTGGTTCATAGGAAAGGAAAGCAGTATGTGGTAAGAAGCTAATATTTTCTATTTGAACTTAGTATATGATTAGAAACTAGTATATAAAGACTTCTCTTTATTCTCATTTTAATTCTAAGTATGTTTTTCTGAGCCTAGAGAAACTTGAAAAAGTGTGATCTGCTTTGGCAAAAATTGCAAGCTATTTCAAGGGTTGTTTTACCTCCTTTCTAATACATTTTGCAAGATATGAATACAATAGCTTAATAAAAAAGCAAAAGCCAATAATCTTTCTTTATTCGAGTAGTGTCTCTCATAACTTTAAAAATGAAGAAAATCCTAATGATTGAGTTGGAAGTCATAAATTCATGTAATTATAAAAAACCCATGATAATATTCACATTTTAACCACTAAAATGATGCATAGATACAGTATCAGTACTTCATTATTCTTGATTATTTTGAAGAAAAAAAAAAAAGAATAGCATGACTGAGACAATTATATTACATAGGTGTGCAGTTTTGAGAAGCTGAAAAGGTTTTTACTAAAATGTTTGGGAAAAAAATAGCTTCTTTCCAGGCCTATTAGCTTGCTGCAGAGATCAGCTGCAAAACTTGCTGTGCTCTATTGCCAGTAAGAGATCTGACCTTAGTCTTGCATTTTCATACAGCCAAAAGAAATCTGCCTAGAAAAAGATGGAGTACACGCCTGCATTAACCTTTGAGAACCGCATTGAGTGCTGCATCTTCACTCTGTCTGTCTTCTGAAAGGGACAAATCTTTGTGGCAGCATACCTTGGTTTCTAAGGTATTGTTTCTATAGTGAGTGGAGTGGTGTGTGTTGTGCTGCCAAGGAGTGGAAGAGGCCTCTGCTAAAGGAAGCAGCCTCAAGTGACTGGCCTGAGCACATCCATTGGGTGTCTGAACTTGGTGCTCCACCTTACCTTTGTTGAGCTTCTCAAGGAAGCACAGTCAGAGAAGAGTGTTTAGACTGGTTTTACTCTTAATTTAATTTGATCCAATTTTCAGCCTGTAACCTGCAGTAATTTAATGTCTACTTTATCATGCATGCATTGATATCTGCATGATGTCCTAAACCTCCTCTGAAAGTTTTTATCCCATTCCTGTGTTTCACAATGGACTACAATGGAAACCCTTTAAAGTTCAGCCATTCTTTTAGTTTCATCTGAACAGCATCTAGCACAGCAACAAACACTGAAGTCAGACTAGAATCTTCAAGCCCTTCATTATAAAATGATCTAATTTGAAAAAAAACCCCTGTTGCAGTAGCTTGAAATTCGTCATCAGTTAGCTTGATTTCTGAGGTAACTACCAAATAAGCAGTTGACTATTTACATGTGCTAATTTTTGAAAACATAATTAGTACTTTATCATTGTGGTTCATTAACAAAGTATTTTACAAACTGCATAAAATAAATAAAATATAATATTAAAGAAATACAATATATATTAATAGTTACAATATATATAAAATAAAACATTTAATAATTTTATATTTTAAAGAGAATATAAAACATTAACAGAGCTTCAATGTGACTAATAAGAAATATTGACACGATTAGACACCAATCAAAGAAATGAAATGTCAACTTCAAATCATAAAATAATGAAAATATCAGTAATTGAGGAAATGTTCTAAAGCCAGGATATTCAATGTTGACAGAAAAGAATAATAAGTGTAAAAAACTGCATGCAAAAGAGAAATTCATGCAAATATCTAAGACTGGATTCTCCCAGAGATTACATAACATACACTACAGGGTTAGATATGTTGTATAATCCAGATTTAGCTGCACTTGATAGGGAAAAATAATGGAAATTTTTTCACTGCAATTGGCAAAAATTTTTGAAATCATTTCAAATATTGAAAGTTAAGTCATACAAAAATTAATACTGCCTGCAATATTCTGTGATATTACACAGCATCAGGAACATGAACCAGTCATGAAATTCACCAGTATCAGAATTACGTTTTTTTCTACCCCTCAAACATCCAAACTGAACAAAATAACTCCATGAGTCTTTTGCCCCTTCACTTGCAAAAAAAAAAAAAAAAGCAGGGAAATGCCAATTTTCACTTTCTGCAAGCTTTAGTAGATGTCATTCAATGTAGCTCTCTCCCTCTCTGACATGCAGAGAGATGCACACTGCTTACCGTAACTCATTTGTTCCTTTTTCCTATCCAGTCAGCTGCCCTAATTTCTTCCTACTTAAACTAGCATCTCTAAATCCTTAGTATACCCTTTGAGTCAAGATCTGTTTGGAAAGAATAAAGTCTAATATCCTAGTGAGAGCATAGCCTGTTGTATTTTCCACTTAAAAGCTTCCCTTTGTGTCCCAAGGATCCCAAGTGATCCATACAAAAGTACATTATCTCTTGTCAGTGTTTTATCTCCTAGAGTTTCCTTTTAAAAGCCTTTGATTTAACTCTTCATTCAGGCTCGACAAGATCATACAGAAAAGTGTAGGTCAAAGAGTACTTATAATAGCAATGCAGATTGCAGTGGTTACTTAACTTTTAGTCTGTGTATGTCTAAACAGTCTTCTTCTGAAATTGTTGTGTATCTAGAACCTTTTCACGCTATAAATGAGTCTTTTCTGGGTTATATTGCTATGAATCAAGGCTCACTCTTCTAAAATCTCTGGAATTACTCTGACTAAAGCAGTATAAACTTAGGGTACTGGAAATGCAAATTCCTTCTCGGATGTCTGGCTAACTGTGACCATAACAAGGATACAAAGTATGCAGAAACACATTAATTTGATCTTCTTAGGTAGCTTGCAGAGTTAAAAGAAGTGCAACTGAAAAACAAGACACTTTTTTCAAATACTTTATGCATTCCTTCTCTGAAGCCATCAGCAAGCCTGTCTCACAGCAGAAATTGGACTGTTTTAGATCATGATAATGGAAGATGTATAAAAAATATTCTAACATAATTTCACTGAGTAATTTTATATGTGAATAATATGGCATCTTATTAGAGTGGTTGCCTGCCACAGTTCTGCTCAAGATTATTTTCTTTCTTTTAGGAAGTCTCAGATATGAACAATAAGACAAAATGTCTCTTTTTTTTTTCCTGTTTCCTTCAATTGGACTGGCAGCAGAGGCTATAAGTCAGGTTTTGCAAGCCTTGTGTTGGTGAAGGAATTAATCCCTGCACTATGACTCCTCCTAAGTCACAGAAATATGTAACGTAGGGCCACCCTCTCATTCATTGTCTATCAACACTTTTTATTTACTCATGTGACTTCTAAGAGTCTTTTTAGACATGGCAAAGCCATAAGCTAAATTTGGCTTCATTTGCTTGGTCCATGCAAGTGGATTGGGTCAGCTGAGAGTTGTAGTCAAGATGCAGAAAAAAATGAGGGACCACAAGTAGCGGTAGAGGTCGGTGTTTTCATAAAAAAGCACCAGGCCAGAATAACGATCCCATTATGGTAAAATTAATTGGAATTAGAAGCTTAAACATTAAATAGAAAAGTCTCTTTTCACTGTAGACTTCTTAAGCTATGATTTCATTTTAGCTCCCTTGATTCT
This sequence comes from Anomalospiza imberbis, assembly GCF_031753505.1. Lineage (NCBI taxonomy): Eukaryota > Metazoa > Chordata > Aves > Passeriformes > Viduidae > Anomalospiza > Anomalospiza imberbis. The sequence continues at coordinate 44,898,939 of NC_089681.1, forward strand.
TTGTCACAGCTGAAAGCCCTTTGTCAGCGCTGATAGGAAGAGGATGACTGTGGGGTTGAGGCCCATCTAGAGTAAGGTGGCATCATTCTTATGGGATCCTCACCACCACTGTGACAAACTGAAGTCTTCAATGTACTCCAAGGGGAATTAAATTGGAGATGCTATTTCCAGGGTCTGTTTTTTGCGTCACCCACATGCTTTCATTTAAAACAGGTGACAGTCCATTCTGCAGGAGACAGCTTGGCCAGTTCTTCCTAGAAAGCTCAGTGGTATCAAAGTTAATGTCTGGAAGCTTTGAAATGCCAGCCACCAGCATGGCTTCTGATTTTTTGTGTAAACTTCAGATGTAGATGTACTTTTGAAAAAAACCGCAATAGGCCTATCAAACAAAGATAACAAAGCCAAATTATTTGAAATTTGGATCTCACTGTGTTATTATTACATTAAGCTGCATTTGAAGAGTTCTGAGAGAATGGTAACATAAGAGAACAAAAATAGAATAGAAAATTAGACTGATTATTTAATAATTTTATATATGTTAATATAATGGGATTTGGTTACTGCAAGTATAGCAGAAAAAAAGTAGGTTGGCTTTTTTGATTTTTGGTTGGTTGTGGGGTTTGTTTTAGTTGGTTTTTGGTTGGTTTTTTTTTGTTTTGTTTTTTTCTTTTTTTGAGAGTTTCTTTGTCATAGTAATGGAAAAATGGAAAAGGGGATGAAATTACCATTAGCTTACAGGGCTGTGACATTGGAGTGTGTCTGTCTGAGGTAAGCACATTAGCTGCTGAATGTGTAAATTGCAAGAATAACTTAGAAGCCAAAAGTGAGAACAAATGAGCAAGCAAGTGATCTAATCTCTGTTGGAACACATCACCTATGTGATTTGCAGGGTCCCCTGGAAACAAAGAAGCAGATGAAGCAGGAGCAGCATTTGTGTTATCAGCAATGGAGAAAAATCAATAACAGATAAGGTCTGAGTGTCAGCAAAATAAAGGAACTTTCCATTCCTCTCTGAAACACTGACACAATTGAAACAGGGAAAGCCAGGGGTCTCATTACAGTGAGAGGTTCCCTGAGCTGGCCACATTTAATATTTAGTTATTATCATACATAGCTTTAAGGCTGATAAAACTTAATTATAATTCTAAACTATTTGAGGTAATAGCCTAAAAAATAGTTTACATTTATATATCTCTCTTTTTTAGAGAGAGAGCTGTAAATCTAAAGCATTGGCATTTGTGGAGCGAATCAGAGATGGGAGACACACTTGTGTCGTAGACCCTGAGAAACTATGGAATGAAGAAATAGGCTTGTTTAGAACACAAACTGTTCTCCCTTACACCGGAGCAGCCGCTTCTCTAAGTGCTGCTGCAATATGAATTGCAGAGTGTAATTAATTGGATTTCACAGACTGCTAGAACTGTGGGCAGTTACTGCTTTGAGCAGCAGGAAACCTTTCTTGTGGACATGGAGCTCCCATGTGGCACCAAGGAATCTCATTTTGAGATGTAGGAAATTTCCAGTTTCAGTGAAAGATGAAGTACAGGTAAATCACAAATCAATCAATTTTTTAAAGATTTTGTATTGGAAAAATGCCTCAATGTAAGCCAGGTAATGGTCCACATGAGTGTAATTCGAAGAAACAGAATCTGTTGTTTTGTTTGGTCCTGGGTATGCTGGAGGCACCGGCAAATAAACCTGCCATTTTTGTTTTATGCAGTGAAAAACCATTGCATATATGAAGACTGTACACAGTTGCTTTCTTCCATATTTTTTTTTCGACAAACCTAAAAGAAAATAACAGGCTGAGCAATAGGCTTTAAAAGAAAATACTTACCACACATTTATCTTTCAGCAATGTCCAGAGTCACTACATTTTCCATGTAATTGGAACTGGAGATGTTTGTGGTAATAGATAAGGAAAATATTGACTTTCTAATTGTTTGTTGTTGTGGTTTTTTTGCTTTTATGTGGAAGACTCAGAGGTTTACAGTGTATTTCCAATTAATGTTGTCTTGTCATGACTAACAGTCTCAACTTTAAACCTGTGCATCCAGGAAGGATTATAACCACAAAATAGAGTTTGTTGTTTGTACAAGATACTGAAGAAGAATGGAAAGGTGAATTCAAGTCACTAATAGTGAAACAGAAGCTGAAATTAGCTGAAGGTTATCCAGGGATAAAAAAAAAATCCCAAAACAGAAATGCAGCAAGTACTACATTTTTCTTAGCAAGAGTCAAAGTGGTAACGAGGCTGAGAGATGGAACTATAGCTAATGGCAGAACCCAGGACAGATTAATACCAAGCCTGAAATAAATCCTCTGTGAAGAGCCAAAGAACCTAGTACTGAAGAGATCAAACAAACTACTCTCATATGGAATGACAAAGAAAAGGGGTTTACATTTTAGAGAGCATATGCTGTTAGAATATTAGCTTATTCACGTTCACCACACTGGAACCTGCCATTTTTTTGACCCTGAAAATGAGAAGTATATTTAATCTCCTTTAGACAAAGTGTATTTGTCTATAATGTCCTTGCTAATTGTGTCTTGAAATCTGGCACTATCTTAACTGTTTTACTGTTTGTATTTTCAGGGAACTTGGAAATTCTTGCTATCTATGTAATTGCTTTCAGTGTTATGTATAAACAGTGGCAAAAAATGATCACTGTAGACTTTGGGTTTTTTTGCAGAATTTACAGTTTTATATTGCACAGTGCATTAGAACTCAGGAAAAAAAATGTCCTTATGCAGTGGCATCTTCCAGAAATATTAGCGCATTGAACTCCACAATTACCCTTTACTCACACGGGCAGAAGAGCCATGATTTTTCATCAGCTATTTGCTTTTGTTTTGGACCAAGCTCAAAACATTTCAGGTGCACTGTAGCTTGTTTAGACCATCTTGGGGTAACTATCAGCTACAGAAAAGAAATATGGTGGTTAAAATTTTCTCTCCTATTAACCAAGCTGAAAATAGTGCACCTGTACTCTCCACCCCCTGCCACATGAGTAGCTTTTTTGTGTCAGATCTTGTCCCACTGTTTGTGTGTTCACACACAACCTGTGATATGGAAACATGAGCTTGGTGCTTATTTTCTAATTAAATCTTTTTTATCTGGCCCAAAAGTTGCTTTCAGCACCTTTTTTGGCAGGGAACTTTAATTACTATTAATCATAGGCACAAATCCAAAATATAAAGTAAAAAAAAAATAAGGTTTGAGTAGCTAGAGTAGCTAGAGTTAGGGCACACTATTGCTTTCTAGAACAGGATATAAATGTTAAGCACCCCATAGGGAAAAAAGAAGAGCAAATAGTTTCCATAATATATATATTCATAAGTACCCTCTTGAATGTATCCTTTATCTCTGGTGTAAGGAAGCCAGGTTACAGCACCCATTTTCACAGTTTGCGTTGTCGTTTTCTTTTCTCTAAATTAGCAGATCATTTCCAAAGTTGGTTGTCAGCTATCTGTCCTTGTACTTGTGAAAGTGGTATGAAAAGAAAGCTTGACAGTAGCGCTGAAGAAAATGTGCCCACATTTGTTTCTAATTATGCTTTGATTATGAGGCTTTCACTCCAATTGTTATTGAGGCCCTAGGAACACCTGCAAACACAAAAAAGAGCTCAACCATTTCCTAACAGAGCTTACACCTCAAATTCATTGACTTCAGATGACTTCAGTGGATGTACCCATAAGTGGTGCAAATCAGTTAAAAGCACCCAAGAAGTAAGACTCCAGTTGATGGACTTTCTCTTATCCTTTTTACTTTCCCATCAGTGCTTAATGTTAGAACTCACAGTCACATTAAATCTCTTGTCTCCTGGATGCAATTTTTGTCCTTCATCACAAAGTGAGCATTTGATGAAGCTTATAACGGCACAAATAATGTTCTGATGTTTGTTGACAAGAAAATTAAAAGAATGGTACAATGACTTTTACGAATCAAGAAACAGATGTACTGATACAGTTGTAAATCAAATTACTTCTTGGCAAGCAAATGTAAAATTGTGAAACTTTATATGAACAAGTACTTAATGTGTGTACTCAGTATATCTGAGAGGTAAATTGATATGTGTTTTTATTACAGTTATAGGAAATTAAAAGCACTTTTTGAGAAAAGGAAAAAAACAAACCACAATGATGTGTGTGAAATAATCCTAACCAGAAATACAAGAGCAATGGAAGAAAATAAGGCAGGATACTCTGAGTTTGTTTTACACACTGGATTGCATCACCGCTTTACTGAAATTTGTGTTTCTAATCCTTTCTTCCTTTTTTGTTGTTATACCGGATGCATAATCTCTGAACTCATATCCTTCAAAGGAAATGTAGGCATGAAATGTAGTATAGATAACATCTTAAAATTTAAATTACTAGTTACACTGCAGAGAAAGATGTCCCAGTGGTTCAGCTGAGGTTGGGTTAAGTGTTTCCCAGTGTTGCAACATCAGGCCATTTACCCCAGCCCATATCCTCATCTGAGGGGTTGCATTTTGGGAAATCATTGTCAATCATTGTCATTATTACAAAATTCTGTAAGCTCATTTGCTTACATGTATGATATAAATTCAAAGAAAATGATACAAAAAAATCACAGCTGCTTTGACAAACACCTGCCATGAAATAGGCGATCATTTTTTAAAATTGTTTGTTTAGATGGAGAGCATGCTACTTAAACTTGGTAGAAGAGCCTTTTTGATGGATCCTTGACCATACATTAGATCATAATATGTGTTACTTATGGTATTTTCAATGCCAAGTATGAATCTCATACTCCACTACCTTTTAGATACTTTTAAAACTTAATTATCACACCTTTCTGAAGAATTTTCCCATGAATAAAAAAAAGACAAAATAGGTACACAATTATTTTATATCATTTACAGATGTATTTAACAACATGAATGGAAGAAGAAAGCAAAATAGTAAGATTATTGATACTGTTCATACACATAAATTCTCATATTTCAGAAATAAATCTATGACTAAACTGCAAATATTAATACAGTATAAACTCTCCCTAAGGCAAGCTATGTATTCTGTCTTCCAAAGAATGCAATTTGCATTCATGAACACTAGCAGGGGCTTGAGGAAGCAAGAGAAGGAACACCGTGATCTCCTCCTGGGTACATCCCACTGGTTAACCAGTTGCCTGCTTTAATACTTCCTGGACAAAATAATCACATATGTGTGGGATTTACTGAGGTTGAGAAAGGAAGTTTCGAATTGTTATCATAAACTTAAATAGCTTTCACTGCTTCCCTTTCCGGCCACAGGGCAGCTGTTATGTATTGTTTATGTAGAAATACATCTGGGATCAGAATGCCAGAGGATAAAGTGGGTTGGGGAAGAGAGTTGAAGATCTAGCACTAAGTGCCATCTAAGAATTTGGTTAAATAAAGCCCTCATATTAAAAAAAAAAAAAAAAAAAAAAAAAAAAAAAAAAAAAAGTCTAACCACACATTTTTGACATTATTATGCATAAAACCTTGTGGGGGTAAAAAGCTACTTGGGAATATTTCTTTCACAGATAGCCACACTGGAAGTAGATATCATATATATATTTGGTGGATATATGGTGGTCAATTATTTGCACTCTCTGACATGGAAGGGGTGGTTTCAGTTCATTGTCAGTAAATTTTTATGACATTGAGGTATCCTAAAATTTGTTCTTCCCCAGAAAGAGGCATTCTTCATTCAGAGAGGAAGCTGAATTCAAGGATCCTTGAGAAACAAAATATTAAAGATACAATTTTGTATCCCAAACTATCTTGCAATTGTGAAAAATAAAAAAAAAAAAGAAAATAAGAAGTCTAAAAATTCTAAACAATATAGGTTCAATTACTTGTACGGTTCTGTAAGGATATAACAAAACCTGGAGAAGTGTCTTGGAAGTTATTCTGCAGACAGCGAAATATGATCTTCCTTCTCTGTTGTTTATCAAATTTACAAGCTGCTGGAGAGCAAATACGAAGACAAGACTGTCCAAAACTATCATTCAATAGAGAGTTTCTGAAAATCAATAAAGAGAATTAGGAGAATGCCACATATATAAAGAAAGATTGAAATGAAAGTGTTTAGACAGCTTCTTGAGAGCATGAATTTTTAAATCAGGCACTTCTCTTGATACAATCTGATTTCAGAGTCAACACACTTCTAAGTGGCTTAAAATATTTTGCCCTTTCTATAAGCCTAGGAAGTCCCCAAAGGATTATGAAAATCTAAATTCTATTTATTCTGACCAAATGTTTGAGGAACAGGAGGTGGGCAAAAGTCAAAATCCTAGATGTGACATTTATCTCTTGACACTTGTTTTGAGAACAGCTTTGGGAGTTAAATCCAATTCTGAATGTCTTATCTTTCCATTTTAAAATGAGTCAAACCAACACATTTAAATTTGGAATAGGAATAATCTTAGATGAAAAAAAATTCCCTATAGTCATTAATAGCTGACCAGCATAAGTTAGAGTGTTATTTTCCCGTAAAAAATCAGACTGGAGACCAAGATTCTATAGAAAATATTTCTCTGTATGTCAGGATTTATGCCAGGGACATAAAGAGAATTTTAATTATAGATAAAGTTAAAAAAAAGTAAATCTAGTTTCAGATGCTTCAGAAGCAAATTCTATGAATCTAACCTTCCTCAGAAGTGTAAAGTATTGTATCTGAAATTCTCAAAACCAATTACAAATATTCCACTTGAAAAATTAATAGGAGCTGTTTGGATTTTTCTTATAGCTTCATTAATATTTAGCCTGTTAGAAAACAATATGAATTTATTGTTAACTTCTATAGGAATATATCTTTCAATCACATTTCACAAATCCTTGCCTTACTGTGCTGTTGTCTGAGTGGCTGCTTTGTTCCTGCCTTTGCACCAGCATTCAGGGGTTAACTCAAGTAGGCACTGTGCACAGCCATACAAAATAATTCAAATAGTTTATGATATTCCTCCACAGGTGCTAAATTACTATATTCACTTTTATTCAAATAAACATGGAAACTAAAACGTTCCCTCTAACACATGCTGCTCATTGCCAGTTTAGAATTGTAGATGATAAAATGTTTCCAGGGAGCTTTCCTATATCCATTCTCTCAGATTTTCTGATCTAAAGCTCTTGTGATTGATTGATTGTATGTACATCTTCTAGATGTGTGAATTTGACATAATTTTATAATCTCTTATGTATTATATATGAACTGATCTTTTTATTATATATTAACTGATCTTTGATAGCCTTGTGTATCAAAGTGGCCTTACCCCCAGTGTGTCCCTGGGACGTCCAGAACCTCGAAAGCAACCTTTGGCCTAGGAAATTCTCTCAAGCTGTGGTGGCCATGGTACCATGGTATGAGTTACCCAAAACAAGAGAACCTCCATGACAACTTCAGCAGGGATAACTTTCTTCTCTGTACTAGCTGTGGTGCAAGAGGAAAATGCAGTTACTTGGGTCACCTTGGGATAGCAATTACAATGTAAAGTCTGGCTGTAAAACTCTCTAAAGATGAAGAAGAAATATAGCATTTTTTCTTCCTTGTGTCCTTTAGAAGCGGTCATTTTTGTCACGATTATCTGATGAAAGAGAATACCCTCAGTAATCTGGGGAGAAAGTCATAAAAGGATCTTGCTTTGTGCTGAATTTTATTCCTTGAGTTCTCAGCAAGCATGTGTGAGATATATTGCTAATTTGAGAATGAGTATTCAAGGAACACTTTAGGGAAGACTAAAAGTTGTTGGTGGGATCATAAACAGCCGTGGTAACTTTGAAATGACATATGAGCAGGAGATAGATACTTTCTGTATGGCTACATTCTATCCACATACTCACTTGGAGAGTATGTTTGCCCTTTTAAACTTTCCTTAAAGTTTAGGAAAGATTTGGGAAAAATAGGAAAAATCAAATCTTCATCCACATATTTCTTTATTCCAAGAATTCCCAAAGGACTTGCCCTTTTGGTCCTGCCTGATTCATCTGTCAACTCCTTCAGAGACATTTGGTCCCTAAAATGACTTTACAAAATTTAATCAACATAAGCAAAGAAAGCATAAATGGTAAAAGGGAGCTAAGGATGAATTTTCTCCTCTATTCCTTCCCTTGTGCTGCAGTGAGCTGCTAGATTCTAAAGTTCTTTGATGATATTTAAATTTGTACCAAGGATTGGCCTCTCACCTACACATCTAAGGAGCATTTCTGAAATCTAACAGCAGCTTCTACATTTCAAGAAATGTTTGTCCCCAGGAAATACCTGAAGTGTAAAAGTTGCAAGACTGCTGTTTGCTTTGATTCCGACTTTGCTCTGTTATAAGTTCCAAGTGTTTCTCTTTGAGTGTTTTGTTTCCTTTGCTTTTAAAAGTGAAATGTGAGAAGTAGTTGGGATTCTTTTTTTGGTTTTGGAATGTAAACTCTCAGTCCAAACTTTGAAAGAATTCCTGTGAAGCTGTAGCTAAGTTATGCTTCATGATGATGAAATAATGCATTCTGTGTCTGCAGCTGACATTTGTAGAGACGAGAAACTTACCCTGTTTTGTGCAACTGAGAGCTTTCTTTGCCTACAATACTCTGGCTCTAAGAAAAGGATTATTTTCCTGTATTTCCTGTGTGTCTTATGTAGCCTTGATTTTTATGAAATCCTTTATTGTTTATTTTATATGCCAAGAGTAAGAATCAGATTTATGTTTTAATATATATATTATTAGAGTATGTCATTACAAGAAAAAAAACAACTACTATTATGCAATTCACAAATTGAGTAATAATATTCCTATTAAAATTCTTAAAAGACAAGTCATTGACTGTTTAAATGTATTAAAACCCTGACAATAAACATATAATCTAGTTAACTAAGCATCTTTCATTATTAGGCCATCAGAGAATGGAAGGAAACATAAGATACCATTAAAAAAATCTTCTAGAAAAAAAATCTTTTTCAGTGAGTTTCCTAATCACTCCCCTTATTATTGTCACCAGATAATTCCACTGGCAGCACAATAATTGTCCCTAAAGCAACAGATTGGAACCTTTATTTGAAAATTAGGCATAGTGTGAGGATTACATGGGCAACTTAAGCATATATATCTATAAAAATAATCCTTTTATGAAATAACATTATAAAAAAATTGCGAAAAATACATGAACTTATTCAGCTTCTGTTAAAAAAGAATTAAACTAGGAATGAAAAACCTATTAAAAATTTACAAAGTTCTACTTTAAGTCCTATTATTAGGTATTAAAGCCAGGCTAATAATTTATACAACTTCCATGTCATTTTATATCCAAGATGTTTACTTTTTTTCAATTCTAAGTTTCTGAGAAATTAAAATTATTTATTTATATGATTGCTTCAGCATTTTATGTCATGATTATGATCAAGACTTTAAAAATGTCAGGTTTATTTTTTTTTGTTGGTACAGAATGTTATATTTGCTTAATCCCAGAGTAAAAATTGTCAAATAGGCAAGAAAATGTCATATATAGTAAATGGTTGCCCATCTTCCTTGAAATAAGTTAAATGTTCTGGCAGATTGGCTGGCAGTATGTTGGGACTATTAACACAAAAATGTCTGCAGGGCAGAACAAATCCGTTCATCCAGGTTAGAGTCTATGCATAATCCTAGCGACATTTTTAAAGACAGAGACAAAAGGGATAATACTTATTAATGGTGCTTACTGTTATGTGTACCCACATCCTTATCCGAGATAGCGTTTTGTATTGCATTTTCCTTCAGAAGAGGAGACTTGTTCAGCAGCTGCAGTCTTCAGGTTAGGAGATGGTTGCCTGTGCCCTCAATGCTTCTTTTTTAATACCTGATTAAATTAAAATACCTGATTCAATACCTGATTAGTATAATCAGGCAATAATTAGTTATCTGCAGTTTGAAGATACATAAACATAAGGGTTTTGGGTTTTTTTTTGTTTTTTGGATATTTTACAAACAGCTTAGTTTTGTTGTCAGTATGGATAGACTCATACTGGTAGAATAGATAGGGCCAGACCACAAGTACCAGCAGTGGGAAGTTTTCATTATACAGGTAAAACCTTAGGAAAAAAAATCCCCTGAGAAAGTCTTGGTCCATTCCAGACAGTTTGCTCAAACACAATGCCCAGGTATGAACTGGAAGTAGCTTATCATTTTATTTAAAAATGCTATTTTGGCTAATAATTTGCTGTAGTGACAACAATTTTTATCACCACTTCCATGATCATTACCCAAAATTCCTGAGTAAAGAATTACAGCTAGCACATCTTCCTGTTCTAAATCCAACTGGTGTCTGAAAAAGATTGATTTTAATATCATTCAGGATGCTAAAACTTGGGCCAGAAAATCTGTTTAGAAAGAAAGCTCTCCACCAATCATCTTCAGATTTTTCTTCAGCTACATCTGAATTTCAATAATAATCTTATTTCATATTTGAAAATCTCTTTTAGTTACTTTTTCATATCTTAAGGTAGATACTATTTCAAGTTAATGGTTAGACTATGCTTCTGTTTAATATCTAAAAATGTATTTCAAGACATTTTTTAATGAAAATCATTATTTGATATATGCCTAGGAAAAAGGAATATGTATTGAATATATTCTCTGACATAAGGTTATTTTCATTTCATATCTGTATGGTGGCACCTCAGCTTACTAATGTGTGTCTGCAAAGTGTAACAGTCAGATGCACTGAGGTCTTGTCTTTTACAGCAGATTGAACGTGGCCCTCACTCTGAATGCTTCCAGATATTAATGTGGATTCTGAGTGGAAGTGCAGCCTTTCAGTTTTATTTTGTGGGTGTTTAATTTGAGGATGTGTTGAATTCATATCTAGCTAGCTTTAAATTCATATGTAAAAATTATTTAATGTTTTTTCAGAGATTTTCCACTCTCTTGGTAGACATTAGTATAAAAAAACCCCAAAGCTGATTCTTTTATAAAGGGATGCAAATGAGATCTCTGCTATTTCAGTACTCAGATGTTCACTTCACCTGAATTTCATTCAGAAATCCAAAACTCAAAACAAAATCAGAAAATTCAAGATGGAAATGAAACGTATGGAATCTCATGGACTAAGCAGTCTGACAAAGACAGGGGTCTTTATATGATAATGTAATCTAATGCCATTCTAAGGAATAACTCTGATATACAGAGACTTTATTCTGTTTCACCCTATGATGCACAATGACCATGGGAATTTTTAAACAACTTAGAAGGAATGCAACAAAAAATGGTTAAAAGGGTTTACATTGTGATGTAAAGAATTAAGCAGAGATTTCACTCTATTCCTTTCTTCCATTCACTGATACTTTTCTAAAAAGATCCTTACCCTGCTTGACAGTCTTATAGATGGTATGAGTGTCTGCAATTACTATCCCTTCTTGGAAAGAAAAGAAAATTTATTATGAAGGGCTTGAGCTGTTGCTCTTCTTGGAATTTAGTTCTGTTTCCGAAAAACAAACAAAGAAAGGGTGGATAAAAAAAAATGGGGGGAGGAGAAGAAGTATAAACAGCTTAGGGTCTGGATTCTTACCTGCATGTTTTCTGCATTAAAAAAAAAAAAAAAAAAAAAAAAAGAAAAGAAAAAGACATAGCATGTGGTTTTATCATCTGCTTCAAGATCTGGCAAAAATGCGTGAATGTCAAAGCATTTAAGATACTGCTTTCAACTTCTTTTCTGGTCACAGGCTCACAGCAGTGCTGCCAAAAATCTGTCTTGGCTGGCAAAGTCAGGCTGTTTTCAAACAGAAAGAAGGATTTAGATAAGAAAGAATCAACTAAATGCAGAAGAGAAAAAAATGTATATTAGAATGGGTGTAAATGGAAAAAAAAAAAAAAAAGAGAGAATGAAGTAATAATTCTAATCAGAATGCCCAGGATAATACTGAGAGCTTAACCAAGGCAAATAGAGTTTTCATAATCCTTTGGTTCCCTTTCAACTTATTTTCAAATATCAGGATTGTGGAGGCTTATAATGTTTGGGGAGAACTGTTGCCATGCTGGGGGCAGAGGGATGCCAAGAAGTTACTGGCATGTAGCTGGCATGCCTACCTCTTCCTATACCTTAAATATCCAGAAACTGGTCAAACTGTGGGACATGAAAAATTTTACAGAATAGCCCAATTCCTTCATTCCTTTGTTTACTGGTAAAGGTTAAAATCTAGACTGTCTGATTTTATCAACTTCATTAACTAATATTGGACAGTATAAATTATCCACGGAATGATCAGATTAATTCAGTGTTTTATGGACCCCAACAATTTTGTCTTTCAAAAAAAAATCAAACCAAACCAAACCAAACCACCACCACCACCACCAAAGTATATTAAAAAAAAAAAAAAAAAAAAAAAAAACCACAATGAGAAAGAATACATTTAAAATTTTTACCTTGAGAAATTCAGAATATATATATAAAACAGAAATTAAGAAAAGTTCTTTACTTTCAAAGTACTTTACTCTGAATAAGACATAGATTTTTCCTTTGGTGCTAGAAACTGAAAATTGGACAATTCTGACTATATTTTATGTTTTATAAATAAGTGTTGTACATCTGTAGTCACCACTTTCAAAAAGACGATGACAGTTCACTGCAGTAAGAGAATAAATCAAGAATGCATCATTAACTATGATAATACAGTCAGTAACATAAATTGCTATAAAATATATTTTGTGTTGCTGGTAGAGTCCTGTATATTTCTAGTGCAGAATAAAAATAATCCCCTTAAAACTCAGAGGAGCCTTTTCAGAACCTGAAGGAAAAGCCATTATAAGGGGCAGGTCACTTGACACGTTTCCCTTTTTCCAGATAGCCATTTATTACTAGAAAACAACTGTTAAAAACCTGCACTACCTTGTGGCAGGCACTGTGTTTTAAACTATTTTCCATCCATGAAATCACAGAAGCCTAACATGGAAGTACTGTTCTTAGAGAACTTAAGGATAAGTATCAATAATGTAGGGAATCCCCAGGAAAAGCAAGGAATTTAATATAGTCCTTTCTTAACTCATTCCACCCATAGGAGGAGGAAGTTACTGATAACAGTATGCCTACAGTTAAAGAAAATTATTGCATCATTATGCAATATCAAAGCTGCCAATAAAACCTAGGATAAAAATGTAAGGTAATGTCTACTTCCTGAAATGGTCCATGATCGAAATAAAAAAAAACTTGCTTTATAAACACAAGTGGAAAGTGCCAGAAAGTTGTAAGTCACCTGCTGGAGTACTGCTGATTTGGTGGAAAACTGCTTCAAAGAATGAACTAAAGTGTTTAAAGTAATCTAAGATGCAAATGTAATGCAGTGCTCCAGGAGCTCTATAATTGTTTCTCAGTTTGGCAGTTCACTGAACTGTACTGAGTGTTAGTCAGAAAATGAACAGATCTATTTTAACTTCAAGCAGATCTCAATGGCTGCAACTGGCAGAGAGATGATTCTTAGCAGTTGGAGATGACATCCTCCTTCCCTGCTTCAGTAAAGCAGAAAGGATTTGTAAAATAAAAGTAGACCTTAATCTATGTATCAGATAGGTAAACAGAAATTATGGGCAAAGTTTTAAGCTAGACAAAATGTTAAAAACAATGACTTACAATAAAACTTGGCTAGTTAATACTAAAAAAAAAAAACAACTAAATTTTTAAACACAGATGTTGTGATTTTAAAGTGCAGAATTTCACTATTCTTCCTTTCAAACAACAACAAAAGAGATGAAATGCAGACATTTTCCATTAACACAAAAATAATGAAATAATCACAATAATAATCTTTGTATTTTTACATATTTTCTGATAGCTTTAACATTTTCATCTGTACTTATGAAACTGGTGCAAACAGTGACTGAATATAATGCTAGTTAATGTATATAAATACATTATCATGAATCTCACAAAACTCACATCCATCCTGGTGAAAATATACCACTTTCAACAGCTAGTGCATGCGACTCTAATTATATTGGAAATACAATTAATTTAATTGACACCATTAGCACATTCTCTCTTAAGTGTTTCTTAAAAATCTCTATTTGGAATATCATCAAATCTAGATCTTTTCATTTTATAATAGCATGTAACCAAGTAACAGACTGCCAGGTCAGTTTTCTTCACAGTGGGAGTCACAGAATAACAAAGGACTAGATTTACAATTATGAAGGGGAAAATCAACATCAAAGATGTAATCATTAGAAAAAATTAAAATACATAATATTACATACACAGAAATCCAACACTGAGTTTGATAAGGGCTACTTATAATGAAAAAACATTATTTTTCAGCTTTAAAAATTGATTTAATATTCTGTAAAGAAATTAAAATGGCATTATTATTTAGTAAATATTTCATGCAAAGATCACATATTTTATTCAATTTTCCAAACATTTTAATATTTACTCTGATTACTACAGAGTGTTGTAGCTGTCATATTCCATAGATTCCTATGAAACCAGTTTTATAGAAAAGAACAGTTTCTGAGCTTCATCAGTTTTTCTGGTCAGAAAAAATATGAAAAATTATTTAACAGTATTCATACCCTAAATTTTTCACCTGATTTTCTTACTTTGACAAAATCCTACTAAAAAAGATTGAAAAGACACCGTAGGATTTAATGTATGTGGAAATGTACTAAATATCTGTCTTGACTGTGGTGTAGTTGGCTAATACCCTAAGAGATTTTTTTTTATTTATTTAAAGTAAATGCAGCAGAAGAGTGAAGTCTTGCAATGAGACTGGGGTAAAAAGTCTTGCAATGAGATTGGGGTAAAAGTAGAGAAGAGAGGATCAGCTGCTTCACCTGGAATATTTTTTACCCTCATTATTTTTATACTTCATTTTGACTTCACTGGACCTTCCATTTCTGACTGCACATTCCAGGTAGCAACAGGCACTTAATTGTGTATGCTGGTAACACCACCTAGCCCAAACACTGATATATATATCTTTATAGACATTATATATGGTGTTTCACTTTCGAGTTACTAGTGTATTTCACAATCCCATTTTTAAAACTTGTGCTAACTTGAGACAAAAGGAATGCAATCATCTCTTACACATCATTTTTTCTGAATAGCTTTTTTATCTTGAAAATATTCAGGCAAGAGATTTTTTATACTAGCTATAGGAAATATTCTTTTCTATAGTGGGGTGGGAGAACTTATTCCACAGAGACAATTAAATGAGCCAGAGAAGGATCTGGCTGTCATTTTTACAGATAGGACAACATATAAACTCTCACATTTAATTGGTGTGAATGTGACAAGAGAAAACTGAACATAAGGTCTCTAGACAGCCAATAAATCTGGCTTGTGTCTTTCTCCCTCAATCAAAGACAGAAACTGGCTATTTTTATATCTTGGGTTCATGTACAATTCCCTGTGTGTGTGTGTGTGTGTGTGTGTGTGCGTGTGTGTGCAAAAGAGGGCAGGAAAGAAAGCTTTTAACAGGGAAAAAAATGCCATAAGCTTGCTTGTTTTCCTCTAATATCTAAAATATTCCTCAATCTATAGTCCTTCTGCATGGGTCAAAACTACTTTTTTATGATTTTTAAAGTCTCCTCCTGTTCTAGGTCAGAAAAGTCAGAAACTTATCATCCCACAGACACTTTATTATTCATTTTTCTCCTATGTTAAGCAGTGTACATGTCTAAGACAATATATGGTCTCTATAGGAGCATATCATGCACAGAGCAGCAAATGAAGGCACACACACAAAGAACAAGTTGCTCAAGGTCAAGGATTGGTATTTTCTGACAGAGGAAGATGTAAATCCCAGCTGTACTACATTCCAGGACAGTACTAGGACACTGAAAGTATCACTTTTTTATCTGATAAGGCCATGATAAAACGTAAGGAAGGTTAGGAACAGAGGAAATGCTGAATTTTGTTTGTTTTCATAGCCTTTTCTCTGAGACTTTTCAAAGCAGCTCATATAAGTCATGTTCACGACTAAGAAATGCCCACTAGGTCAATTCCTTTTGATTCATGGTCTGTCCACTCCAAAAATACCCCTTGAGAATGTGTCATATTTCCTGTGTATGAAGTAGCCTATGTGGGGTATAGTCTGCAAACACCACAAGATCTGCTTTATTCAGCAAGGATGACTCCTCCAGCAATCAATGCAGAGTAGAGTAAGGGATAGAAAAAACTCAGAATCACCAATGCAGTCATGGGGAAGAAAATCTGCAGATGTAATACTGTTAGAATTGTGTCATATAGTACTCTATAGAGCTCCAAAGCAAAAGTATCCTCCAGAAGTTTGCATTTTATCTCAGCTCAATATACACCAGCTGAAACATGTGGGCTAAGACTCTTGGAAGTTTAGTATTAATGTAGAAATGAATTTTCAATTTTTCACTTTGAACTTGTTCTCTTAGGTTCTGATTTCGGCGTCCTTCCATTCAAATTTCTAATTTATTCCTGTGGAATGAAATGCCAATAAAAGGATTTGGAAATTGAGGCAATAGCAAACAGAACTTACTCTGGAGATCAGAAAATTTCTGTTCAGGATCATGTAGGGAATGGCATAAGGTACCCAGTGCATAAATTTTGCAAACAAAATGACCTTTGAATGTGCTTAGATTTCTGGATAGCTATATTTTACATATTTCAAAATAAATAAATGTCAATAATTCATAAGGAATAGAAGCAATTCATGTTCATCTTCTATTAATTATTTAAGGTTTGCAATCTTCATTTAAAGTATTTCTGACTATCCTTTCTGTGAGCTAAACAGTACTTTTGAAAAATGAGCCTTGAACAAACACAGTAATTTTCTTAATATTCTTTTATTCTACATGAACTCCTAATTCATGTGATGAATGAGAAGTTTTGTAGTGTTAAAAATCATTATGTGAGGTAATAACTGTGAATACATACTAATATGTTCCTATTCAATATTAATATCTGCAGCAACCATCTCATAAACTACAAAAGCTACAAGGCAGAACTTAGTTCAAATTAGTAATTGAGCAAAACAAGGAATACTGCTTTTCAGAAGTCTTTGACTTTACTTTTTCACCACTGAAAAGGATCTCAATCTAAGTGATATAATGCAGTAAGCATGGTTAAATCTATGTTTTCTTCACTATCCTGACAGCAAGGAGATAACTTGTATGACTTGTGTAGCCCTGCAATCCCACTTTTTTCTGCTCATGGATAACCATGAAATAACAGATGGAGAAAACGCTTCTTTCTATGGATGGAACAAAAACTTTAGCCTTTGTATTCTCCTTAAAATGATGGAAGATCTTTTGAATTAGGCAGATGCTCTTGTCTTTGATAATTTTCTCATAAAATAGCAAATTTAACTCCCCTACCAGAGGCAGAATATTAGGAACAGGAGTTGCAACAATATGATTTTATGATATAGTCATCATCATGTCTGGTTGCTATAGAACAGAATTATTATGGAATACTGACATATATTTAGTTATCCTTGGAAATGGTAAAAAAAATATTGAAACTTTTACTCACACACTCTCATGCTTTTAAATCAATGCCCTCTTATCACATCTGCAGTCTTCTGAAGAAGTGAAACTTCCTGTAAAAAATGAGCACAGGATATTCACAATAAATGATTAAAAAAACCTCCAAAAAGTTCAGATATTTCTCAGAAAGCTAGTGTGAAACTAGGCATTTGGCCTAAGTTTCCAAGAATGGAAGAAATTATAGTTTAAAAAAAAATAATAAAGCTACAAACTAGAGCAAGTGAACAAAAAGAAGTGCTTCAAGTGCTTCAATCCAATGCTGTCAGGCAGCTCCAGAGACAGAAAGGAATAGACTGATATAATTTATATATTTATTATTTTCCCATCGATAATATAATCTGTGGCAGCCTGTGCAGTATCAATAAGCCAAAAAGTATCTAAAATCCAAATTATCTCCACAGAGAATTTACTTATGAGGTCTCGCACTATAAAGGTATTTTGCTTTTCAATGACTTGGCAGCATTTACTTTTAGTCTTTAGCTTGCTGGTTTCTTCTTTTCACATGTGCTTGATAATCTGATGGATCTGCAAATGCAAATTAATAAAATTTTACTGTATTTTGTTGCTTTTTTGTTCCACACCAATTTTATGTTATACCTCTGATCCCATAATGAGAAAATTAGAATTTATCCAATGTAGTTAGTTTAATAATATTTTTATGTTGGCACCTCAGAACACTTTATTAAACACAAAAGGCAAGATTAAGATAAACTATGGGCAGATGAAAAATCCTAAAGGAAGATTTGGCCTTGATATTCTAGTGAGTTCATCCTCTAAGCTGCAAGTTTTACATTAAAAACAGTGACGAAAGCTTTGCAATCCAAGGACTAAGATTGTAAAGTAAGAAGATATCTCATAACTGAGCTACTGTTTCAGCATGACAAAATCGGTATAATGCAAATCTTTAAGCAAAATTATTCCAAGAGGGAAAACATTTTTTAAAAGATTTTCATCAAAAAGTAGGATTGACATGCATTTTAACAATTTTATTTTAAGAAGCTAAATTTACATCAATAGAAGCAATGTCTAAAAAAAACTCATTAGAAGCAACAAATACATTCTTTATATCTTTAATAGTTTTATTTTATCACAGAGTAATTTGAGATTTTCGATAGAGACTGTTGCAAAAAGATGATTGATTGATGAAAAGTTAATAATGTATCTTTGCAAGATGGTGGGTCCTCCTAAAACATAACCTCCCTGCACACTAGTTCCATTTTAAGTTATTTTGTTCAGTTTTACTTGGTGGATTTTCATGAAACATAGATTTCATGTTCAGCAGGACTCAAATAGTCATGAAGGATGGTTTCGAAGAGAGATTAAATCCCAGAACTAGGATTTTCAAATCCTTGAGGAACCAGATACTCCAGATGTTGTTAGGTGAGAGGCAGATTACAGATCCTGAATTTATATACTGAATTCAGGGTATTTCTGACATCCAAAACACACTCTAATGCTTTGGAATGTCTCAAATCATGACAGAACTGTATTCAAAGCAGCACAGAAACATCTGGTCTCACTCAAATGCAGGTCTGGCAGTAAAGTGAATTAGAGGGCAAAATGGGCATTTCTTTTGCAATGCAATGGTTTAAGTGCAAGCACAAGATACCAGGAAAAAAAAATTCAGTTTGTACTCGAATGTAATAAATGTTAACAGTTTTCAAACTTTCAAGACGTATGAGTCATTACATGATATTACTTATGCTGGACCACAGACCTGTAGTTGCTTTATGGAGACAGAGAAAAGTAGTCAGAAGTTCTGATAATTCCTTGGCTCATAATTTACTTACAGGGCTATCTCTCATCTCTTAAAGATCTAAGCCTAAGAATCTGCAATCTGTTTTGAAATAGGTTTGATATGTTTCAAGAACAATACTCATCATCAGTGACTTCAAAATACCAAAAATTCAGAGTAGCTTTCTACAATACCTACATTTTTTGAAAAGCCTATCCCTGAGTCACCTGCTTATCTAGAGTATGTGAAAAGATAAATTTTTTTCAGTTGCACTGTATTTTACAGAAGACTAAATAATTATATTCCCCTAATACTGCACCTGATGTTTTCTGTTTACTCAACCTAAAGGCTGCTCCAAAGCTTCCCACTTAAGTAACACGGAAGAATTCAGTGACTGAATGCAAAACAAAATGGTGGGAAGCAAAGATCAGAAAAGTGTCATGGCTATTTTTTTTCTTAGAGAAATATCAATTTCTTTTAATATTTTTAAAGACTGTCAAGCCAATATTTTAGTAGCTAATTCACCCACTGAACCCTGGCTCTAATACTTATTCTGCCACAAAAGCCTGAAAAATCCTCATTAGCACCACTGCAACAGATCATCTTACCAGGTGGGACAACTAAACAATTAAGTTCTCATTCAAAGGCTCTTATTTATAAATTATTTCATTAAAATAAATTTTTCTGTTCCAATTATGCAAACAATAGCCATTGCCACCAATGTTCTATCTTGGAAACTAAAAAATATGTCCAACCACTACACAACAGAGAACATTTATAAATACACAGAAATAAATATAAAGAGGCATTAGCAGCAGAAAACACAATGTATAATAAATAGAGCATGTA
Organism: Anomalospiza imberbis; assembly: GCF_031753505.1. NCBI lineage: Eukaryota > Metazoa > Chordata > Aves > Passeriformes > Viduidae > Anomalospiza > Anomalospiza imberbis. The sequence continues at coordinate 44,918,984 of NC_089681.1, forward strand.
AGTTTTTAATGAGTCAAGGCTTGCTGTAATTTAGTGACTAAGTGTATTACCGAATAAAAGGGATATTTCTTCTGCAACACATATAAGGCATTACAGACCAGAAACCTAATCTTCATTCAAATCAAGCTGAAACCTGATCTTAGACTTAAGTTCAAATTTTACCAAAGTATCAGTTTTCTACCATTTAGGATTATTATTCCTATGGTTGACAAATAATTGCTACTAAACATAAGGTCTACATGTAGGATGAGAAAGGACTGTGTCTTTATTTCAGTATCCCATATCTCCTCAAATACAACTTTTAAAGGCATCTATGAAATCAATGTTCATAAAGCAAGAGCGCTAGCATATTCTTACTACTTGGGTAGTGTTTATGGAGACTGGGAAGTACAAAAAGCAGGATATTAAGAAATGTCCAAGTTTTCTAGTTTAGAAAGGAGTTCAGGGTTATATAGTGGAATGGATTTTGGTGAAAATTTAGATTTATCTACAATGGAGACATCTTTGTTTAGAGCACAGTGTCCAAATGTGCTTATAATCAACAGAGAGCAGATCTTGTAAGCATCTGACCCATTCTAGACATCAGCCTTTAGGCAAAACATTTCTCTCTAGAAATGTCTGCCTTTCCCCTAGCTACCATGAGAGGCTGAATGGGGAGTTCAGATCTAGTCATACAGATGGACAAATCCCCACAAAGCTTTGGGTATGAGGAAAGAGGGAATTTTAGAATGGGAAGAAGGAATATAGAAGTATTTGTGTCTCCAAGAGCAATGAAGTTGGTGAAAGGTCTGGAGCATGAGGCGCATGAGGAACAGATGAGGGAGCTGGGATCGTTTAGCTTGGAGAAAAGGCTCAGGAGAGAGCTTATCGGTCTCTACAACCACCTGAAAGGAGGCTGTAAACATGTGGGGGTTAGTCTCTTATTCCAAGCAGAAAGTGATAGGACAAGAGGAAACAGCCCCCAGTTGCACCAGGGGATGTTTTGATTGGATGCCAATGGAATCCTGGCTTGTATCAGATATTGTGTGGCCAGGACTCAGGAAGTTTTTTCATCTGGGCACTGTACATGTACGATACTGAGGCTGCACCTCGAGTGCTGTGTCCAGTTCTGGGTCCCTCACTTCAACACATTGAGGTGGAGCATGTCCAGCAAAAGGCAAGGAAACAGGTGAAAGGTCTGGAGATCAGGAATAATTTCTTGGTTGATAAACATTGGAACAGACTGCCCAAGGAGGTAGTGGAGTCACCACTCCTGCAATTAGTTGAGAAATGACTGGATGTTAGTTTTATGGTATAGTTGACAAGGTGGTGATGTATCAAATGTTGGATTGATGACCTTAGATGTCTTTTCCATCCTAAATGATTCTGTGATATTAAGGAAAATGTATTTACCAAAAAGGTCAAGCATTGGAACAGGCTCCCTAGGAAAGTGATGGTGTCACCACACCTGGAGGTATTTAAAACGTGTAGATGCTCTGCTTAGGGACACGGTACAATGGTGGACTTGGCAGTGCTGGGTTAACAGTTAGACTTAATAATTTCAAAGGTCTTTGCCAACATTAAAGAGTCTCTGATTCTATGTTTTTGCTTTGTCAAAAGCAACAAGGCAGAAGAGAGTTGCTGCTATGTAGCAGACATGTGGCACATACCTGTGTCAGCAGCATGCCTGGATTCCATTTCTCATTGCTAGCAGCTGTACTTCTCTTGGGACAAAGCAATAGCCTTCATATGGGGCTGCCATCTCCTGTATAGGGAACACAGCTCCCTCAAGGATCTCTAGGGTGATAAATCACAGAGGGAGACCATGAGGTTACACAATGAACATTTGACATCAGTACCAAAGGATATTTGATGTGTTAAGGTGTCTGCTTTGAACATGGGTCTGTGCCTGCACTTGCTGTTGAGCCAACAGCAGGTGTTCAGCAGAAGGTAGCACAATCTGCCTGGCTCATAAGTATTTTTCTTGGAGGAAAAAATATCTTGGAAGATAGACTGCAAAGTTAGCATAGATGGGTATTTCTACTTGTCATTAGACAGAATGGGACTGTATGAAATGAAGGTTAATATCTGCAAAGTTAAAAAAGTCCTGTTTCAGAACTGTATGGCAGACACTCACTAAGAACATGATATTTCCCTCAAATTATGTAATTTCATATTTCTGGAAAGGTTCAATCTGTTAAAAATTTCTGGGATGCCACATAGGGTGAACCTTCAATGAACCATTTGTTTTGTACCTCACATGTGCAGATGGTTTCTGGCAATAATCTTTGGACCAGGTAAGGGAAGATCTGGAAAAGGTCCTTGCCAAGTAAAAAGAGAATATATTTTTTTGCAGGTTAAACCCACTTACAACCTGTGCACAATCCACCTTTCTCCTAGTGTTAGTTAAGCAAGTATTGGTTGCACCAGTAAGCCAGTATTAGAACTGATTTATCACGAGGGAGTTGTTGGAGGATTGGAGCAGCAGGGGGAAAAAATCCCATGATGACATTCAGATTACTACAGAATCAGAGAAAAAAATCTAATTCTTTTGAGAAATACCTCTTCTGAGTAAGTCAGCTGGAGGAAAAACTCTTCTGGGTAATGCCTCTCCAGATATGCTTGTAAAAAAAAGTTTGGAGGAGAAAGTGATGCAAAGCAAAAAAAGAAAAAAATTATATAAATCTAAGAATAATAAACATATTGAAAAATTAATAGCTCTAAGAAGACATATTCTTATTAAGCAGAAAACACAGTCAAAGCTGATAAAACATTGAGTGATACTATGCATCAAAATTCAGTCTGTTACAAGTGGCCAACTGGTGTGTGCTACATATCCAGCTATATGAACTTCAATTTTATGTTTTTGTTCTTATCCCTTACACGTATATTTCACACTTGAAATTTGCTTTCTGAAAACACCAGTTATGTTTTTCTGTCTTCATAATTATTTACTAATTTCTATGCTTTATACAATACCTTTAGAAGTTTAACACTAAGTGAAACAAAACCATATTTTTTATGTAAATTCAGATTTTATAAAGACTTGCATGTGTCTGATTATAGGTAAGTAATGGTCATATAGAAAACAGAGTATGTCAGGAATTCTTTTACAACCAGAAAATTTTATTCAGAAAACAAATATAGTTTTTAAGTTCTGGGTAAACTATTGAGACTATAGTTTTCACTTTTGGAAAGAATAGTTGATATTCAACAAAAATGGCTTCTTGAATCTCATTTATTTTGAATACCTGACCATATAATACTACATTAAGCAAAAAGAAAAGCCATACAACTAAACCCCTACCAATTATGTGTAAAGTTATTAACAAAATGCTGGCAGAATGCCTGATCTACATGACAACCCTACAGACACCAGTGTCAATAATTGCATTTGAGTTTTAATGGCAGGTAGTCACTCATCAAATAGCTATGTCTATGCATGATATAAAACATTTATGTACAGATGCATTTACAATCCATACAGTCTGTTGCATCTCATTCTACATTACTGCTTCAAGACAATCTTTAAATATCACTGACATAAAATCTCTGTGTAATTCTGATATTATGAATAATGTTATTGTACATTTAGTGCGTTTACCAGGCATATAGAATTTACTATAGACTTACAGTGGTATTGAACTTTTATTTAGGAAAAACAAATGAAATAAAATTGCATGTATAAATTTTCAATGGGACAGCAGGCAATGACAAGTATTATTTCCCACCACTATTGTGTCTAGTAGCCTTAAACAAACAGGCTGTTGTGTTTCATACTCTATAAAGATACAGCGAAATACAACCTCCCTCCCAAGGAACTGATAACAACAGTGATACATAATATTAAATGTTTAAATGGGAAATAGAAAAAAAGAAATACAAGGGATTTATAAAAACATATTGCAGCAGACCACTACATTATTGTAAGTATGATTTCTGATTTTTTTCCATGCAGGCAAGTTTCCATAGATTACATTGTCATTATGCTTTCAAGCAGTAACACGGAGTTATGGAGACAAGAGCAATTGAACAGACAAAATCTTCTAATGGTCAAATTGCTCATTAAAAAATATTATGAAGGAATTGCATTACACTTCTATTCAAAAGCCTGCAGAAGAGCAATAATACTGACTTTTTTATTACTCTTTTTCACTGTAAGTTAAATGGAATAATTTCTAGAGTGTTGGTGATCCTGGATATTCATTCCTGCACATACATTAAAAGTTTTATCTCCAGGTTTTTTCCCATAAATCAGTTTGAGAAATAGTGATAATTTTATTATCTTAATCACTTATTTTTCCTGCTGAAAGGATTATAATTATTATTTTTTTAATGTAATAACCTTCTCTCCTGAAAAATATCTCTATATCTTTGCCAAAACCACCTGGAAAACCAAACAGTAGTTGAACTGATCCAAAAAGTGAAGGTTCAGTTATAAGAAATAATTAAAAATACTGAACTTTTTTAAATTGACATACAGTGTATACATTTTTAGTCCATAAAATAATTTAATACCCTCCTCCATTGTGACACTGTTTTATAGACAAAACAACTTCATTTAATAAAAATCATAAATTTTAGAGGAAAAACAAAATGTTTAGTGATTGTTTGATAGCTTTCAATTAAGAAGTAGTTCTTAATGAAAAATGAAGAAAAAAATCATCAAAGCTTCTATTTTATAAGAAATAAAACATCAAAAAATTATCTTTGTTTCTCAGAAAACAAAGATTATTAAACTAGGACTTTGACAACAGCTTTGAAAATCTTTAATTATCCTTCTGTTATTTGCTAAAAAAAAATGCCAAAGTATACCAAACAATAATAGTTTCTATCACATTTTTATTTTGTGATAGGATATCTATATTTAAGAGGAATTTCCACAATATACTGATGATTTTTTATACTCAAACAAATAATAGACAAAAATAAAAATAAAAAAATAAGTTGTAGGCAGAAAAGCAATAAATGCTTCAAATTGTTTCTACATCAGTCACTTCCTGTCTTTAATAATTTTTTGCAACATACTGTATGTTTTTTCAATGTTTGAAAAAAGGTTTATATAAAGTTTTAGACCTAATCTCCTGAAAAATAATTTGTAGCCAGGAAAATGTAGTACATTTGAATACATGTATACACACATAAACATGCACATACATTAATGTAGGTAATTTTAGACGTTACAGATTTCATCCAGCGCAAGTCCTGCATAAAACAGAAATTTCATCTGCAGTTCTAGTGAAGTTCTTACAAAAGAACATCTAGCAAACAAATGATCTGCCACAACAACTGCAGAGTACTTCTCAGGTTGAGAAAAAATGGTTATGGATTTAGGAATGGAAAAAAAAAGGAGGAAATTATTGCAATTTTCAATATTTAATTATTCAAAGATTATTTAATAATAATATATTATTACTTAATATTTTATGACATGACCGTCTTCAGTACAGATTAAAATTAGAGCCACTACTAACAGTCACTTTCACAAATCAGCTTGCGGTATTAGGAAAATATCTTCTCTTCTGATCCTTACCTGTTGAAAGAATACACAAAATACACAGAGCTTGGCATTTGGTGTCACTTAGAGAGCAACTCTACTACTTTACAGTTTGCCCTGTAGTAGATGTCAGGCAATCAAAAGTTACCAGCTGGCTATGGAAGAAAAGAGAATACTATACTAATAGGAAAATGTGTTTAGTTGTATTCTATATTTAATGAGATTATTGTAATGTGGTTGCTTTCTCAGGCTCATAAAACACAGAATACCCAAGGAATATCTTCTTCCCAGAAGCTTTTCTCTTCATGGAGGAGGAAATGCTGACTCTCTGTAAAACACCATGTAACCTCTTTAGTAATAACACAACTGCCTTAGAGTTTCAGAGTCCTCCTAATAAAATTCCTTAGAAACCAATATTCTGCAGTGATGCCCTGCCACCTCTATATTGTGCTGGAAAAACACCAGCCTGAAGTAAGAGAGAAAAGGAACCCAAATGAAAAAAAATTTGAAGCCTCATAACTTCAAAAGTATAATTAAAAATGGGAACCATGCTGATTTTTTTTCTCTGTTTTTTGAATGTGTGGAAAATAGATATTACGTAAATCACATAATTTTTATTTAGTTCATTCTTGAATCTGTTCTCTGACTTACTTCAATTATTTAATAATCCCTAACATACTTATGATGAACACATGACCATGCTAAACCCTACTTAAAGGCTAACAGCTGAAGCACATTAGATGAATATCCTTGGAATTCAAATGCTGCAACATGAAAAATAAGAAATTAAGTCCCATTCAAAACAACCACAAGTGGATGATCTTGCATTTTTAAAGATGCAAAATCCAAAGTCTTGTCTTCCTCTAAGTCCCTTTACTGAGATAATTTTCTTGTCTAATGGCCTGAAATTACTTTTAATATACTCAGTCCAGTTCCTGCAATTATAAAATACCAACTCTGCTAAGAGTGCACATAACTGAAAAAGGCTGGCCTAGAGATAAGTAAATTTCAATTAAATCCCAAGAGTCAAGCCAAAGTTTCTTTTTTAAGTTAGAAGACTACCATGGAAAGGTATATACTAACTTGCAAGAATGAAATTTAATCAATAATCTATTTTCAGATTGTTATGTTGTGAACGAGAAACGAAAATAACTCTTTCATTAGATAATAAATAACTATCTTAATACCTACCCTAATAAAAAAATAACTCCTGGAAGACTTTGCTGAAAGTTCTGAATATCCCATCTACCAAAATGAACAATTCCTTTTTCTTGCTATAAGTGGCTCGTCTGTACAGTTGCATAAAGCTTATTTTGCAATTACTTCTTTTTTGGGCAGGTGTGAACCACAATTTATTACAACAGGTTTTGCTAATAGAAGTTACTGTATGAAGGTAAATCAAGGATTTTTTTTTTTTATTTTGAAGCATAAAATGATGCTTCGCTTGAGCACAGAATCAGAATAAAGCATCAAGTAACCTGATTTTGTATTACATGTCATCTCTTCATATGTGGAAAATTATGAAAACAATAATGTAACCTTCAGTGGTTCTTTTTCTGGTTACAGAAATAGTAAGAAGTATAAAGCAGAACCTTTGTTTCTCAAAGAACTCTATACACCCTTATACACCCTCACACATCACATTTACAAAATCAAGAAGTCAGCAAATGTTCCTACTGCCAGCAGTGTGTCAACAACGCACAATTGAACAGTTGCTGAGTAGATACTTTTCATAACTTGAAGGTAGATTGAAATGGTTGTTCTGTGAAATTATTCAGTCATAAATGATTGGGATTACTTGTGGCCTCAAAACTTAGTGAAAGAAGTTGTCTGGAATCATGAAAGGACATCATCCGATGCTTTGAGTGTTTTATCTTCTTTGTAAGCAGTGTGTTGATTCTTCACATTATATTCCATGGAAAGCATTACAACAATTTATGTGTCTTTTGACTGTTTTCCATGCAATATGCTGCAATAGTAATTTTTCAGGTTTTCTTGTTTAAGGGGCTAAAAATGAAGGAATTTAAGTTTCATCTAAGATGAGAAATGTTGATTTTGCTTCTATTTGGCAAACTCCTGAATGGGCTGCAATTTAGTTATGTAATTACCTGTTAACAAGTACCTACAGCTGAATTTAATTTTCCATTATGCAAATCAATCAGTAGTTTTTTTAAGTCATTACTTTTTTTGCAAAGCACAAGTTTTGACACATCACGGAGGCAAAATGCTCCCACTACCACTAGCCTTGAGTCCAACAGCTTTGTCATTTGTAAAGATAAAGTAACAGATTTTAGTTTAGCAAATTTATCTGTGTGTGTTTGCTTGATTTATCATGTTGAAATGTTTTGCAAGAAGAAGAAATTAACCAGAATACCAGAATATTTTCAGTCTTAAATTCAGTAGTGATCAAAATTTGTAGTCAAATGGATTTACATCTTAGAATCATAGAGTCATAAAATAGCATGGGTTGAAAAGGTCCTTTGAGGTCATCTAGTTCCAACCTCCCTGCCATGCACAGCAAACATTCCATTGGACCAAAGTAGTCAGAGTCCCATCCCATCCATCTTGTACACCTCCAGGGATGAGTTCACAACCTCTCTGGGCAACCTATTGCAGTTCCTCACTATCCTTACAGTTAATACATTTTCCTAAGAAGAAATCTTTGTGTGTTTCAGTTCTTGAAGAAGTACCAACATGGTCAGATTGATTTGATAATCTTGCAACATGTGGTTTGCCCAACATTTGAAATTTTGCTGAGTTCATCTGTCCAATTGCTTGATGCATCTTCTGTATTTAATTTGTTGCAACATGAGTTTCCTTAAAACAGAGTCCTAGTGTGAGTCACATTTTATTGGTGGTTGCTAAATGTAATAGATACCCCCTGTTTTAATAAAGGCATCTAAAATACATCTAAACTATATTAGCACAACTTTATTGAAGTTTCCTAGTTTTGCTGAAATCACTGGATAGGTATTAATTCATTTTATCTCTAATTCCAATCTGATATTTTACACCTACTAGTCCCTACCAGTAATGGCCTCTGACCTGTAAAAGCGAATGTTTGTCATCCTCCTAAAACCCTACTAATACTTTGTAATAACAGCATAACCCTTTATTTGGACTAGAAATGCTGGGGATTCTTTTTCCCAGATGAGATGCAGCTACTTACATTTGTATCTAGTGAATGAATACAACAGTATTTCTCAAAATCAGAGCTCCTCCTGGGCTGTAGGATCATTGTATATTTTTGTATGTAAGCTGTTCTGACTTGTTTTCCTTTTGAAATGGAACCCTTGAAAGCTACAGCTGCAACTATGAAAATGCATGAGGAGTTTAGAGTCTTTGTGAGATTTTATTCATCTCCCTTTGACACGGCAGCAAGTTGTTTGTGAAAGACCTACATCAGATGCTTGTGTTTGTGCTATGCACTTCCATGGTAATAAGTTTCTCGTTTTTTTCAAGGTTTAGACTTTCCTTTTACAAATATCCTGAAATTTCTGTAGAAGGAAAGATTCTTGTGACTATTCTACTCACAGAAATTTGAAATAAAATTATGGACTTCTGGGACCAAAATGCCTTTTCTTCCTGAGGGGTGGAATGTCAGGGCAATTGCTGACAGTGAATTCTGGTTTCAATGGTAGAAGTGAGGTACAGTTAGTACGAGAAGGGGAGGGTGTTCCCTAAAGTCTTCCCCCAGAGTCTCACCGTAGGATCCAGGAAAGAATAGGAATTGCAATTCCTACAGAGAATGTATTAAGTAAATATACACTGTTCTATATTACAATCTAGACATCCCAGTGGCCTGGAATCCCTTGAAGACTTATGAAAGTTGTTCAAGCTAAAGTATCTTCATGCTTGCTTCTTCATACCTAAAATTCAGAAATCTCACTGTTTGAGCCACATGCTGATCTACAAGACCTAGCAAAAAAGAGCACAAGTGACAACGACTGATCATAACAAAACACAGAAGAGAAGAAAGCCTAGGCAATCACAAATATCAGGTAGTTATGAAATCAATAAGCAATTCAATAAGTCTGAGAAAATACTCACCCTTCCACAGTAAAATCCAGTGTTGGTGCAACAATAGATACTCTGTCAGATCAAATTGGTCGAGCTGATAGAGTCATTGGCTTCATTGTACATGAAAATATTGACTGGCACCACCAAGTTTAAAAAAAAAAAAAAGCAAGGAAACAAAAGACATAGACACAATAATGACATTTGCTGTAGCTAAAAATATAGCAATATAATCCTGAAGTTAAAGGGCAGTTAAATTCTTGGTTAATTTCAAATAATTTTTCAGTCTTGCGTGTTTTATCTTCTTAAATGCGCCTCCAGTTTCTCTGTTCTTTCTCTGCAACCCACAGCTGTGTAAGAGGACATCTGAAGCCCCCACATTTGCCTACTGATTGCCACGAGGAGAAACTCCATCCCTCACTACAGTTCCGGCTTGGAGAGAACAACAGTGCAGGTGCAACTGCTGTACTGTTACGTTAGCTGTTCTGAACAAGGCCTGGCAAGGAGTTGGCAAGGAGTTGGCAAGGAGTTGGCAAGGACCTGGTATGGACCCAGCATGGGACAGCCTGATGCGTGGCCTGCTTCAAATCTCTGTTCTTAAGCTGAATGAACTCTTGGGGTGACTCCTGTGGTCCTTCATTGAAGACCCCTCATCTGCCTCGTTACCACTGTGACAGAAAAAGATTGAGAACCCTCCTCCCAAAGACTGAGACTGAGACCCCTACTACAGGGAGGGGGGAAAACGGTTGTCTGACCACTAATGACATGACCTGTTTCCCTTCAGTAATTTCAATGGACTTATTCTCCATTGTGTTCACCTTGCTTTGGTGGTTTCGGTGGACTCACCTGTTCCCCCGCAGCAATCACAATAGACTCTCATTGTCCTGCATGTTCCCCCCTCTTTCCTCTGTGGACTATAACTGGATACCTGAGTTGACCAGAACTTCAGAGACTCCCCCGACACGATAGATGGATCCCCATCGTCCGCACCACTGAGGATCTCACCTGTGTTGGTAGCTATTCCCATCCCCCTCTTCTCTCTCTCTCTCTCTATTCTTTTATCTCCTTTCTGGTCCCCACTATCGCATTTACTATTTTGGCCCCTAATAAAGGTACATTTGTTGTGATTAACTGATAGTCCCTTGTTGTTTGCCTTTTTTGTACTTTTGGGATCAGTGAAAAGAGCCATCACGACACCCCGCAACAAGCAGATCGTGACAAGCTGAAATTCTAGTTGCCTATATACTGTGTCTGTATTTAAAGGGTAAGCTGAGGAAGACTTTTTGCTTAAAGATGTGCAATAAAATGCCCTGTAATTTAGTTCTGCCTCTTGAAAAGAATAGCTGACTATTGCCTTTGTTTCTTTATTCCAAAAAGAAAAAAAAAAAAAAGAAATGTGAATGTATTCTCCAGAAACACTTAATTTTGCTTGTGAAAATATCATCAACTCTTCACAGACTGATGTTTTGTTTTTGTTTTGCGTCTTACAAACAACTGTTTCCTGTCCTAGAGATCTTGGCCTTATTATATTAAAGTATGACAGGCTACAAGCCACCCAGATGAGATGAAGCCTGTGGAAGCTTACTTTTTTTTTTCTTTTTTTTTTTTTTTCTCTTTTTTTCTTTTTTTTTTTTTTTTTTTTTTTTTTGAGTGCACTGTGAAAGTACCATGAAATTTTCTATTTGAGCCAGCTGTGAAGCTTCCAGAGGTTTCCTCTACAGCAAGTACTGGGTTAAGATTAAACTCGGCAAAACGCCTGAAGAGATACTGAATAGATTTGATACAAATTACACTGCCCTGCTGGTTTGAAAGTACACATTACTAGAATCATTAACCATAATCATCCTCAATTACAAGCACTGTAAGCACACATACAGCAGACCAATAAATGAAGCCATTGTTTTCATGCAATGCCCATAATTTAGAAAGACATGGCCACCTCATCCACAGTTTGACACAAAGATGTAATCTCCAGTAGAATATTCTGAATTATTTTTGTGGTCTGAAATTGATGCCTCTTTCATGCCTCCTTTTTTTCCATTCCTGCTAAGAGAGTTAGTCTTTCTGTGTCTCATTATCCTAGCTCATATAAAAAACACATTTTCAGTTTGGAGAGGACTCAGAGAGCTTTTTATGAACTCCCATAAGCAGTCAGCAGGGCTCACCACTTTAAAAGTTTTCTCCATGAGAATATTTCATGAAGTAATATTGTTGACACATTTCTACCATGAAAACAGCAACTGGAAAAAGTAAAGACCATGATAACAATGGAAGAGCTTATTAATAGACTTGCTAGCCGTTTTTGGGTCATCTCCTACTGTATTAGAGTATTGCTGCCACTCCTGCATGAGGGCAATGTTTGCAGCACATACAGCTCACATCCAGCTGGAGAGTAGAGTTAAAGCACATTTTAATAATGTATAATCTATTGTGTGGTGCCAGTAAGTAATATTATGGGGGTACTATTACAGTAATCTTTTCCTACTTGTTTCCTCTTCCTAAATTGTTTCATACTACTTTCTCTAATGAAATGACACTTTTGAGAAAACAATTCACTATGGTAATGGGAGGTATTGAAAATCCCTTCTGGTTTCACTGGAGTAAGTAAGTATATCTTTTGTACCTACATATAGCATATATTACTGCAGGTAGAGCTGCTAACACTACCTATTATTAGAGCTGCTAGGTATTTTATAATGGGAGGGTTTTTTTTCATCTGCTCATAGCTTTAAAAATTGTATATATTGGGTTAATAATTCTTGCACTTCTTCTGTCATAAAATCAGAGCATTTTTACCTGTTTGGTGAAAATTTTGCTGAAATGCTTTATTACCTCTTAGAGAGGAATTAATGAGGTTAATTAAGTCTTCTGCCTTTCTTAAAATATAAGTACTTGCATATTCCCTCCTGGGTTTTAGAAAACAAGATTTGAAGGTGTTTTGGGGTCAAGTGTACATATTTTGTTGTCCCTGTGGAAAATGATCAAAAGTTAGACAATTTATAAATTTTTTTAAATTGCAATTTGAGCTGAGTTGGAGACAATTTAAGACTTCAGCAGGTAGCATAATCTGAGGAACCTACACTGACTATGCCAATTGATATTTTTCCCAAAATGAGGTTACAAACTCCCACAGGGCTGATTCTGACCTTTCCCAAGCTCAGAACGTGCTGGTGAGCAGTACTTTTAGTGCTATCGCAGCTGTACTGAGTTTGGAGAGCACTGACCCAAGCTCTGATGTGAAAGGTTTCTTAGCTATTGATGTTAACTCAGCTAGAAAGTGGAGGAAGGTGAAGTGGAGATATTGTGTTGCCTCTGAAAGCCAAAGCCTTGTTGTTCTGCTGTCTGGAGGGGAGGTCAGATCTGTTCTCTCTTTGGCTACATACATAACCTTTCCCTAGTAAAAATCTTTCGTGGTTACAGACACCCTACACAACATGGCCAGCTCAGTCATGGAGGCCTCAGTGGGCTGAGGACATTCTGATGAGACACATAAGATGTGAGAAAAGAGGAGCTCCAGAGCAGGGAGCAAAATGTCATGGTGAATCATGTGCTGCTCTGTGGAAAGCAGCTCTTGGATCATACCCATATTACCAGCAAACTGCCTAAGCAGGTGCACAGGAGAGGCCCAGCAAAGTTCACCACTCCTGAACTTTCCTCCCAGAGAATCATTCACATAGCTTTTCTGTAAGCCACTCTCACAAAAAGAAAAGGAAAAGTTTCTCTAAGTCTAGTCTGAACTTGTCATTTTTACATGAGGGTCCTCCAGCAAAAATAACAGTTCAGGATTCATGGGTCTTATGACACAATTTGGAATTCTCTGAGGTTTAGGGGTTTTTTTTGTCTTTAGGAACAAGTTATAACAACAAGCTGAAACTAGTTCAGCACAATTATATACAGCTAGGAGACTTTTAAATAACTCTTTCCAACAAGCTGTGGGAACACATTAAGAGGCTTTTGGCCACCAGCAGAGCTGTTTCTGAACACAGCAACTAGTTACTCTAAATGGAAAATGTAAGCTCCACATTCTTTTTAGATTTGCATCATCACTGAAAAGGTTTTAACACAATAAGCATGTTATTTATTGCTTGGTCAGAGTAAGAATTAGTTTGGCACCACAAAAAGGATAGCTGAGAATATGAGATGTGGTTACAAATTACTTCCAGGAGCTTTTTTGACAGTTAGTGTATTTAAATTGAATCAGGAATACCTTTGATATTGGGTTGTGAGTAGGGGGATAGTATATGACAGGATTTATTTTCTGAAAATATTTGGAATTATTGTTGTTCTTGACTTTGCTGGCTAGTTACTGAATTGTTTCTGATTTCATTCCTAACCTGCAGAATATTACATCCTGGAAGTTCAGCATATTCCCAAAGTGAGCAAAAATCTTGCCTCAGAGATGAAATCTTGATCTTTATTCAAATACAGACTAATTTTAACTAAACTAAAAATATAAATATTTTTCTTAAAGTATATAAACTATCCTGTAACAACTTTGATAGCTTATGTAATCTTGAAAATAATACATTAATTCCTTTGGGAATTAAAGAAGAAGGAAAGACTGTTAGTAACAAAATGTCTGTCTAGGTTATCTTTCAGTTATTCCTGAAATAAATCTGATGTTGTCATAATCTGGTTAGATCATCTCTTTAGTTCTGATAAGAAAGGTCTTTTAAAATTTCTGGTCTTCACTAAATATCGTCAAAAATGGTGCGACAAAATTTTCTATTACTTTCAAAGGTATTAGAGTAACTCAGGGAGCCTGTAGAACCAAATTGTTTGAGATTTAAAAGAACAGAAAAAATCAATCTACCAATGCAACAAACGTACTAATGTGTAAGAAAAAGGTGTCTAGAATAAACTGTTCCTGTGTTTGTTAGTAGCTGTGTGGAGTGAACACTCAACTCTTAGCTGTCAGTTCCCCTAAAGTCTCACCTAAACGAGGCAGTGTCATTCCCACCTTTGGCACCCATGTAGAATATGAAGGGATGTGTGTTACAGAGGCCTCGAGAAACTGCAGACACAAACACAAATGAAGTCATATTTTGAGTGGTATTAGCAGGATCAGTATAACTAACTATTATATTTGTTTTTTAATTAACTGTTTCATATGATATAGGGAAATCTGTCTTTGCCTTACTAGGCCTTGCATTACAAGGTTTGTAATAATCTTGTTTAAGTTCAATTGACAGATAGAACTTCTCTCCTAACACAGTTGAGAGTAGTGTACAAATAAAGTAATACCATTTTCTGCAAGTATTTTCCAGGGACATGCAAAAGGACTTCTGTCAAGTTTGCATATTTTTTTGTCAAGGGCTATCATGCCCCGACCACACATTTCAGGAGCTAGAATCTTTTCATCACACTAATAAGGGAAAAAACAAAAGAAGCCTGACTGTAGCTTTTCTGAGAGGGATGGCATCTTTGGGGTGGACGACCTCCAGCCACCAACAGGTGAAGGTGAAGGCCAGGAGATAGAGTCCCATTGATAGAGTCAAAAGGGAATGGGTGACAGGCAACAGCTGGGCCTTCAGCTGAACAAACTGAAAAGAAGAATACTTACCTGCATTAAGGGGAAAAGAATCTATTAAGGAAACACATGCTGGACTCTGTAGATCATGATATCCTTGTGAAATGAAATTTGTAATCATGAAGAATGAGTTTCAGAAGGTTAAATATGTTAAAATACTTTTACTAATACTAATTAACTTTGCAAAACTGAACATGGAAAAACCTTCCCATGATTTTCAAAAGTTTCATTTTTTAAAAATCAATGCAAGTATTACTCATGAGTAAATGAGTACCTTTGCTAAGGGGTCAGAGTGTAGAACAATGAAGGTAGTTGAAATAAATTTACTTCGATTTTAGACTATATTTCAATCTCAAAATTAGATTCAAGTTTATTTTGAATTTCTATTTTTTTTCTGTACTTGTTCTACTACTTGGAATCTATAAGAACTAATCAGAATTTATAGCTTCCATTTCACAAGATCCTTTTTTTTTGAAGGAGCTTTTCAAAAATAGTAAGAAGAAAAGGGTTTTCTTTGTTAGATTTTTATTTGTTTGGTTTTGGTTTTGTGGTTTTTTTTTTTTGGGGGGGGGGAGGGATTTGTTTTTGTAGGGGGTGTTTTTTTGTTTTGGAGGGATTTGGTTGATTTGGCTTTTTAAGAAAGTTTAAACTTAAACTTCTGACCAATTAAGTCTTCATTTGGAAAATGTTTAAATGAGATTTCAGTCATAGTCAAAGGTCACAAAGTTTTTCACTATCTTGTTCTTCACTAGTAAATAGATCTGTTATACAGCTCTAGGAGTCTGTGGGCTGTGATTCCCATCCATGTCTTAAATTCCAGATGACTCAGTGAAATGGAGATTCCCAGAGTGTCTGGGGGTTTTGTTTTGGAAGAACTGTTCTCATGATTTGTTACCTTCTTAGACGTTCTTGGGTCATAAACACTGAGAGTCAGCATTATGGGAGTATTTGTGGGTTCCCATTCAGCAACCAGATAATAATAGTTGCATTGTGTTCCAAGTGCATTACACTCAAAAATAAACATTCCTTTCCTGAGAGTTTATCTTTTTCTGAGAAAACATTTAGCACGGAAAAAAAAATATATAATTACCAATCAAAAATGCATTTTCTATTTCTTATGGAAATATGATAGAGAGTAGCCACTTCTAACACAGAGATAGAAATGAGGACTCTTCATTTCTGTTTTCTTACAGACTGTACAGAAAAGATCTCATCACGTCATGAAAAGCATGTTCAGAATTTTTCCTAAAGACCTTGGAAAATTTTAGTTTTATTAAATTCATGAAGGACTAATTTTATCAGAACAGGAGGGAAAAATATTGTCCCTCTTATTATGCGTTCGAATGTAATCATTTAGACCTTGTGATGCTCTTTCCAAGGAAATTTTGGGGTCCCATCACTCAAGCTGTTTGCAAATAAAATTAGGAAACAGGATAATACCTTGTAGGGATAAAGTCAGAAAAAGGCAGCTGGGAATCATGAAGGCTGCTCTTCTAATTCTAATTCTATTACTGGAAAAATAATGCAACAGGAAGAGCGCAAGCCTTCATTTAAAGCGAAGCTTTTAATGAGGTTGAACATCTGAAAGACATATCCAGATGTACAGGCTAAACTGATCATATAGCTATGAAAAGACAAATATGTATGGGTAGTACAGATTTCCTCCTACTCACAGACATGTAATTCCATTTAGTCTCCATGCACTGTCTTTGCCAAATATTCCCTATTATTTTTAATCCTTTTGCTTTTTAGCCTAAATTCTTTTGGATAAACAGTATATATGATTATAACTGGCTATTAGTGTGTCACATGTCTGTTCTCTCAATTCTGACAAAATTGGAACAAACAGAATTTGTTGCAAAGATAATTAATGGTACTAGAAAATTTACTAAAATAGGAAGAAGAAAAAGAAACTCTCTTAGAGTTCTATAGAGTCAAAGCACACTTACAAGTGCCAGAATCACAACAAAACCTTCAAAGGAGACTCATATCTTCTAAGGCACCTGAAAGAGACATAATTCTATAGGACACCACATTCATTAGTCCACAGGCTCCAGGAATTATTTGTATTCTTTTGTTGTATTCTTTTGTCTTGCCTGCAATTTTCCCTGAGGTTAACATCCTGTATTCCCAAAAATAGATTATAAAGGAGTAATTTTTTTTCCCAGTATGGCTATAATCTAGAATTAGCAAAGAAGGGATCAAATGTTATCTGATTTCTTTCTTTTTGAACTAAACCTATGAATAACTGTGGCAAGGGATTTTTTTTGTTTCTGAGATACTCTAAAAATCTACAACTTATCTAATACCTATTTATGGTGTAAACCTACAGTGCCCGGTGTCATCTTCTGTGTACCAGTACCTGAAATATAGATAATTATATCATACTTATCATTGGCTGCTATTAAACAAAGGTTATTGGGACATGAGGCCATATTCACCATGTTCTTCTGGAGCAAACTGTAAAGCATCCAAACATAATTAGATATTTCTACAAGCAGCTCCATAATTATGACCAGCAGTGAAAAAAAAATCAATCATCCCACAGTCATACAGAACTAAAAGTCACAAACACAGTGAAAAGAGATGAGTTGACAGAATTCTGTATTTTCAACTACTGACAACTGTTTTATACTCTGGTGATATATTTCATGAAAATATCTCTAAATTAATTGGTGATCAGCGTAGAGAAATCAGCTGAAGTATTTTATCAACTTGGAAAACAGGGAAGACCATAAAAGGAGTTTTTAAATCTGCCATTTAATAACTAGGTATATTAAACATTCATCACATCAAGCAAAGGTAAAGCAAAGTTCAAACTGACAGCACTGAAGTAGGGAAGGATCTGAAAAACAAGCTGCACACCCATAATGGGACTGGAGCAACCATGCTAGTTTCTATTTGCTATCCCTTATAAAGTTTATATACTGGAATTGTGTTTGTAGCCCTGTACCACACCACAGGATGAAATCTGCGTAATACCTGGGATTATGCTATCACACCACATTAGAGAGATGGCTACAAACTGCAGTGAGTGTTCCACACCTTGGACTTAGTTGTTCCATCAAAATCTTCTGTGTCTTATTTGTTTCATTCACAGCAAACATTTAAATGGTCTAAATACTTTTGCACAGACTTTCTCTCTCAGCTTCATCCCCTTATGTGTGTGTTTGATATGTGATATGTAATACCAGAGAGTCAGAGTAACATTTTTTTTCTCTGTAGTATTACAGCTTCCATCTCTTATTTAAGGCTCTAAAAATCTTTAACCTCATTTCCCCCCAAAGAGATATTGACTGTAATCTTATGTCCAAACTATCTTTGGGTGTAGTAATATTTCTGTAAATTCCTGGATCCTCTGTTTTTTTTAAGTCACATTTGCCACCTGGCAGCACGCATTCATGAAGGAGACTGCTGTCACCTTAGACTTTTCATATTCATTCAGGCATTTTTTCCTGGCAGGGAGACATTCTGTCATTTTGAAAGGATTACCCTGCATTATAATTCAGTGTCAGCATATCCAAAGCTATAAAACCTTCTAAGTGATGGATCTCTGCAAATCTTCTCTTTTTTTTTCTATTCTATATTGTCACATTGTCAATCAAGACAGTCCAGACTCTTTTGGTAGATAGGAACCTTCTTGCAAGAACCAGAGTTTTGGAAATCTATACACTGGTTGTATGATGGAATATTTTAAGAAATTCACCATGGTAGTGACTGTATGGTTCATTTGGGTTCATAATTTGCTGCTTGAAAAATTATAGTAGAGAGATTAAGTGAGAGACTGTGCTTCTCAAAACCTATAGTTTATAAGTCAGGGATCAAAGCTAATTTGCTATCTTTGACGAACAAAATAGCTACAAGACCAAAATATATAACAATATCAATGACACTGAAAGTACAAAAAAGGTGATGATCAAGGCTTGCATATGTGTCTGAATAAGTTAGCTCTTGGGACATATTCCAGTGAAAGAGGATTATGTCTAAATTTCCCCTGTACACCTCAAGCTTTTTAAATCATGGCTAGTTTTACCTTCCTGTGGCAGTGAGATGTAAATTACATCAGACTGAGTTTCTGAATGCTGTGGCTCACAGGTGCCAGCCGTTTGCCTCACTGATTTGGCAAGTCCCAGGGGCATTCTGTGCTGCAAAACAAGCAACTGGTAGCTGGGCAGTATGTGTCCCGTGAGACCAACCACCACATAATGTATATTTGACCATTGCACACTGTTTTGATCTTACGACCTTTCCCTCGGTGGATTACACCTCTTTCAGAGCTCCCTGCACATGACAAAGGAGAATTACTATCAGAAAGTGACCCTCTTTTCTTTCCCTTTCTATAAATGTAAAGCTCTCCTTGTCCTCATAAGAGGAAGATGTCACTTGTCCATCTTTTGAGAAGATCTTGTGGTATTTGGATTGGGGGAGGGGGGTTGGAGTGAGGAGAAATGGGGACTGAGGGAGGAAAAAAAAAAAGGAAAAAAAATTTGTTCAATGTATCTCAGGAATACCAAGATCAGACTTGGTTCCTGAGTATTTGATCTAAATTATTTTTTGTCCCCTGCAAACGTAAGAGTTTATATAAAACACAAGTAGCCAACAAGACAGAATATTTCTATATTTTACTAAATCATTCTTACGCTTATTTTTCAGAATTAATTTCTTAAGTGGAGGAACATCTCATGTTCTTTTGGTCAACTATTCCCTTTTAGTTATTTGTGTACATAGGACATTAACTCATAATTTTGGAGAAATCTTTTGTTTTGTTTATTTTAATTTCCTGTGTTGCAGAAAATTTAGTTCTGCTTCTATAATTTATTATTGTTAAGCTTAAGCCAAAAAAATATTTATTATCTATCTAATATAAGTTTAAAAGTGAAAAAATACAAATCATTAATTAACACATTCTGTGCTGTAAAAAAAGTCTAGCAAGAATAACATTGCTTTTCTTATTCTGATATTTCTGAGATTGAAAACAATTTTATATGTGAAGAACTTACCTGAAGCTTTTGTTGCTGCTCTTGTTGGGTTTTTCTGAGCTGCTGCTAGGTTATCAGAAAAATCTGACCTTTTTTATTAGACATTGTTAAAAAGTTTTGATTCTGTGTATGCCATATCCCATTAAGGTGATTATCCTATTAACCTAATTAGCTTGGATAATTCTAATGACAGTGTTAGTAAAAAATATTTGAAGATTCAGATAAATTTTTTGAAAAGGTAGAAAATAATTCAATACATCTGAGCTTTTTATGTTTAAAATATATTCTTTATATATATATATATGAATACATATATATATATATGTGCATATATAAATGTATTGAAAATACCCATTTTCTAAACTTATGGGGTTTTTTACTAGCCTCTCACTAGAAACAAAAATATGCTTCCTCCTCTGATTTGCAGAGACAAAAAAGGACCCAAACTTCATAATCCTTTCATTTAACATAGAGTGAGTGTAAAAAAAAATATTGACATGAGGAAAGCTTAGAAAAGAATAAATAATATGGCATGGCATGGCATGGCATACATACTATGGTGTACTCTGTTTGTCCCATAATAACCGGCTGTATACATAACCTTCCTGAGGCAGTGCTATTAAAAAATGGTTCTGTAGTCAGAGTCCTGTACTTAGGTCACCATCCTAAGATTGATTTCAAATTCATTGGCAAGGCTTAGCATTTAAGCCATTTAAAACTACATTTTTTAGATACAGCTTTGATTTTTCAGGTCTTTGCCTCTCAAGATGTGGAAACAGCACTTCCTCATCTCAAAACATCTATATATGTTGTATTGTGTTTTTATAACTTTGGAACAGTTCTGTAATGGTTTGCCCCTTCACCTCCCATTTTCTCCCAATGGTTCCACCCTGAGGTCTCCCGCTCCTCCAAAGCCACCTCTCCCTGGTGCCTTGTCCATCACACAACTCCTAATCCCACCCTCCCAAAATCTTCCACCTTGGGCATTGAGTGAGTGAACGAGGACCAGGGGTCCCTCTCTTAACCTTCCTCCATTGGCTTGTGTTTCTGTCTGTCCTTCTGCCTTCAACTCCCCCAAATTCCCCCATTGGGTGGTGGGTGTCCTTCCCCTTTGTCTCTGCCCCGGTACTTAAGGTGATTACGAAAGCCATGTGAGTCAGTTTTGGCCACCGGGACATGGAATTCAGAGCTCCTCAGAGCCTACAATAAACCTGAGACTTTTCCCTGGCCTTGAGTCGACTCCCTCATTACCTTCTCAGACACCGCCTCTCCTCCATACAAAGCAGACAGCGAAGCGCTCTGTCTTAGCCGCTCCCCGAATCTGCCACGAGAAACAGGGGAGTGTCCCCCGCTGCTGACCGTGCCTCTGCCGGGCAGGCGAAGCCAGGGGGCTTCAGAGGGAGCACAGCGGCATATATATAGGATAATGTTTTACAAGCATAAGTTGTATCCTCCTATAAGTTCCAGTTCAGCTTCTGAAAGCCACTTGCATATCTAACAGTGATGCTGCAGGGTCAGGCTAGGTGTGCCCCCCACATATGTTTGCAGGGATAGACACATATATGTAACAGGGAAAACTCATTAGATGAGAGACATTAATTCACTCACTTCTGTTTTCTTTTCCCTCTAAACAACTCTGTTGTCCTACATGTTAGTCCACACGTAGGAAGCCTATATGGCTTGAGTGGGTATTTTTGGCTGTTAAATCCCATTATTATTAGATTTAGAAGCAGGGCTTATGCTAGGGCTCTTGCAGGCTTTTGTTTGGGGTTTTATTCATTCTTTATCAGAAGATTATGTTCTTTGTTTCCTGTATATTGCCACTTTGATTAATGCCCCCTGATATTCTATATGGTTTAAGAAAAAAGCATCTTGCTACCATCTGGGCCCATAGAAACACAGAGCCAAACATGCAAATTTTTTCATCTGCTTGTACAATGTCTATAAACACCATGCCACTAAAAAGGTTTTCTAATTTTTAGCCTCTTCATCTTCCATGTGAGTGCCAAACTGAGAGCTGTGCTTTACTGCTGCACCGTGGTTAGAGGACCACACTGAAATGCAGCACTGTCAAGGGATGATTTAGTGTATTATAAGGTCAAATGTACATTCGTATTGGATTTTTGTCTTTGCTAAAATATTCTTGAGGTGATAAAAACTGGCTTGACCTGAGTAATTCTATGCCTCCTTCAGATAATTTTGAAGTTGTATCACTGTTGAGCAGATTTCCATTAGATATTACTCTTTGTGAAAGTCTCAATTATATTTCAGCAGGTTTATTTCTTGAATAGCCTACATTTCCTTTACATTAGATAGGTTAAATTTTTAATAGAAATGTCAGATACCGTAAAACTGAAATTACTGAATCCATCAGAGAGATTTCATGAGTCTTTGTAAAAACTGATTGCTCCAGGATTTTACTTTTGTTTCTAAACACAGGATCTGGTGTGAATTTCACTTCTATGGACATCAACCCTTTCCAATCTGATCATGTTTGGTAGATGTTAACATCTGTTGCAGTGTTGTTTTTTGAATACTAACTACTAAGATTAAAATTAATCACATTCAAAATAAAATTACTTGAAAATATGCTAAATATGTTTGCAGCTGACTATTTTTTTTCCGGAAAATAATTTGAAAATAGCAGATTTCAATTGTTTACCAGTTCTTCAAAAAACAGATTTACTGAATATGTCTTAAATGTATAGACTGAATAGCCACTATGCAGCTGAACAAAACATTCAGTGCATCTCACCATGATCCCAAGGTCTGGATATTTCAAATAAATATGTTTTTTTTTTTTATGGAATATTTTATCTTATGAAAAATGCAGGCATTAAAAAAATTGTTAAAATAGAAAATTTGCAGCACATTGGAAATGTAAAATACATTAAATTAGGCAGAAGGGAACAATACTCTTGAGAAAAAGACCCATTCAGTTCCAAGTCATACTCATCTTCATGCCTTCTAAAATTCAATTTTTAGTAATTTTCAAGAATCATCTGACTGAAATGGTGCACCTGTTTTTGAGGGTATTCAGATCTAGGGTCTGGTGAGTAACCTCTGAGAATAAACTCCATAGCCGCTCTGAAGAATGAAGAATTCTTATACCATGCTAGGGAGAAGATTTGATTTCTGAGCTGTATTCAATTTTTTTACTACCATGAGTGTAATTGAATATATAAATTAGCCTTGTATAATTTAATGCTCATGAAAAATTGTAGAGGTATTTTGCATCAATTACAAATGAACTGATTCTTTGATTCACATTGTTAAATAAAATACAACAAATTATTATTAGTCATAGGTTGAAAAAGAGGCCTTGGCTTGGTATGTGCAAACTGAAACTTCAGTAAAAGTCCAGAGGTGTCTTATTAATTCTCCTTACCCTGATTATGAATTCAGTATAGAGAAAGTCTGAGAAGAGATATTGCTACTTCATACAGACTAGAGAAGCATTTTGAATCCTGTTGCATCCTGGGTTTGGGTTCAAATTATGGGTTTTTTCTTTGTTAGTTTTCCAGATCTCTGTACCATCATGCATCCCCCGGGTTTTCCCCTTTTGCAGTTTCCGTGCCCGTCTCCCCGTTCTCGCGGTCCCACTCACCCCAAAGCCCCATGTCCGCCCCTGCCGTGTTCCCATTGGTTGCTGTAGTACACGTCATCAGCACGATGTCTGTACCCATTGGGCGGGAGGGCTCCCTGTCCACCCTGTCCCTCCCCTATTTCATCCCACTCCTCGGCATGCTCGAGGCCATTTGCGTCCGTGCGAAGCTGGGAGCGGGCTGCAGCTTTTCCACCGCCGCTCTCGCAGCCAATAAAGCATCCAGCCACCACGCGGACGGATTTGGATGAATTCCCTGCCTCTTTGTTTCTTCCTTCGCACCGACGGAGAAGCACGGCCAACAGGCCACCCCGGAGCGTGGCAGCAAAAGCGCCTGGGAACTGCGGCAAACCCCGGCCCCGACGAAAACCTGAGACGCCCAAGCCGGGCGCTGGAGAGCTGACCGGGGCCAAAAAAAGTAACGCGAAGCTGCGGGAGGCACCCAACATCAGGCCCACGGCCAGCGCAAGGCTGCGGAGCAGGCAGAGAGTCACCACAGAGCACTCGGAAGCCACGCAGAGAGAGCGCCGCCACCGCAAAGCTGTGCCGCCGACCAGCGAGCGCCGCTGCCGAGACGAGGGAGCGCAATCCATGCAGAAAACCGCTGCCGCCACCGCGGGGTTGCGGTCCACGACGGAAAAGTGCTCCGTGACGGACTGAAAATGGGAGCAAGAGTCCCCCAGAAGTAAGTCAGTGACGTCTCCGCCACCCACAGGAAAACACGCTGTGTTTTCCTGAGTGGGACTGGAAGCGCAACCATTCACGGCTACGGAAAGCCGAAGAATGGAC
Source organism: Anomalospiza imberbis (assembly GCF_031753505.1). NCBI lineage: Eukaryota > Metazoa > Chordata > Aves > Passeriformes > Viduidae > Anomalospiza > Anomalospiza imberbis. Next base: position 44,943,379 of record NC_089681.1, read on the forward strand.
GCTTCCCAGGAAAGAAGACCCTGGTAGCAGCTTTTATTTGCAAAGATTACAGTTTGGTGAGAGATTAGCTGTGGGGGTACCCGGCTGATACTTCACGTGGGTGGGCTCTGCCACCTTTCCGGGGGTACGGAGCATGCAGCGCGCGGCGTGTACGGCGGGCCGCCGGGGTCTTTTGCGTTTTTTGCTTTTTTTTTTTTTTTTTGCTTTTTCTGCCCCAGGGGTGAGGCTGTGGGTAGAAATAGCATGGGGAACACGCTATCTACCCAACAAAGGGAATTCTATAACCAAATTAAGGGGATTTTATCGGTAAAACGTCCCTACCCCAAAAATTCAGTCAAGCAGTTTGTACGATGGCTCTGCTTTTCCTTTCCACGTGTAACCGCGGAGGATGCTCACAGAACAGAGTTCTGGGAGCAAGTAGGAGCCAGGTTAGCAGAGGGAATCGACAGGGATCCCTCTGTGAAAGATTGCTTCCCAAAGCTCCATTTGCTGATCTCGGAGGTTGTAAAAGCGGGGTCCGCGCGAGAAGCGGGCAGGGAAAGGAAAGAGCCATCTGGCAAAACTGTTGTTTCCCCTGAACCCATTTCCCCATCCTCTCCTACCCCTTTTTCCCCTAACCCGGGTGGGCAGAGGGGAGTACTCCGCCACTCTGAGGCGCAGGGCAGCTCCACAGACGTGGACCATGCTCCTGGCTCCCCCGAGCCATCCCAGCACCCTGCCTTAGCAGAATTAGCTACTCCGCTGAGGAACTGACCCCAAACCCCTTTTCCAATCCCTTTTTCCCGGTTAGAAATCCTAGTTCTGGTGCTACCCCGCGCTGCTCTGCTCCCCTGAATCCCTTTCTTTGTCCTCCTGAGGAAGCCGCAGCCATGTGGCTAGGGTCTCTGTATCCTCAAGATGGAGGGCGGCCACGTGGAGGGGTTTCTTCTTCCCATAATCTCTTTGTCCCCTTTGTTCCCTGTATCCCCACTTTTGACCCTACCCCCTCCTGCTTCCCTGTGGGTGTGGGCACCACCCACTCCAGGCATCGGGTTGCCACCCCTTCCCCTGTTCCCCCTCGGGTGGGCGTTCCCTTCTTCCATGTCCTGCCTGCCACAACATCAGCCCCACCCTCGCCCGACAGGTAGGGCTCTGTCACCTCCGCCCCGCTGTCCCAGGGAGAAGATTCTCCCCACCCTGTCCACCCTGTCCCTCATAACCCGCCCCCACGTCCTCCAGCTCCTCGGATACCCGGGGTGGGGGGGGGGAGAGGGGAGGAGAGGGGAGGGGAGGGGATGGGGTCCAATCCATGAAGTCGAGCAGTCGCTCCGCACTCCAGCCTCCTATGCCAGGGGAGGGGAAAACCCTACATGGACACCCCTTCCCTATGAATCCATAAAAGAGGTCTGCAAAACATCACGTGATTTTGGACAAAAAAGCTCCTTTTTTAAAGGCATCTTAAAATCGACTTTAATGTCTAGAACTGTAGTGCCAGCAGACCTTATGCGTCTGTTTAGCTGCCTGCTTCTCCCATCAGAATACAGCCTGTGGGAAAGGAGATGGAAGAAACTGGCAGCAGACCTGCTTCCCAAAATCCGAGAAGGGCCTTACAGCCTGGATTTCGCGGTGGGTGAAAGAGAATGGAGTGAGTGGCAACTTCAAGCTCGGGGAATTCCAACGGCCGTGCTGGACATGTGCAGGGGTACAGCAGAGCGTGCGTTCCTGCGCATGCCCACCAAGGACCCGATGGTTCCCTATGCAGCAATTAAACAAGGTGTCGCAGAGCCTTTTGTAGATTTCGTAGACCGGGTCCGGGCAGCAGTCGAGAGATGGGTGGAGAGATCTGAACACCGAGACAGACTAGTCCTAGAAGTGGTGCACATGAACGCCAACACCATGTGCAAAAGAATCATCCTGTCATTGCTGGCCTCACCAGCACCGACCCTCGACCAGATCATCGAGGAGTGCACCCTGAAATCGCACCTGATAGAGGAGGAGGCCCCAAAGAGACCTAAAGACAAGCTGGTCACATCTGCTGCTGCTCCTCCAAGGAACTCAGCTCCGAAGCGACTTCCATCCACACGCTGGTACTTCCACTGCCATCAGGAGGGACATTTTCAGGATCGCTGCCCCCTTCTAAGGACTATACCACGCGGGGCTGCAGGAGGAGGGAGGGGGGACGGGAACCCCAAAATCCCAAAAAACTAGGAAAGGAACATGCACTTGCCTCGCGTGCTGATAAAAATGAGGCAAGTTGTGGTGCTGCAAGAGGAGCCGCGATACACCATCTAGTCCCATCTGTAAGCAGCTGCCTCTCAACTACTGACATCGGGGAGCCTTATCGGCTCCGACTCACCAATACTGTCCACTTTTGTTCCCAGGACTGGCATTTCTTCATAGCAGATGCAGATCTTCTATCACACATCTGCCACTGTGAAACCAGGAGGAAGGAGGACCTTCTGAACTGCAGGTACCTCATAGTCGGAGACACAAAAAGCACCCCACTGGAGATAGAGGTTCCTCCGGTAATTTCCACCCTTAATCCAAGGCTCTTCTATCTTGTGGCACGCTGTGTCCATCCCCCCCGCTTCCTGCCTAAGGGCCAGGTTATTGCACAGGCAATTCCTATTCCTCGTGCTCTGTGTAATGACCTGGAACTCTCAGTCTTTTATGCTGGGAAGTTGGGAGAGGAAAAACCCCTTGTATGGTGTAAACTCAAGTGCGAGGGGCATTTTGCGTACCTTCAGGGGATCTTGGACACAGGGGCAGACGTGACGGTCATCCCACCACATAAGTGGCCGTCACACTGGGAGCTGCAAAGCGTGGCCACGCCAGTCTTAGGACTAGGCGGGCCCCAGCCAGCAAAGCAATCAAAAAATATTATCCAAATTAAGGGTTCAAACGGACTGCTAGCCTCAGTATGTCTGTTCGTGATCGATTGTAAATTTACACTATGGGGGAGAGACGCCATGTCCCAGTGGGGAGCCAAATTGGAATTTCCGGCCCCCCAACATTTTTAGGTGCGGCCACTGAGGAGCGCCCCACACAGAAATTAACATGGCTTACAGATAAGCCTGTCTGGGTGGAGCAGTGGCCACTAAGTAAACAAAAACTACAGGCGCTCACAAAACTAGTGGAGGAGGAATTGTCAAAGGGACATATAGTCGAAACTAACAGCCCCTGGAACTCTCCCGTGTTTGTAATTAAAAAACCAGGGAAGGACAGGTGGCGACTCCTCCATGATCTAAGGAAAATTAATGAAGCCATAGAAAATCTGGGCTCTTTCCAAGCGGGTATGCCATCTCCATCTATGCTACCCCAAAATTATAATTTGGCTGTAATTGACATTACGGATTGCTTCTTTCAAATCCCGCTCCATCCAGATGATGCTCCCCGTTTTGCCTTCTCTGTACCCTCCATCAACAGAGAAGCCCCTATGAAGCGCTACCACTGGACAATACTACCTCAGGGGCTTAAATGTTCCCCCACTATATGCCAGTGGTATGTTGCCAGGGTTCTGTCCCCAATGCATGCCAAGTGGACATCCTGTATTTTCTATCATTACATGGATGACGTGCTAATTTGTGCCCCTGACGGCAAGGTCCTACAAGCAGCTCTGGAGGACACTGTTAGGGGCTTGTTGGTGGCTGGAGTCGAACTACAAAAAGAGAAGGTACAGTTACTGCCACCCTGGAAGTACCTGGGCCTAGAAATTAATAACCGAACAATTAGGCCTCAACAAATTCAGATAAGTAACAACCCCAAGATGCTGAATGACATCTAGCGCTTGTGCGGATTGCTAAATTGGATCAGGCCATGGCTGGGACTCACCACGAGGGAACTATCCCCTCTTTTTGACTTGTTAGCAGAAAGGGAAGGGGATGAGTGTTTAAGTTCCCCAAGAGTCCTGACCTGGGAGGCCAGAGCCGCACTCGAGAAGGTCCAAACCACCATCACGAGCAGGCAAGCCCATCGCTGTCAACCAGGGCTGCCTTTCCACTTCATCATCTTAGGTGAGTTACCCCATTTATACGGTATAATATTCCAGTGGGACAAGGGCCAACAGGACCCCCTCTTGATAATAGAGTGGGTGTTCCTTGGCCACAGACAGTCCAAAAGTATCACCAGGCCACAAGAACTGATGGCGCAGCTCATAATACAGGCCAGGGCTCGTCTACAAGTACTAGCGGGTTGTGACTTCACATGTATCCACCTCCCCATCAAAACATCCATGGGGAAAATGACCAAGGAGACCTTTGAACACCTTCTCAGACGAAATGAAAATTTGCAGTTTGCTCTAGAAAGCTTCTCAGGCCAAATTCAAATTGGGCATCCTGGCCATCATCTGTTCAATACAGAATTCAAATTGTTGCCAAAAGAATTGCAAAGTAAAAAGCCACTCAAAGCACTGACAGTGTTCACAGATGGGTCAGGGAAGTCCCACAAGTCAGTAGTGACTTGGAAAGACCCAGAGACTCAGTTATGGGAATCAGATGTTATGGTGGAGGAAGGTTCCCCACAAGTGGCTGAGTTGGATGCTGTCGTGAGGGCTTTTAAAAAATTCGATCAACCTTTTAATCTAGTCACAGATTTGGCATATGTGGCAGGAGCAGTGTCTAGACCTGAACATGCAATTGCAAAAGAGGTCCCAAATTAAGTCATCTTCAGGTTGCTCATAGAATTAGTACACCTGGTTTCTAACCGTGAGCATCCCTTTTATGTGGTACATGTGAGATCACACAAGGATCTCCCAGGCTTTATTTCTGAAGGGAACCGCAGAGCAGATGCCTTGGCAGCCCCAGTACAGCTGGGAGGCCAGCCAAACATAGTCGAGCAGGCCAGGCTCAGCCATCAGCAGTTCCATCAAAATGCCCCAGGTCTGGTATGCCAGTTCCATCTGCGGCGTGACCAAGCCAGGGAAATTGTGGCCTCATGCCCCAACTGTCAGGAGGCAGCTTTACCAACACTGACAGCAGGTGTGAATCCCAGAGGTCTCCGCAGTTGTGAGGTATGGCAGGTGGACGTCACCAAAGTCCCCGAATTTGGGAAACTCAAGGATGTCCATGTAACCGTGGACACCTTCTTGGGAGCAGGTTTTGCCTCAGCCAACATAAGGGAAAGGGCCACAGACATGAGAAAACACCTCATACACGCCTTTGCTACTTTGGGGGTCCTAGCCACAATAAAAACTGATAATGGTCCAGCATATACTTCCAGGGTGCTCAGTAACTTCCTGTAGGAATGGGGGGTCCAACATAAAACCGGGATTCCTCACTCCCCCACCGGCCAGGCCATAATAAAGAGGACTCACCAGACGCTGAAACAGGTCCTCCGGAAGCAGCGGGGAGATGTGCGAGTGCTGTCTCCGCACGAGAGGCTCTGCAAGGCATTGTTTACCATCAATTTCCTAAACTGCTCTTTTGACAGGCAAGAACCGCCAGCCCTGAGACATTTCAAACAACATCAGGAGCTCCAGCCAGAGGAGAGGCCTCCAGTATTAGTGAGGGATCCGGACTCTAAAGAAATCCAGGGTCCATTCCCACTCTTGACTTGGGGACGGGGATATGCCTGCGTATCCACGCCCTCAGGAGTCAAGTGGATCCCCAGGAGTCATGTTAAACCTTACATTCCAGGACAGTCAGTGAGTCGGAGCGATACAGTGCCAGTGGATGCAACCAATGATCCCACCAACCAAGGGGTTCCATCCAATTGCAGGTGCCGCAGAAAAGGGAGAGACTCAGCATCTCCTTAAAAAGCACTTTTCCCACATCTATGTCAGCCCGTATATGTCTCCAGCCCGTGTTTATAATAAATTTGTTGTCCCAGTTCCCCTATCCCCAAACACCCAGGAAAAAAGCAGCTCCAGTACCATCCCCAGGCCCTCTCCATCTACAAAGCAGTCACAGAAGCAGAAGAAGCTAAGAGAAGAGGCCACTGCGCAAGAATCCAAACAGAAACAACTGTCTTTTTTATATTATTTAAAGCGGGGAATTGTTGCATCCTGGGTTTGGGTTCAAATTATGGGTTTTTTCTTTGTTAGTTTTCCAGATCTCTGTACCATCATGCATCCCCCGGGTTTTCCCCTACTCCTGCAGTTTCTGTGCCCATCTCCCCGTTCTCGCGGTCCCACTCACCCCAAAGCCCCGTGTCCGCCCCTGCCGTGTTCCCATTGGTTGCTGTAGTACACGTCATCAGCACGATGTCTGTACCCATTGGGCGGGAGGGCTCCCTGTCCACCCTGTCCCTCCCCTATTTCATCCCACTCCTCAGCATGCTCGAGGCCATTTACGTCCGTGTGAAGCTGGGAGCGGGCTGCAGCTTTTCCACCGCAGCTCTCGCAGCCAATAAAGCATCCAGCCACCATGCGGACGGATTTGGATGAATTCCCTGCCTCTTTGTTTCTTCCCTCGTGCCGACGGCAAAGCGCAGCCAACAGCCCACCCCGGAGCGCAGCAGCAAAAGCGCCTGGGAACTGCGGTGAGCCCTGGCCCCGACGAAAACCTGAGACGCCCAAGCCGGGCACTCGAGAGCTGACCGGGGCCGAGAAAAGTAATGCAAAGCCGCGAATCCTTCAGACAGAAAGTATTCATCTAGCATTTAATGTATAAAAGAGAGTAAAGAGGAAAGTAACCTTAGAAAACAACCACTTCACACTTTTTATTTCTATCTGTTAGTTTAGTGAGTTTAATATTGACCTTTACTGATCAGTGGAAACTCTTGCAGGCATCATAATGGAAATGCTTGCCCAAGAAGCACTAATGGCAAATATGATGCATCGTAAACTGAGATTTGTTTCTGAAAACTGTGCCTGTGAGATGGTTACTGACACTCAGTTTCTTCCTACCACCAATTTCTGCCCAGCTCTGTGAAAAGTCTGGAGAGAGTACTTTTGAACACATCTCCTGAGAGGGGTTAGCTTGAATTACCTGTAATTTGTAACTCCTGTAAAAATTCCCCAAGGAATTAGACATTTATAAATCGAAGGAAGTACCCATAATTAAATCAGATATAAAAAAAAAGAAAATACCTGGAATAGCCAAAAAATATCTTGCAGCAGTTGGTTTCTAAAGTCATTTAGGAAAAAACTCTTGCTCAATTGCATATCTTAGTTGCACTCCTTGAATTTTCTTTTTTTATATTGCTTCCTGATGGGAGGGAAAAGGATAGATCTATTAAAAAATCCTCCATAAATCCCACTTTTTCTGGTGGGAAAATTCCACTGCTAAAAACATCATCTTCTACGTTTACCCTGAAAATGTATAAATAATTAGTAACCTGTGGTGAGAAAAATAGATGAAACCCTGCCTAGTAGTGTTTCCTGGTACCAAAAAACTGTGTATTGTAGATTTTATGTTTCTGTTCCTCAAGTTGTGAACGAGGAAACAAGGAATTTTTATTTTCTGCAGTAGATATTTTCCTGTGGGTTTCCCCAGGGTGCTTTATGGCTCTGCATGAATCCCACTTATGGTTCAATTGATTCCAGAGGAGGTAATATAACAACAAATGCTCTGAAATAAAAAGAAGTATACATTTAACATTTAATGCTACAGAGTAATATAGTCAGGACTTAATACAAAATGGTGCCCATTTCACTCTCACAGAGTTTCGATTAAATTTCTTTTTGGGTCTATGTTAATGCCAGGTTGGTGGTAGCTGAATAGTGTTGGATTTATTTTCATGGTGCTTTGTCTGTGGAGGTGTGATAAGTGTAACAGAAACTTTGACCAACTTTTCATTATAGGAAGAATAAGCTCATCCATCAGTGCCAAGATCAGGAAGTTGTTGTCATACATCAAATGTCATTTAGCACATGCATGTCATTCCCAGCAATCAATTATTATAATATTTATTTTAAATGGTATAGGTTAGAACCAAAAAAGTGAGACATCCATCTTTATCAGTTACATACATTAAATCCTAACAGTGTTAACTGCAAATTTGGTGGTACAGCCAGGCACACTCTAAATTTTTTACGAATAATAATTTTTAATTTCATTTAGACACATCCCAATTTATCTTCATACTCCATGTCTTAGAATTCAATAAATCCTTGCTTTATGAAATCAGTCATGAAACTCTTTTCTGAATAACCCATAATAACAGCAAGCTGTTGTTAAACAAGGAGTGACTGTATTAGATTGCTATAACAGCTAAGGCACAAGTTGAAAAAAAATGCTTAAATAGGTATTAATTTTCCTACCCCCTCTGCACTGCTGCACAGGCTAGGCTTTGTGTCTCCCTCATCTCTGTGCTCCTTGCTGAAATGACAGCTTGTATAATGGAAACTTGCAAGAAAACAACAACAAAAGAAAACATCTCTAATACAAGCTGAAATTTTCTTATCAATTAATTTTCATTTTATAGTCATAGTTTCTCCCCAACCAGCCCTAATCCACACATTTTCCTCTCTTTTCATTTCCCTCACATTTCCATCCACTCTTCTCTCACATGGTTTGTCCTTCTTTGGCTTGTGGTAATCTTGAAATTTAATGTCAAGGAGCCTGCTGCTAGCTTTGATGTTAATAATTTGCCCAAACTGACAACAGATATAATCACTTTTTAAGTGTTATCAAGAACAGCTGCTATGAAAATAATTCAGTGTGTGACATGGGGGTGGGGAGAAAGGGTGGCTGGTAGAAAGAGAGGGTTGGATTATTATACATGCACAACATCCAAATAGAGGATAAAGTGGAAGATTCTCTGTCCTGCATTTCTGCACTAAAATATACCTAGAAAAGAAGTAGCTATCATGATACTGAGAAAACTGATAACACACAAATTTAAGAAACGAAAGCTCAGAATTCTGAAACAGTCATAGAAAAACAGAAAGGACAAAAAAAAAAAAAAAGCCATGTCAGCAGGTCCACTGAAGCCAGAATTTAAACTATCTAAAGAAGAGGGCAATCAGTTTAAAAGAATTCAAATGAAAGCTGTAATTCTTTATATAGTATGCTCCTTTAATTTTTTTCTTACATAGTGGAGAAGGATGGATGTGTGGGTATGTGCATGTATGCACATGTACATCTGGTGAGTACAAATGATATTCAACAGAGCAATTGTGGAGCCTTATACCCCCATGCTGTGTCTGTTAAAGGTGTTCCTCACTACAGGGAAGCTGGGAGAGCTTTTCCAATTCCCACATTCAGAAGCAAGAGAAATGAGAATTGGCAGAAAAACAGCCACCTTCCAGAGGTGTCTTACCCTGCAGGGCACACTGGAGTCGAAGCCAAAACCAAAAAAAGGAAATATCCATCACCAGGTTTAGAAGACCGCATCCCCCTCAGTGTTGGCCCTTTTAAGGAGCTGATGTTTGACAGATGGAGAGGACAAAATCCAGTCTCTGTTTACTCCCAGCACTGAATTCCTATTTATCTTTTTGTGATGATATTTCCCAGGACTACGAGATCTTTTCTGAACCCAAATCATCCCCTTTGGTTGTGTGAAAGGGTGTCAAGTCCACTGGAAAGAAGGAAAGAGACAAATTAATGTGAGGGAATTTCCCTCCCTGCTCCTTCCCTTGGGGGAGAATGAAGAGGCCAGGCAAAGCCCAAAAACATTTTATAGCCCCACATTACTCTTCACTCAAGCAGTACATGGAAGACTTAGGCAAGGCTTCAAATATTACATAACAGCATTTGGCAGAGACCTCTATTAGAGGTCCCAGAAAAGCGGTAAGCAGGGGAATTTGCAGACAAATCTAACATGAAACATTAAGATTCAGAAGACCTTTCCAAAAAGCCTGAAATTTACTGAGAACTAGTTAGAAAAGCTAACTTTGCCAGCATGTTGAAGTCAGGGTTGCAATCCCACAGTGCAGTACATCCTTACACTTCTGTCAGTAATTTGGAAAGTTACATTTGACATTTTAACCTACATTCAAATGCACAAGTTCAGCTTTTTGGGGTTTAACAAGCGCTGAGGAACACAATTCTCTTGGGAGCCATCAAATTCTGTCCTGGATTGTAATATCCATTAAGTGATTACTGCAGAGAGTAGGACATTTTGAGTAGCTGGGGCAGCATCCACCTGTGATCTGGGCCTTTTCCAACTCTAGCAAGAAGCAGGTTAGACCAGAAGAGATCTTATAATGACATAATAATAATTAAAGAGAAAAAAAGACTATATAGAAAAGGAAACTATAAACTGGCAGCAGTTCTGATCTCCTGATTGTTCTAGTTTTTTGACCTTTTGCCCTTCTCATTTAAGATCACCAAGAAAAGCATAATAAGTACTAAATACTTTAATGCGACAATTTAATTCTACCTGCAGTTACCTGAAAATACATGAGAAAAAGAAAGCTTTTACAAATCATGAAGAATATTTCTGTATTTATTGAGTTCTAGTAAAATAAGTTGCAAAGAGGTGCAAAGAGGTTCAAGTACCAATGCACGGCTGTTGTCCATGTTTAATTAGCAGGTCATCTATTCTTGCTCTTTAAAATAATTTGATTCACCTTTCTCAGGCTACCAACTGTTCCTGTGTCATCTTATTTCTATCTGAGAGGAAGATCATATCTGTGAATATTATTACTTCAATTGACATTAAAATTATATCATAAGGAGAATGAAAATTAATTTTTAAAAATGGTGTGCATACATTTGTAAAGAAACACTTCTCCTCCAGTGGATGAAGGGAACAAATGTGTAATAGATGCTACCCACCTTGACCAAAGATGTATGAGAGTTTTCTAAAATTACAGGGGTCAGTATGCTCTAACAACCTAGAAGGGGTAGATAAATGCTCATGTAGTTTATGAAAGAGAAGAGCACCGTTGCATCTCAAGAAACAGCTTATAACAGCAGAGCTTTATTGCACCAAAATACCAAGCTAGCAAACTTGATAACAATTAAACATGTATTTTATTCCTTTATTGACTGAATAACAAAAGATTTTGTTCCAGTATTCAGGTGAAGAGTTGGCTGTTTAGCTGGTCATGTATCTGCTAGAAATAAATAATTAATCATTAGACAGCAAAAACCAATGTATCAAACATTTTAACATTACCCAATGCAGTTGATTGCCTGTAGAACAAACCAACAGAAGTGCCATTTTGCCCATATAGGATGTGCTCAACAGAGATAAGAAAATCGAGCTTTCCAATATCGCTAATCTAGATGTTACCACTTTTCAAAACAATTCAAAACTGTTCTTCCAGAATGATAAGGATTTATCATTTTTGTTGGGGTATTATTTGCCTTGATTAGATCAGAAATACTATTAAAGTTGATTTTAAATAATAGCATTGTGCTATATTTTGGACATGTTGGTTGGATACCAACCAAAAGAACTTCCAAATGACCATTACTAGCTCACAGAGTGATGAAACCATTCTGAATAGGCCCAAAAGAAGACCAAATTGTAATTACAGCTGGAACAGCTGCAAAGAACCATATGCATGAACAAACACGAACAAATGCGTGTATATGATCTTTTCTGAATACAAACTAGTAATTGCTGTCACGTGCAAATAGACATTAGCACAATATCATGTCCAACATCTGAATATCATAATATGACTTTTTTGCTGACATCTGAATTATGTTCAGTTCTAAATCATTTTCATAGGTAATAAATTCTAGTTTCATTTGGACTTTTATTTGCAATTAATTAATTAATTAATTAAGTAGGCTGAAGTAAAAATGTCCCTATTACATCTTTACAGATAAATAAGTCATGAACGAATTAATAAATTATTGAGTTTGAGTGTATGGATGCCTTTTTTTTTTTTCAAATTTCTTGCTGTAGCAAAATTTTTACATTTTGCATTTTCTTTTCATTAAAACTTCCTTACATTGCTTAACTTCGCATCTTTCTGGCATTATATGGATTAAAATTAAAAAGTAAAGGGACCACGAGGTAGAACATTTTCCACTGCTTTGAAAATATCTCTTGTGTAAACATCTTTGCACACATTGAAAGAGATCCAAGAGGAACTGGATGGAGATAGAGTTACTCAGGAGGTCAGTTGTATTGTGCCAGGCACTTCTATCCATCACCGGCTCATGCCTCTCTCCAAGTGTTGTTTCTGTACTTTCTCCAGGATTTTTTTGATGAAAGACAAAATACATTGTACTTTTCTAAATATATTCAAAATAACCTTCAGGCTAGCAGTGCTGAAATCAGCTCCATGCTTAATGTCTTCTGTTTGTGGGGAAGTAAAGGAAAGATCAGAAGAAGACTTGGTTGGCCTCTACAAATCCTGTCTTTCTTGGAGAAGACACTCTGACAATGCAAGATATATGTCAAGGCATTTTAAGGTGTTTCATAAGTCTTCTCCATGCACTTAGAATTAGAAGTGCAGGTAACTAGTGCCAGAAGAAACTATATCACATCTGCTAAATTTTCACCTGTGAAAGTGTTTTACCCTTTGACAGACTCCACTCAGACAGAAAAAGCACACGTTTACCTCTTATAACAAAGGACATTAGCACACACAGACCTGGGCTTTCCACGGAAAGTATTAAGTTAAATTTGTCAGATTTGTTAAAATCAAAATTATTTGTTCTTTTACACAAAATTATTTATATGTTTCTAAAATAGTTTCCTTAAATTCAAAAGTCATCCAACATCTGATAATCCATTGGATTGTGACATCTTTGTATTCTACGTTCTGAACTAATGGATCAGATGCATACTGACATTTTAAGTTTACATTAGAATACCTAATGGATTGTTGTGGAGTCTTTTTTTAGACCAGGCTCTCCCCAATGGCACTCTAATGACTATAGATACTATACTAGAATTTATTGATTATGATAGATAAGTAATTTTCCACTCAAGCTTTTATGTCTGCAAAGTAGCTTCTGCTAACATTATTAAATAGACATAATTGCATAACATTATTAAACAGACATTTGACCTAATAACTTTATGTAGCATTTCATAAAAAAAAAAGGTGTGTCACTTGAAGCTGAAAACAAGTCATTTTGATAGACATGGGTTTTCAATTTAAAATTCTGCTTTCTAAAAGATGGATATTTCTTTTTTGTAAGTTAGCAGAAACTTTTAACAGATGTTGGGGACACATAGAAACCTGACACTATCCAAAAAAGCCGTTTGAGGAGGGCTACTGAAGCTTTTCTGGCTCCTGCATCAGCTGTTGAGAAGCGAGCTTGTACACGAGGTGTGTTAGGAAGTGGTGTTCTTTTGCTTCTGCAACAGAGTGAATTCCCTCAGTGCCTTTCAGCCTGGCATCAACAAGTTGGCAGTTTGCCATCTGGAAAACTGTCATTTGTCTCCCCTGGGTCTGCTGAACAGCTCTGCTGCAAAGCAGCCTTCGTACCTAAAGAAAATATAAAAGGGAGTAAAAAGCTTGCTGAGCACAAATAATAGACACGCTGATGTTTTTCTTTTAAATAGCAGGAGCTGTTGGCCTTTCAGAGTGTTTTTATTCAGCATCCTTTATTGTAAAGGTGCTTTTGCATGAAAAGAACAGTGAAAGTATGCATTACATAGTGACCATCTCCTGTTCCATTGGTCAAGCAACTGTTACTTTAAGGACTAGTCTGGGTTTTGAAAAGCTTATTACCTGAATCATTCAGCTTTTTTTTTTTTTTTTTTTCTGAAAGTTAGCATTAAAGAGAACATTAGAGCTTAAATCTGACAATCTACATTTTGAAAGGATTAATTTCAGAAGGGTTTCTTTTTGTGGTAAAACTGGATTATAATAAGATATTTGCAGAGCCAAACATATGACTTAGGCCAAACTTTCTCCCAGTGAAAATTACTCCTTTGCAGAACATTGAGAGTTCTGTTACCTGTTCAGGTCCTAAAATAGAATTAGAAGACATGGTTTGACATAATGAGTTAAGTGCTGGAAATAAAGCTGTCATGATAAGAAAGCTTATGATGCAAACACTGTTTAACTCCATCTCAACAGTGACAAATTTAGCTTTGGATTAATCAGGCTATATTCTTATGCTTTCAAATGTACAACCTGTTCATCGTTCCACAGATGCCAAAACTTCTTAGACTTTATATTTGCCAGTCATCTAAATGAGATCTAAGTGGTTCATAAGATATGTTCCAGTTACCGTAAAAGAGTAAATTTGATTCTAAATGTACTTTCATATTTCAAATTCTTTGTTAAATTGAACTGATAAAGCAGCACTGCATGATTTACAAGTTTTAAGGAGCTAATATCAAACTTTTGAGTAAAAGGGGCAAGATTTAAAGTAAGAGGTGTTAAATATTTATTAAATCAAAATACAAACCATTTTTGAATTATGAAACTTATGAGTCTGTCATGGGCAAACTATCAATACTTTTTCTTTCTAGGATTTCTCTCCTAGTCACAGGAAAAAAAATAAAAAGACTGTTTTCTATTTCATAAATGTGCTATATATGAACAAATGTCAAATGATACCATTTTAACACACTCAACTAACTGTCAAAATAATTGCATAATAGTATGGGTTTTTTCCTTAAGGTAAGACTGAAATTCCTCTTAGCAAATAAATATTTAAAAAGTATTTATTTTAACACAGATTCTGGTCACTGGAGGACATCCCAATCTTAGCGTAAATAATACTGCTTAGCTCTTTTCTCTTGTGTTGATAGTCTCGTCATCTACTCTGACACTCAGATTTTTTTTATACATACAGAGCAATGGAGCCAAAATATTTAACGCCCTTTTTTTTTAAGGAGTTTTACTTTTTATTCTGAATCACCACACTTGTCCCTTCATTTCGTGTCGAACTTTTATCCATCCATTGATACTTTTAAGTTGATATGTCTAATGTCTTATGCTTGGAGCTGCCCTGATATCATGGTTTAACACCAACCAACAGTCAAGACCCTGCAGACTTTCACTCACTCCCCTGGGTGGGACAGGGGACAGTACTGGAAGAATAAAAGTGAGAGGCCTTTATTCTGTGTAAGCACTGCTCAATAATAAGGAAAACATCCCTGTGCTACCAAGCCTGTTTGCAGCACAAGTCCAAAGTATAGCGCCTCACTTACTGTGAAAAAAATTCGCTCCACCCCAGTGAAAACCAACACACCTGACAAGCTTCCTCAAAAGTATCAGAAATCAAGCTGGGTTAGGGAATAAGAACAAAGATATTTTTAACTGGATATCATGCAATACACTGGAGCTTTTACCACATTTATCAAGCAGGCATTATTAGCCGTATTTCATATAATTGATCTGACACATTTTAGTTCATGAAAAAAATAACTTGTCTATAGACTTAGAATATTTTAGAGTGGCCTTCTTGAAAGGATTTGAGGTTTGGTTGAGTTTGATTTGGATTAACTAATTTGAAAGGTGAAACACTAAAGATTCTTCTACTTATTAGGTGAAAAAAAGGGAAATGACTAAGAGTCCAGGAAGATAATTTTCAAATAAATGTAGAAATTGGAGGCCCCAAAAGGTTCTTAAGCCTTGGTTTGTTTACTGACAATAAGGTTACAAAAATCTAACTTCTGTTCTCAAAAAACTATGATCTAAAAATCAGATAACTCCCTTAAATAGAAAGAAGCAATAATTTTTGTAGCAACAACTTTTAAAAAAATTGTTCAATTTCAAATGTAGATTTATGAGGCAGCATTAGGGGTAGCCTTCCATAATCTGGCCCTGATTACATCTCAAAATGGCTTAACTGATCAATAATAAACTAAGTATTTCTATGAAGACAGCATTGATAGCTAGGCAATGACTAACTTTGAATAAAAGAATAAATAAGTGATAGTAAACCGCAGCCAAAAATACAAATAACCCACAAATTTATGAAGGAGAGACTCCCAGCAACCTTTTGTCTAGCAACTTCAGTGGTATAATTTAGTGTGTATTTGTTTTGCAGAATAAGTTTGCAGGTGGTGTTTGAATGTATGCGACTCTTTGGGTTTCCTAAGAGTAACTACCAGATATACTTAGGTCCTGATATCTAAAATAATATTATTAAACAGGTATAAAACAGGTATATCTCACCTCCCGATTTGCCCTCCCCTTAACCAAAAAAAAAAAAAAAAAAACAAAAAGAAACATCAAAAATAAAATTGAAAGAGATATTTAATACTATAGTCAAGAGTGAATATCATGCCTCTAGGAATGTCCTAAAACTTGCAAGAAGCATAACTGCATGACATGGGAACACCAGAAACCAGACAACTTTGGTTAAGAGATCAACGTATATTAACATATTAATTTTGGAGTCCACTCTGTCAGTACAAATATTTTCTTTGGAGTCCCCTCACTATTGCTCCTGTCGACTTTGTGGTACTTTACCAGCTCAGAGGCAGGAGAGCAGCACCCCTGCAGAGGACACTGATGCTGCTCAGTGGATAGTCAGGCAGGGTGTACTGATGAACAGCACGTCTGGCACTCTCTTCGCTGAAGCGTGACCACGTCAGCCTTGTGAGATGCTCTGTGCCTCATTATACCCTCTGTGCGTGCACACACACGAGCTCCCAGCCCTGCTCTCTCCATTTCAGCTTTTCAGATCTCGGATGTACAAATCAGATTCCAAATATTGGCCTTTGCTTCAGCAATCACTGCCTCAAAAGAAGGAAAGTGACGAGGCGGAATGATCCTTACCATAGGGATGGAGCATGCTATGGAATCTATAAATGGCACAGCCAGGATGAATAGTATCATTGTACTGGATTTTGCAGACAGTGCCAGTTACTGCAGTCAAAAGGACATTGGAGTAAAGCAGTTAATAAAAGAGAAAGGAGGAGGGGAGAGTGGTAGTGTTGAAAATCATGGAACTGAGAACATTGAGGCTTAAATGCTTTTTTTTCTCAGACAATGAACTGTCTGCATCAAAGTTAGTCCAATAGCATTTAGCTTTGTGCCTGCTTCCACTATACCTGGCCACAGGATAAATAATGAATAGTGAGTACAGACAGAGCTTACAAGGGCTCTATTATTCCCACAGCTTAAACTCTTAATTTAATAGAGTACACAGGAGAGGAAGAAAAAAATTTCCAAAGGAGATAAGAAAGAAAGCCACATTGACAGGACAGAATGGTAAAAATATCCTAAAAAAAAAAAAGCCTCTGTTCTCAGTTGGTTTATTACAAAATGATTAGTACAAAAGCATGCCATAGCATTTTTTCACCCAAGAAGCTCAAACCAAATTATAAACTATTAATTGAAGATGAAAGTTCCTGAAATATGATATGTGATTCCATTAGCACTTTTCAAAATTTCAGCTCTTAAAGGACACTTCTGAGACTAAAATATTTAACCCAAATGGCAGACTTTTGCAGGGTGATACTACAGATAAGACATTGTTTCTAACATGACGTCATAGCTTTATATAAGCATCCTGTGTACATTAAAGAGAGGAAAGAGCCCTCTGATTTTAAAGGCTTTGGCTTAAGGGTACTTCCATGTATCATTATTTTTGCTTAAGAATGTGTCCCAAAACCACATAAAAACAACATTAAAGACTGAAGTAATGACTCTTAATTACCAGCCTTATTCAGTTCAGATTCCCTACGTTTTCAGCACTTAGTGTTCTCTTTCTTTTTTGTCCATGAATAAACAGTACCTGTATCTAACGTATGCTTTTGTCTGCAAGGAAGGAAAAGTACCATTCTATGAGATATCTGACAATGAAGCTTGAACCAAACTAAAGTAACACCTCAGGACTTCGTGATGATGACCATATATTCCAATTCAGTGAAATGTGTTGTCTTCTCTCCTTGTGGTACTTTCTCATTACATCATTTCTGCTTGGCAGTTTACTCTCTTTGCCACATGTCCAGCCTCTGTACTGCTTTAGGATAGGGCAGTGACTCCCTGTATTCTAAATTTGATGTTCTTAAAATAATTCTAAAAGCTGCAAAAATAAATGCTGACTGTGAGATTTTGGAGCTCAGCTTTCAATGAAAATTAAGACAGATCCTTCAGGTGTAGAAATTTAACTTCCTTTCATTACTGTGGGAATGAGGCATGGGAGAATTATTTATGCTTCTTAATGTCTTTCAGTGTCTTTGAAAACCTCCACAAACTGACTTATTCTTATATTTGTTTTAGAATGAAAGCCTACTCCCTCCCCCTTTCACTCTTTGATAGGCTTTGGTTTTTTATTATTTTTAGGAAAGGTATATAGGATAAAAGCAAGAGCTATACTGAAGCAGCAAATAATTTTTACCTTTAAAGTTCAAAGTTACATTACAAGGAAATTTCACAATTAAAGAAAAAACCCAACCAAACAAAAAACCCAGACACAACTGGGAAAAATACTGTAAAAAAGTTTTACAAAGACTGTTAAAGGAAGCAGGCAGCTTCTCTCGAAAACAAGCTACACAATGGTTATCATGCATGAACTGGTGCATATCTAACAGTGTGCAAGTTCTGTGGGTAGATCCATCCCTTGCCCTTTCAACAAATGTTGTCATTTCCCAGAGAGCGTTATCTTCGCTGCAATCTGCACCTGCTCCTCACGGACAGCTCTCCTGTCCACACGGAGCATGTGCAATGCCATTTCGGATACTGTCCCGTGTCCTTCCCACCGCATCTATTGACAGATCTGAACTTTTCTGTTATCTCCAGAAGCCAACAGCAGGACCTGTCATTGAAGCAAAGAGGCTCTGTATATCTGAGCCACTATCATGCAGCTCCTTTGTTTGTCCAATGACATTGTCGTGTGATAAATGTTTCAGAAATGACATTTGAGATGACAGCGGAGGAAAACTCTTAAGTAGGAGACTACGGCTCCCAGTGTCTCTTGAGACACGCTGCTGTCAGTAAAGGAGAAATATTTAAGAAGAGATTAGAATGCAAGTGGGCCAAAATGAATGTATTACAGGCGACAAAACCTTTCCAATTAAATTTATTTTAAGAAGTCACAACAATAAAAAAACTGTATAGTTTCACAAGATGAGATAGGATTTACCTTGTCAAAAAGATTTAGGGAAATTCTACAGCCAGTGGTAAATTTTGGACTGGGAGGAAGGTCTGTGATATAACTTCACAGGGAAAAAAAGAAACCCAAAAAAAAATCAAAGGTGGCTAAGGTAGAAGAATAGTCATTTATCAAAGATGTACTGGAGTACAGAAGCTGGCTAATAGCATAGGCACACAGAATGTAAGATTTGTCCATGCCTTCCTGGCATGGGCAGAGTATGAATTATAGTTGTGTTGTCTCATCAGGTCAACCTATAAGCTAATCTTAGCTGCTGCTTTAACATCTAATTTGGCTTTTCACAAAA